>NC_132785.1:26411983-27060316 GCF_048418805.1 Vulpes vulpes | reverse complement strand
GGAAACCTGGTTAACTGCAGGTTCGTTTTCTTTTTGTTAAGTGATACATACTGCAGTAAGAGGCAAATTATCTGGGCTAATGGGAGTCCACCATTCAGGCAAGTATGGGGCTTTGCATATTCTAGGTACCTTAGTAAGGAGTGGCTAGTTAATTCTGGTTAAATACTAACTGAAATGCCAGTAAGCCCTGAAAGATAGTATTGGTAGAAGCAGTAAGTGAAAAGGTAGAAGAATCTCAGGTCTTAGATATCTTCCACAAATATGTATCATTTTTGAGAGGCTTGATATCCCCAAAGTTTGCTTGTGGGTACAGATACCACATCCAGGGTTTTAGGAGTAGCTTTATTCTAGACAAACTTTACAGATACGACATCCTAGTGGCTACTTTTAGATAAATCTCTGAAATTGTTCTTGGGTGTAGGAGAGCTTCTTCAGTTAAAATGATAGCAGTTGTCAGAGTGTACCTTACTATGGGTGGGAAGAGGATGAGGATATATTGAAGGCTAGTTTCTAAAGCTTTCTATTTGTTCTATTTGACAGTTTCAAGTACAATTATAATTGAAGACTGTAAAGGACCATAAACAAACATTCAACTAAGTACTTATTATTATGTGCTAAATACTGTGCTAACGGCTAATTTACTAGGAAAAATGAAGCACTTTTCTGGCTAAGTCATATGCATAATTATGGTATATAATAATGTGAACATTAATAGAAATACCTAAAAAATTATTGGAAAAAAGTAGAAAAAAAGTTAAATTTTTCTTTGTGGAGCTAAAGAGAACTTCAAAGAACACATACCATTTGAATTGACTTTTGAAACAGAAGGAAAAGAGAAAAAGGAACCACATTCATTGAGTTATATGCCTATTACATTCTAGGAATGTTACTACAGTTTTTAATTCCCATACAGTCATATAAGGGAAACATTGCCTTTACACTGAGGAAACTGAGTTTAAGGGGTTAAAACTTATTGTCACAAGAATCTATAGCTATCAAGAAGCAGAGCTGTGATTATGAACTCATCTTGTCTGACTGGCTTTTCCCACAGTATTTCAAAATGTAGGTGACATAAAGAATATAAAGGTAATTCCAACCTTAAAATTTAAGAAGAGACTTGAACATATATATATGCATATACACTAGAAGGTAGAATGCAATTCTGGACCAATCCAGATGTCCATCTTCTCCATGTTTACACCTAGCATGCTACACACTACTAGAGATAAATTGTGCAGAATGGTACTACTATAAACACATGGTGTTTCAACTTGGCAATTTTCTAATATATTTTTTAAAAATATTTTATTTATTTGTTCATGAGAGACACAGAAAGAGAGGCAGAGACATAGGCAGAGGAAGAAGCAGGCTCCCTGCAGGGAGCTGGATGTGGGACTTGATCTGCAGACCCAGGATCACGCCCTGAGCTGAAGGCAGGTGCTCAACCGCTGAGCCACCCAGGCATCCCTAATATTTTCATAATATATATTTCTCATTTACTGTGTAGTTATTTCAAAATTCTATTTTCCTCAAAATTCTGACACTAGCACATCTCTTGCCATTAGAGCACAGCCATTGGATGGAAACTACCTGACTTCTTACCACCAAACCTACAAACTCACTTTTATCTTTTCTTTTTTTAGGATTTTATTTATTTATTTATTCATGACACACACACACACACACACACACACACACACACACACACACAGAGGCAGAGACACAGGCAGAGGGAGAAGTAGGAAGCAGTCTCCATGCAGGGAGCCTGACGTGGGACTTGATCCCGGGTCCCCAGGATTACGCCCTGGGCTGAAGGCAGCGCTAAACCGCTGAGCCACCCAGGCTGCCCTGAACTCACTTTTATCTTAACATAATCTTTATTTCTATCTTCAAAATGGAAAAGGTGCCCCTCCTGTTTAAAGTTAAATCCCATCACTGTGCTCTAAATCTCTTCCTTCTCCAACACTCTGCTGGGAAATTGATTATCTTCTCTTGTTTGTACCTATAATGTCTCTACCTGGCTCCTATCACCATTTAAACTCTCTAGCTGTGGGAGGTAAAAGCCCTTGATCTCATGTTCTCCCTCCTTCCCATCATCCTATATTCTGATTTAAATATCTTAAAAGATTGCCTATTTTTCCTAGACCACTTTTCAACTTCTGCTCATTCATCAATTCACTGTGGTCTGCTTTTTAGCTCCACTGAAACTGCTGTACCATCTTACTAAAATTCAACCGATGCTTTTTTTTTTAATCTTTGTTTGACTTGGCCCCTTGACAGCCCATTGTCACTGGTCAGATTCTACTCTTTCTGATGTTCCTGCCATCTCTCTGGTTACCCCACCTTCTAATTTGTGTACACACTTTTTCCTCTGCCTTAAATGTTGGTGCTCTTCAAGATTTTGGCCTAGGCCTTTTTCTGCTCTCACTCTACGTAGTTCATTTACCAATTCATTTAATCCCTTCCATATATAAAGCACCTTCTTTACTGGATATATCCACTTAGATATTTTCTTGAGCTTTCTTCTCCAAATCTATTTGTCCCATGTGCTTTGCAGCACCACCATAAACCCACGACACAAGCCAAAACTCCAGGCATCAATTCTCGTATCTCTGCTCTTCAACATTCCCTGGATCCAATCACCAACCCCCATGATTCTACTTTCTAAACAGGCTTCAAATTAGCCCATTCTTGTGGGACACCATTATACCAGTCTGGTTTAAGATACCACCATCACTCACTGAAATACTGGAATAGTTTCCTAATTGGGGCTCTTACCACCACCCTTAATACAGCTACAAAAGAAATCACAAAAGGGCTTTATATCAACCTCTTAAAATTATGCACAGTATTCTATGAAACATTTGGCTGATTAAAGATGCTTTTCCTACTCTTGAAAACTTATATTCTAAAGGCTTATATTTTATGATGAAATATATACACAGAAAAGCAGAATTAGAATTTCCAAATCAGGATATCTTGTTTCAAAAGGTGAAGATGAGTGGATAAAAAGGGATGAAAAATGAAAGCCACTTAAGAAGATTCCTGAGAGGTACACTCAATAAGAAAGAAGACATGCTCAGGAATTACATTTCCTATATTCAAAACTGAATGTTTAACTCGAAGCCTCGCTACTATAATTCAAGATGAGATCCTATCAGTTGATATTTTCCTTTATTTCCTTTTAACCTCATTATTTAAGATTATATTATTTTATATTTTTATAACTAAGAGGTCTTAGCATAAGTGAAGACATTTAAGGGTAAAAAAGATCGCAAACAAACAAAAAAAAGGTCACAACCCACTTAAAGGAAATCAAAAAAAGTTACTCTGAAGCATCAAAAGAGAAAGAGGAAAAAGAGATTATAACACCTGGATAAGATATTCAGCTCTGAGTTTTTTGGCAACTAAGACAAAAAGGAAACACATTAAATTACATAGTTTTCACTTTCTGACAAGAAGAAAGAATATAACTTCATCTATGGAGGCAAAAATTTTCCTGGAACTAATGCAAGCAATAATTCATCATGAGATTTTTGTCTAAATGGGACTAAGGAAAAAGATCATAAACTTTTGTTTCAGAAAAAAAAAAGTATTTGCTTTTAGTTTTGACAGTAAATATGTAATCACGGTTGAGTTCCTTAAATCTTATCAGCCTCAGATTCATCTGTAAAAGTGGGGACAATGAGATTTAACTCTGTGATACTTAGCTTAGGAATTTTTAAAGCAAATAATTTTGATCTGGGATGCCTGAGTGGGTCAGTGGTTGAGCATCTGCCTTCTGCTCAGCGCTCAGGGTGTGATACTGGAATCCCAGGATCAAGTCCCACATCGGGCTCCCCACAGGGAGCCTGCTTCTTCCTCTACCTATGTCTCTGCCTCTCTCTCTGTGTCTCTCATGAATAAATAAATACAATCTTAAAAAAAAAATACTTTAGATCTAACATTAATATAGAAAATAAAAACCCTTTATAGTCATGCCCCAATGTCCTAGAATTGTCAACCTAGAATAATCTCATCTGTTTTCTTTTTTATTTAACACATACTTGGTAACTATGTAAATGAGTGGATGTTCTCATTTCATATTACGCGACCATCTAGAAAGTCTTATTGGAACTAATTGACACTACTTAAAAAGTTAGAACCAGAGGTGTCCAGTGAAAAATTTAAAATGTGCATTTGATCACATATGGATATAAACTCAGAAAATTTAGCTGATTAAAGCAGTGACTCATATTAGACAATTTTCCCAGGGTCCTGCCTAGTGTGGGACAAGCTCTCACGTGTACTGGGCATGACTATGAGAGTGGGCACCTCCTACATTTTGTGCCCTACGTGCCTTGCTTGCCTCACCTTAGTCTCAGCCCTGATTTTTCACTTTCAAAAAAATTCTATTTATCAGAGGTATTGTTATCCGACTGTTATTTATTGGTTATTCTAAGTACTTGACTCTCAGAGCCATAAAATGGATAAATCTATCCTGCAGACTCTGTTTTTTTTTTTTTTTTTTTTAAGATTTTATTTATTTGAAAGAAAGAGAGTGAGCGCACAAGTAGGGGGTGGGGTACAGGGAGAGAGAGAAGTAGGCTTCCTGCTGAGCAGGGAGACAAGGCAGAGCTCAATCCCAGGACCCGGGATCATGGAGCCAAAGGCAGACACTTAACTGACTAAGCCATCCAGGTATATCCCCCTTAAAAAAAATATTTTTTTAAAAAGATTTTATTTATTTATTCATGAGAGACACAGAGACAGAGACAGAGACACAGGCAGAGACACAGGCAGAGGGAGAAGCAGGCTCCTCGCAGGGAGCCTGATGTGGGACTCGATCCCGGAACCCCGGGAATCACAACCTGAGTCAAAGGCAGATGCTCAACCACTGAGCCACGCAGGCATTCCCTGGCCTTTAAAAAATGTTTCAGAAAGAGAGAGAGAGAGAGAGGGGGAGAGGGGGAGAGAGAGAGAGAGAGAGAAAGAGAGAAAGAAAATGAGGGTGGGGGAGGGGCAGGGGGACAAGCTGACTCCCTGCTGAGTGCAGCACCCGATGCAGGGCTCAGTCCCAGAATTCTGAGATCATACCCTGAGCAAAAGTCAGATCCTTAACTGACTAAGCCACCCAGGTGCCCTGACTCTCTGTTTTATCAGGTAAATATTTAAGTGGATAGTCAAGCATTATCCTTGGGTTACCTGCTGTTCTCTTAACTAAGCAGTTTACACTTGATTTTGCATCTACACACTTTAAGTTAGCATTAAATGGTTTCTTGGAAAAAAAAAATGAAAAAAAAATTTTAAAATATTTTATTCATCCATTCATGAGAGACACACAAAGAGACAGAAGCACAGATGCAGGCAGAGGGAGAAGCAGGCCCCATGCAAGGAGCCCAACTAGGGACTCGATCCTAGGTCCCAAGGATCATGCCCCAGGCCGAAGGCAGCGCCAAACCGCTGAGCCACCTGGGCTGCCAAAAAAATGAAAAATTTGTATCAAGTTTGCTTTATTAAACTTTAATTTTCATTTTGCTTTGAAAAGAAAAAAGCTCCTTTTCTTTAGACGTCTGGCATTAAGAAAAATCACAGTGTTGGATTATTAAAATATAATTGTCAAAATGAAGATACTATTGAATGCATGAAAATTAACTGATAATTAGATATAAATCCATGCAAATTTCACTGATGCCATAGTGTAGTTTCATCTTGCTAGTATTTAATTTCTATGTTTAAACATATTTCCTTGTAAACTTATACAAATCTCAACCCACTAAATAGAACTTTTAATTTTTATTTGGATTCATGAATAATGTGATCCCGAGCAGGATGTACAAAATACATAAAGTTGTTCACATATTTTTCAGGGTCTAGTATAATCTTCTAAAAACAAATGAGAATTGCCATTCCAAAAGAATACTTGTATGAAGCTTTATGAAAAAAAGTTGGTATGGCTGAATGGATATCTGCATCTCTCTGAGAGAGAGCATGTGCTTGAGAGAGTATGTGCACATGAGTGAAGTGGGGAGGGGCAGATGAAGAGTGAGAGAGAGAATCTTATGCAGGCTTCATGTTGAACATGGAGACTGATGCGGCTGAATCTCATAACGCTGAGCAGAAATCAAGAGTTGGAGACCTAACCAAATGAGCCACCCAAGCACCCCTGCGTTATTATTTCCTAAATATTCAATTTTTTAAACATTTGTGAAAATCCACATAGTGAATGAATCAGGCTTCTTCCACAGTGAAGAACAATTATTTGAAGGTGGAATCTTAGAACACAAGTGGTAACAGATAAGGCCTGGAAGTCAGAAAAAAGAATAAATATTTTTAGAGAAACTCTTCCTACTCTGTACAACCTGTTGGTAGATCTAGTTACCTATGCAAAAGTCACCTCTGAAATCTAGTCAGGGACACCTTATTCCTTTCACCCATCATGGAAAATATACCTATTAGAGAACTACTCCAAAGGCCATTTCTAAGACAGAGAAAATCCTGCAATTCCCTTGACACCATTTCTAGGGAACTGCTTTGAACTGCTTCCAGGAATATTCCCCAGTTCATCTCTCTCAATAATATCCTTCCAATAATTTCTTCCCAAATATCTGTTATGTCTTTCCCAGACAAGGAAACAATGTCTTCAGCATACTCATAAACCAATCATCTGTTTTGAGCATTTCTTTCTCTGTTAGGATAACAAAATGGTAAAAACATGGCCAAGACAAGGCACTGATAGTTCAGTGGAAAAAATGCACTGGATTAAAAAACTAGGCTTCACAATACCAACTGTTGGAGAGGATGCAGACCAACTGGAACACTTATTCGTTGCTGATGGGAATGCAAAAGGTACAGTCACTTTGGAAAATAGTTTGGCAGTTGCTTATAAAGTCAAACATACACTTTCCAAAAGACCCAGAAATCCTGCTCCTGGGGTATATACCAAGAGAAAGGGAAACTTACATTTACCAAAACACATACATGATCATTTATAGCATCGTTATTATTTATAGACACCTCCAAATGAAAACAACTCAAATGTCCATCAACTGGTAAATGGATTAACAAACTCTGGTATGTCCATACAACAGAATATTCCTCAGCAACAAAAAGGAATAAATGACTAATATTTGCAACAACATGGATGAATGTTTTTTTATAGTAAATGAAAAAAGTTAGTCTGAAAAGACTGATCACTTCATTTATACAACATTCTGGAAAAATGGAATACCTTTTGCCGGAAAAGGCAAAACTATAGGGATAGAAAACGGATCAGTAGTTGGGAGGACTGTAGGTGGGGAAAGGGTCACTATTAAAGGGGCATGAAGGTATTTTCTGAAGTGATGAAACTATTTTATATATTGTCTATGGTGATGGTTACACAAGTGGGTGTATTAGCCAAAAATCACAGAAATGTATAGTAAACAGGGCATGAATTTTACTGTATGTATATTGCATTTCAATACATCTGACTCAAAAAAATAAGAAAAATGGGGTTATCTCAGTTATTAACTGGCTTTATAAAATGAGGAATTTATATTAGCTCTAAAAGAGTTTTGGAGAAGAACAACAAAAAATATTTTATGGGCTCTTGGCATACATATAGTATACAGGCAATACAGTGATGAATAAGACAAAGTACACTAAAGAAATTTACTGTCTAGTGCGATAGAGAGGTAAAACATAATTATTAAATAATGGGGAAATCCAATGACAGAGACTGAACAAGGCAAAAGGGGTCAACAAGAAGGGGCATTCCAAGAATAAGAATTAACCCAAAGAATAAAGTATAATTAATTCATAAAGAATAATAAAGTATATCATATGTTCAATATAAAGGACCAGATCACAGTGAGACATAAACATGAGAAATCATTAATGTACATGGACAACTGGAATCCAGCAATCTTTTTTTTTTTTTTTTGAATCCAGCAATCTTAATGCAACATGGACTCTGAAAAAGCATAAAGTAAAAATTATGACAAAATGGAAAAAGTACCTCACGATGATTTAGAAGTTGTTCTAAATCTAATGCCATTTGATTCTTCATCTGTAGTAAAGCTGACTTTTCTTTATTTAAATTGCTGAAAAAAAAAAAAAGCCGATCAAGGTTTAAAGCCATATTGGCATAAATTTAACTAAGAAACAGTAAATAGCAAAAGGCTAAAGACAAAGCTGATGGCCTGAATTAAAGAGAAATTAAATTTATAGTCCATAAAGATATCAGATCAGCCACTGTAATGTTTGATTTAATCAACAGCTAACTATTTTCTAAGAAGACTTTTAATGATCATTTGACAGTACAGATGAGATGCTTTCAGAGAATTCTTTCCTGCCTAGTAGGAGCATAAAATTAGTATTTTAAAGAGGACTACTCACTCCTGAAATGTAGAAAAGATCAAATGGGATTTATATAAAGGTAAAAAGTATGTTTGGGCAAGATATTAAAACTCAAGACACAGGAAATCAAATTAAAACATTTACCCTTAGCACTAAAAGTAACATTTTAAAATTTACCACACACCAAATTACCAGGTACATGTAACTAAGCTAGATAAATGAATGAGATATTCAGTTTGTGCTAAATTTGGGAAAACAATTTTTGTCCCCAAATTCTTAGTTCAATCTTTAATTTCTAATTTTGCATTGTGAATTTGCCTTTGATAAAACCTATCTTCTGATTGGAAAGGGTGAGAAGCCTAAGTAGAACATATTAATATTTTAAAAGATAAATATTTGAGGTCTATTTTGTATTTTCTGCAGTTTTATTATTCAATGTATAAAAATTAATTGGAATTATTAAATGAAATGCTCTTTGAAAGCCACTGAAATGAATCTACTCAGCACCACATCAAGAATTAAGAAAAGCAACAATGAATTAAAACAACATAATTTCATAAATATCAAAACAAAATCTGTGAAGTTAAAATTAGAATTATTTTGCTGGATAGGTAAGATTATCCTTTAAGAAAATGGAAAGCCAACAATTTTTAAAATATTAGTTACAAGTTTTTTTTACTATTCAAGGAATAGTAGTAGGTGATCTGAAAAAACTGGTAATTCCAAGCACTTAAGAGGGAAAAACTCACATTCTCCTTTTTCCTAGTAACTGAACTTCCCCAAGGAAGCACCATAGTTTGTCCTCTGAGAGAAAGATAAGATGCAATTTTGACTTCTGTTTCCAACTGTGCCACTGACTCAAGTGTGTGGTATAAAAGCACAACACACACAACCCTACTAAGCCTCAGTTTTCACATCTGTAAAAGTGGAAAACAATACTCATGTATGTCAAAGGGATATATGAATTACCTAATAAATGATTAAATAAAGAATTGAACATATAAAATGCAACATAAATGCTACATGGTATTACTAATTGAGATGAAAAACATATATCACAGAAAAACAGTAATTAAATGCCATACAGCTTAGATGCTCAGCAGAAGAATTCAGAATTAGGCGTCAGAGATCCTACAGAGCCTTGGAGTTGAAAAGAACTAAATGATATAAAGGTAACTGAGTGCTACATTCTGCCAGAGTCCTCCAAAGCATGGTAAAGATCAGATGTTTCTGTAACTATAGAATTCAAATCTATCTTTAGCTAGAATCATCTCGAAGATGAAATATTTTTCAAAATTAAACATCCAGTAACATAGGAATAGGATTTTTCGAGGAACAGAAATGTGTTAATGCTCATATGCATGTATATGTTAATGTTAATGCTCAGGTATGTTACACACATACTATGTAAACAAACACAAGCAGTACATACACACAAACACAAATGAACACACACACACACTTTCTCTCAAATACCAACAGGTCCTTAAATAAAATGTATGCATTAGGAATGGAACGTTGATGTAACCAAGGATTTTAACTGGATAATTTGTTAGAAATGCTTTATGTGTAGTGTTTAATTTTTTTCCAGAATAAAGAAAGTATTCCAATTTAAAAAATTTTTTAATTTTATTTTATTTAAGATTTATTTATTCATTCATGAAAGACACACACACACACACACACACACACACACACACACACACACACAGACAGCCACACAGGCAGAGGGAGAAGCATGTTCCATGCAGGAAGCCAATGTGGGACTCCATCCCGGGACTCCAGGATCACACCCCGAGCCAAAGGCAGATGCTCAACCACTGAGCCACCCAGGCATCCTGAAAGTATTCCATATTTATTTATTTATTTTAAGATTTTATTTATTTATTTATTCATGAGAGAAAGAGAGAGAGAGAGAGAGAGAGAGAGAGGCAGAGACACAGGCAGAGAGAGAAACAGGCTCCATGCAGGGGGCCCGACATGGGACTCGATCCCGGGTCCCCAGGATCAGGCCCTGTCTGGACTGAAAGTGGCGCTAAACCGCTGAGCCACCCGGGCTGCCCTATTCCATATTTAAATAGCAAAAATAACTATTTAATATTGAATAAAAAGTGGGTAGATAAATTGGTTCACAGAGCAACTCTGTTCTACCTGCAAGACGTGGGTTTATCACAAACAGTACAGACTCCTCTGACGATATTTGGGTATATATTTTCAGTCTCAGCCTTCTCTATAATATACTCTTAAACCACAAGGGAGACTATCTTCAACTCATGGGTCTCTAAAACTGAATATAATGATTATTATACTCTGTATTCTTCTATGTATGTAATTACTCAATCAAAGTTTAGTTTCTATAAGACACATTTCATAACAGTGGTGAAAATTTACCTTAAAAATACAAAGCTCCTATGCGTGACTCAAGCAACTACAAAACAAATCTCCTTATAAGCACATCTTTCATGAATGGTATATTACACCCATAACTGTCCAATTCACTGTTAATTATTACTCAGAAATTCATGTTTATGGCTCTGTGTCACCTGCTATATGAAAACATATTCCTGATATACTGTTCTTTAACTTCCTGGATCAATATACCTTGGCTTAGCCTTACAAGGCTAAGTAGTCTTTTCTTCTTAAACTACTGGTTAAGAATAAACTGAGAATTGACAATGGGGAAAAGAAATTTATGCTAATTATTTTCTTTCCATGCTTCCTTCAGTTCTGAGCCATAGATCAAACTATATAACCCAGATTGTCTCCTGTGGTTTGGTAGAGGAGAGTTTAACAGTACTACTTTTAGAATGGATTATTACTTTAATGATAGGGGAATTTAAAGTAGCTAATAGTGATATCTCAAATGTTAGCTTTTAATGTGTTTATTATCATTTCATTTTAGTACATATTTACTCTAACCTTTCTAGACATTGAATATAAATAGCTAGATTTGCAAGCTGTGGGTGTGGTATAGTGGTACTGTTTCATTTTCTAAGAAAATGATAAAATTATTCAGTTCCTTAAAGAGCTTTTATTGTATAAGCTAGAGACATATTTTAAAAAGAAGCCATTTAACTAAGACCATAAAACTCCTAAAAGAAAACATAGGCAATAAACTCTTGGACATTGGTCTTAGTGATTAGTTTTTTGGGTCTATCATCTCAGTAAGGGCAGCAAAAATAGACATAAATAATTGGGACAATATCAAACTAAAAAGCTTTGAAATAGCAAAGGAAACCAGCAACAAAACAAAAAGGCAACTATAGATGGATGAATAAAGAAGATGTAGTGTACACACACACACACACACACGGGAATATTAGTCTCCTATAAAAAAGAATGAAATCTTGCCATTTGCAATAACATGGATGGACCTAGAGGGTATTATATTAAATGAAATGTCATAGAATGACAAATTCTGCAGGATTTCACTTACATGTGGAATCTACAGAACAAAACAAACGAACAAAACAAAACAGAAAGATTCATTAAAACATCTAGTGGTTGCCAGAGGGGAGGGGGCTGGAGTTTGGACAAAATAGGTGAAGGGTATTAAGTGGTTCAAACTTCCAGCTATAAAATAAATACATCATGGGGATGAAAGGTACAGCATGGGGAATACAGTCAATAACACTGTTATAAGTTTGTACGGTGACAGATGGTAACTATACCATGGTAAGCATTTCATAACATATATAAATGTTTAATCCCTCTGTTGTACACCTGAAATTAATATGGCATCTCAACTATACTTCAGCTTAAAAAATAATCGATTCATGTAAATATTCCTTACAATTAAAATCAACAGCTAGCAAAAAGGAATAGGCCTTTTTAAGGATAATCACTTAGTAATCATTTTGAATGGGTTATTTGATGTTTAGATTTCAAATTAATGAAGGACAAAAGGAAGGGAAGTAATATTTACTGAGCTTCTCGTGCCAGAAGCTTTATATATGTTCTTTCATTTAATTTTTCCATCTAACCCTTGAGTTCACACTAATATCTCTATTTTACAGGCACATTTGCCATGACAAAAGAAACCAGGCTCATGTGCATTCAGAGCCCAGGATAATTCCCCTACATGTAAAATGTCATCAGCTCAGAATAATAGTGATGGTGGACAGACTGCTGGGTCAGACTTACTGACTGGGCTGTTTTTTATGGTAGTTTATTCATGTTATGGGGGCACATTTAACAGCATCTCAAAGGCCATATTTAAACTGCTGAAAGCATCTTAATTTTTCACATTAGAAGGTAGCTGTTTCAATTAGGAGCAAGTTTCATGTCCTATGAAATACTAGTTCAGAATTTATTAAAATATTTATACAGTAAATTTATGAAACATAGACAGCTTTAAAGGACTCAGATTTTAGCACAAAAATATTTTTTATAGTTAATTTCATAATTGACATAGTTTCTATGATTACTAATTGGTGTCATGTCCAATAACACAGCCATTAATTGGCCACAGGTGGCAATTAAAATAAAAATTTATTTAATTAAAATAAAAAAATCAGTTCTTCATATGGGTAGTGGCTACCATACTGGACAGTGCACATATGGAGTATTTTTACTATTACAGAAAGTTCTACTGGCCAGTGGAGGTTTATTTCTTTAATTTTAAAAGTTTTAAAAAAGATTTTATTTATTTATTTTAAAGAGAGTGAGAGAGAACTCAAGCAGGGGGAGGGGGGGGAGCAAAGAGAGAGGGAGAAGCCAGGGAGAGCAACTTGGGGGGCGAGGACTTGGAGCTCAACCATCGCTCTGGTAACATGACCTGAGCCTAAAGTAGATGCTTAATCGACTGAACTACTCAGGCATCCCAAGGACAATGGAGGTTTAGAAGAGTTTGTTTAATTGATTGGTTCCAATTCAAAACTAAGTACTGAACTAGATTTGAACCCATGCAATGTATCTTTAGAGCCTATACTCCCTTTTAAAAATCTTTTTTATTTTTTTTTATTTTTTATTTTTTATTTTTTTAATTTTTTATTTATTTATGATAGTCACAGAGAGAGAGAGAGAGAGGCAGAGACACAGGCGGAGGGAGAAGCAGGCTCCATGCACCGGGAGCCTGATGTGGGATTCGATCCCGTGTCTCCAGGATTGCGCCCTGGGCCAAAGGCAGGCGCCAAACCGCTGCGCCACCCAGGGATCCCTAAAAATCTTTTTTAAAAACAACTTTATTTGGAATATTTGGAAAGAAGAGAGAAAATATAACAAAGCCACACGTATCCATCACCTGGCTTCAACAATGATCAATTCATGAAAGCTCCACCTTTAATCACTCTTCTTTTTTTTTTTTTAAAAAAAGAATTTTATTTTATTTTAATTTATTTATGATAGTCACAGAGAGAGAGAGAGAGAGAGAGAGAGAGAGAGAGAGAGAGGCAGAGACACAGGCAGAGGGAGGAGAAGCAGGCTCCATGCACGGGGAGCCCGATGTGGGATTCGATCCTGGGTCTCCAGGATCGCACCCTGGGCCAAAGGAAGGCGCCAAACCGCTGCGCCACCCAGGGATCCCTTTAATCACTCTTCTATACTATTTTATTTATTTTTTGCTTCTCTCCCTTAATTATATTAATGAAAAATTATCCCTTATTCAGAACAGAACATAGGGAGGCAGTATAACATAATGTTAACGGTGAAGAGTATAGAATCAGAAAGCAGACAGATCTGGATTCAAATTTTGACCCAACTTGCTTTTAGATAGCAAGTTGTTTAATTTCTCTAGGGCTGAACTTGTTCGTATTAATAGTTTCCTTCTATAGCTATTATTTTCCTCTATATTAAATACTTTCAGCTCTTAATTTTTAGTAAAATAAATATTCAAATAAACTTATTTAAAGGTGACTGTGAAAGGTAATTTTCCACAGGACTTTTATGTTCCCACTCCAAGATTAAAAAGGTAAAAGGAGATTCTATACAAAATTTCAAAAAGAATATAGGAAGAAATATATAACATAGGAAGAAAAAGTTCTATTTAGAGTTCTTTCCTCACTTTCCTTAAGATAACCAAGTGCCCAGTGAGTGATAAAACATAATTTCTATTGTTCCCAATAGCAATTTACATAAGAATTACTTAAATCAATCTAGAAATAGTTATTTATATTGACATTTTAAAGCATAAATGTGATTTAAAATTATTTTATCATATCATCCTGCAATTAAAGATCAGGAGTAAAGTTTTGGACCAATTACTTTGGTGGGGTAGAAACAAGAATTATTCTTATTCATCAAAAAGAACACCTACCCATATGTTAGAGGGTTTTAAAACCAGTGGTTTTATACTTTTGGTTATATAACTTAGGAAATCTGCATTTAATAACTATTTTATCCTCACTGTTTTCCAATTCCTTCATTTTACAATTTCTATTCCCATATAATTCTCTGCTTCTCCATTTATGAATCAGTTAATAATTTATTTAAATTATTCCAACAATCTTAAAATCCAATAATAACTAACCATCCATGAGTTAAAATTTCTTTCTGTATAACACTATTCTTTTACCTCAACTTAAAAAGACTAAAATGATTATACAGATGAACAGGTAAAGAATTTGAATGATTATTAAATGGAGCAAGTCTTTAAGGTCACTCTCTCTCAAATAAATAAATAAATCTTAAAAAAAATAAAAAATAAAAACAAATTATCTCTGTAAAGAGGGCCCAGGAATTTATACTTCCTACAAAGTTCCCTAAATGATCCTGATGTATCCTCCTTCTGCACCTCCTTTCCCCCACGTTCTCTCTCAAAAAAATAAATCTTAAAAGAAAGTTATTTTTGGGATGCCTGGGTGGCTCAGTTGGTTAAGTGTCTGGCTCTTGATCTCAGCTCAGGTCTTGATCTCTGGGGAGCGAGTCTGAGCCCCGCATTGGGCTATACACTGGACATGGAACTTAAAAAAGAAAAGTCACCTGACTCCACAAATGGCATCTGGTTATATTCTTCTCCCTTTGGTCAAGCCCATTCTGTTAATGAAATCTAGGGAAACAAGGACAGGAGAGCTGCTTATGTCCTAGGGTGGGTAAAGTGCTTTGTTATTAAGCGTAGCATTGTTATTTCCAGGCTAAGACTTCTGATCATAAGGTGGAAGGTGAACACCTAATGTGATGTGACCTAGTTTCTCTAAGATAAATTACATTTAAGACCATGTTTACTATTTTAATTTTTTTTCTTCACAATCTACAAACTTAATTCATGAATAGTAGTATTACCTTTACATTGCCTTTATTATTTGAATAAAAGATTTATATAGATGATTTACCTGACATCTTTCTCAAGTTGTGTAATACACTCCTTCAGCGAATCAATCTTAGAATCTCTTTGACGCACTGATTCAATGAGATATCTGTAAGGTTGCTGAGTCTGGTTTAACAGAGAATTGGCCCTGTCAAGCTGAAGAAAAACAGATTTCATGAAAACCTTAAAAATTTTACAAGAAACCAAGGTTATTCAAAACACTGTAGCATAGATACAGTACACCCAAACTCCCTTACATCAATTACTCAGAAAAGCTTTTCCTGTGTAACTTTGAAAGTTTAAAAATTACTAACCAATATAAGTATTCTTTATAATAACAAGTAATACATAAATAGGAAAGAAAAAATTTTAAATAAAATATGAATTTTAGGGATGGGTTACCTGACTGTTTTGCCATTTGTCGGTGTGGGAAGATATGTAACAAGAATTTTATCTCCTTTTATTTTTTTAATTTTTTAAAGATTTTATTTATTTATTCATGAGACACACACACACACACACACACACACAGAGGCAGAGACACAGGCAGAGGGAGAAGCAGGCTCCATGCAGGGAGCCTGACGTGGGACTCGATCCCAGATCTCCAGGATCAGGCCCTGGGCTGAAGGCGGTGCTAAACCACTGAGCCACCTGGGCTGCCCTATCTCCTTTTAATAAGTATCCATTAGCTAAGAATAAAAATCTTTTGAGCTTTATTTCTATTCAAAATAACATAAAGACATTACAATTTACCATTTTCCTCATGTCTTCATATTTCTTTCCTTTTTTTTTTTTAAGATTTTATTTATTTGACAGAGAAAGAGAGAGAACAAGCAGGGGGAGCAGCAGAGGGAGGGGGAGAAGCAGGCTCCCTGCTGAGCAAGGAGCCAGGTATGTGGGGCTTGATCCCAGGACTCTGGGATCATGATTTGAGCTGAAGGCAGACTATTAACTGACTGAGCCACCCATGTACCTCTCTATCTTTGTAAAATTGGTGAATTGTAGCTAAATCATTATGTATAATGACATTTAAAAAAATTGTAGTTAAAATATAAATAATATAAAATTTACAATGTTAACGATTTTACAAGTTAACACTCAGAGGCCATTAAGTACATTCACGATGTTGTGGAAGCATCACTAGGATCTATTTCTGGAATATTTTTTATCAATCCCAACAGAAGTATCCATTAAGTAAAAACGCCCCCCCCCCCCCCCCACCGCCAAGCTACTGGAAATCTCTATTCTACTACCTATCTGTATGAATTTGCCTATTCTAGATATATAAAGGGAATCATATAATATTTGTTATTTTGTGTCTGCTTATTTCACCAACGTACTGTTTTTAAGATTCATCCATGCTGTACCATGTATCAGAACTTTACTCCTTTCTATAGCTATATAATATTCCACTGTGTGTTTATAGCGCATTTGTTTATTTATTCATCTCTTGATGAATATTTGGGTGGTTTTCACTTTTTGGCTATTGTAAGTGATGTTGCTACAAATAGTGGTGTATAAATAAATATGTTTGAGTTTCCATTTTCAATTCCTTTGGGTATCTGCCCAAAGGAGTGGAGTGAAACTGTCAAGTCATATGGTAATTTACATTTAGCTTTTTAAAAAAAATTAAAAAAACATTTTTTCTATATTTAACTTTTTGAGGAAATGTCAACTGTTTTCTACAGTGGCTGCATCATTTTACATTCCTATTAACAATGCACTTGGTTCTACTTTCTCCACATCCTCACCAATACTGTTATTTCATGTGCCTATTGGCTATTGTCTGTAGTATATCTTCTTTGTAGAAATATCTGTAAGTCTTTTGCCTATATTTTAATTAGGTTGTATGCTTTTTTGTTGTTGAGTAGTTCTTTTACATTCTGGATATTAAACTCTTATTAGAGATATGATTTGTAAATACTTTCTCTCATTCTGTGGGTTCTCTTTTTACTCTCTTCTATCTTTTGATCACAAAAGTCTTTAATTTTGATGAAGTCCAACTTACCTATTTTTTCATTTGTTCTCTATACTTTTGAGGTCCTTTTTAAGAAACAATTGCCAAACCCAAGATCATGAAGATTTTCTCCAATGTTTTCTTCTATGAGTTTTATTTTCCTAGCTCTGAAATTTAGGTCTTTGATCCACTTGGAATTATTTTTTGTATATAGTATAAGATATGGGTTCAATTTCAATGTCTTACATGGAGATAATCCAGTTTTACCATCACCATTTGTCCAAAAGACTTTTTTTCATTGAATGGTCTTAGCAATCTTGTTGAAAAATCATTTACTGTAGATGTGAAGGTTTACTTCCAGACTCTATTTTACTCTGTCTTCTCTACCTATTCTTTTGCTAGTACAACATTGTTTTGACTACTGTATCTTTGTAGTAAATTTTAGAATCTGGAAGTGTGAATTCTCTTTTTCTTTTTTGAGATTGTTTTAGCCATTCAGGGTCCCTTGAGATCGTATCTGAATTTTAGGCTGAGTTTTTTTATTTTTGCAAAAAATGCTCTTGGGATTCTGATAGGGAGTGCATGGAATCTTTAAACTGTTTTGGGCAGTATTGTCATCTTAACAATATTAAGTCTTCTAATCCATGAACATGGGATATCTTTCCATTTATTAGGTCTTTCTGAATTTCTTCAGCAATATTTTGTTGTTTGCAGTGTACAAATCTTTCTTCTATTTGATAAATTTATTCCTAAACATTTTATACTTTTTGATGCTATCATAAGTGGAATTGTTTTCTTAATTTCCTTTCGGATTGCTCATTGCTAGTATATTATGCACAATTTTATATTATGCCTTTACCTAATATAATTATTTTTCCAAACTCTCAGAGTACCTTAATTTATTATTTTAATGGTTACAAAACTGTCTAGGAAGCTAATGTACCATAATTACATTGCTTATAGTAATAAACATTTAGGACGTTATCCATTTTTGACTAGTATAATATTGCAACAGACTTCAAAATTAATTATTTTTCTTTAATGTTTTCTTTGTGAATTTTTTTCAGACAGAAGTTGCACTAAGGTTAAGGAATATGTAATGTTCTTGATATATTAAGACCAAAATTCTTTCCTTAAGGATTTAATTAACTTATATATCCAACCAATCTTAGTTTCTTTGTTTATTGTGTTTGCTGTTTTCCTAAGCAAATGTAAAATATAGGTTAGTAGAGGACTAAACACAGCACTGTCACTATCAGCAGGCCCATACTTTGGTACCTAATGAGTTCCAGAAAAAGTATTCTAAAGTTGGATATGCAAAAACTGAACAATGACTACAAAAGTGGTGGATATCTATTATAAGTGTGAGGCATGGGGAAGAGAGTATTTTATTACATAGAACAAAAATACTATAAAATTCCTACTTTATGACTTTAAATGTTCTTTGATAATAAAATTCTAGCCCTTTATATATTTAAATATTTTTTCCTCTTTCCTTCATAGTCTCTAAAGATTTGCTCTTTTTCTGGGACAAGAAATGATTTATATTTTTTTCTCAAGTGAATTATATTTACAGGATTTATATTTTTTATTCAGATCTAAACATATAATTTGTTTCAGTATTGCAATTTTTTGGTTTTCTATTCACATAAAAGAAATGAGTGACTAGCAGCTTAGAAGCTGAAGGTTTAGAGAAGAGTAATATGGGTACAGTGGAAGGTACAGTGGAAGGCAGAAAGAATCTAAGGCAGAAACAATCATTGTTAAAATGATCAGCCATGAGATCCAAGTGGGTAAGGGAGAAAAAGTCAAAGTGGTTGACCAGCTAGCTGTTAGAGAATATCTGCTTGCAGACTGAGGACTACTTTGTAAAAGTTATTTAAATAGCTCAACTGAATTACATTAGAAAATTTCCTTTTGGTTACATTAGCACAGGGAAAAAAAATTCCTCAAAGAAAAGGAAATGAATAGTGAAAGAAAAGACGACTTCATTTTTTGGACATGATTCATTACAGTAAAGCAAAGCTATAAAGAAAAAAAAATACCATGAATATTTTCTATAGTTTGGGTTTTAGTGTCCTTTTTCCTTCCTTTGGTAGTCATTCTTTTAAATCTATTACAATGTCACTGGAATCTTATTACTTAGTCTACTTAGTTATTTTATGAACATTCAAATATGCAGCTGGACAAAAATAAAACTAAGTTCTACTTACCTGTATAACCAGTTTCACTAGTCAATTAAATCAAACAATTGCCTCGACTTTGTTTTCACGGAACTGACCTTAACTGAATAAACTGAACTGACAAGTTGCTTTGTGTTTCAAAGTGCAGAATAGTCCGGAGGGGGGTGGGGGGCGGGGCCGGGGGCTGGTGAGCAACATCAGGGAAGCACTAAGGGCATTTACAAATTGTAGTTAGCTGTAGCCTAGAATGAGCTATGTTTGAAACTTATCAGATCTAAATTCAATTGCATAAAAAGTATAACAGCAGTCATTAGTCTTAATTATTTTAGTTCTACTTTTTTCATCACAGCAATTACACAGGTTAGGTTTTAGTATTATAAACAAAATTAAGGGCCCCAGAAGCCTTACTTTCAAAAGGTATCTCTAATATACAGCCTACAAACTCTTCCCTCTCTGGACATTAAGAACAACTACAGTGCTGTCAGTTTTAAGAACATATTTCTTTATAAATTTGTTAAGCTTTTAAATCTCCAAATTTAATTCCTCATGAAAAATAGATGTTTGTCAATGAAAAGTGATGCTAATACCTATTTTTGAAATAATTATAATTCGACAGAATTTAATTCCTCCAACATGGCTTACAAAAGTCTTTCTGTAACTATAATAATTAGTATTCAAAAAGTTACACAATCGCTCACTTTGCCTATTGTTAGTAATCTTTTCCTTATAGGAAAGCCTTAGTAATTAGTGACTCAAGAATCATATACGTAATAAATGACTCAGGAGTAAACCCATGACACAACATTTTATAGAATTGTTATTCCGCCTTTGTTTCAATAAATTGTGCATATGATTCAGAGAAACGCAACACCTGATTAAAGCATAATTATATATTTCAATTCAAATTTTAATTAACTCTTGGATGATAATCTAAAATCATATATTTTCTCTTAAAATTAAAAAAAAAAGTATATAAAGGTGACCACATTTCGTTGTGTTTCTACTAAATGTGGGATTTTTTTTCCTTGTAGAGTTTATTTTTAAAGAAACTCCTAGAAATGGAGCTCTTGCCAGGGACAAAATGCATTCTGTTGAATAGAATTTAACATTGAATTAGTTTCTGTGCAATATATACAAGTGATACTTTCTCGTAGGTGGTAGTTTTTGAAGAAAATTCCACATATCCTTATCTAATCTTTTTGATTGTGCCTTGGAATGTAAAATGCCTATTTGAGGTCCAAAATGGAGCAACACTTTGGTACTAATTCTCTGTGTTCTCAACCTATAGGAGTAGTTGTCAAATCTAGTTAAATCATCAGATCACTGGTGAAAACAGTAAAAAAACAGTGATTTCTGGGTCCCAGCCCAGTTCCAATGAATCAGAATTTCTCAAGGCTAGTCTTAGATTCTGATAATCAGTTAAAAATTTAGAAAGCATAGTTTTAGTGATCTTGGACTTGCTGCAGGCCACTCCATCCAACTTTTAGCAGGTTTAACTCTACTGCACATAATTCATCTTATATCCTGAACCATCCTTCCCATTATAACCACTTTCTTATCCTGTGGCTCAGTGGTAAATAATCTCATCATATTTAACAGGAGTGATATTTAACTGATACAATTCAACCAATTAAGATGCCAGCTTTGCACTGGAGCAGGTGCCTGGAGAAACTCTGTAATCCCAGGTATTACTTCTTTGTTGGTAGATGGTGAGATCTGGGGGATTTTAGGAGAGGCACCAGACAGACAGAAATGACATGCAGGGACTTAGGACAACAGCTGTGTACAGTATTCTCACAAATACTTTCTTGTTTATTTTTTAAAAAGATTTTATTTATTTATTTGAGAGAGAGAAAGAGCACATGGGAACAAGGGCAAGTAGTGGGGGGTGGCAGGGTGGGCGGGAAGGAGAGGGACAAGTAGACTCTACTGAGTGTGGAGCCCAGTGCAGGGCTTGTTCCCAGGACGCGAGGAGTACATGACCTGGAATGAAACCAAGAGCTGGACACTCAACCAACTAAGCCACCCCGGCACCCCCAAATATTTTCTTATTTTAATAACCAAAAGCAAGTGCATGCTAGTTGATTATCAGTCCTGCTCTGATCCTGAGATTATCAAAGTATGGTAATAGGAGATATTAACAAAATAAAAGGAAAAATAATAGGTAAGACAAAATTCTTGAGTAGGACATTAAATATTTCAGAATAATCAGCTTGGATGTGATGGACTATCTACTCATAAGTCACAGAATACTCAGGACTGGAGAGGATGATTTTTTTTTCAAAGTGTGGTCATACATCACTTTTATTAGAGTCACAAGAAGAGGGAGTTAAAAATGCAGATTCGTGGGTTTCATTCCAGACCTACTTAGTCACAACCTCTAAGGGCAGGATCTAGAAACCTATATTTTAAACAAGAATCTTTGGTGATTCTTACAGTCACTAACATTTGAGAATCACTAGTGAGGTGTAAGTATAGAGCAAAGCGGCAGACATGTGAGGGACACCTACACTGCAGGGTTGTAAGAAGATAAGACATCTGAGGGAGAATGGTGTCATCAAGCAAGAATTTCTAGATTATAACATCCAAAATGTCATGCCATAGATCAGGAGACTGAGAAAAGAATACCAACAATTAGGAAACCAGTGCTGATCACTAAGGGCGGGCATAGCTGAACAGATGATCAGGGAGGACAGTAGTAGGAATTAAGTATAAAGAGAGGGGTTAACTTTTGAAAGTTGCCTATGTCTACACACACACACACACACACACACACACACACACACACTCACAGTCTCTCTCCCATTTTTTTTGAAGAAGGACCAAAAGGGGGGAAAAAAGAGTAAGTGAAGATACAAAAAAAATCCTTGGGTGAAAGAGACTCCAGAAAAAGAAACTGAGGTGACCTAATTATAGTAACGAAGCTACAGATGATGATAGATGATGGAACTGATGGTTTTGAGGAGTGTAAATAACCTGCAATGAGGATATTGGGACGGATATCCCAATAATAGGACAGAGGCAGAAAAATAAAAACACTGGGCAGCAGGAATGAGGGCACGGCTGATCATCAACAACATGAATTTGTAATGCTTTCAAGCGGCAAAAGCAACAGATTTCCACAAGAAATTTTCAGCACATTACCACAAAACCAAAGAATCTTCTCTCCCTCTCTCCTTCCTTCCATTAAGTATTTATGGGGTAACTATCAGATTGTAAGGTAATATGCAAAGGGTAGGGAATGTCAAGAAAAGCCTGATTGATGGATGAATTAAGGGACAAAGCAATCTGGGGTACTGTGAGTGTAGTACCCAGATGGTTGGTAAGGCTGGGTAGGAAGAAAAATGAAGTCAAGAGGGGCTTGACAGGGAAAATATGAAGAGTTTATGAGTGTGGAACACAATGAGTGCAAATAAAGCACAGATTTAGTGGGAATGAGAGGACTGGAAGAGCTGGAAGGACAGGAGATTAGAGTCAGAGAATGGGATTTTCAAGTTCAAGGGGTTTAAATTTCTTGTCCCTGAGAAATTCATTTTAACGTGGTTCAATTGTATACCAATCCTGCTCGCAATGGGGAGGGTGTTGCTGTGAGAGTTGTAATAGTTCTTAAATAAAAAAAAAAGTGGTCATTCATGAGTTATCAAGGCAAACCAGTAAGATAAGGAGTTTAAACAATTTGTTTGATGGGTAAACAGGATACAATTTATAGATAAATCATCATTTTCCCTTACTTCAGTGGTGGTTGGCATTTTGTATACACACATACACTCTCACATTAGCTGGTATGTGAACCTATAAAAAGCATGCTTATAGAACAGATTCTAGTATATTGTCCTGAATCCACGTAATTGAGTTTTTTCCAGAAGGAACCGTAACAAAGACTTCTTGGCTTAAGCACTTGGCAAGGTTGGACACAGAGCTGTTAGAAAAATAAAACTGAATGTTTTATCCATAAAACAAATTGGTCATTCATATGGTAGATAAATATATGTTAATCACTATTAAAATAAAAAGGTTAACCTGTATATAATTCCACATTATAATCTCAAAAAATCAGAATGGCAATAATCAGCCTCTTCACATTAGGTCTTCTTTATGGAACTTTATCATGGATCAACAATTTAATTATCCCTCATGTCCAGTTACATTATATCTTGAGCATCCACAAAATTTATGAGGACACTAACTTCCCAAGGAGTGAAGCATCACATGAAACACACAGACACAAGAGAAAATGAAGAAGTCTCCCCCAGATTCCTTTCACATTACAAAAAAATTGTTATCTATGTCAAAAAGTTACTTTCCAGGGGCTATTTTCCTGCTACCAACAAATCCATCTTCAAGGACTGCCAAATTGTACAAGGGACAAAAGGTGGTCACGATTACCTTCACAGAAAATGAGTCACTAACATCTTCTCCCTCCTTTTTTCATCTATCTCTTCTCTGTGGTATTCAGATTTCATTCCCTTTCTCATCTTGTTTTTGAAGACTTTATTACAACAGTTTTAGGTTCACAGCAAAATGGCCTGGAAACACAAGGAGTTCCCATATATTCCCTGCTCCCCCATCTCACAACCTCTCCCAGCATCAGCATTTATGACAACTGATGAACCTATACTGACATACCACTGTCATCCAAAGTCTAGAGTTTACATTACAGTGCACTCTTGGTGCTATACATTCTATGGGTTTGGACAAACGGATAAGGGCATGTGTCCAGTTACAATATTATAAACAACAGTTTACCCTAAAAAGTCCTTTTGCTGTATCTATTTATCCCTCCTTCTCTCCTAACCCCTGCAACTACTGATCTTCCGTCTCCATAGTTTTGCCTTTTCTAGAATATCACGTAGCTAGAATTGTACTGTATATAGCCTTTTCAGATGGTCTTTGCCTGTTTTTAAAAGTTTTTTTTTTATCCTCTGCTTTGCTTTTCTGTGTTTTCTCTCCTAAATGTTATGAAACATACTGTTTTATTTTAAAGTGAGAGAGCGAATGAGCAGTAGGGACAGAGAGAAAGAGAGCGAGAGAGAATCTGAAGCCAACTCTGTGATGAGGACAGAGCCTGATGTGGGGCTCAATCTCACGACCCTGAGATCATGACCTAAGTCAAATGTTTGACTATGTCATCGAGGTGCCCCAAACATACTCTGTTTTAAAAACTAGAAGTAATCCACTCATTTGCTTGGAAAATCTTTTTTTTTTAGATTTTATTTATTCATGAGAGACCCAGAGAGAGAGAGAGAGAGAGAGGCAGAGACGCAGGCAGAGGGAGAAGCAGGCTCCATGCAGGGAGCCCGATGTGGGACTTGATCCTGGGTCTCCAGGATCACACCCCAGGCTGCAGGCGGCGCTAAACTGCTGCGCCACCGGGGCTGCCCTTGCTTGGAAAATCTTATTTGGAATTTAATAAATAATTTATAATAATTAATAATTTAAATAATTTACAATTGAGGCACAGAGAGGTCAAACAACTTTTCTGAGTTTACACAGCAGTAATTACCAGAAAGGAGAGTTTAACCCAGTGAGTCTGGCTCCAGAATCATTTGCTTAATAGCCAATATTCATTATTGCCTCTCAGTAGCAGGAAAGAAAGCAATAATATGTACGACTAGCACAAAATGTGAAGATATAAGAATTCCTCTCCTCTACTACCTCAAAATAAAGAATGTAGACTAAAGGCATGGGTGTGCATGACAACACATAAACACTAAAGAAACATGACCAACTGTCCACAAAGGAAGATGCTTCATAGCTATTCTTCCACATAAAGATATCTAATTGAATCTACGTGGGTGCCATGTTCATGTGGGACTTATGGGTGCTATGCTCTTTTCCTTGGTGCTTTAGTCATTTTCCAAGGACATGTAAGAACAGTGGTGTTCCGTTTGTGCCTTCTGTGTGCCCATCTGGCTGCAAATTACAGGCAGCGATAATTGGTTGTTATCCTCTGCCTGGTTTACTTCTTTCATAAAACTTATCAAGTTTTAATTTTTTACTTGAAAAAAAAATGCTTTGTTTCTCCCTAATTAGTTTATAAGCTCCAAATGGTAGGAATTTTTGTCTTATTCAATGATTATTTCAAGAACCTAGAATGACAGCTGACATACAGGTACTGAATATTTACCAAAAGACTGCATTTCATATTAGTACTACCTGACACTTAACAGAATTCATTTACTTAATATACTTTATTTCTTGTGCTGAGTTCAATGGCACAAAATGAACTAAAACATTTTTTGATAACATTACCTTTATCAATTACTCTTAGATAAGTACTTCCTGTGTAAAGAGCCAATAAAGAAAGAAATTTATTTGGGGGAAAAAATCACATTTTCTACAATGGGAAATCTCGTTTACTGGAGTTCCTCAAGAATATATCTATGTAACTCAGTGATAAAAATGTTAACACATAGATATGGAACTCAATACAGTTCGAAGAAACTCAGTGCAGTTCAGAACAAGATGTATTTTTTTTTTTTTAAAGATCTTATTTATTTGAAGGAGAGAGCACAAGTGGGGGAGATGCAGAAGGAGAGGGAGAAGCAGACTCCCTGCTGAACAAGAAGCCTGACCCAGGGCTCCATCCAGGACCCTGGGATTATGACCTGAGCTGAAGGCAGATGCTCAACTGACTGAGTCACCCAGGCACCCTAAAACAACATTTATTTTAAAAAAGGGATCACTTCAGGGGTGCTTGGGTTACTCTGTCAATTAAGCAACTGCCTCTTTATTTTTAGCTCAAGTCATGGTCTCAGGGTCATCAGGCTCTGTGCTCAGCACAGTGTCTGCTTGAGATTCTCCTCACTTCTCTCTCCCTTTGCCCCTCCCCTTGCTCTGTCTCAAATAAAAAAATAAAAAAACAAACTTAAAAAAATCACTACAAGTTTTTGTTTTTTTTTTTTTGTTTTTTTTTTTGGTGAAGATGAAGCCTAAACACTTTCTACAGATAAAGAAGAAAATAGCAGGGTTCTCAGACTGTCATATATACACATTATAAATAATTTGCAGGATCAGAGTTATAGAATAAAATTATACAAATCTATAAATGGTACTAATTCCAAACAATGGGAGAAACCATAGTAAATTTGTTCAGAATTGTTCAGTGGAAGAGAAATGGACAAAAATATGGGGAAATAATAATTGCTTCAGCAGCACACTGTGTTAATTCAAAATGATACAGAGGCTGGATTAGCATTGTTCCTATATGTGGTAGACAGTTGGGAAGCATTATAGGTTTTCATATGACAGTCACACCAGAGGACCCTGTATTTCTTGAACAGGTTTCACTTTTTTTCTCTTCTCAGTATCTATACTGATTTCTTAAGAAGGCTTCCCTAAGGAGAAGAAAATGTGTTACTTATCTGTCCAATTGAAAACACACTGTGGGTTGTAAGCAGTATTAAAAAAAAGGAAGAGAAGACAAACAACAGAATGGCAACTAATAGAATATGTTACATGTCGTAAGGTACCCACTCCTATGAAAATTACTTCAAATACACACACATACACACACACAAATACACATAATGTATATACTGGATTGCTATATAAGCTGCACTTCTTACTATTAGGTAACGGTGAAAAAGTATAAAACCTATTTGTTCAGGTAATAGTTAACATTTTTAATTATAAAGGACAAAATTTACATTAAAAGCAGTCCAAATCCAGATCAGTCTCAGCTTAATTTTGTGGCAAGGTTTTGTGGGCTTTATCACCTGCTGAAAATTTCAGATTTGAAGGGTGGAGGTGTCATGTAAGGGAGGAGTTAACATGTAATGTTAACTATTCCAATGGCATATCCACCAAAAACCTAAGAGCAGACAGAGTAGAATTTAGAATTTGCATCTGAATCATTTTTCTCCTTTGATTCTTCTCTCATAAATATGCCAATCTAATGGAAGCCCACTCAGACAAAAGAGCTTCTTTTAGGCCTCAGGAAGCCTGGGAATCTGGTAAACTCCGGGATCTCACACTCTTTAAGATCCTAGTTAGTGCAAGCAACACTCCTATGGTTTCATAAAGTAGTTTGAGTGGTATTAAATAACACTTAAAATTGCTAGCCATTATTAATATCATTTATTCATATAATTTTGATTTTAGTGAAATATTTACACAAAATTTTTAAGAGGCTATGTTATCGGGATGCCTGGCTGGCTTAGTGGTTGAGTGTCTGTCTGCCTTTGGCTCAAGAGGATGATCCCGGATTCCCGGGTTTGGGTACCATATCAGGCTCCTTGCATGGAGCCTGCTTCTCCTTCTCCCTTTGCCTGTGTCTCTGCCTCTCTCTTTCTGTGTCTCTCATGAATAAATAAATAAAATCTAAAAAAAATAAAATAAAAAGGAAGCTATGTTATCATTGCTATTAAATGTTTATCTTCATCATTTTATTGTATATTATTATTGCTTACCTTTTGCTTTTCTATACCGATTCAACAAAGTTGTTGAATTTTATTAGTAATTCATGTTCTCTATTTTAAATATAATAATTCTGGTTAATTTGAAGTTTTTTTTTTTAAATTTTTTTTTAATTTTTTTAAAAAATTTATTTATGATAGTCATACAGAGAGAAAGAGAGAGAGGCAGAGACACAGGCAGAGGGAGAAGCAGGCTCCATGCACCGGGAGCCCGATGTGGGATTCGATCCCAGGTCTCCAGGATCGCGCCCTGGGCCAAAGGCAGGCGCCAAACCGCTGCGCCACCCAGGGATCCCTGAAGTTTTTATTAGTCTTAAAATATCCAGTTTTCCATACTTTTCCTAAAATGCTTAGTTTGTATGCAATTAAATATACTTTTAACACTTGAAAAGAGCAAGTGATTACTCTCCAGAATTGCAGTTTTACTATCATCTACCTTTTCATAAAAATTACTTACATTGACATTACATAACCTTTCTATATTGTGTTAAAAATTCATTTGGATAGTTCATTCTGAATATTTCCACATAAGCAAAATAAGCATTATTTATTCCAATTCTGAAACTAGTATTTATTTAAAATGCCAAGGGTATTGATAACAATACTTACCTTATTACTACTATTGCCAGAAGCAGAAAAATAAATAAAACATAGGACAAAAAAAACCTATCTGCATTTACTGATGATAAGTGTATGCCAGTTGGTATGGTAGGTGCTTATCTTAGATTAAGTTATCTCTAATTCTTGAGGCAAACATATATATAGTATTATTATTCCCACTTCACAGTTTGAAAAATTGAGGCTTACAGAGGGTAAAGAACTTACCTAAAAGTCATACAAGCCAGTCTGCCTAACTTGAAAACTCAGTTTCATATCCCAGTGGTTACGTGAATATAGTAACATATGATTAAGTGCTATACACATGTATTCTCACCTTTATTATCTCTTTTAATTACTCATCTTTGCTTAGTTTCTTCCTTTTACACTAAAATAAAGTCAAACAAAAGAAACAACTCTAGTGTTTTCAATTAAGATTGATGACCCTACTGATTCCATGTGACTAGAATATTTTTTTCATGGTGGTGGTGGGTGGAGCTGATATGTACCCTGCTGTGGTTCCATGTGTGACATAAAGCATATTATTGAGTCCTTGATACTCGGAAAGAAACTAAAGTTTTCTTTCTAATTAGTGGGTCTGATTTCTCATTTCTCCCTCTGCTCCTCTTGGTTAGGGCTTCCAAATTGCTTCAGGTTCATTGTAGCATCCTGCACTTGTCTTATATACTTTGACCTATCAAAAACAGAAGTTATTCCTTCAACAAACATCTATTTACTTTGTACTGAATCAGGCACTGTGCTAAGCAGTGGGGATATATAGACCAATAACAAAAGATCCTTCTTCTTAAGAAGCACATAGACAGCTATGTCAACAACATCTCTATCTATCTAAATATATCTTGGTATATGTGTTTCATGGGAATACATAAGTCATTTTTGCCTGGGGCTCGAAAATAGCTTGACAGAGTAGGTGACACTTGATATTAAAAAGACAAGCACCTGTGATACAAAGATGGCTACAATGGGCAAAAAGTTCAGAGTGCACAAAAGCAAAGAGACATGAAATAGCATAGAGTGCTTAGAGAATTCAAGTAAAGCACAAGAAGTTACATATGTGGGGAGAAGCACAAGCGGTTGTATACAGTAGGAGTGTGGCTGTGTGTGGATGTGTGTGTTGTATAATGCAAGATGAAACTGGATATGTAGGCAGGGGTAGGATAATGGAAGACCTTATGTGTTATTCTCAGCAAACAAAGACAAGTCTAACTGTGGGAGAAACAAAAACAGATTTGTATTTAGAGTATTTTGGCAACAAGGTGGAGGACTAAATAGAGATAATGCCAATCAGCTGGTTCCTAATTTAATTTAGATGATAGATAAGAAAGAGGTCGTATCAAGTCAATACCAATAAAGCAAGAGACTGAGTAGAGATGTTCAGAAGGTGCTATGAAGATAATAGGGAGGATCTGCTTTTGCTGAATGCTCCTTTTGTACTCTTTGAATTGATTATATACATGCTTACCACATTAAATCTCCAACTTACTCAAGAAAGGCTACAATGAAAAGTTATTGTAGTTGGTAGCTGAAGCCATAGAACATGATGAAGTAAGACACTCTAAGAAGAGAATAGTGTCAAGATAGATCTGGGGCATGTCCACAGTTATGGAACAATCAGAAAAAAGTAAATAATGGAGAATGAGAAGTAGGAGGGTAACAAAGTGGTGGAGCAGGAGCAAAAGACACACTACCTGGTGTAGGAGGAGCTGGAAGTGAGGACCGGGGGAGAGGGGAGGTAGAAGAGGAGGATGACAAGTAGGTTAGGATTAAATTGGCCTTTGTCAAAGCTAAAGAATATGGACATTCCCTGGTAGGCAATGGACCTTTCAAAATGAAATCAAGATCCACAGTATAGTGGACAGTTTTGGCTAGAAGAAAGAATCATGATGGGCTGATTAACTTTACTTGCCAAATTTAAAAAATTTCAGGCAGTGTAGTACCCTATGTGTTTATGTTTTAAGCCTCATATTTTTAATGGTGAAATAAAAGCACTGCTCTTTATTGAAAGAATTTTACATATCAACAAACATTCAGGAAAACTTTTTGGGAGGCAAAGGGACTCCCTAAATGGTACTGTTTTCTATGAAAATGGATATATCTTACAGTCGCTGTTGATCAAGCTTGCACATGCAAATTTGATCTTAGCTGTTTATATTGTGATTTCAATTGAGTTCTGAGTATGGTTAATCTGTCACAGGTTGAGTTTAACTGCCATTTAAAATGTCTCTGGAAATATTCCAGTATGATTTGGCACATAGGTCGTGTTAGAAGGATAGAAATGAAGTTAGGTGGTATATGATAAAAATCATTGCCTAAAGTCTACAAGAATGAGTGCTTAAAACTGAAACATTTAAGGTGATAATGAAGCATTGTATCATAGTTAAGTTGGAAGCATCTCCTACTCTTTCACTCTTTGGTGGTACATAAAATATATTCCCCCCCCCCTCAATAAAGGCTTAGAAATATGGAGGGAAAAGTTGGCTTTGAAGTTTAAAGAGATTTAGTTCTTTTAGGGATGTTGCTGGCAAATCAGTCTCTCTTTAAAATATGGAGATGGAATTGTAGGTAGGAATTGTGGGCAACAGACTCCTTACAAGAGACTGGGTACACTGAGGATGTTGACAGAACACTCTCAGCAGTTGTTCAGGTCAGATAACTCAAAGAACAAAGGCACACATTTACTCATCTAGAAATTTCTATGTTTGTAGAAATCATGTAATCATGTATCCCAATATCATTTCTAAACTGGCAAACTGAATCTAAATTAAAAAAAAAAAAAAAAAAGAACTTCCAAAAGAAAAAAAAAGAAAGAAAAAGAAAAGTATTTCAAAGACCCCATCAAGTAGAAAGTCCTGCCACATCTTTTCTCCTTGCCTGCGCATAATTAGACCCCCTTCCTGTTTCCTTTTCTCAGTCCTAAAATATTCAAATGCATGTTATGTTTTTAGAGGCTCTAAAATTTTCCTATAGCAATCCTTCCTCTGATACTCCAAAACACTTCTGTATTCTTTTATTTTTTATTTATTTATTAAAAAAAAAAGATTTTATTTATTTATTCATGAGAGATAGAGAGAGAGAGAGAGAGAGAGAGAGAGAGGCAGAGACACAGGCAGAGGGAGAAGCCTCTCTGGGACTCGATCCCGGGTCTCCAGGATCATGCCCTGGGCTGAAGGCGACACTAAACCACTGAGTCACCCGGACTTCCCTTCTATATTCTTTTAAATACTTGCTCCTGATAATGAAATGGAAGAAGGAGAATGAGGATAATGATATATGGAGGAAGGAGATGAGGAAGAAGAGGAGGGGAGATCTCCCTTCCACTGCCAACCAACACTTTTTTCCATATTATTATGCACATAATAAGTAATTTAAACTCCAGAAAGGCAACACTGAAAGAATCTTTCATCCACCCAGAACTTCAGTGCCCCCTTCACAAGGATAATCATCAACAATGAATGATTTCTTTTTGATTATTCCAGATATCTCTATGCATATATCAAAGCAAACAAAGAGATCCATGTATGGGTATTCATGAATATATATGTCTGGCAATGAAATTTTGGGTACAATGAATATTGCTGGAATGTAATCTCTGTTTATAGATATATTTTACAAAGTAGAATTTTGCCTCTTATTTTCGTCTTTAGAAATCTATGTAAGTTTGGTGGAGGGGCTAGGTCAATGATCTAATGAATAAACATTCACTTCATATCTACTATCAGTCAGATATTGTGTTGATCACCAAATCTATGCCTTAACAAAAAATTTCATGTGAGTTGGAATAAATTCAAGCAATTCAAAAATGCATAACATAAAAAGTAGTCTTTCTATACTTCCCCACTCCCAATCTCAGAGGTAAGTACTGTTTGGTATTAGAGGGAGAAATATGGATGGTCCTGGGGGCTCATTTCCTATTCTAACTAGAACAGGCTAATAGAGATTGTAACCTCCAAAGGCTCCTGTTCCCATTATGATTTAGGCAACTAGATGTTCTTTAATCTTCTCTTTAGATATGTACAATGTTTTGGTGTAGAGTCTATCAGATCCCTTTCTATGGTGCATCCAGACCACCTATGCCAGGCCTAAGCACACTTTTCCATGGGAAGAGAACTTGGGGATGATATATGCTCTGTTAATTCTTTGCCTGTAGGTTTACTCCAATAAAATGTTTTTATATTCATAATGGCATGACCAGTGGTATTTGTGTGTGCTTGGCATGACAGCTGTATAGTATGTAAAATTTTTTTCTCTATGCTTAGATCGAAACACAATCCCATCCCTAGATAGACAGAAACATACACACACACTCTCAAGGCCAAAATAGAGAAATACAATATAAATTATCTTGTAGTTTTGGTTTTTGGAAAAAATTTATCAATATAGTATGAATGTCTTTTAAAGTTAGTACACAAGATTCTACTTTATTCTATTCTATTCAAGATTCTTCTTTATTCATGTATCTTAAAGTCTCTTTCAATTTGGCACTTTAAAATTTTTTAACACAATACCTGGATTCCACTAAAGGCTTCCTAAGTAGAGAACTTCAAGTATCTAAAACCTTGCCATTTGGTCATTTGAGATTGTGCATATCCTATTTTCTAAATAATTTTTCTTTTTTAAAAATATTTTATTTGTTAATGAGAGACATACAGAGAGAGGCAGAGGCACAGGCAGAGGGAGAAGCAGGCTCCCTGCAGGGGAGCCTGATGCAGGATTCCATCACAGGACCCCAGGATCACTACCTAAGCCAAAGGCAGATCTTCAACCACTGAGCCACCCAGGTGTCCCCTAGATAAGTTTTCTAAAATTAGGTTGTAATAGATAAATTTCTAAGTGCTTATACTAGAAGACAAAGCCTTTGTAAACAAGGTTATACATGTTAAAAGGCAAGAGTGTGCCTCTTTTGTTCATCAGTGGTTAAGTACAGTAGGAGTCTGATAAATATTTATTGAATGACCAGAAAGATTAAGAACAAGCACCAAGATTCAAGGTAGCTAAGGCACAGCAATTCTAGTGGTATTATGGTATGCTTTCGGATATAGCCTAGATTTTCTATCCCACACCAACACTCCTTTTCTTCCCCTCTTTCTCTTTTTAAAAATTGAGGTATAATTGACATACAATATTATATTAGTTTTAGGTACACAACATAATGTTTTGAAATGATCATCACAATAAATCTAGTTATCATATGTTACCAGAAAATTTTTTTTTCTTCTGTGATCAGAATTTTCAAGATTCACTGTCCTAGTAACCTTCAAATACACATTACAATACCACTCATTCTAGTCATCATGTTGCACACCACATGCCCATGACCTATTCATTTTGTAACCAGAAGTCTGTACCCCCAATCCCATTTCACTCATCCTCAATCTCCCTGCCAACCAACACTTTTTTTCCGTATCCATGTGTTGTTTGTTCATGTTTTGTTTTTTAGATTCCACATATAAATGAGATCATATGATATCTTTCTCTGTCTGACTTACTTCACTTAGCATAATACCCTCAGGGTCCACCTATGTTGTTGAAAATGGCAAGATTTCATTCTTTTTTTTTTTGGTTGAGTCATATTCCACTGTATACATAGCATATTTTCTTTATCCATCCATTCATTTATCAATACTTAGGTTGTTTCTATATCTTGGCTATTATAAATACTACTACAATGAATATTGTACCCCTTTTTGAATTAGCATTTTCATTTTCTTTGAATACATACCATGAAGTAGAATTCCTAGGCCATATGGTAGTTCTATTTTTAACACTTTGAATAAACTCCATACTTTTTTCCATAGTGGTGGCACCAATTTACCAAGAATGAATGAGAATTTCCTTTTTTCTACATGCTGCCAATACTTGTTATTTCTTGTTTTTTTGAGCCTAACCATTCTGACAGATGTGAGGTGATATCTCGTTATGGTTTTGATTTGCATTCCCCTGATGATTAGTGATGCTGAGCATCTCTTCATGTGCCTGTAGGCTAGCTATAGGTCTTCTTTGTTAAAATGTCTATTCAGATCCTCTGCCCATGTTTGATTATTTTTTTGTATTGAGCTGTAGGAATTCTTTACGTATTTTGAAAATCAATCTCTTATTGGATATATGTTTTCCAAATATTCTCTCATTTAGTAAGTTGCCTTTCCATTTTGTTTATGGTTTCCTTTGCTGTGTAGAAACTTTGGTTTGTAGTCCCACTTATTTATGCTTTTAGAGTCAGACCCTCCCAAAAACCATCACCAAGACTGGTATCAAGAAGCTTAATGACTATGTTTCAACACTCCATTCTTAACCCACTGGTGGTTTCTTGAGAATTAGGTGACAGACATATACATACAAAAAAGAAAGTCAATAATTTTATTCTCTCTTACACTGAACCAACTAATGAAACGATAGTCTGAAGACACTGAACTTTAAACAATGAAGAACAGTGGACCCTGAGACACAGGAAACAAAGTAAGCCCAACCCTACAGTTGCCCTAGTTCACTGTATGTAAAGAGTTTCAGGCAGTAGTTCAGGAAGGGGGAATCAAAGCAGAGCCTGCCAAACTCCCTGAGTTAAGGATCTGTAGAAGAAACCAAGTTGGCTATGGTTCTTATGGTAGAGTACTGAAGAAAAGAACTATACAGAAACAAAACTCTGAAAATTTATAGATGTTCCCCCTTGAGTATGCACACCTGGGCACTGAATACTGCATGTGTGTAAAGAAATTACCAACAACTGAGACAGAACCACTGAAAAGAGTAGAAAGAACAATCTCTAAAGATCATACAGGCCAGGAATTTACCTCTTGTGACTAGCCAAAGTAGGAAATTTAATCATTCATAGGACATAGGGTAGATTATTTAAAAGGCTTTGGTTTTAGCATTGGAGGGAAAAAGTAACCTTCCTTCTTTGCTTATAAGAAATTAGTAAGCATGCAAAAACACAGGACAATATGATACCTAAGGAGCTAGATCAATTTAATTGAAACCAGTCAAGAAGTGACATGACAATAGAATTAGTAGACAGGAATATCAAAATAGTTATAGAAACTGTATTTCATATGCTCAAGAAAATAAAGTTTGAAAAGGTCAAGTAGACCTGGAAGATGCAAAAGAGAGCCAAATTGAACTAGAAATGAAAACTATAATATTTGATGTAAGACACACTAAATTGGATTAATAGCAGATAATACCTTGGAGAAGAAAAGATTAGTGGACTTGACTTACTAAGAAAAACGATGCAAAAGCAAAGTCAGAAAAAGACTGAAAACAATGAAGAGAAGAACATTTCTTCTGTCGTAGGGCAACTTCAAGCAGTATAATACATGTCTAATATAGTCTACAAAGGAAAGGGAGGGTAGGATAGAAACATATATGAAGATATATAGGCTGAAAAACTTCCAAATCTGATGATCTCACATATGTTAAGAGGTTTGACAAAACCCAAAGCACTGAAAACATGAAGAAAACCACAACAAGCCACATCATAAATTGCTTAAAGCTAATATAAAAAAGAAAATCTTAAAAGCTTCTAGAGAAATGAGACACATTACCTAGAGAGGCACAAAGATAAAGATGACAGCATATGTCTTAGCAGAAACAATGCAAACTAGAAGAGAGTGGAGCAAGATCTTTCAAGTACTGAAAAAGAGGGAGAGGAAAAAAGAGTCCACCTCTACTTTTCTACCCTGGAAAAATTCTCTTTGTAAAACAAACGCAAACTCAGCAATTTCACTCCTACGTGTCTACTCCATAGAACTGAAAGTACATAATGCTTGTACCTGAATATTCATAGCAGCCCTATCCACAACAGTCAAAAGGTAGAAATAACCCAAATGTCTATCAATAGATGAATGGACAATCTATGATGCATCTGTACAATGGAATATTATTTGGTCATAGAAAGGAATTAAGTACTGGTAGATGGTATAACAGGAATGAATCTTGAAAACATGATGCTAAGTGAAAGCAGCCAGATACAAAAGGCCACATATTGCATGATTCCATTTATATGAAGTGTGTATAACAGGAAAATCCACAGAGACATAAAGTACAGAGTGGCTGCCAGGGGCTGGGGGGAGGGGAAAAGGGGGAGAGACTGCTTAATGGGTACAGAGTTTACTTCTGGGTAATGAAAATACTCTGTAACTAGATGGTGGTGATAGTACAATACTGTAAACACATCAAAAACCACTGAATTATATGAATTACATGTTATGTGAATTTTATAGTAATAAGAGTGAACCCTTTAGTGTACTTCCAGTTCCTTAGGCCTTAGTAACGTAATTGTCAGAAACATATTTTAAATTATTAAATTTAAAACATATCTTAAATTCTGTTAAGAATAGTAAGAAATGTAAAAACAAAAACCAAAAAGAGGTGAAATAAGTTTTTCCAACATACAAAAGCAGAAAGACTCCATCACCTGAAGACCTGTTCTACAGGGACTATTAAAAGAAGTGCATCAACCAGAAGCCATGTGATACTAGATGGAGATTTAGACCTACACAAAGGAATTAAGAACACCAGGCATGGTAACTCTTTGGTTAAATATAATATCTTTTCCTCATATTGTTGTATCTCTTTAAAAAGTTGTCAATTTCTGGGGTGCCTGGATGGCTCAGTTTGTTAGGTGTCCTACTCTTAATATCAGCTCAGTTCATGATCTCAGAGTCCTGAGATTGAGCCCTGCATTGGTCTCCATGTTCAGCAGGGAGTCTGCTTAAGATCCTCTTTCTCTCTCACTCTGTCCCTCCCTGCTACACATTCTTTCTCTAAAAATAAATAAATAAATCTTTTAAAAAATTGTCAGTTGCCTAAATAAAAATAATAGCAATGTAGCGTGGAGTTTTTACAAGTATAAGTAAAATATATGACAACAGGAGCACAAAAGTATGAGAAACAAATGGAATTATATGACTTTAAGGCTTTTATACTATATACAAAGTAGGAGAAAATCACATGAAATGAGACAGTGATGTTAAAGATGTATACTATAGTCTAAAGAAACTATTGTAATAACACAGAATTAAAGCTAAAAAACCAATAATGAGATAACACAAAATGTTAAAAATATATTCAGCTAATCCAAAAGAAGGCAGGAATAAAAGAAAAACGAAAAAAAGAATAGATGGGATGAATAAAAAACAAAATAGCAAGATGACAGACCTATCAATAAACACAGGAAATGTAAATGTTCTGAAAATTCCAATTAAAGTCCTATTTTGTTAGGATAAAAAAATAAAACTATATATGATGCCTATAAGACAATTATAAAGACATAAAGAAGTTAAAAGTAGTATGGAAAAACACCACTATATTAAGACTAATCAAAAGATGTGAAACTTTTACACTAAAGAATAAAAAATAACATTGAGAGAAATTGAAGATCTAAATAAATGGTGGGATAAGGTGGATTAATGGACTAGAATATTCAATATTATTACGATTCCAATTTTCCAGGGCAACTGTATTGTTTAGTCAGCTCTTGATTTCTGCTCAGGTTATGGTCTTAGAATCTTGGGATCAGGCCAAACTGGGCTCCATGCTCTTTTGGCTCCCTTTCCCTCTGTTCCTCCCTCTGTTCACACTCATTAAAATAAATAAACATTAAAAAAAACCCCCACTAACTTATTTATTTATTTATACATTCATTTATTTAAAGAATGTGTGAGAGTGCTAGGGGAGAGGGAAAGATAATCTTAGGTAGATTCCCTGCTGAGCAGAGAACCTGATGTGGGGCTTGATTCCACCACCCATGAGATCATGACCTTGACCTGATTCGAAATCAAGTGTTGGATGCTTAACCAACTGGGTGCTCCTAAATCTTAAAAAAAAAAAAAAAAAAAAAATCCCCCAAAACAAAAATAATTGCTCTTTAAAAGAAAACAAAGATTTCAGGGATTCCTGGGTGGCTCATTGGTTAAGTGTCTGCTTTTGCCTCAAGTCATGATCCTGGAGTCCCAGGATCGCATCGCAGCATCGCATATCGGGCTTCCTGCATGGAGCCTTCTTCTTCCTCTGCCTATCTGCCTCTCTCTCTCTCTCTCTCTCTCATTCTCTCTCTCTCTTTCTTTCTCTCTCTCTGTTTCTCATGAATAAATAAAATCTTAAAAAAAAAAAGAAAACAAATATTTCAATTTTCCCCACTTGATCTATAGATTCAATGTAATCCCAACCAAAATCATAGATAGTTTATTTAGAGATTACAGAATTCATTCAGAAATGCAAAGGACACAAAATACCCAAGTCAGAAAATGAACTGAGTTAGACGACCAATAGTATCTAATTTTAAGACATTATGAAGTTTCAGTAATTGGGGATACCTGGGTGGCTCAGCTGTTAAGCATTTGCCTTTGACTCAGGATGTGATCCCGGAGTCCCGTGATCAAGTCCCACATCAGGCTTCCTGCAGGAGCCTGCTTCTCCCTCTGCCTATGTCTCTGCCTCAGTCTCTCTGTGTCTCTCATGAATAAGTAAATAAAATCTTTTTTTTTTTTAATTTTTCTTTATTTATGATAGGCACACAGTGAGAGAGAGGGGCAGAGACATAGGCAGAGGGAGAAGCAGGCTCCATGCACCGGGAGCCCGACGTGGGATTCGATCCCGGGTCTCCAGGATCGCGCCCTGGGCCAAAGGCAGGCGCCAAACCGCTGCGCCACCCAGGGATCCCAAGTAAATAAAATCTTAAAAAAAAAATAAAGTTTCAGTAACCAAGACAGTATATATTGGCATATAGACAAATCAGATAACTGGAAACAGAGTCCAGAAACAGACTCACACACTTATGATGGATTTTCAACTAGGTCTTTTTTTCAACCAATGATGCAAGAATAATTTGATTTCAATATGCAAATAAATTTCAATCTATATCTTGCACACAATACACAAATTAACTAAAAATGGATTACAGACTTGAAACTATGAAATATCAAGACAAAAACCCCGTGCCTTTGGGTTAGGCAAAGATGTTCTAGATACGACACTAAAAACAAAATCCATAAAAGAACGAACTGATAAACTGGATTTGATAAAAACTCCTCTTCAAACACTTTTAAGAGATGGAAAAACAAGCCACAGAATGGGAGAAAATATTTGTAAATCATATAACTGATAAGGGGCTTGTATCTAGAATATATAAATAATACTCAAAGCTCAATAAGAGGATAACAGTGTGATGAAATGGGCAAAAATTTTGAAGACATTTCCCCCAAAAAGAGCAGAGGGCAAAGCAGCACACAAAAAGATGCTCAATATTATTAATCATTAGGGAAATGCAAATTAAAACCATAATGAGAGGCCACGATACACCCATTAGACTGGCTAAAATTAAAAGCACTGACTATCAAGTCTTTGCAAGGTGGTAGAAGAACTAGGACTTTAATATGCTGCTGGTGTAAATGTAAAATGATGCAAATATTTGGAAAACACTTTGGTAGTTTCCCAAAATGTTAAGTAGACATCTAACCATATGCATATGATCCACTCCATCTATTCCCAGGTATTCACCCAAAAGAAACAAAAGCATCTATTCATAAAAAGACTGTACATGGAGGCAAAAAAAAAAAAAAAAAAAAAAAAAAGACTGTACATGGATATTCAGGTCAGCTTTACTTGTAATAGGCAAAAGCTGCAACGTACCCAAATGTAACATCAACAGGTGAAAGAACAACAGTGATATCCATAAATGGAATGCTTCTTAGCAATGGAAGGGAAAGAACTATGGATGAATCTTAAAATAATTATGCAGAGTGAAAGAAGTCAGAATAAAAAGTGTGTGTGTGTATATATATATACATATATACAGTATATATATATATATATATATATATATATATATACACACACTGCATGATTCCATTTATATAAAATGTAAAACATGGCCAATCTATGGTGACAGAATGCATCAGGGGTTGCTTGAGGACTATGATGGCGATAGGGAAGGTTGGGAGAGATTCCAAAGGGGCAAAAGGAAACTTTTGGGGGGTGATGTATATGTTCATTATCTTCATTTTGGTGATGATTTCATAGGTATACATATGTGTCAAAAGTTGTACACTTTAAGTATGTGCAGCTTAGTATATGTCAATTATACCTCAATAAAGCTACTATAAAAGGAATATTTTTGAATATTTTTTAGCATTCTCATTTTGATACTTCATTTAATTTCAGACATATTCTCAATAATATATACAACTTACTTGTTATAGCTTTAGTTATTTGTTTCATCTGTGTATTATTCCAAAAACTCCAAGCTAGGTTATTTATTCTTTATTTATTAAAGATATTATTTATTTAGAGAGCATAAGCAGGGGGAGCTACAGAGGGAGAGGGAGAGAGAACCTCAAGTGGACTCTGTCCTGAGCTCATGGGGCTCAGAGCAGGGCTTGATCATGACCCGAGCTGAAATCAAGAGTCAGATGCTTAACTGACTGAGCCACCCAGGTACCCCTCAAAACTCCAAGCTAGTTTAAATAGTTAAACTGTTTACAAGATTACAGATCCTGAGAGAATTTCTATTTTTTTCACCATGTATCACAAAGAGTCAGTTGGTACAGAAGCATTCTAATACTTTTATCTTTCAGCTAATTAGTTTATATAATTATTTTCAATTTAAGCAACATAATTTTTGTGAGGTAGAAAACAGTTAAACCCATGGAATATTTCAAATTAGAATACTTTATTTTTAAGGGAAAGATTATATACTATGATAGCCATAAAATTTTTTTTAGCCATAAAAATTTTAATATAAGGTTACTGATTCTTTCCTCCTTATGAAAAATTTTCAAACATACACAAAAGTACAGAACTGAATAATAAACCCATTAACTAGCTTCAAATATGATAAAAATTTTGAGATTCTTTTATCAGTGAGCCCTTCCCCACTTTTTTTTTTTAGATTTTTAAAATTTATTTATTCATGTGAGATACAGAGAGAAAGAGAGAGAGAGAGAGAGAGAGAGAGAGACAGAGACACAGGCAGAAGGAGAAGGCGGCTCCATGTATGGAGCCTGATGTGGGACTTGATCCCGGGACTCCAGGATCCTGGGCTGAAGGCAGGCATTAAACCTCTGAGCCACCCAGGGATCCCCCCACCCTTCCCCACTTTTATGGGATATTTAAAAGCAAATTCTAGGCATCATATCATTTCATATCACATATATTTCAGTATTTAAATCTTTTTCTCAATATAGCTTATTCTAAAATTATTTCACAAAAAGTTAAAAAGTTACTTATTTTTGATTACAAGAACATTTAATTTCTTACATTTCACCCATACAATTTGTATGGGACCATGTGCTATTGAGAAACTCTTATTTCAAAGAAAAAGAAATTTCTATTAAAATTAACTGATGTGTTCAGAAGGGTGTTTTTTTTTTAAGTAATATTATGACACACATACACACATAGAAATATGTATATAGTTTAATTTTTTTAAAGAAATATTTCTGATAGGTCATTCTGAAGTAAAAACAAACATGAGGGATTATAAAATATCAGCAAACAGAGGTTTCTTTAATGTCTCGTTTCTTTAATCATTTATTTATTTATCCTTCCACAGTGTGTTGGAAATGGCTTCTAGCAGTTTGTCACAGCAAACTGGTAAATTTTGGGGAATTTTGTGAGCTGGATGTTAAACATAACCATTATTAAAAATTATTTAAATTTTTAATAAAATCAATTTTATTTTAAAAAGGGATTATTCACACTCATTAATTTTTAGTTATTTTACTATTTTCAATGCTCCTGAGTTTATCCATGTCTGTTGTATCTGTATGGTGGAAATATTATGTGATGGTGTGCCACTGAGCATCTTTATTCTATGTTCAGTAACATGATGTTGGCAGCTCAAAGTTAGTCATGGTGGGATTATTCATCCCACAGACACAAGCAACGCTACAAATCAGAGTTGTCTCTCATGCTCCCTCCTGGAGAGCTGGTTGTTAACATCTGCCAGCACAACACTACTTCTATCCTGAGTGTAACTACATGTCAGGCACTGCAGTAATATGAAATATTTCTGGTCTTTGGAATTTGAGCATATAAATCCTAATGGCGCACTATTAAAAGTACTTTAATTCCATCCTCATCATTGTAAATAGCAAGATTTCATTTATTTTTAATTTAAAAAAAAGTTCTTTAATAGAGGGCACAAAGAAGATAAATATGAATGAGTCCTTCAGAAAACAAAGAATACATCCAAGCTTTAAAATGTTAATATAAAAAAGCTGTTATGCTGAAACTCAGGAAATAAAAGGTATCCTAATGAGTTGGTATCTTTGGTTTTAATTGTTTTATTTCAGAAGTATAGAAAAATGTAATGAGATGCTAAATAAAAGAATTAAAACATGTAAAAATATGTTTTTAATGATATATATAAGGCTGAAGAAAATAAGAAATATGAATCTGATTTTTATTTATTTTTAAAAAAGATTTTATTTATTTATTTATCCATGAGAGACACAGAAGGGGGGCGGGAGGCAGAGACCTAGGCAGAGGAGAAGTAGGCTCCATGCAAGGAGTCCAATGTGGGACTCAATCCTAGATCCCAGGATCATGCCCTGAGCCAAAGGCAGATGCTCAATCACTGTGAAACCCAGGTATCCTGAATCTGATTTTTAAAAGATAATTTGGGAATAATCATGTACCAATGAATATGAGAGGTTGAGAATATCAAGCTAATAAGTGTGTTCAATAGAAAAGTAATTTATTTAATAAGAGTCAAAAAGAAATCTATTTTAAAAATGAGGTTCAAACAGATGGTTACCGGAGGGGAGATGGGTGGGAAAATGGGTGAAATAGGTGAAGGAAATCAAGAGTATACTTATGATGAGCACTGAGAAGTATCTGGAAGGGTTGAATCACTATATTGTACTCCTGAAACTAATATAACACTGTATGTTAACAATGTTGGAATTAAATTTACAAAAATTTTAAAAATGAGGTTTTATTTAAAAACTCAAAATGCAACCTGAAATTGCCAAACTTGTTTTGCCAGTTGATATTCTCAGAAATCAAAGCTCTGCCTGTCTAGTCTGCATTTATATTTAGTCTGGCCAATTTAATCTCTTTTTTGATCTTAGCTTTGCCATACACTATGAGTTGTTTTATTAGGCTTTAACATAAAGTTAGTTTCCTAAGTTGTAAAATTATTTTGTACTAGGAAACAGCTTATTTTAAAACTGCTCAGAATATATACAAAGGAGTGACAAAGAATTAAAATGAACACTGTAATTCTTTATATGTGTTTCTTTTGTTTAAGTTATTTACCTCTTGTGAAAGCTGTGTTACTTGCTCCTTTTGATGTTCCAGGTCTTTTAAAACCAATGAGTTTTGTTTTTCTAACTGAAGTACTCTTCTTGCCAAGTGGACACTAGGTAAGTGAAATAAGAAAATTAATTCTTAAAAAAGAGGAATACTTTCTAAAATATTAAAAATGTGTTTGTATGCTTGAAAATTGACTTACCATTTCCTAGCAATACTTAAATATTTACAGAAAAAATATCGAGTCAAATATTTTCAGGTGTCAACAGTGGAAGACCAATAACCCAACAGCTCACAATTTTGAAAATAACATTAAAATCTCCATAATAATATAACTATGATATATTGATTACTGCAGTAATGGTTTCTAGCCTTTGCTATAAAAAGTAGAGAGTTACATTATACTTGCTTGAAAAGACCACAAGATAGCAATTTACAGCTTTTCTCCATTTTTATAAAAATTTCCCCTTTACAAACAAATCAGGCAATTAGTTGAAACAATAATAAGCCTGCACTTTGAAAAGCTTCAGTGTTTACCTCAGACAACAAAATGCATTTTATAATATAAAAAACAACTGAATACATTTTCTGTAGAAAGCAGAGATGGAAAAGATACATGAAAAGTGGAGAATGTCTATAGTAAAGGCAGATTCTGTACTAAAAGATCACATTTTGACCATCATATAATGATCACAACTTACACTGAGTATAACCTTTAGTATTTATGGTGACATTAAATGTGAAATGCCCCAATTCCCCACTTAAGACACAATAAAAAATAAAAGGTTTGATCATTCCTCCTTCCTACTAGGGTAAAAAAAAGGAAAACTTCTTTAAAGAACTGCTAATAATGTTGAGAAGACATGTTGCTCCAAAGACCTTCTCTGTGATTCCAAAAAACTATAAGTTTCCTATTTGCCACATTTTCATGTTTTATTTTTTTAAAGATTTTATTTATTTATTCATGACAGACACACACAGAGAGAGAGAGAGAGAGAGAGAGAGAGAGAGAAGCAGAGACACAGGCAGAAGGAGAAGCAGGCTCCATGCAGGGAGCCTGATGTGAGACTCGATCCCGGGACACCAGGATCATGCCCTGGGCCGAAGGCAGGCGCTAAACTGCTGAGCCACCCAGGGATCCCATTTTATTTTTTTTTAAAGATTTATTTATTTATTCATGAGAGACAGAGAGAGAGAGAGACAGAGAGAGAGGCAGAGACACAGGCAGAGGGAGAAGCAGGCTCCATGCAGGGAGCCTGACGTGGGACTTGATCCCCAGTCTCCAGGATCACGCCCTGGGCTGAAGGCAGGCGCTCAACCACTGAGCCACCCAAGTGTCCCCCATATTTTCATGTTTGAAGAAGTTAATCTATTACTGAATTGCAAAATCTGTGGAATCTGAGAAGAAAAGATGTTACATAATGACATGGAATAAAATATTTTCACTTCAAATAAAATTATTTTATTTATTTATGGAATAGGAACAATTCCATTGTGTTTTTAATATCCTAACATTGGATAAAGGAATGTGGACAAAACTCTGAAAATAACGTTAAACATCATCTTACACATCCACTTCTAAGAACTTGTTAGCCCAAATGTAAAAGATGAGTTCTGTAAAAGTTTATATAGTGAATTGGGCAGCTTATTTAGATATGCTCATATCTAAGTTCAAACTGGCATAAGATTCTGCCTTAATAATCAGCTGAAGTTAGAGATAGAAAAGACATAGTCCTTATTTTTCGACTTAAAAATTTTTTATTTTTTGACTTTTTAAAATAAAAAGCTTTATAGATATATGACTTTATTGCTGTGTAATTTACAGACCATAAGGGCTGCCCATTTAAAGTTTTAGTATGTTTAGAATTTCCAACCAATACTATAATCTAATTTTAGGATATTTTCATCACAAAAAAATCTTTCTCCATTAGCAATGCTCCCTATCTTCCTGCACAGCTGTAGGGAACCACTAATCTTTCTTCTTTTATAGATTAAGATATTTACAATTATGGCTACCCCATTTTCTATCTCCCAATCTAAAATATGCCAAGTTCTTTCAAATGAGATCTCTACAAAAAATTTTTTTTTTGTTAAAGATTTTATTTATTTATTCATGAGAGACACAGAGAGAGGCAGAGACAGAGGCAGACTCCAGCAGGGAGCCTGATGTGGGACTCGATTCTGGGACCGCAGGATCACGCCCTGAGCTGAAGACAGACGATCAACTGCTGAGCCACCCTTCTACTAAGAATTGCCCTGATTTTAGTTAAGGTAGATTCTAAGTGAGGAAAATCAACTCTAAATAGAAGGAAGTTATCTTATGATGCCTTGAAATGTTTTACAGTGTTCTAATTACTAGCTTATAGAACCATTTTACTGAGAAAAACTTTTTAGGAACTGATGCTAACAGGAATGATGTGGTTTTTACTATGAATGCTAATATCATTTATGATATAATGCTTATAATGTAGAAGATGGTGTCGTACAATTGTCTCCAATTGATGCACTGGTCACATTTAAAACATTTACTCCTAAGTCACTGTAAAGACAGCAGAACCATCTCTGCATAGATATTTTATGAATGGTAGTAAGACTCTCAGGTTGATTACAGATGTTACAGAAAAAAAAAAAAAAACAGGAAAAAATAAAAAAAATTGTGAAATCCAGAACACACAGGAAAAATGATACAATTTTTCATCATTATCATACTTGCAATTAAACAAAAATAATTATAATATTATCATTTTTCCTTCATCATAAGTTATCAATGACTATAGAAAAGCAGGTTGATTTGGAAGAAACATTATTAACTCATCCAATAAGACATTCATGAACATTTTAACAAAATTTATAAAAAGCCTGTAATCTATATAGATACTGGAAATACATAGTTTCTACCTGGAGGATCTAACAGTTTGCTGAGGAAGATGAGCAAATAAATTACCACAGAATGCTAAATGCTAAGAAGGGGCACACTAGAGGATGAGAACGAATCCTGACTAACCTGGTGAGGAGGCAGAGAAATAGAATTCTGGGTAGAGGGAAAAGCATAGGTAAAGGATGATGTGTGGGGGTATGGTATGGATTGATAACATGTATGGTGCGTGGTGAGGCCTGAAGGTAGAGGGTTAAAGGCAGGGATGAAAGGCCTTAAGTGTTAAACTGAATTTGGATTTTATCTGTAAATTGGCTAGGCATGACATGATCAGATTTGCACTTGGAGAGTTCTCTGTTAACACTGTGGAGAAGGAAGAAGACTTGAGCCAATTATAAAGTTATGATCACAGTCTAGACTGGTGGGCTCCAAAAGCAATTATGTGCAAAATAATCCATTGAAGTGTGGGAAATTTTACTTATATTTATTTTAATATTAAGTGCCTTAAAATTTTAATTTTCTATGTACGTTTTATATTTTAATGTACATAATACGTTATTCATATGATAGTATAAATACATGTACATGTATTGGTAGGTGAATGCTCAATTTTTTTTTCTCAATAGGGAGTCATATCAAAAAGTTTAGAGACCATCGGTCTAGGACAATTTTGTCCCATAGAAACATAAACGCAAACCACATATATTACCTAAACATTTTTAGGAGCCACATTCAAAATATTACAAAGTCCTTACCTCACGTTATCAAAAAAATTAACTCGAAATGGATCAAAGATCTAAGTGTAAAACTAAAATATAAACTCTTAGAAGAAAACACAGGAGTAAACCTTCTTGACCTTGGATTTGGTAAAGGATTCTCAGATATGGCATCAAAAGCACAGGCAACAAAAGAAAAATTAGAACTTTATATAACACCTCTATTTCTTCATACCCTAGTTCACAATGGACATAATCTTTTTTTTTTTTTTTTTTTTTATTTATGATGGTCACAGAGAGAGAGAGAGAGAGAGGCAGAGACACAGGCGGAGGGAGAAGCAGGCTCCATGCACCGGAAGCCCGACGTGGGATTCGATCCCGGGTCTCCAGGATCGCGCCCTGGGCCAAAGGCAGGCGCCAAACCGCTGCGCCACCCAGGGATCCCCCACAATGGACATAATCTTTAAAAGTTTTGCTAATAACTATACATGAACAATAGAATCTTACTTTCAGTTTCTTCATTTGTGAGGTTAAACATCTTTTCATATGTCTGTCAGGTATCTGTATTTCTTATTTAATGAAGTGATGTTTATGTCCTTTTCTGACCCACTTCAAATCTTACCTACTAGTAGTAGTTAATTCTACTCTATCTAAATTATTGAAAAATATCAGGCCTTCTGTAATCTCAATTGAACCTACCTTATTTACCATTAATGTCTACTCTACCTAATGTTGCATAAACATATTTTGGATATTCCTTCCACTATACCTCTGTTGGTCCCCCAGTCTGAAAAAGGTTATTTCACCGCCTGGCAAACCCAACTTTTTTTTTTTCTTAAAGTAGTCTTTAGGGGCAGCCCGGGTGGCTCAGCAGTTTAGCGTTGCCTTCAGCCCAGGGTGCGATCCTGGAGACCCGGGGTCGAATCCCACGTCAGGTTCCCTGCATGGAGCTTGCCTCTCCCTCTGCCTGTGTCTGTGCCTCTCTCTCTCTCTCTCTCTCTCTCTCTCCATGTCTCTCATGAATAAATAAATAAAATCTTAAAAAAAAAAAATTAAGTAGTCTTTACCCTGGGCATGGAACCCATTGCGGGGCTCAAACTCAGGACCCTGAGATTAAGACCTGAGCTGAGATCAAGAGTCAGATGCCTAACTGAGCCACTGTGGCACCCCAGACCCAACTTTTTCTTAAAGTCTCCCTTCAAGTTCCACTTCCTCTATTTCTGACCATGCAAGTCTTTACTGATCTCTATTCCTCTGGCTGACATAGTCTAGTGTACAAGATGGCACTAAATTATATATATTTTTTGATGTTTCATGATATTCTTTTATGTGTGTTAATTTTTTCTTTTCCAACAGATGCAACTTACATGAAGACAGGATAGACACTTAATAAATCCTTCTCGATTGATTTTGTTCTACGCGAATTTTGTTCATATGAACACCCATACTAGAAACTATATTCTTAGATTGCAGAGTTTCAGTATTAAAGTATGACTCATGCTCAGCATCTAAACACTGAACTAGTAATAAAAATGTGCATAAGGTTAATAAAAGGTGGCAAATATTACAGATACCAAGTGATTTCTTCTATACTTCAACCTCCTACATCTTTAAATGTGGCATATTGTTGTGAAGAATGATTTGGTGTCCTAAGTGGATTCTGTGTAGAAATCTGAGTGTTAGAAGTGGGAAGAAAGAAATTCACTTTAACTGAAATTCAAAGCAAGACAAATGAATAATTTCTCACCTATACAGCTGAGTTTATGTCTCTTTAAGCATAATGCACATAGAATGAAAACAAGTCCTCTTCAACTTCTTTATAAAGAGTGACTAAAGATACAGTCAGGAAAAATGACTCCTGCTAAAGGTTGCTTTTTTTTTTTTTTTTTTTGTACAGAATGTACTGAACTCAAGAAAGCACCTCTTTTACAGGCTATCTGTTGGGACACTAATATAGGTACAACTTAACAAGACTTCTTTGAATTATATTAATTGTGATTTTTACCAGCACCAAGATTAAGTTCAACATCAACTAGAAACTACTACTATAGGAGTACAGCTTTGTATCTAAATATTAAATGAAAATTTCACCTGTTACCTGGAAAAAATTTCCCATCAGGGTTATCTCTTAGCCCCTTCATCATTTCTTGACTCCAAATAGAAGTTATTCTCTTGGATCTGTCAATGGCAGCAGCACTGCTGATTATTACATATAATAGTAGTATAGCATAGTTGGGCATAGTAGTATAGCCCAACCAATGTGGACATGGTGGATCTTCATCCATATTTGTGATGTCAAAGAACAATGGAGGACTGATGTTCTGGCCCAATTCCTTCAATCTTGGTATTTTTTTTAGTATTATCAAAACTCCAAATAAATAAGTGTATTTATTTAGTTCCTTGCTAATTTGTTACTTTTCTGAAATAACATTTGTTTTTTTTAATTTTTTTTTTCAATTTTAGCAGGTCAGAAGTCTGTCTCTATTAGTATGGCATTAAAAAATTGTTAAAAAAAAAAAGAGCACTTGTTGGGGTGCCTGGGTGGCTCAGTCAGTTAGCATCCACCTTTAGCTCAGGTCATGATCTTGGGGTCCTGGGATTAAGCTCTCTGTTGGGCTCCCTTCTCAGACGGGAGACTGCTTCTCCCTCTTCCTTTGCCTCTCCCTCCTGCTTCTGTGTGCTCTCTCTCTCAAATAAATTAAAAAACAAAACACAACAAAAAAACTTTTTTTCTTAAAAAAAAAAAAAGAGCACTGTGCAGAATGATTCTAGATTCAAATTCTTCAGGTTGGTCCTATACTGCCTATTCTGTTGGTAATTACTGAGAACCAAATAGTGGTCTCATGCTGATTATCTGTAGTCATATGAAACTTTTCCTAGTTTCTTCTATAGGTTTAAACTTTCAAGTTGTTAATAAATAGAACATCAGTAACTTTTGAAGGACTATTCCTAAAACCAACCCAAATGAAGTAAGTACAACTTTTCCTAGGGACAAAAATGAAAACTCATATACACAGAAATAAAGAGAGAAAAACAAATTTTCATTATATACCAAAGTTTGCTAGAGAAAAAAAAAAGTTTCCTCTGCTTTAATTTTTTTCCTTTATTATAAAGCTCAGTCTACTGTGAAAGTTTCAACTTAAAGCTCTTCATAAAACTAGGCAGAAACTAAAACAAAAGGTCTATAGTATGCAGTAAATCTTGGAATTTGAAAGGTTTAAAAACCTTCAGAAAAGGCTATCCATTCAGATCTGCCAAAGCAAACAGAGCAGCACACACTGAGACCATGTTAGTGCCTGGGTGTTACCCATTTAAAGTTGCAGGTTAAAGAGCATAACCAAAACATGTAACCAGAAAATCTTGTTTGCTATTTTCAAAACAGTCATGACCGAAACAAAAACATTACTTCAGATTTTCAAGTTTGGTCAAGTCAAGAGCCCATTTCATTTTAATCTACTTTCATTGTATAAGCCCTTTTAACTTACCGCAACTGTGTCCCAGAAAGAGTTTGATGTGATATTTCGTTATTGTTCATTATCTCCATTGAAACTTCAAAATATGAGTAAGCTGATTTGATCATTATAATGTGGTCAAGAGACATTTTTGAGAGTTATTTTTCAAACTACAAAAATTAATTTTGCTACCTTTTTTTTGTTGTTGTTGTTAAATAGGAAATGGGCATTATAGTATGTCTTAAAACTGGTATTAAAAAAAGTCAATCTCAAAACTGGTTTCATGTCCAGGGGAGTCTCTCAACTAATTAAGAAGTCTCATGAAAATTCTCAAGCAAAATTTTTAAGTGAAAACTTAAATTGTATGTAACGTTTTTAGAACATTAGCTTTTCCTCTAAATCAACTATGTAAGTTCCTCTAAGAAATATTAATCGGTATAACAAACTAACCTTTTACTGAATAACCTACCATATGCCAGGCACTGTTTGGTGAACTCTGCATGCATTTTCTTACTTTAATTTCATAATATACCTTGAGTAGCTACAGGCAAACCGTGAGAATTTTCAGTGACTATCAAATTTATTAACAACATGAAACTCAAAAACTGAAGGCCTGAAAATTAAAGTTTTGGATAACCATTAAAAATTATCTTTTCGAAGCAAGAAAATGTTCAATGATACAAGAAAATGTTCAAGATGGAATTATAAGATAAAAAATTAAATTTCCACGTTACATACTATAATAGCCTAAATATGCAAGGAGATGTATGTGTCTATATAAATTTTGAATGGTTATCCTTGGATGGTAGGATTACTAGCAATTTTCTAAAACAAATATATTATTTTTATAATAAGAAATTTGCTTCAATTGTTACCCTTAAGTACCTAAATCTGGTTGCTGAATATATGAGATTTTACACCAAACTTAGTATGAATGGAATATACTGTGTAGTAGTTGAAAATAAGTTCCTTTGAAATTTTAACATATTTTGGTTTAGACTGATGTATAATGAAAACTTTATTATGCAAACATTTCATTTGTGGTTCTGATTGAATTGTTTTATAATGTACCTTTAGATTCCATTGCTTTAATTTTAAATGTGAAGAATTAAATATGGAATCTCTCCAAGGCTACATTGCTTTCATGTTAAATAAGTTAAACAGAGCATGAAGTCATTGACTTCATTACAAATATCTACTAAAAAATGAAATCTAGACTTTGCAAACTTTGGAAATGTGTCAGATCCTAAACAATGGATTCTCCTTGCCACTGTTCCATTTTGTGCATGCAGTAGGCACTCAATAAAAGATGTTGAATGAATGGGCAAAGGAATGCATAAATGTCCTCTTTGGATATCTAGACTTACTTTCCCTTCACTCAGTTTAGATGACCTGAGAAGCACTTCCTCAAAATAACCCTCTGGTTCACCATGAGACGAATGTCTGGCACCAGCTGGTTGGAGATATTAATAGTATGCCCATTAGGCACTTGTTCAAGGCACATAGATAGCTCAGTGATAAAATCTTTAGAAATATTTGGATACTTAAGATTATTCAGAATATGAATCAGTTGTGGTTCCTTAAATCTTCACTCTAATTATTAAGAAATCAACATCTGTTTTTGGAAATTCTTCAGAAAAAGTAAGGTAACAGCAATAATTACTTTCAATTTTAGAGGAACTCAGCATTTAGGGCTAAAGAAAAAGGCTTACAACAGCAAAATTCCTTTTTTTTTTCCCTTGTGACAAAGATTCTTTTGAAGGCTTATATCCTAAAAAAAGAAGAGACTAGACCTGCTCCTTCAAATTTCAATTTTTAGTATTCAGCAATCATTTGCCACTCACAAGTCTCTTTTGTGGACTCACAAGTCCACAAAAGTATATTTCTATTCCTCCCTCGACAATATAACGCTCCAACAAAGTGATACGCTGACAATTACAAAATAGCCTGGGTCACCCTTAGTGACCTATGGAAGGAGTGGGCAGAGAATGTGAATGGGACGGGACTATAACTGATTTTTCAAATAATACATTATTTAGAAACACCTGCATCTTCACCAGACAGAATTTAACCACTCCAGCTACAAAATGACACTTGACAGTCACCTATCCTTGATCTAAAAATTTTCTAGATATTTACTTTAACCAGTAAGGGACACAAATTCAAAGTACCCATTTGTCTTGTTATAAAATGGCCTATATCTTACATCATGGCCTTAAAGACATTTTATTCTCTGAGTCATGACTTCAAAGTTTCTACAGAAGTATTAGAGTTCGGATGAACTGTTTTTCTTACTTAGAGTATGATGTCTCTAAATGTTTCAGTCAACTCATATAAAAATAAAAGAGAAACAAGCAGCTTTGAATCCTCAAATACTCAGATGAAGAGACAATTCTACTAGGTATCTTACATCATGCTACATAGAAAAAGAGAATAAACAAGAATAAGATACAGTTGCTGACCCTGAGGTACCTTCTATCGGGCTGGGGAAAGGACATGGGAAACAAGAGCTAAGGAGATAAGAGAGATGCTCTATTGGATGGCATGGAGAAAATAGATGTTTATAGGCATAGAGATATATTGCCCCCACTTTGGGTAAAGTGGCAAATAAGGCTGGAGAGGTGGGGCCACATGGAGGGGCCTGGAGGTCTGGCAGAAATATTTAGATTCGATATGGTAGCAAATGGGGCAGTGAGATGTTTTTGCACAGAAGAATGAATTATTATTATTTTTAAAAGATTTTATTTATTTATTCATAGAGACACAGAGAGAGAATGAGAGGCAGAGACACAGGCAGAGGGAGAAGCAGGCTTCATCCAGAGAGCCCGATGTGGGACTTGATCCAGGGTCTCCAGGATCATGCCCTGGGCTGCAGGCGGCGCTAAACCGCTGCGCCACCGGGGCTGCCCCAGAAGGATGAATTAAAGTGAGATCAAGGAGGTAGGTAAAAACAAAATCGGCTAGGTCAACTAGAAAACTGACTAATCCATGTACTATTTTTCTTAGTGTACTTTAAGGAATATCTTATGAAATCACGAGGGATCTCCCCCCAAATTTCTTGGGCTTCACAAAGTCTTTTATACTTTTAATTATAATATGTGTTCTATCTCATCTGTCTCCCTTCCTCCCTCCTTCTCTTTCTCAAGTATATGTCAAGGAATGTACACAGGTAAATAAAAAACAAGAGAAAAAGGAAGCATAATTAGTTAATTTTAACCTGAAAACTGTTGGTACGAAAGCATTTCTAACTCACTTAAAATAAATGTGAAAATAAAACTAAAATGGTGTCATTATCACTAAATCTAGTTCTAGGAAAATTCTAATGTACACTTCTATTTTACTGACCATTAAACTTACTTAAAAATACATGAAATGCATGATTATAACTTACTTTGCTTTATTTTGTGAGCAATTTAATATTTATGCATACTAAGAATAAAGTAACTTTACTTTGCACATTATCAAAAAGCATAATGTAATTACATTTAGCTTGAGTAGATAAGTAAAACAGATATATATTGATTTTACCTTTGCTTTAGTCGTCTTTTGGCCGTTGTGGGAACATTAGCACCATAGCCATAGGAAAAAAGAACCCTTTCAGCCTCATCTTCATTTTCAACTGAAAAATATTAAAGTGTATGATGTAACATAAGTTTTTTTTTTCCTTAAAAAGCATGGCAGAAGTGAAAATAAAAGAGGTCATGCTAATGAATCAGGGAGCATGAGAACATTTAAAAAGGGCTAATGCATAATCTCAAAGAGTCCATTTGTAAGTAGAAACATATTTCTTAAAGTATATGGTTGCTTAAATTCGTTCCATTTATTTTTAAAAGGTGTAAGGGCTTGCATCATATGACATGTTAAAGTTTCTTGTTATAAAGCATGAAAATACAGATGCTGTGTTATTCTGAATGATTCTAAGGCTTTTTACGTAGAATGTATGTTATGCAATTATAAGTAAGTAATGCTAACATCAATTTTACTGCTTCTCTTGATAAAAGAAAGGGCTATTTTTAATTAGGAAAGATGTGCATCATTTTATCAGAACAACTTTATCTTAACGTGTAATGATGAATCATGCATTTAAATAGGCTACTCTGAAAAAAATGTGCAGTACTAAGAATGTATTGATGGCCTTTTTTTTAATTAGAAAAAAATTCAGCAAAACCATTTACTTCTGAATTCTGCCACTGTCACACCATTCTTTTTCAGAAGGAATTTTAACTGACAGGTTAACATTTTATTATTATAAAGTTTAAAGGCAATGACAATTTTACTGTAAGTTGGGATTAAAAAATACTTAAAAGTCCATAGAACTAAAGGTTTACAAGCTTAAAGTACTCAATGACATATAACAATTTTTAATAACACTATTCAACAACAATCATTATTTAACATTAAAAAGAGAAACCTCTCAGAAGTGTTTCAGATTTAAAACAAAGCCATGTAGGTCACATTAGTAAGTGAAGCTATTTGCAGACCCATTACTGTAATATGTACATAATTGTTGACTGATCCTTTTATGACACAATAAGAATTTTAAATAAATTTTTCCTGTTTTTCTTCAACTTTACTCCTATTTCTTCATGGTGAACTAGAATCAGTTTTCAGAGGTAGAGTTATAAGCTATCAGGTAAATGTGGAAGCAAGAGATGACATATGCCATTACTATTGGTGTTATCAGCTATCATGGCTCCAGAACTGAAATGAGTTCTCCAATTCAGCTGTATCAGAAGGGCAGAATGGTTCTATTAGAGGTGGCATTTAGATAACTAGATGACTCCTGTCTTTAAATTCAGAAGGAAGAAGGTAAAGGTAGTTAACATCTCAGAAATCCATCAGTTAGATATTAATGGACATCTTAAATTTAATACTCAGTGTATTAATAACTCATGGGATAACTAGTCTAGTGGTGATTTAATTACAGAAACAATGTACATGGTAAATGACACTAAAGAGATATGAATGTGACTTAGAAGTATAGAGCACTGAGCAACTACGTCTGAGTGCCACCATTTTTCTTAAGCTTGGAGCATTAGTGGGAGAATGTGTGGGGAGACTAACATTCACAGAGAAGGCACAGGAGGGCCTGTGCATGTGTAAGGGCACAGAGGTGTGAAGTTTTAGTAATTGTGAGATACATGGTTGGAGTTAGCTTAGAGAACAATGGTAGAAGGTAGGCTCAGTTCCAATTAAGAATGGAACTTAAAGTATTATTTGCTAGGCTAAGAAGTTTATTTAATTAAAAATTAATAGGAACAACAAAAGATCTTTGTTGTTGATGCTGATATTGTAGAAAAATAATTTCTATTAATGGGGGGGAAAAGATGGCCTATATTAGCACAGAGAACTCCTCACAAGTTATAGTAATAATCCATTTGAGACACGGTTCCTAAGAGCAAGGGAAGATGAACAAAAGAAGTTAGATTCCAGACAACTGAATAGGTGTGGAGGTGAGATAAGGCAGTAGACAGAATAAGGGAGAAACCAAGGTTGACGAAATCTGATGGTAATTAGACTTCAACCTTACTAACAGGTCAAGAATACAAGAAAATTGGTAAGTTTCACAGACAGAAGAAAAAAATGTAAGAAATGTTACACTTTTAATGCCTGTAGGAACTCTTTTACAGATCTATAGAATCATTAGCCTATGGAGAGTAAATGAAATTGTGGAAAGGGATAAGATTATTCAGAGAGAAAGTAAGTAAGTACGAACTGCAGAGTAGTTGAGGGGAAAAACCCCTGGTGAACAATTAGGTACAATTAGCTAGAAGAGACAACAAAAGTGATGGAGAAGAAACAATCAGAGGCAGGTGATTCTCAAGAAGCATCTCAAGAAATGTGACAAATGCCTCGTAGAGGTAACAAGTAGGATGAGATGTAACAGAAGGTTCCAGAATCTGACAACTAGAAATCTGGTTTTCTTTTTATATTGGAACTTATTTAGCTTCTGGGCAATACCCCTCCCTCCCTCCCTTCCTTTCAAGTAGGCTCCATGCCCAGTGTGAATTCACAACTCTGATATCAAGATCTGAGCTGAGATCAAGAGTCAAACGCTTTACCAGCTGAATTCAACATGTAAATTATCAACTATAGTTGAATATTTATAGTTCTTCCTAAAAGAATTAAATTTACATAATATAAGAGGTAGAAATCTTAAGTCTACCTTCAATGAGTTCTGAGAAATATACACACACATGTAACACAAACCCTGTAAAGATACAGAACATTCCAACACCCTAGAAAGTTCCCTAACATTTCTTTTCCCAGTTAATTTTTGGTGACAATCATCTTTACCAGCAACCACTGTTCTGCAGTTTTTCACTGCAGATTAGTTTTTCCTCTTTATATAGAATTTTATATAAATTTAGTTATATCAGGCTTCTTAGACTAAGCACAAAGTTTTTCAGATTTTCCATGTTGTTGAAGAATCATTAGTTTTTTTTTTCTTTTTATTAAAGAGTGGTATTCTATAGTATAAAATGTATTATGGTTTATTTAGCCATTTTCCTGTGATAGTCACCTGGGCTACTGCCAGTTTTCGACTATTATACATACAGCTCCTAAGAATATCCTAGTAAAAGTCTTTTTGTGTGTATATGCTTTCTTTTCTCTTGGGCAAAATACATAGGAATAGAATTGCTGGATTATTGGGTAGGTTGTTTGGCTTTATAACAAACTGCAGTTGTTCTATATTCTCACTAACATTGCTATAACCAGTCTAATTTCAGCCATTCTGGTAGGTGTGTACTGGTATTATTAAAAGTGGGCCTTAACAGGCCCTTGAATTTCCATATAAATGGAGTATAAAACATATTTTAAACTTATTGTAATGTTTAATATAAGTTATAAAAATAGAAATCCTTGCCTTGTACTCTCCCTTAAAGGGAAAGCATTTCTACTTCATCATTAGGTATGATGTTAGCTGTAGGTTCTTTGTAGATACCATTTATTAGATTTAGGAAGCTCTGCTCTACTCCTGATTTGTTTAGACAGAGGGACATATGCAAAGGTATGAAGAAGGAGTATGGAACTTTCAAAATAAGATGATATGATAGGGAACGGTAAGGCATGAAAGATAAAGGAGAGTCTAATTTAAAAAGTCATGCTACAGAATCTGACTTTATACTATTTCAAGAAGACTGACAGAGAGGCATTAAAGCAGGTGTATGGTATAATCAAATCTGAGTTTTATAAAGATTCCTCTGACTCCAGTGAAGACACTGGAGACAAATTTGGAAACTGTTGCAGTTATCAGATATTGACCCAAGAAGTGGAAAAAAGTGACAGGAATGAAATAAAAGTGTTCGGGATCCCTGGGTGGCGCAGCGGTTTGGCGCCTGCCTTTGGCCCAGGGCGCGATCCTGGAGACCCGGGATCGAATCCCACGTCAGGCTCCCGGTGCATGGAGCCTGCTTCTCCCTCTGCCTGTGTCTCTGCCTCTCTCTCTCACTGTGTGCCTATCATAAATAAATAAAATAAAATTAAAAAAAAAAAAAAAAAGAAATAAAAGTGTTCCTTCAATTGGCCTACAAATATTACATAGCCTTTACAAGAAAATGTGTCTCAAATAGATTTGAATTTAACCTCAGCTTCGATTGAACTTTAAACCTACTTTATAAAGAATGCCCCTGATATTTCCAACTTTTGAAGAAAAATAATGTGCTGCAGCAAACATCTCAGTCAATGGTGAAAGGCTGATTTAAAATATTCCCTTAACACCAAGGATAACACAGGAAGACAGCACAATAAAAGGAAATAGAAGAAGTAGAAATTAAAGGTCCAGGATTATAACCAGCATACTCAATAAATTTCTGTTTTTCAAGACTCATTCAAAGTGTCACCTTCTCTCTTAGGTGTTATATTCCTCACCTCCAAGGTTGGAATTAACTTATGACCTCTTCTGTATTTCCACTGAGAAATGCCTATTTATTAATAGTAGCACATATCTGGCTACTTTAATTATCTTTACTATGTTTGTTTCTTCCAGTGGTCTAGGTTAGGAACTCTTATCAACAAGAACTATCATATGAAATCCACAGCTTTGGATTCTCGCACATGTAAACTTTCAATTGTTCAACAATGGAACTGAATAAACGGAAAAATAAAATCTCTCACAGTTAACCTATTTTTTAAATGCCAACTACTGAAATTAAGATTAATTTTTAAAATAAACGAAATACACCAAAGCAGTTTTAGAAGCAATACCAGGTTCCCTGTACTGCCAGTAAGAGCTGTGTGTGTGAGGTAGTGGGTGACTTACTTTCTGCAGTTTGCATTATTATTTCATCAAGCTCTTTTTCCAATCTCTCATAAATGTCTAGCCTTGCCTGATGCTCAGAGTTCCGTGATTGAAGTTCAGTAATGCGTTTTTCAGAAGAGGCTTGGAGACTATAAAATTCTTTAGTTAAAACCTAACAGTGGAAGAAAAAAAATTGCCAAGGCAGAATTAAAAAAGGTTAGTAGTTAAGACAAATATGTGACACAAAAATACTTTTAGATTTTTTTCCTCCTTTCCTCCTTTCCTTTAAATGTGAGGAGAAAGTAGCTCAAATGAGATGAAAGGAGGTAAGACACATCTATTTCTAAGGTAAATAATTCAGTTGTTTGCAACTGAAAACTATGAAGCACTTTATTATTTGAACTGAATAAACAACAAATTTAAAACTTAGAGTTATAGAAATAAGATTAGCATTTGCTTGTTAGAACTAAGAAATGCAAGAATGTCATACTTACCAGAAGGTCATTTATTTGGCAATTGTAGCTATTGGAGAAAGACTTGCAGGCTTACAAAGCTGTGCATAAAAATGATATACTCAGTTTTCCATCAGAGCTTATTTCATCTATGCTTACCGTGGTTTTAATGAGAGTTCTGGTTTCTCGAACAATCATAAATTCAAAGCAACAAATCAAAATGATAAATATGAAGTACTACTTGGGGCAGTATCAGAAAATGCCTTTCTATAGAAAGGAAGGATTTAAAAAATTATAAGTAAGAGCTATGGAAATTGGAGTTATTTTGTATAAGAACAAAAAAATCCTACACTCTTCAACGGTGATTCATTGAAGGAATCACTAAAAAAAGAGAGACTATTTCTAGTGACAAAGGAAATGTTTTAAAGCTAAAATAAAATTCCAATTATCTAGAAAGTTTGCTAACTAGTACAGACTAAATTATGGAGTGGTATTACAGTTGCTTCTCAATACAGCATAAGCAATGTAGTATTTCCTTAGAAGCAATAGAGTATTATGGTTAAGAATATGGGTTTACAGTCAGAAAGATTTGGGTTTCATTGCTGGTTTTGACACTTATCCGTTGTGGATCTTAGGCAATTATTCTTTCTAGGACTAACTCAAAACATTGTTGGATTACATAAGATGATAAATTCATGGTGCTTAGTAGAGTGCCTGAAATACAGTAAGTTTGAAAAATACTATTACAAATTTAAGAATTATGAGAACATTGTATTAAATGGCTCATAGAAATAGAGATCCATTGGCTAATTACTCTGAATTCTATATAATGAAACAATTTTTTAAAAAAGATTATTTATTTATTTGAAATAGACAGCAGAAGCAGGGGGAGTGGCAGAGGGAGAGAGAGACTCCCCACTTAGCAGGGAGCCCCATGTGGGGCTCGATCCCAGGACCCTGGGATCATGACTTAAACCAAAGGCAAACGATTAACTGAGCCACCCAGGACCCCATATAATGAAACAATTTTTAACACAATTTATTTTCTCTCATGACATAAAGTTCACCTTAACAGATGTGATTGTATGCTTTTTCTGATGTGGAAAAAGGAGAAGATGCAGATTTACTGTTTTTACAAACAAAAATTACAATTTAATTTTCCTTAACCTATTGTATCTTATTTTCCTTCAATTATTTCCATCAAAACTTCCTGCCAAAATAAATTAAGCATTATCCTCCACTTCCCAAATTTTTTTCTTTGGAAGATGAAGAAAGAATAACATGGGAATAATGATGATGATTATGATGATGATTGTATGATGATGATGATTTTAGTGTCCCTGATTAGATCAGAAAAAGAAAATTCATCTTTTAGTACTATTTCTTTATTCTTGCCAGCTGGGAATATATTTTTTAGAGACTTATTAATTCATTATACTAAATCGCTAGTCAGTGAAATAATCTAGAGCTTTCATAGAATTTACTATATTGAGATGTAATTCATTAAGACTTTGGTGGCTGATGACACTAATTCCATGGTCAAAAGAGGATCAGTAAGAACAGTGTTAAATGACTATTCTCACAACACAGTTGATACTTTTCGTCTGTATTCCACTTCCCTCAATGAAAACACCACAATGAAAACCTGCAGATATGGACATCTAAAGATATAAACAATCAAAATGTTGAAGATGAGATATTTCAAAAAGTATTATTTTATTTTTTTAAGATTATTTATTTACTCATGAGAGACACAGAGAGGGAGAGAGGCAGAAACACAGGCAGAGGGAAGAGAAGCAGGCTCCATGCAAGGAGCCTGATGCAGGACTTGATCCCGGGAATCTGGGATCAGGCCCGAGCCAAACGCAGATGCTCAACAGCTGAGCCACCCAGGCATCCCAAAAAAGTATTATTTTAATAAGAGATTTAAAAAATAGTATTAAATTGAGAAATATAATTTAAAATTCCTATTTTTGTAACACAGAAGAGAGATTGCCAGAAACACCTAATACCTCTGTACTCCATGGTGAAGAATTCCCTTTTACTTTGGATTTGTTTGAGTGGTTGCTATAAATTTATTAGTGTTTCTGAAAAGCCAAAGAAGAACTTGATTGCTGGACCAATGGAAGGTTATTATATTAAAGATTTTTTATGACAAACCAACATACAAATATTTGAGTTTGAACATGAGTGCATAAAATAGATCAGCTGCTTTTAGAAATCCATTAGATATTAAGCTTTCACAGTGGATATTTCCTTCCTTTAAATAACAGAATGATACAAAATTACATAAGATGATATATGTAATTACATATAAAATAAATGATAACACGGGATGCCTGAATGGCTCAGCAGTTGAGCATCTGCCTTTGGCTCAGGCCGTGATCCTGGTCCTCGGATCGAGTCCCATACTGGGCTCCTTGCGAGGAGCCTGCTTCTCTCTCTGCCTGTGTGTCTCTCATGAACAAATAAAATCTTAAATAAAGAAAAAAAAATGATAAAAAAACTTTGGGTCAATAATTGCTTTAAAAAAGAAATAAAAATATAAAGTCTGTGTTTTGGGAGCCTTTGCCAATTGACAATTAAAGTAAAATATGCAGCCCGGATGGCTCAGCAGTTTAGGGTCGCCTTCGGCCTGGGGCCTGATCCCGGAAATCTGGGGTTGAGTTGCACATTGGGCTCCCTGCATGGAGCCTATTTCTCCCTCTGCCTGTGTCTCTGCCTCTCTCTCTCTCTCTGTCTCTCATGAATAAATGAATAAAATCTTAGAAAAAAGAAGTAAAATATATTATCTCCAAATTATAAATCAATGAAAATATTGGGTAAAAGCCACAGAAAAGTACATAAATACAACAATCTTTATCCTTCACAGATTTCTCTCTAAATTCACTGTAAATAAGAATTCTTAGAAATACCTTCCAGGATTTCAGAAAAATGGATTCGAACAATAATATTACTATAGTAACATTCACCAAACCATTCATTCATTCATTATTTACTGAGCATCCACCATGAGCAAAGCATTGTGTTGGGTATTGGCAACATAATGATAAATGAATAGTCCCTGTATTCTCAAGGCTCCCAGTTTAACGAGGAGGAAATGTAAAGAAATTTACATTTTATCAACCAGTTTTTAGAATCATAATATTTTTTGCCAAAATGTTTCTCCATTACCTTTACACAAAAAAACACAATAATTGCTAGTCAACTGAATTCACTCACTCTCTATGGGAGAGTGGTTTTCATACTGCAAGTTGTAACCTTTAAGAGGTCATGAAATCAATATGGATTGCAACCAGCTAAAAATAATAGAATGGTTCAAAAAACATCAGTACCATGTGTTGTAAAGTATTATTTAGTGAAATGTTTAAACAAACAGAAGTACAGAGTAAGAGGGAAGTGGTTTCCCTGTCTTCCTATATATATACCTCCATCCCCTTTCCACCTGCCTCAAGACACATTCTTAAGCACAGTCATCCAATCTGGGGGAAAAAAAGAGAAAGGCATTTTGCTAGGAATTATGAAATTTAAACTATGGAAAATATACCTTGAAAAGATGAATTTCAAATTAGAGCTGATCAAATACAGTCTGACTGAAAATGTGTGGGAGAACCTGCCGTTGCAGATTATGACTGTAGTAGGTTTCTGAAGAAGGTATTTGAAAAAATTTTAAATGCTCAACACCAGTTTGCTTTAGAAGTAGACACTATCTACAATTTTTGTTTGTTTCTTTATATATGTATTTAATATCATTTTAATATTTTTCTCTATTGCTTTATTTTTCTGTGAGTATCTTTATCTTGTTAATCTTAGTTTTATTTATCAGAATGCTTTGCAGAAACGTAATCTCTGAGAGTATTGTAATGAAAACTTATTAGCTAATTAATCATGCTAATGACATTATACTTTCATTCGATTTTTAAAATTATTTCACACAAATCTAAAATATTCAGGAACATGATTACATGTAACCATAGAATTCATGTTTATAGCAAAAATATAGTTTTATTTTTAAAAATATTTTATTTATTTATTCATGACAGACACAGAAAGAGAGGCAGAGACACACAGGCAGAGGGAGAAGGAGAAGCAGGCTCCCCATGGGGAGCCGGACATGGGACTCAATTCCAGGTCCCTGGGATCATGCCCTGAGCTGAAGGCAGACACTCAACCACTGAGCCACCCAGGTGTCCCACAAAAAATACAGTTTATAACATACTAACTGAAAATTGTTTATCCATAACTGAAAATTGTTTATCTACTACTTAAACAAATTCTAATTTTTACTATAATAAATAAGGCTGTGATATATTCCATTAATATAAACTCTTACAAACATCTCTTATTATTTCCTCAGATAATATTCCTTTAAAATTACTGGATCAATTTTTTTAAGGACTTTAACATAGGTCACCATATTGTCAGAAGAGATGTATGTTCCATTTTCTAACTGCATGAGATTTCCTCTTACTGGTACTCTTGCCAGTAGTCTGAAAACAATGAACAGATCTATGTAAAGCTAGAAAAGAGTTTAAATTCACAATTCTGTAATTATTAGGGAGAATGCATGTTTTCATCTATTTCTTAGCAATTTGCATATCCTTCCTTAAAACCAGTACATTCCTTCTTTCCATCTATTTTCTAGAAGAGGAAGGTATATCGTTTTGATAAGAGATCTTTCAAAAGTAAAGACATAAGCCCTTTCTCCTACATAACACAAATATTTTTCAGTCTTCATTTTGCCCTTTAACATAGAAACATTAAAAGTTTTATTTTTCTTATATTTCTTCCCCTACTTTTTTAAATTCTTATTTTTTTTAGAGAGTTTATTTATTTATTTGACAGAGAGAGAGAGAGAGCACAAGCAGGGAGAAAGGCAGAGGAGGGAGCCTGCTGAGCAGGGAGCCCAATGTGGGGCTCAATCCCAGAACCCTGGGACCATGACCTGAGCCTGAGCGGAAGGCAGATGCTTAACTGAGCCACCCCAGTGCCCTTCCCCTGCTTTTAATCAACACATCAACAGAATTAATCCCCAAACTGACAAAATTTCATCTGTATTTACTTTTAATAGTTTTATAGTTCTGTATTTATATTTAGCTAGGATCCATTTGAGTTTTATTTTGATATGCAGTGTGAAGTATGTAAACTGTTTTCTCTAAATACTCAAATGATTATCACAGCACTATTTGTTGTCTAATCCACCTTTCCCCCTGATTTGTAATATAAGCTTTACAATGAATACATTCTTAAATTTATGTAATTATGGGTCATGAGCTTGTACCTGATACGACTTATGGATGTTTCTTCAGTGTGTTTTAATTGTTCTTGCCTCAATGAATTTTAAAATGTGATACATATTTCTTTTCATTATTTCTTTTTAACAATTTTCTTCAAAATTTTTTTTATTCTTGGGGAACCTGGGTGGCTCAGTCAATTGAGTATCTAACTAGCGGTTTTGGCTCAGGTCATGATTTCATTGTTGAGAGATTGAGCTCAGTGGAGAGTCTTCTTAATATTCACCCCCTGTCCCTCCCACCACTCACATGCACATGCTATCTCTCTCACTCTCTCTAAAACAAATAAGGAGATCCTAAAAATTATTCTTTGTTTTTTTTCCAGTTATACTACAGAATTACTTTGTTCAGTTAAAAACAAGCATGTTAGTATTTGATTAAAAATAAACATATATTACTTGATAAAAATAAGAAAATATGTAATACTGAATATTACCTTCCAGAAAGATGGTGTTTCTTATATATTAGTGAAGTGGTATGCTTTTCTTAACATAGGCTCTGCACTGTTCCTATTAAAAATATTCCAAGTAATTATATATTTTTGGTTGCTACTGAGAATGAGATTTTTTTTTCATTTTCTAATAATTCCAGTCCTTTTTGTTACACATCTTTCTGAAATACACGTATCGTGTGTGTGTGTGTGTGTGTGTGTGTGTATGCATGCGCTCATGTACAAGACAGTGCTAGGTCCTACAGGTAAAATAAAGCTCAATATGATATTCACCCTATACTTATTGAGCTTACATGCTATGCTAATTTTATTATTTTATTTATTATTTTTTAAAATTAAAATCTATGCCCAAAGTGGGACTCTAACTCATGACCCCGAGATCAAGAGTTGTATGTTCTACTGGCTGAGCCAGCCAGGGCCCCATGTTATGCTATTTTTTTTTTTTTTAAAGATTTTACTTATTCTAGAGAGAGAGGGGGAGAGCACATGGGTGGAGGGAGGAGCAAAGGGGGACAGAGAGGGAGAAAGAATCTTTTTTTTTTTTTTTTTTTTAAGTAGGCTCCAAGCACAGTGTAGGGCTTGAACTCCTGACCCTGAGACCAAGAGTCCCATGCTCTACTGACTGAGCCAGCCAGGTTCTTAGCAGGGAGAAAGAATCTTAAGCAGACTCTACACTGAGTGTGGAGCCCAACATGGGGCTTGATCTCACTACCCTGAGATCAGGAGCTGAGCCGAAACCAAGATTTGGATGTTTAACCAACTGAGCCACCCAGATACCCTTCTTATGCTAATTTTAAAAGAAAAGTTTGTATACGTACCTCTAATTTTTTCTGATATTTTTCACATTCCAATTGACACTGTGTGAGATTTCTTGCAGTTTCTTCTTGTATAAGTTGAACACGCTCACTTTCAAAAGATTTTAATTTACTTTGATGGAGATATTCCATTACTTTGCTTTCTGTACTAAGTTGCAGTTCTCTATACCTGAAAGAAACAGAATGGTTATGAGACTCTACAGAAATCTCAATGATTTATATAAACATAAACATGACTTCTACTTTTTTCTATACCCCCATATTATTATGTAGTTAATAACTTATACAGCAAAGCTTTTGTAAATAATTTAGATAGGCATACGTATGGAAATATGCTAAGTGTGGAGAACAAAACATACCAATTAAACTACCTCTACTGCTTCCTTTTTTTTATTCCTTACATCCCCAAATATTGCCTATTATTATTATTTTGTAAGATATTTAAAATAAAAAATAATAAGAGCAAGTTTCAGTTATATTGCTTAAAATGATTTAATTTCTATACATTTCAAACGCCTTCTTAAATCTATAGCAAAACTGATTCTAAGCCTGCTTCTTTCTAAGTAACGTCAGAGGATGGCAGGAAATATGCGCATTGGACTGCAAATTCTTAGGACTTTTGTAAAATAAATTTTAAGTTAGTAAATATATATATTTGGATATTACAAGAAAACATAATGCACAAATTACAGAGATAAATATATAAACAAATAGTCTTTTATAATACAGATAAGGAACATTTTCTTCATACCATAGGTCTAACTAGTAATAAAACCCTTTCCATATATAAATCACCACATATTATAAATTTGAAAATGCTTCAGGACGATTATGTTCTAGAGAGGAAAACACAGGACACATTATACTGTTTTAGAGAGCTATTATGAACCCAATAAAATGCTAGATATGTTATTAAAATTCATTTATTCAAATATTTATTCAGCTAGTCCCTATGCTAGGTAAATGTATATATATAATGGTAGACAAAATGGCTCCCCTCCCAACAAGTTAGTTTTCTGGGGAAGATAGGCAAATAAACATGAAAATTCAATATGGCAAGTACTTCTATAGGGTAATCCCTTGGTTCAATAGGAATAGAGGAAGGAGACATAATTTGGTTTGTATAGATGAGTTTGTGTAGTGGGGAGTATATAAGGAAGACTGGGTGGAAAGTGTAGAGATAAGAAACAGAGTATATGTACAGCAGGGAAGCAGAGAACACAGTCTATTTTATTCAGGGTATCTCATGTAATCCTCACAACAACCCTATTAGGGATTTTGCAATGAGAAACCTAAGGCTCAGAGATGTCAGAGAATTTAACCGGAAGAAGCTGCTAGGAAATTACAGGTTGGGTCTCAAATCCAGCCATATTTGACTCTATAGTAATTGGTCTTTCTAGTACTACATGATATTCTGAACTGATAATTCTGAGATCAGATAAGCTTTTAAAGGTCATTTCACGGGGTGATAATAAAATAACATTCAAAGAATAATCAGCAAAGAAATGCATGAGATATTTGCTCTTGGCTACTTCACTTCTGGAATTCTTTTGTCTTTGAAAAACATCTGACATTCAGATTGGTGGAAGTTCAATGTATATTGGTACACATGATTTAATATGTAGCAAGGCTATCAGGTGAATACCAGTTTATGTGTTTAACATTTTGGAAAGTCCTGCCAGTAATTATACACACACACATACACACATAAAATTTTTACATTTTTATCTTAAAAATATCTTTCTTTTTTTTTTTTTTAAATATCTTTCTATGTAGGTAAGCAAACACTGCTATTTTTTGAGACATAATATATACTCCATAAAATTAACCCTTAGAAGTAGGCAATTCAGTTTTTATATATTCACAAAGTTGTGCATCACCATTATCTAATTACAAAATGTTTCTATCATCCCAAATAAGAAACTCATATCCACTTAGCAAGCACTCCCCATTCCCCTCTCCCCCCAGGCCCTGGCAACCACTACTTTACTTTCTTGCTCCATGGATTTGCTTACTCTGGACATTTCATACAAATAAAATAATATAATATGACTCTGATGTTTTCAAGGTTCATCCAGGTTGTACCATGAATAAGTACTCCATTCCTTTTTTTGGCTGAATGATATTTCATTGCACGGATATACCACATTTTGTTTACCCTTTCATCAGCTGATGGACATATATAGGTTGTTTCTACCTTTTTGCTATTATGAATAATGCTGCTATGAACATCTGTGTAGAAGTTTTTGTGTAAACATATTTTTCTCTTGATTATATATCTAGGAAAAGAGTTGCTGGGTCAAATGGTCACTGTATTTTTAACCTCTGAGGAACTCTCAAATTGCTTTCCAATATGGCTGGACTATTTTACACTCCCACCAGCAGTTAGGAGGGGGCCAATTTCTCCACATTTTTATCAACACTTACTATTGTCTATTTTCTTTTATTACAGCTATTCTCATGGGTGTGAAGTGGCAAAAAAAAGTTCTTTTACTCAAACATTTGTTAATACAACATTTTACTGACATGAAAATGTCCTCGGGGTAGATTGCTTTATAAACATAAGTGTATAAAACGTGTGAAATCAATATCTATTTTGTATGCTAACTAGGGAACACATGACACTGCATTACCAAAATAAATTCTAGGTAAGTCATTTAGAATGTGATATTGATCTTTAATATTGCTTTGAAAAGATTAAACTGCAAAGTTTGCTTTTTTATGGATTCAAGACATTGTGGGTAATCAATGCCAACTCTACTCATCTTATCCTCATAAGGTGAACGGACATCTTATTTGAATGAAGTCATTATTATTCACATGTTAACAACTTTATGTTTGACAATCTGATTCAGCACAGTAACCCTGAGAGGTCAAATTTCCTATAAAGAGACAGAAGGAAAGAAGTTAAAAGGCAAAAAACATCCGTAAAAAAGGGATCTACAGACATGCTGACCCATAAGAAATGCTTGCAGGCTATGGTGAAGTAATTCCAAGTAGCATGGTATGTTCTGCAATGCTGAGAAACAACTGTAGGAGAAAGATCAACATGGTATTCAATTCTCAGAAATGGTAGAACTCATTTGAATAAAAGCACTGTATAAAACACTAAATAACAACAAGTTTTTAAAAAATAATATTTACTTATTTTAGAGAGAGCATGAGTCGACGTGCCGAGGGAGAGGTTGAGAGAAGCTCAAGCAGACTCCGTACTGAGCATGGAGATGGAAACCACTCAAGATCCTGAGGTCACGACCTTCACTGAAACCAAGAGTTGGACGCTTAACTGACTATGCCACCCAGGTGCCCCAATAACAACAAGATTTTATAACAGTATTTATAGGAGTAGTCTTTACATATACACTATGATGAAAGTTTTGCTCATTACACTCTGATTATTAAGCCAAGAAATGCATATGGTTTATTTCCAACCCTATCAACAAGTTTATTGTTGGATAAAAAGGTGAAGGACCTATATAATTAACCTTTTATTTAATGTCAGTTTTTTTATGCCCCCAAGAAACAACTGATCTTTGAATTTTGTACACAAAATGTTCATGGCTATCTCAATGTTAAAACTGGATATTTAGATAACTGAACGCAGTAATCTATTCTCATTTGGTAGATAGCCATCCTAAGGTAAAATACCCCAAATAGATTATATTCAGTGGTGAAGTTCCTGTAATCATCAGGACCAGGAAGCAGTCCTTCCATTAAGAAATTTTAAGAGCTTGTCCAATCTGGAAGGAAGGCAGTGCAGCAGTTGAGGCAAGGCATTTGTCTGTGTGCCAGAGGACAACTGTGTGTAGACAGAATATAGGAAGTAAAATCTGCACAAGGAAGATTGGCAAAAGAAGCTAAGCAAAGTAACAGGATTTTCAGTGTCTGGCAAGGGTTTAGGGAAGGATTTTTAGTAGTCAGGCGCTAGGTAGATTAACTGAGAGAAAGGATTCAAAGGTATTCTGGGTCAACACAGAGAAAATACTGTGGGGCTCAGAAAAATACAAAGGAGTAGACAGTCATGGCTGGACCACTATCCTTTGTGTGAGGAGGATAATCTCATTATAAAATTTAAAAGTAAATGGGGCAGAGGCTGCTGATAAACTTGCACGTAAAGGGAGCACTTTGAAACAGAGATGCACCGGAGTCTCCAGATAGGAAGCCTTTGGTGAGTTTTGCTGTGAGAAATTGGAGTTGACAGGGGTTGATATCTCTAGTCAACTGAGAATCCATCTTACATAGGTGGGCTACCAATCCCCCAATCCCATTCTATTTCCCCGTCTCAAACTCTTCTTTGTCCTTTTTTTTTTTTTTTTGAAAGATTTATCTGTTCACTTGAGAGAGAGAGAGAGAGAGAGAGAGAGAGAGAGAGAGAAACACACCACAGCAGACTCCTTGCTGAGCTCAGAGCTGAATGCAGGGGGCCAATTCCATGACCCCGAGATCATGACCCAAGCCGAAACCAAGAGTTAGTCGCTCAACCCACCGTGCTACCTAGGGGCCCCTTCCTCTTTATTCTTTTAATAGGGCCTCTCTGATTTGATGTTCCTTTTCAAATTATTCATTTTGATTGAGCTAATAACTAATCCACGCCTTGAATAATCTTTGTGCCTGCTATTTCTATTTCCCAGGGAATAAGACTCATTTTTTTTTTTCATTCTTTTTACAAAGAATTTTGGTTGTGTTTCTAGACCTGTACCACATGTATTTCTAAACTGTATAACATGTTCAAAATGCCTCTGAATAAATTACTGAATAATTAACCAAACCATAAGATTCACTTACTCCAACTAAGAATTGAGAAAAAAACCTGCTGTTTTTTTTGTTTTTTGGATTTTTTGCTCCTATGACTGAGAAAAAGCTAATTGTCTTAGGTTAAAGATACAAAATCATTGAGTTTTTAATTATGTCTAAAGTTTTTTTCCCCTCTGGTTCCAACAGTATATATCTGTGTGTGTTTGTGTGTATATATATATATATATATAACAGCAGTACATTAACTAGATTTCTACCAAGTACATATTTAAAGCATACTAAAAGTGAAGCACAGGAAGACACAATACTTTTTTTTACAAAAGTATATTTTAAATTTATTCTTTTAAAATTGCTATTTTATATAGGGCTAACTTTCCATTAACCAAAATATTTCATTCATTAACATCAAATTCATTTAAAAATACTTACTGCACACCTGTGTTAGGTATTAATTATTAGATACCAATGAACCACAAACATCATCACTGAGGGGTGCCTGGGTGGCTCAGCTGGTTAACAGGATGAGTGCAAGTATTTCATAGGACTGGGAAAAAGATACTTATTTGAACAAATAATTCTGTTATTGTTTAGAAAATAGTTTTGAGGGGTGTCTGGGTGGCTCTGTTGGTTAAGTGTCTGACTCTTGGTTTTGGTTCAGATCATAATCTCATGGGTCCTGAGATGGATCGTTACATGTCAGGTTCTGTGCTCAGTGAGGAGTCTGCTTAAAGATTCTCTTTCTCTGCCACTCCTCCCATTCCTGCGTTCTCTCTCTCTCTCTCTCAAATAAATGAATAAATCCTTAAAAATAAATAAATTAAAAAATATTTTGATTCATTTTTATACTGAGGTAATTAAAAAGTCACATAAGAAATGTCCTTTCACCATTTACAGTTGGTATCTCTTTAAAAAAGTCTTTTAAATGTTTGTACTGATTATATAATAAAAGACAAATATCATTCATAAGCTCATAATGATAACTGCTGTTTATATCTATATATATTTCTTTCTTGTCTTCTCTGCACAAGTAAACATTTTCAAATTTATTTTCAATTCTGTAAGAAATTTATCAAATCCATTCTTAGGGCAAAAGCTTCAAATATTACAGATAAAGAATAAAGATCTTTTCATTACCACCCTCAACTCCATTTCTACTTTTAGAGATAAACATCGTTATCAATTTTCTGTGTATTTTTCTAGATATTTTTAAACAACGTGCATGTATTATACATAGAAGGATATATCCATTTCCTCTTACTTTTTTAAAAAAAATGGCATTGTGTCACAAATACCCTGTAAATTCTTTTTGTCACTTAAGAGTATGTTTTCAGATCTTTCCCTGTCAGTACCTCATTACTTTCATTTGCTACACAGGAGATTACAATGCAGACAGAATTATTTAATTAATATCACTCCATTTATTTAATTCTAAGCTGATGAATATTCAGATTATTTCTAATATTTTAAAATTAAATCTAGTATTTTCAAGATCATCCAAATAATGCCTCCTATGCACAAGTGAATGTTTCTCTAAGAGTGATATCATGAACTGGAATTGTGTCAAAAGATTTTAAGTTTTAATAGATTCTGCCCAATTTTCCTCCCAAATAGCAATATAAATTTAAAATATTACCAGAAGTATCTGAAATATGGTTTATCTACATCCTCACCAATCTTTGATATTATGTTTACTATGCTCTTTATATATGTAAATCACACCTTCATATAGAATTTGATATCCTTGTTTTTGCTGATTCTTTTTTAAAGATTTTGTTTTTTTATTTATGAGAGACAACAGGGAGAGAGAGAGGGAGAGATAGAGAGAGAGAGAGGCAGAGGGAGAAGCAGGGCAGAGACACAGGCAGAGGGAGAGGAGGTTCCACGCAGGGAGCCTGGTGCGGAACTCCATCCCAGGTCTCCCGGATCACACCCTGAGCCGAAGGCGGCGCTAAACCGTAGAGCCACCCAGGCAGCCCCTTGCTGATAAAACTTAAAAAGCTTTTATACTATTAAACCCCTTTCATAAGCATTATTATTGGCCCCATAATTTTCCATTAAGTATTTCTCTATTGTTAGACATTTCATCTCTCCCCAATTTCTTAACCTAATTTTTTACACCAAATAGTAGCACCCAGTTTATTCACCCACACAAGGCAATGGGTTTTATTCTGAATAACGTCTGAATTTCCGAACCAAAATACATCTTTGAAGGAATAAGGCCTTTCCAATTGATGGCTGCTCCAAGGACTATGCTTGTAAAGCAGTCCTATTGACTAAAGCCAGTACAGTAGAGAGGAGTGTAAGAGCCCCAAACATGTCTACTTTAGTGCAGGGTATTCTCATTTGGATCCATATATTCTGATGTGTTTCTTTTAAAAATATAAACTTGACTCATTTACTTACGTATACATATAGATATGTATTACAGATATATCTAAAATCACATAAGGATATTTACATTTATATAAAAAGAAAAAGAAAAGAAAAAGTGTAAATCCTAAAAAAAAATGGTTTCACTATAGCTAAAGATATCTGGGAAAAGGAAAGCAAGAGAAAAAAGTTAGTTGTTTTTGTGTTACGTGATTTGACTTAAAAATAATTTTACTACATGCAACTCAAAAGTTTTTGATACAGGCAAATTAAAAAATGAAACATTACCTTTGATACAAATAATTCTGGCTCAAATATATCCTACTTCTCACAATAAAGTATTATTAGCCAAGCAAGGGATGAAGTATATATCACCAATGTCTAGTAGAATAAATCTTGGTTGGTTAGTTCTTTAAAATTCTGAAACATTTGAAAGACCTCTGATTCCAAGAATAATAAGCACTGTTGTTGTACCACACTCAATCTATAATTCCTAATTGGTACTTCAAAAAAGCAAAAACAAAACAAAAGCAAAAAACCCCACCCCCTCCAAAACCTCTGAAATACACAAAAACAAAACAAAACAAAAAACTCCCAAAGAAATAACAAACCCCACACTGAGGAGGGCACTTGATGGGATGAGCACTGGGTGTTATACTATATGTTGGCAAATCAAACTTCAGTAAAAAAAGAAAGAAAGAAAGAAAGAAAGAAAGAAAGAAAGAAAGAAAGAAAAGAAAAGAAAAGAAAAGAAAAGAAAAGAAAAGAAAAGAAAAGAAAAGAAAAGAAAAGAAAAGAAAAGAAAAGAAAAGAAAAGAAAAGAAAAGAAAAGAAAAGAAAAGAGAAAAAGAAAAGGAAAGGAAAGGAAAGGAAAGGAAAAGAAAAGAACCCCAGAAAACTTAATATATATTAGAGTACACATCTGAAATTGCTTTTTCATTGATATTAAAATAGAAAATGTTATTTAAATATTAAAATAGAAATTGCTTTTTAAGAGATTTTATTTGTTGTTCTGCCAAATGTTTTCTGTTTTTATCATCTTGATATTACTAAATTTTAAAATATATATCTTGATACTGAATGAAAACTGTTTTTAATGAAAATCAGGAGAATAATTACTTAAGTTAAAAAATATGAATATAAAATTACAAAGAATCAGAGTTCTGGTAACTCTGATCTTTTCCTTTCAGTTGTGAAATTCTCTAAGCCAAAGAGAAACCAGATAGAGAAAAGTTATAAAAATAGCCATCAATGTTGCAACAATGGTTACTACAGGACAAGAGAAAGGAATTTAAAGGTACTGGGGTATTTCTCCAAATGTTTCTGCCATTTCAATTTCTTCAACAAGTTCACTTCTCAGCTGTAAGACTACATCTGTCATTTTTGGCTTACAGACTAATTCTTAAATGAATGTGAGAAATCTTTTTTTGCTGGGTTAAAAACGCTGAGTATGTTTAACAACTGCACCATGGATTTATAAGAATTTCAAGCATCCATTTAGAGTAATTCAATGCATCTATCATATCATGATCAAATAAAATATGTAATGTCATTAATAAATAATTTGTAGTAATGTTTGGCCATCTTATAAAGGCAAAAAATAGGTGCTGCAGGTATGTGAGGATAAAAGTACTTAAGTGAAATAAATGAGAGGAATGTAGCCTTAAAATAAATCAAAGCATACATAAGATAAAATTAGAGTGAAATATTTTATAATAGTGTTTGAATGGGCAGCTATTTTCCCTTATGTGGCAACGTGACACTTAAAATTCAGCTTGAATCATCCTCTGAACCAAGAGTATTTATTATATCAGTGCTTTACAACACTCAAAACTACTTCCTGCTGCCTTTAGCATATACTGCAGAGTGTTAGGATACATTTTAAAAATCAAAATATATAAAACTGAATCTAAAATAGTCATAAGATCTATTTTCCTCTTGATTTTGCTTTGAACCTAAAAACTGCTCTTAGAAAAAAACCTCACAAGAATAAGTACTTTTAGAGGATGCTTTTATGGAGTAATGTCAAGTACGAACAGTAGCGGGATAGAAGCTAATCATAGTTTTGTCTTATTTTTCCAAAATACATAGCTCAAAGAAAAGAAATCAACTTATTATGGTTAACACACAAAGTACTGAATAAGGCAAAAAGGGATATAAAAAATGTTTATTCAGACCAACTTCCTATAGCAGGCAAATGCTATAAATCTTAACACAGAACTGTACTAAGAATGGGCTATAGAATTCCATGAGGCTTTAAAGAAACTCCTGAATAGGGATCTATGGACCAGAGACCTAGGACTTCAAACCCAGATAGTTTGGTAACAGAGCTGGACCACTGGCAAGAATTTTTTCTTTTCTAAGGGCGAGGATGACCCCTAAGCTTAATTTTATCTAGCTCAACCAAGGATAACCATCAGAACCCCTTGTGGAACTTCTAAGAATATTCTAAGTGTCATGCGTAGCCCCACCTCAGACCTACTGAATCAAAATCCCTGAGGACAGACTTGGGAATGTTGAGTTCTGAGTGATTAAAAGAGCAAATATAATGAAAATGCTGACACAGTGCCTTGTACAATTAAAAAAATATAAGTTCCTTGAGTGCTAGAATGTTGCTTAAAGCATCTTTGGATTCTCAGGATCTAGTGTATAAGCTTTTAATGAATATTTACTGCATTAAAGAATGGAGTCCTATTAACCATTTTTAGATGTTATAAAATTTAAATTACTAAATAGGTTCAAGCCAGGGTAAAAAACACTAAAGTATCACAAATTAATTTGATGAGGGGTAGTCTTTTTTCAGAAGTATGACAAAACCAGTGAATTAACATGATGATTACTTCCAGGGTTAGGTGTCAGCGTAAGATGAAAACAAATTACAGGGAGTGAAGAAAAAGAAAGCAAAATGATTATAGGATAGGTAAAGCTGAGCTATAAGAAAGATTAAAGTTTCTAAAAATGTACACTTTGGTTAATGACTAAGGTGTAGAAGGAGACATGACAACATCCTAAATATTTTAAATACAGAAATGCAAAAGAGGAAGCAAAGTTAGTGTGATATGACAATGTGAAATACCTAAGTTCTGTAATGAGTTAAAGTAATTGCAAAAAGTACACATAATTTTAGGAATGTAAAAGCAATTCAGTAGCCTACCCACAAGAATGTAATGAAGTCAATCACTAGGGCATAAAAATAAAACAGAAACGAAGAAGAAAAACATAAGACAATAATGAGAAGAACTAAATCACTTTGATAGGTGTACTTCCCCACTCTAAGTTACTAAATAACCACTTAGTTTTTCTGTAAACCACTAGCTTGGGATTTTCAAACAAGTAGATATAAAATACAGTGTTATGCCAGGTTACAGTTAACACATCATATTATAATCAGATTTTTATTTTCTACAGCTATTCATCAAATGAGAAAGCTTACAAGATTCCACAAAATGTCTGTGTACCTAGGTATTTATTTAACAATCTGTTTATGGCTATAAACAAACAGGTCAGAGTAAAAATGAAATAATAAAGTACCCAATATAATAAAAGAAACTCAATAAATATTAATTGAAGGAAAAAATAAACATTTTAAGAATCTCTGATTATTATTTTGAAGAAATGCCTTTTCTTCTTAAATATTTTCTTAGCCCTCAGTCTTCTCCTTATATTTTCCTTGTTTCCCCATCCCAGAAAGTCTTGCTCCTCTTCTCTAGGCTGGTTGAAAGTCAGTGCTCTTATTATTGCCCTGCCTCCTCTTCTTTTTCTTTCACTTGTTTTTTTTTTTTTTTTTCTCACTTGCTTTTGGAACCAAGATCCAAAGAAGTGATTGTGAGAGGCTTGTAATCAATATTCAGAGATGAACCCTAAAGGTATACATGAAGAGAAACATCAAAGAGACCAACACAAAGGAGAAAAGCCTAACATTCTGGTGTCTTTTTTTTTTTTTTTTTAAAGATTTATTTATTCATTCAGAGAGAGCGAGAGAGAGGCAGAGACACAGGCAGAGGGAGAAGCAGGCCCCATGCAGGAAGCCCGATGTGGGACTCGATCCCGGGTCTCCAGATCACACCCCAGGCTGCAGGCGACACTAAACCTCTGCGCCACTGGGGCTGCCCAACATTCTGGTGTCTTAGGTTTGTATTTGCTTTCCATGTTATATATATATATATTTTCATTTAATCATCTCCAAAACTCTACCAAAGAATTTAGTACTATGCTCTTTTTAGAGATAAACTGAGACACAGAAAAGTTAATCTGCCTAAGGAAGTAGCATTGCTGGAATCTGTATTCAAGATTGCCTCAAATTTCTGGGCTCTTACACTTCAACATACTGTATCCAAGAGAGAAAGAAATATTTTTAAAAAGTTAAACAAAAGCTTGTGCCAAAAACACATCCACAATGTTCAGCAACATGCCATTGGCAGGTAAATGAAGACAGAGACAATTAAAGGAGAAAGAGGCTAGAGACAAAGAACACGACTGAAAGGTGGACAAAGATGAAAACTGGTAAGGGCTCTCCGCAAAAAGAATAAAACACACGAAGGCTCTATGTGGGCAGAGGAAAATCTGTGCTTTAGGTCAGAAGTTCGAGGAGGGTGGAAGGTCATTAAGAGTGTGATGGTTGTCAGAGAAGGAAGCCAAGACAGGTTATTTCCCTTTGCTTTGGCTCTGTAGCTTACTGATACAGCTGGGAATGAAAAGAAGAGAAGGCCTTTCCTTCAAAATTATCCTTAAAACAAAAACGGTATTACTTTTTTGAGGTCTTACAAAATCTCTCTCCCTGAGTATTCACTCCCTGAAATACAAAACACTATTTAGGGAAGACAAATTGGCTTGCAAAAACCATAATCAGTGCAAATTTTGAATGCTGATATTGTTCATTTGAAGGAATGTATAAACATAAAAACAAAGACATTTAAAACAGATTAAATAAATATTTCTAGGATACAGCTTCCCAACTACACTGGAAACAGGTTTAAAGATTATTTTAAAAAGATATCTAAATCAATCGCATTTTGAAGATCACAAACATGCCAAAAGAAGAGAAACGAAAACTTTCCCTAATTATTTGAAGGGGTACTTGTGGCTAAAGATAAAAAATCCAGTGACAGAATCATCATCAAGGGATTCAAACAGTGAAAAAATAACAAAAGCAGTAAAGGTGATATATTTTGGAAAACTGTATAGGATAATTCAGAAAGTGCCTTAGATGATCCTGAAGGTTCATGTGACGAGACTGAAGGGTATTTGTTTACATAGTGTAATTTTGAATGTTTACATATAACTATAGTAAGCAAGGATTCTGAAGCCATATGTGTGGGTTCAAATTCTACACCTGCGCCTTACTACCTGTCTGTCTCAGTTTCCATATCTGTATCATGGTAATGAAAACAATTTCATCATATGAGGATTAAATGAATTAATATTAGTAAAATACTTAAAACTGCTAGTAGAGTAAGTACTACTATGTTAGTGGTTGCTGAATAAAATTAAATATTCAAGATAGCCAAATCCTTAAAAAAAAAAAAAAAAAAGCCTATTGTGGGAAAAATGATAGGTGAACTCAGATGTTTTCTTGGCCAAACAGTTCTATTTTTCAGTCTGGCCAAGAGGTCTCATCATGTTTCATATTTTTTCCTATGAACAGTGATGTGTTCTAATTGTTTAAAATATGGACATTTTGGAAGCACAGAGTTTGGTTTTTCTTCCAGTTAGTGGAATGTTAACAAGTTAATCTCACCAAGAAATAGAACTATGTCTTCAAAGTCAAATAACTTCCCATTTACTCAGCTAAAGAAATAAATGAGGAACATCACTGTTGATATCAAGGAAGGAAATCTACAAATAGTGACCTATCTGCTCAGGTTTGTGAACAGTTGTTGAGAGAGACATGGATAACTAGTTAGTGACCCCTGCTACTTAACTTAAGCTGCTGAAAAGCTGGCATAAATGCTTTAGATAAATGGGTCGCAAACTTTCTCTGTAAAAGGCCATAGAGTAAAATTTTAATTTTAGGTTTTGCAGGCCATACAGTCTCTGTTTCTCTGTTGCAACAATCCACCAGAGCAGTTGCTAGCACAAAAGCAGGCACGCATAATCTATAAACCAATGGATGTAGTTGTGTTCCAATACAACTTTATTCAAGGACACCAACATTTGAATTTAATATAATTTTCATGCGCTATGACAATATTCTCCTTTTGAGTTTTTCTAATTAAAAAAATATAAAAACCATTCTTTGCTTTCAGGTTACAGAAAAAACGGATGGCTGGCTAGATTTGGTCTGTTTCCGGTTTGAATTGTCAACTTATGATTTGAATTAAGAGAAGCTGTAGGACATTAATGATAGACAACATGCTAACCAAGCCATGACCTGGCTTTTACTGCTTAGAATAAACTTGTTCAAGTCTATTAGACCACTATATTCTCTGTAGTGATTGTTCGAAAAGTCATCTTTTATCAAAGCTCTCAGATCATTGAGAGGCCACTTTATTCTCTCTTGATGACTTTCTCTTTACTAAGATCAGTACCTATCCAGCAAAGGTTTCTTCTGGTTCCCTCCTCTCTACCTCAAAGCTTGTTTCATCCTAACTTTCTTTCTTTTCCCAACACTCCTATCTGATAACATTTCTGGTAACGTTTCTTCTCTGGTTAAAGGACCAGAGTTCTCCATTTAACCTCTAGATATTAAAACAGTAACTTCCTCAATGATCACTTCTTGATTACATTTTCAAACTTTTCCTTTCAGACTGCCTCTCTTCTGCTCACAAATATATTTAGTGTTCCTGTGTACTAAAAAAGTGGGGAAAAGCTCAAATTTCACCTTAGTTATCCTCTTAAGCTAATGGTCCCTCCTCCTTTTCCATTTGTTTACAGTTGGTGCTTCTGTACTTCACAGTTTAACCTCTTATAAGCTAGTTTCCACTTCCAAATGTCATCTGAAAATAGGAATCTTAAATTTCCAATGAGTTTTTGGTCTTGCCCTCCCACCACTGCCATAAAAGTAGAGAAACAGATTTGAATATTGGCACAATCATCCACTGGCTATTCTTTTTTTTTTTTTCTCCACTTAAAAACTTTAATGGGATATAAAATGTGTAATTCACCACTTTTAAATGTGTAGGTGTATGAATTTTGGCAAATGTCTACAGTCATGTAACCATAACCACAATCATGATATACAGCATTTCCATCATCCCCCTAAATTTTCTGTGCTTCTTTGAAGTCAAATCTTTCTTCCTAACTCTGGCTCCTTGCAACTTCTGATCTGCTTTGTTATTAGTTTTGTCTTTTCTAGAATGTCACATAAATGGAATCAAATAGTATGTAGCCCTTTTTATCTGCCTTCATTCATTCAACAAAGTGCTTTTTAAAAGATTCATCCATGTTGTTGCACGTATGAGTAGTTCCTTCTTATTGCTGAGTTCATCGTGGTATGTATGTGCCAAAATGTGTTCATTCATTTATTAGCTGATGTACACTGGGTTGTGTTCAGTTTTGGGCCATTATGAAAAAAACTGCAAAAGTATTTACTTACATACAATTCCTGTGTGGACATGTTTTTCTCTTGGGTAAATAACTAGAATTCCCGGATCATACCATAAGTGTATGCTTCCATGAAACTACCAAACTGTTTTCCAAAGTGACTGTATAAATTATACATTCATACCAGCAATGGAGGATCCACTTGACCCACAATCTTGCCAACATCTGGTAATATCAGTCTTTTGAAATCTAGTCATTCTGTAAGTTACAGTGGTATCTAATTTGTGATTTGAGTTTTTATTTTCCTGATGATTAATAATGATGTTGGGCAGCTTCTCTTTTGCTTATTGGTCATTTGCATTTTTTCTTTTGTGAAGTATCTATTCAAACCTTTGGCCATTTAAAAAAATGTTTAAAGCAGGCGGTTTGTCTTCTTAAGTTGTAAGAGTTCTGTATATTTACTCTATGTGTTTGGCAAATATTTTCAAGTCTGCGGCTTGCCTTTTCCTTTCTTACAGAAGAACAAAATTTTCTTATTTGGATGAAGTCCCAATATAACAAGTTTTTTCTTTATGGTTCATGTTCTTTATGTCGTATTTATGTAATCTTTGATCAACCAAATTTTACCAAGATTTTCTCTTATGCTTTTTCTACCTTTCTAGTGTTACTTCTTATATCTGGATCTATAAATGATTACAAATTAATTTTTGTATTTCGTGTAAGGGTTGAGGTTCAATTTCTTGCATATGGATATAAAAATGTTCCAGGATATTGGATTCAACAATTCCTTATTGAATTATCCTGGCACTTTCCTTCTTAAAAATTGCTTTGAAAAAAAAAATTGCTTTGGATTTTTGGGTCCTGTGAATTTCCATGCATTTTTGAGGTTAGTAAAAACAACAACAAAAACAACTTGCTGAGTTTTTCATCAGGATTGCACTCAATCTGTTGTTATTCAGTTTGAGCACAATTGATACTTTATCAATACTGAGTGTTCTATAATTTCTATTTAGGTCTGCCTTACTTTTTCTCAGTAATATTTATCATTTTTCAGTGTACAACTTGTACTTGCTTAATTTGTTAATTTTGTCTATAAGTATTTAATATTTTTGATACTATTACAAATGTTATTTTTAGGAACTTTTACTTTCCAATTTTCAACTGCTTATTGCTAGTATACAGAAATACAATTGGCTTCTTTCATTAATACCCTATGTCCTGCAATCTTGCTGAAGTTACTTATCAGTTTTAGTAGTATGATTGTAGATTCTAGCTAAGAAATTTTAAGAAACAAACCCCTCAGCCTTAATTTCCTTACTTAAGAAAATAGCATCTGTGCAAAATAGAGAATAGAATAAAATTACTCAAAAACCCCTCAAAACATTTAACACAGTATCTGAACCACAGCCAATATACAGTACTTATTAAATCCCTTCCCAAATTTCAGAGTTCTTATTATAAGTTTAAGCAATGTTGACATATCCCAAATCTTTATTTCCTAGGTCTGATCTTCCACCAGGCTTGAGATCCTTATTCCCATTTATCTACTATATTTTCATATGTGAATGGGGTTTTGAAATTCAAATTCTAAATCAAAATCATAACCTTCATTCATCCATGAATCACTTCTGCTTTCTGAAAAAGTAATTCTTCTTTTGAATTGTCATCTCAGCTACTCAGTAAATTCTGAAATCACTAATAACTCCAAAGACACACTCAAATCTAGTCAGTTACCAAATCTTGTAATAACCACAACAGCTAATATTTAATATTTATGTGACAAACCCTATGTCAGATACTCATTTAGTCCTCACAACAATTATATTAGTAAAATTACTATTATTATCTTTACTTTATACATGAAGAAACTGAGGCACATAGGAGCTAAAAAACTTTCCCAAAGTCAAGCACCTGGTAACAAAGGACCCAGTATCATAACCCAGGCAATCTCCTTCTAGGAAAAGTAATCTTCAAGATAAACTATATTGCCTCTAATGCATGCAGATTGTGGGATCCACTCATTTGTGATGATAGTGGGATTGAGTGCTATGTGATGATTGATATTCAGAAAAATCCACGAAATGTCTCATGCTTCATTAAAATTAGCATCCCTCAGCAAGACGTTCTTGAAAAGACATGTAGAAAGGGGTCAGTCACAAATGGGAAACATGATTATGTTAATAGCTGAGCTTAGAGTGAAAACCTCAATTCAGAGATCTCTGGTAGACAGGGATACAGAATGTAATAGGTTTAAGAGAGCCTTCTAATAAGCCCCAGTCCCATCTTGACACTGGCTGGTTCCTGAAGACTACATTAGAATACATATTGCAGAAGACTGAAAAGAGGTGCAGGTGAGCGCCAACCTTCTATTTTTGTTCCAGTCACAGGAAGGTGTACTTGATTGTGACCTTTCAGTTAGAGACCACCCAGCTAGAAACATGGCCCAAACTGTCTTAGAATATGGCCCAAACATATCAAACATTTCTGTTCTATGGGAGCGGATGGGTGAATAGAGAGCAGGGTAGAAAAAGCTCTTTCATTCATCATCCCCTAGCTCTATTTCTAGAACCAAGTCTCCCATCTAATCCCTATGCCAGCATACCAATTGAGACCACTGTTATCTCTCATCTAGACTTTAGGAATTCCTAATCAGAGTATCTTGTATTATTACCCTGAACCTATATCATATTTACTACCAAGTTAACTCTGTGATTTTTTTTTTAAAGATTTTATTTATTTATTCATGAGAGACCTAGGCAGAGGGAGGAGAAACAGGCTCCACTGCAGGAGCCCGATGCAGGACTTGATCCTGGAACTCCAGGATCATGACCTGAGCCAAAGGCAGAGGCTCAACGGCTTGAGCCACCCAGGTGTCCTGATTTTTTTTTTTTTTTAAAGATTTTACTCATTTATTCATAAGAGACAGAGAGAGAGGCAGAGACACAGGCAGAGGGAGAAGCAGACTCCTCACAGGGAGCCCGACCTGGGACTTGATCCCTGGACTCCAGGATCACACCCTGAGCTGAAGGCAGACGCTCAACCACTGAGCTACCCAGGTGGCCCTACTCTGTGATTTTTTGACATGATTTTTTATCATGTCACCCCAATTTCTCAGGAGAATAAATATAAGCTCTTTTTCCTGACATTCCACGCCTACCAACATATGAAACCATACCTCCCTACTTGTACACTTCAAATCAGGTAACTGAATTACCTGTTTCCTGACAATACTTTTTTTTTACCTCCTATATTTAGATTTATGAAGTTTTGGAATGCCCTTCAGATCTGTGTATTAAATGGATGAAATAGATAAAGGGGATTAAGAGTACACTTATTGTGATGAGCACTGAGTAATATATAGAACTGTTGAATCATTCTGTTGCTTTTTGACATGTTTTGTAAAGTGAAGAGTTCATAATGTTGACTGTCATTTATAATAAAAGGAAATAAGGCAAGCAGTGTTAAACATTTGGAATTCACAAGAAGGAAACCTTAGGTTCATTCACACATCAGTGAATTAAGGAAAGTAGGGAAGGGTTCATAGAATTGAGTTAAAGAGAGTCAATTCTCACCAGGAATAGTTAGTCATGGCAATTGATTTCCATTAGGTTCAGTTATAAAATAGAAAGGGAAAATGAGCTTGTCTATATGGAATTTTACCGTATGTACAATTATGTAGGTACAAATCTACCTTTTTCAGATGGTATCTGCAGTTAAAAATTCATAAGTGTTTATAAGATCAAATCAAAATAAAATTCATAGGGGCTTCTGGCTGGCTCAATTGATGTAGTATGCAACTCTTGATCTCTGGGTTGAGTCTGAGTCCCAAATTGGGTACATATTTATCTAAAAATAAAGTCTTAAAAAATAAATAAAATTCATAAAAAGAAAAAAGATATCTTCTTCATAGTTCTATCCAAATGAACTATATAAGAAGTACTATTGCTATTCTTTTTATTCAAAGTTTATGAAAAGTTTGAGCCATTTGATTCAGCACTGCTCTAGTGCTCTGTATCATTAAAGAAATATGTACAGCTTAAGGAGCCATAGACTTTAGATATACCTTGGTATAAATTATAATTTGTAAACCTAATATTGTCTAAAATTTGTGGATTTAAAGCTGGTACATAAGCCTGCAGAAAAGCAATTTGAGCTTACACATTTCTTACAAGTGGAATGCTCAGGGGATCTATTGATTGTGATGGGAAGGGGAAGTTTCTATATTGAAAAGAGGCATTATTGGCTATACTGACTGAATACCAAGTGGAATACAGCAGCTAGAGATATGGAAAATTGGCTAACAAATATTATCCTTTAGAAGCATTCAGTTAATACTTTTTACTTTCAAAAATTAGACACCCATGCTTTAAAGAATCTAATTTATTTTACAAATGCTGTAACTTTGGACTAACAAAATCTGTCTTTACTATATACAAATGATTGAATTTCAAAACATATTTCTCATTTAAACATCTGTTGATTTATTTCTGGGTCAAATGCAGAGTTTAACCAATGGCAAAAGATGACAAATGAATAAGAATAGACATGTTTGTGGCACAAACATACAGAACATTCCATTCTCATAAACCATACCTTGATTTTCCTACTTTAAAAAATTGTTTCAAAGCTAACATTTCATTGTCATTTACAGGCACATGAGTTCTTTTACAGGTTTACATACGAACAGCCTATCTGACTAGAATGATCTGGGTGTGCTCCTACCTGGAGGCAGGGAGATGTATTCTTTTTTTTTTTTAATATATATTTTTTAAGATTTTATTTATTTACTTATCTATGAGACACACACAGAGAGAGAGAGAGGCAGAGACACAGGCAGAGGGAGAAGAAGGCTCCATCCAGGGAGCCTGACGTGGGACTCGATCCCGGGACTCCAGGATTGCGCCCTGGGCTGAGCCACCCAGGGATCCCCCACGGGAGATGTATTCTTTTGGTCATTTTCTATCATTGGACAAAAAGAATTTTTGAAATGACAGGCATCATTACATTTGGAGTACCTGTGAATAACCTAGCCACAGAAATTCACATTTAGGGTTCGAGGGAATTAAAAGAAAACATTCAAGTTCTAATAATAGATATGTGGATGTCAGGTAAGTTTTGCTGTTTAAAGATGCATTAATTCATTTCTTACTTTTTACAAATATATAGACTTTTCATTTTAAAAAGGAAAAAACACGGATGCCTGGATGCTCAGTCAGTTAAGCATCCAAGTCTTGGTTTCCACTAGGGTCAATCTCAGGGTGGTAAGATTGAGCTGTGGGGCATGGCACCCGCTCAGCACGGAGTTTGCTGAGATTTTCTCTTTTTCCCTCCTTTTCCATGCTAATTCCCTTGCATTAGCATGCTCTCTCTCTCTCTCAAATAAATAAATAAATTCTAAAAAAGGGAAGAAACATTACCTTTAAGTTAAAAAAATGCATTTAAAAATACTTGGATATATATTTTTTTAAACTTACAAAAAATGCAAAGGAATTATCAATAGTATAAATTACTAATAATGAAAATAAATAATAAGTTGAAGAAAGGGAGCTCTTTCTTCAGAGAGCTTTGTAACAGTGAAGGCTACTCATTTGCATGAAATTGTTTTACTAGGTCTAGTCAGAGCCTGCTCCTAACCTTTTACCTTTATGATGCTGAAAGAGAACACAGATATTTTACTTTAAAAATCACCTAACTGTATGATGATAATAAATGACAGCTAACATTTATTTAGAACTTAAAATTATGTATGAAATTTCATTCAATTTTAAAGAGTAAGGAATTACATATAGTTATATTTCTTTTTTCTTTTACAGTAACACTTTGATGGCTAAAAGGAATTGAGAGTATCTTCACATCTAGTAATAATGATTCCTACAGAAAAAACAAAATGATCACATATCTGGCACATACCACAGAAATACACAGGTTACACATTTATTAAAACCAGAAAGGGCTACAAGTTTGCCAAATGAAAAAAGTAAGTAGAACAAAAATAAAATGTGAAACAGTCATTATTGAAGCATTCAAGGTCTTATTTTGAATCTCAAATACAATAAAGCAAAATTTAATGTTATATAAAAAAAGCAATTAAAAAGTCTAAATGAAGTTAATACAGCTTACCTTAAAGCTTTATTTTTATACTGTCTTAAAAATGTCTGTTTTTTAAACCAATATCACTGCCATGATGTTCTTATAAAAATCTTACTAAAAATCATGTCAGATGACTTTTAATTAATATACATCATATATCATGGTACAGAATCTAGAATCTTTAAGGTGCTATTTGTTCAAGAGCTGGTAATTTGCTTAATATCATGTTAGAAATTTCAAAAAGTAACCCAACTTTATAGAATTTTAACAACTCCTAAAATTAGCTGACACCTTATAAAATTCTGGTTGGAAAATGTAAAGATAAAATGTTACTCCTATTGAAGAATCTGAATAAATACTAATTTAAGTGACTTAAAGGCCTTTTTTTTTTTTTTAATGTAGTAGGTTGAATGGCAGCCCCTCCCCAAGATACATGTCCATGTACTAGTCTCTAGAATCTGTGAATATTGTTATTTGGTAAAGGGGCCTTGTAGATGTGATTAAGTATCTTGAGAGGAAAACCCTGGATTATCTGGATGGGCCCTAAATGCAATCATGTGCAACCTTATGAGACCTACAGAGGAGAAGGTAATGTGAAGACAGAGGAAGAGACTGGAGTGACGTGGTAAAAGCCAAAGAACTCCTGGAGCCCCCAGATGATGGAAGAAGTAAGGAACAGAGTGCTCCTGGAGTTTCTGAAAGGTGTATGGCCCTGCAGACACCTACCTGTGGATGTTCTATAACTTCTTTGGATTTGTTTCCCTATTTGCAAAAAGTTGAATGTTTTCAATGATCTCAAAGTTTTTCCCAACTCTAAACTTTTGGGAACTTTTGGTGTTAAAGTAATAAAGCACAGTGTAAAAATCATAATAGAAATAAAGAATATTAAAATAGTAACAATGGATAAGTTGGTTAAATGAAATGTTAGAAATTCATAGAATTGCACACACTTATAAATGGTAGTTATTAAATACTTATCAAGAGTTAGCAATATGTAAAATTCTCCATAAAGTCATTAGCGTTTAGAAATAGTCATGTAGCTCTAGTTATATGTCCAGAAATGTGCCAAGCTCCATGGATTGTAAGAGAAAACCTGAATGATTTATAGAAAATAAGCAATACCTATTGTGTGGGCATTAAAAAAGTTAATACATATAAAACACTTAAATAGTAAGAGATCAATACATACTAGGTTTACTGTCTGGGATAAATCTTATCTTTTCCTTTTTAAGTATCTTCTACCCATAAAAAGGATCTCATAAGTACAACGTTTTAAGGTAATGTTAAAAGAGTTTAGGTAGTAACAAAATTTTTAAAGCTTAACTATCTGAATTTTATTTGGTGGTAACCATTTTTTTGCTCCTCTAAAACACACACTTCCAATCAATCCTGTTTCCTTTTTACTGAAAGAACTTTTCATGATGACTGCAATACTGAAGTATAATTTAGAAGCAGTCTCTAAAACTGGAAATAATGTTCATCTAAATATGCCTGCCAAGTTTAAAAATGTATTAGGAGTTAAATTGAAACATGTTGAAAATGACTCATTGTGGACCAGAATATACACTGTAGGAAATAAGAGCTCATTTACAAGTGGGAGAAATACACTCACACTTCATCTGTGGTAATTCTCTGGACTTTCCTTCCAGTAAACATCATATTTTAAAATAATCGTGGAAAATATCTTACTTTTAACTGAAGTTTTTATGAGTTGATTTAGTTAGCTGGCATTCCAATTTTTATACATATCTTTTTTTGGATGTGGATATATTTACCAAATGTAAATCTATGAAAATTTCCCCCCAAAGCAACAGAGCAGCAGCCTATAAAAAAAATAAAAGCTGTATAAACACACACACACACACACACACACACACACACACACACACACACTCTCTCTCTCTCTCTCTCTCTCTCTCTTTTTCTGGTTTAATTCACATGCATAATGACCAACTATGATTCTAGACTTCTAAGAAAGCATCCTAAAAACTGTGTAAACATGTAATAATGTACTTTCCTTTACTTACAAACATGATGTTACTGATAAGTCACCAGGAGGGCATGTACTTGAGGTTTTTTTGTAGTAGTATTTACATATTTGTACTGATTCTATCTACTCTCTCCACTTTTTACACATCTGTGAGGCAGCTGGCTAGAATTAAAAGAGGACAGGGAACTGACCTGTCCTTCTACCCTCATCACCCTGCCAAAGGTCCATAAGATGAATGAATCTGAAATCCTGGTCTTACTATCAACATTCTCTTTAAGCTTGTTAATGAGACACACACTTAAATGTATCTTTCATCATTAACTTTAATGCGGCCTTACGACAAATTGAATGAAAAATTGCTTCTGAAGAGTTCACGTTTTCTGAGCTTTATTTCCTTATTTTTTTCAATTATTTATTAATTACTATAGTAAACAATTCATTGTAGTATCTGTCTAGCACCCTTTCATTTAGGAATTTTATCTAGAAACTATCCACTGTGTTTTTAAAATGTGACCATTAGGGCACCTGGGTGATTCAGTCAGTAAGCGTCTGCCTTCATTCAGCTCAGGTCATGATCCTGGAGTCCTGGGATCTAGTCCCATGTTGGGCTCCCTGCTCAGAGGGGAGTCTGCTTTTCCCTCTGTCCCCTCACTTGTGCTCTATTTGTCTCTCTCTCTCAAATAAATAAATAAAATCTTTAAGAAAAAATAAATAAATAAAATTTGACCAGTCTGGGCATGAAAATGTAACCGAAATTGGGAAACAGCACTTTCCCTTTGGGAAATGTCATTACAGATGAATTATCAAGATTCTGAATTCTTATTTTAAAACAATTTTCAGGGGATCCCTGGGTGGTGCAGCGGTTTAGCGCCTGCCTTTGGCCCAGGGCGCGATCCTGGAGACCCGGGATCAAATCCCACGTCGGGCTCCTGGTGCATGGAGCCTGCTTCTCCCTCTGCCTGTGTCTCTGCCTCTCTCTCATCTCTCTCTGTGTGACTATCATAAATTAAAAAAAATTTTTTTCAATAAATTTATTGTAGAATAGTTTATGTTGTGTTATTTTTCTATTTTTCCATTTTATCTTTTTCATCTTTAAACATCCTTACTCATTTCTTGATGTGATTTTGACTCACACTATTTCTTTTCTTATATAATAGTGCTTATTATATTTATAATTGTTGTCAGAAAACATACATTCAGTCTTCTGCTATCTTAGACCCTTTGTCTTATAGAATGTCACAAAAATGCCGTTACAAAATCCTCAATTTTAAAAGTTCTCCATTAACATTTCAGAATTCCTTTAAATTCCTTTAAAGGCATCTTTAGGCCACACGTCAGTTTCCTAGACCATGATTTTATGCAGAACTAGCTAACTTAGTATTCTCCTGTTAATCACTGGGAATGGGAGGAGGGACATCAAAATAGGGTATGCATGCTCTCTCTAAAAATGAAATAAGGGCAGCCCCGGTGGCGCAGTGGTTTAGCGCCGCCTGCAGCCCGGGGCCTGATCCTGGAGACCCAGGATGGAATCCCACATCGGGCTCCCTGCATGGTGCCTGCTTCTCCCTCTGCCTGTGTCTCTGCCTCTCTCTCTAGCTGTGTCTCTATGAATAAAAAAATAAAATCTTAAAAAAAAAAATAAATCTTAAAAAAAAAAAAGAAATGGAAAATAACATGACATTTGCTTAGCTTAAGCATCAGAGAGGTTTTTCTTGCTTATTCTATAATGGTATACCCTGCCCAGGCCATTATTCTTCCTCACAATACCCAGTTCATAACAGTCACGAAAGCATAATTATAATATAATAATATCTAATTGCTTGTTTATTTTCTGTATTCCTCAACTGACTCTCAGCAGGGACTATCTCTATTTTATTTACTAATATATATGCCAGCATCTACCACAGTGATTGGTATATGGTAGTTACAAACAAATATATGTTAGTTGAATAAATGCAAAGTGGGGTGAAGGGAAAAAAAGTAGTTGTGAATCACCAGCTTTCTTGTTCAAATGCCCCCACAAATGATGATGTTAGTCAGAATGCACAATTACGGGAGGAAAAACAGGTCTGGGCAAGAGGATTAACTGAGTGGGGAAGAGATGGAGCAACCTATTAGGAGTTTACTGTGCACAATTTAAACACGACATCAGGTAAGAAGTAATGAGAGCTGATCCAGGTTGGTGGCAACAAGAGTGAAGAGGATTTTAGAGATACAACAGGAGCAGAAGAATGACAAGTGATTACCCATAGGAGCAAGGCGAAAGGATGATTATTCTGAAGGTTCAAGCAGAGATGGCTTTTAAAATGGTGGTGCAATCACAGAAATGAAGCCAGCTGAAGCAATTTTTTGTTTTGGGAGGAATGAATGTGGGAGGGAGCTGTGTCTTTCGAAAATATTTAGTTTAAAGTTCCAGAAAGACATTTAGATAAAAATGTCAATAGGTAGCTGGAAATCTGAGAACAAAAACGGTATGATTTGAGCTGAAAAGCACTGGTGGTCATGTTTTAGTTACAGTTGAGTAGAGGATGAGATCTCAAAAGGAAGATACATATGGTTGACCTTGAAGAATGTGGAGGTTTGGGGTGCTCATCCCCCATATTGTTGAGAATCTGACTCCTCCAAACCATAACCACAAATAGCCTATCACTGACTGGAGGCCTTACTAATGTGAACAGTTGACTAACACATATTGTGTATGTTATATGTAATATATAATGTATTATTACAAAAAGCAAGAAGAAAGTAAATGTTATTAAAAAAATTACAAGGAAAACACATTTATAGTACTATATTGCATTTACTAAAAAAATCTGCATATAAGAAGTGGATCTGTGTAGTTCAAACTCGTGTTGTTCAAGGGCGATCTGTGTGTGTGTATATGTATATTTGTGTGTGTGTATATATATAAATAAAATTATTTATTTATAAATTATTTATATGTATATACAATATTTATAAATAAAATTATTTACATATAAAATTAATATATATTTATATAAGTAAAATTATTTATATAAAATTAAAAGAAAAAATGTATTTTATATATATATAAAATTAAAAGAACACCAAATGTAATAAAAACAAAATAAAAAAAAAAGACAAGCCTGAAGATTATTTTCAGATTAAAAGAGACTGAAAAGACATAACTAAAAGTAATGCATGAATCTGAACTGGATCGTATGCCAGGAAAAAACTGTTATAAAGAGATATTACTGGGACAACTGACAAAAATGGATGAAAATATTGCTATCGATGTTGTGCTGCATTTGACAAGTATATTGTGATTATATAAGAGAATATTCTTACTCCTAGGAAATAAACTATAAAGAAGCAAAACTATACAATGCACTCAATCTATTAAATCATTCAGAAAAAAAATTACAAGTGTGTGTATGTGTATGTGTATGGGTGGGAGAAGAGAGACAGAATAAGAAAAATAAATGTAGCAAAATATTAAAAAGGGGTGAATCTGGATAAAAGATATGCAGTTGACTCTTCAACAATGCAGAGGTCAGGGGCACCCACTTCTTGTGCACTTGAAAATCTGCATGTAACTTTTTTTAAAATTAAGATTTTATGTATTTATTTGACAGAGTGAGCAAAAAGCAAGGGGAGTGGCAGGCAGAGGGAGAGGGAGAAGCAGGCTCTTCACGGAGCAGGACCCTGGGATCATGACCTGAGATGAAGGCAGATGCTTCATGAGCCACCCAAGGGCCCATGCCTTTACTTTTGATTCCCCAAAAAGTTAACTACTAATAGCCTACTAGTGACTGAAACCCTTACTGATAACAAACAGTTGATTAACACATATTTTGCATGTTATATGTATTATATAATGTACTCCTACAATAAAGTAAGCTAGAGAAAAGAACATGTTATTAAAAACTTCATAAGGAAGAGAAAATGATTTACACTACTGTATTTATTAGAAAACATCAGCAATAAGTTGGCTCATGCACTTCAAACCCTTGTTCAAGGGTCAAGTTCTTTGTAACATTTTTGTAGCTTTTGTACATGTATAAAATTTGAAAGAAGCATATAAAAAAGAATATGAACCAAGATTGAATGTGGCAACACTACTGATTTTATAAGGTACAAAGGGAAAATGATAATCATTCAGTTCTTCAGGACTAAGAAGAGATTTAGGTTGGTAGGTATACCAATTGTTCCATTTACACAACAAAATATGCTGAAAATTCTAGTTCATTACCGTATAAAGGTGTTCCATTCCACACAATTTCAGGTAACAACATTGGCATTCATAATTAATTCTTCTGTTATAGAGTACATATATATATATATATTTTTTTTTATCACAGAAGCACTCAGGTCTTCTTTAAAAAAAAAAAAGACTGTCAGAAAACACTATCAAATTGCTCAGAGTGTTTGTGCATGTAAGTGTGTTTTGACTTGCTGCACAAAAATATTCAAGATCTGTTCTTTTGAGGTGAATGGGCTTATTACTTTAGAACCCCAATTTATAAGCAATAAATTATCCATGAGTGGCTGAAGGACTCCCTAGGCCACTCTTCCTAGTGGGACAAGGAATTTCATGTCAGATCAACACTCAATAAAGAAAAAGGAAGACAGAGAGAGGTGGCATAAAATAAAATTCATACACTGTGATGTGGATATAAGAGTTTCTTATCAGTTCCTTTCAGAGCCTTTAGTCTACACTAAAACACACTTTGAGACACTTTGCATCTCAAGAATAAATTTTTTAATGCTTTCATGAACACTATATTACCACTAATTCCAAAGCCTTTACTGGAAAAAAAAAAATAGAATCACTTAAGATGTAATGAATCCTGCTTGAGATATAATCCAATGCAAGTGGATGAATATATGTTAGATGGAATAGAAGGTTAGAAGCAAAGAGAAAATTTTAGAGCAGCATACGGCTAGACTATTTTGATATAAATAAAGCAAACCTATGGGCAAAAAAAAAAAAGAGAAATTAAGTAACAAGAAAAGGTAATTTTTAAATTCTGGGAAATCATTAGAGAGGTCCACTAATAAGAGTATTCTGCAAATTATCAAATAATAAAATCAGATGCTAAAAAATTTCATAAAAAGTAGAAATTGGGCACCTGGGTTAAGCATCTCTCTCTCTCTCTCTCTCTCTCTCTCTCTCTCTTTTTTTTAAAGATTCCACACTGAGCACAGAGCTCAATGCAGGGCAGGGAGGCTACAATAAAAAAGGAAGAAGAAAAAAAGAAAGAAACTTACTGTATTATTTCTTTCATAAAGAAGATAAAAGTGTAACTTAATTTAGGATTGAAAATTAGGAATCTCTCCATTTAAATAACAAGTATGATGTGGATTACTATGTGTAACCATGAAAACTAAGAGTAATATGAATAAAGTTATTGTAATTTCTTATGAAAAATAGAGTTTAAGTACAATACCATAGCTTTTATTTCAATCTTGATATTTTTCTTCATTAAGTTTATCCTGCAAATGATACATTTATTTGCCTGTTAAAGAAGCCAATAGCTGATCAAAAAAGGCAGATACAGATAATATATGAATATGAAAAAGGGTAGAATAAGAGATGTGTCAAAACCATTCTACTCTTGGGGAGAAGGCACTGAACGGAAATTCTGGACTGCTGGGTACTGTATTGAGTATCAAAGTAGCCTAGTATGACAAAAATCATGAGCTCTACTCACCTCATCTCCTATTCTCTCTCTTATCTTCTATAAGAAAAAAAGGGCAAAATCCTCCTATTACCAGAAAAATTACAGGGACTGAAAATAATTTTAAGTAAATTTACTTTATTTTTAAAAATCTTTTTAAAAAATATTTATTTATTTATTCATGGGAGACACACACAGAGAGACGAAGACATAGGCAGAGAGAGTAGTAGGCTTCCTTGTAGGGAAGCCGATGCGGGACTTGATCTTGGGACTCCAGGATCACACTCGGGGCCCAAGGTACACACTCAACTGCTGAGCCACCCAGGCATTCTCTCAAGTAAATTACCTTTAAAAATAATCCTGGACTGAAAATGATTCCAAATATATATCAAGATATAGAATATATATTTGAAAAGTTAAAACCACCATAACTAAAGCAAAATACTACTAAAATTAATTCTGGATTGCAAGCTTTCTATTTAGATTCATATATAGCTCTTTCATGTAGGCTCTCAAAGTTAACAGTATAGACATAGGTCTTTTATAAGCCTGAGAAAAATATATTCTTTTGTAGAAAATGAAAGTCCTTGGGTAAAAACCCTTTTTTCATTCCTGTTTGAAAGTGGCATACTACTTCTTTACATTTTTCTTTATAATAACACAGGTGGTTTAATCATTAAAGGAAGAATTTGATAAAGAAAAACTTTTAACATAAGTGAAGTTGAGGTTAATTACACCTGACTAGAAAATTGTGTATAGGCATGTCTGAAACCTAATTAAGTATGACTCAGGGAAATCACAATCCATGTAAAGACTGAAAGATGTTTATTCCAATTCTGATACAAAGGAAATCAGAATCACATATTTGAATATTAAAAACTCAAACTCTGAAAAAGAAAGGAAGAAATTTTTTCTTTGGGTTTCACTATACCCAAAGAATATATATGATATTCTCATATTATATATGAGTTCAAATATTCCTGGGTAATTTACACTCAGAATTTTAGTGGATATAAAATATATATAGTCCTTTTCAAATAACAGTCCTATATATTAGGTTTTTATTTTGAAAAAACAGAAACTGCAGAGATTTTTTAAATAATATTCTCAAAAAGACCTTGGGTTCACCGTTCCTTTTGTAAGGTAACAAAATTGGTGTGCTGTTGTAACATAATCAGAATCCAAAGGGCCTTCAAACTCATTAAACTACCCACCCAATGTTTCAATACTTATGAGCAATTCCTGCTGATGCATAAAAACTTTTTTTGAACAGTCCTATTAGAAAGTTTATTTTTACTACCTTTCGTAATATTTACCAGGGGTCCAAGTAAAAAAATCAAATTGTTCATATGAGAACCTTCCAAATACTTGTAGACAGTTATAATACAGCACTAAAAGGACTTAAAAATTTTTTTTCCCACTATTTTGGTCATTTTCTTAAGCCCGTCGGTTTAAAGTTTGGGTGCCCAGTACCGAGCATGATTTTACAGATAAGGTAATCACAGACCATATTCAAGATATAGGCATACCTCCGAGATATTGTGGGTTTCTTCCTTTTTTTTTTTTTAAAGATTTTATTTATTTATTCATGAAAGACAAAGAGAGAGACAAAGACCTAGGCAGAGGGAAAAGCAGGCTTCCTGCAGGGAGCCCGATGTGGGACTCGATCCCAGGATCCTGGGACCACGACCTGAGCCAAAGGCAGATAGATACTCAGCCACTGAACCATCCAGTGCCCCAAAATGTAAGAAGTATAAATAATTGCAAGTCAAAATGACTGCTTGTTCTATGGGCTGCAGAATGGATCTTGTATGATCAGGCATGAAAACAACTAATTTCATCGTATATCTCCATCAAAGCTCTTGGGTAGCCAGGTGCACTGTCAAACAGTAATATTTTGAAAGCAATCTTTCTTTCTGAGCAGTGGGTTTCAACAGTGGGCTCAAATATTCAGTAAACCATGTAAATAGATATGCTATTATCCAGGCTTTGTTGTTCTGTTTATAGAGTACAGGCAGAGTAGAGTTAGCATAACTCTTAAGGGTGTTAGGATTTTTGGAATGGTCAATGACACTGGCTTCAACTTAACATTATGAGCTGCACTGGTTCCTAACAAGAGAGTCAGGCTATTCTTTGAAATTTTGAAGCCAGGCATGGACTTCTCCTCTCTAGCTATGAAAGTCCCAGATGGCATCTTCTAATAAAAGGCTAAATCATTCACATTAAAAATCTGTTATTTAGTGTAGCCACCTTCATTAATGATCTTAGCCAGATCTTCTGGATAACCTGCTGTAGCTTTTGTATCATCACTTACTGCTTCATCTCGCATATTTTTTATTGGGAGAGCTTTCTTCCTTACACCTGATAAACCAATCTCTACTAGCTTCAAATTGTTCTTTTGCAGGTTCCTCACCTCTTCTAGCCTCCAGAGAATTGAAGACAGTTAGGGCCTTGCTCTGGATCAGGCTTTGGCCTGAAGAAAATGTTATGGCTGATTTGATCTTCTATGCAGATCATTTGAACTCTCCCTATAACAGCAATAAAGATGTTTTGCTTTCTTACCATTTGTGGGTTCACTAGAGGAATATTTTTAATTTCCCTCAAGAACTTTTCCTACACATTCACAATTTGGCTGTTTGGTGCCAAGAGGCCTAACTTTCAACCCATCTCAGCCTTAGACATTCCTTCCTCACTAGTATTATTCATTTTTAGCTTTTGATTTAAATTGAGAAATGTAGAACTCTCTTCTTTTCACTTGAACAATTAGAGGCCATTATAGGGCTATCAACTGGCCTAATTCCACTACTGTTGTATTTCAGGGAATAGAGAAGCCTAAGGATAGGACAAGAGACAAGGGACTGATGAGTAGGTGGTAGAGTTAGAACACACATGACATTTATCAGTTAAGTTGCTGTCCTGTATGTGTGAAGTTTGTGCTGCCCCAAAACAATTACAATAGTAGCATCAAAGATCATTGATCATAGATCACCATGACAAATATAATAATAATGAAAAAGTTGAAATATTCCAAGAATTACCGCATTGTGCACAAAGACACAACGTGAATGAATGCTGTTGAAAAGATGGTGGCAATAGAAATGCTTGATGCAGGGCTGCCACAAACCTCCAGTTTGGGAAAAAACACAATATCTGTGAAGTGCAATAAAGTGCAATGAAAGGAGGTATGTCTGTATAACTTTTATTAATGTAGAATAATAGTGAAACCTTCAAAGTCATTTTCATATTTCAATTTGAAGCCTATACTAAAATCATGTTTTCTTTTCCTTTTTTTTTTTTTAAGATTTTATTTATTCATGAGAGAGAGAGGCAGAGACATAGGCAGAGGGAAAAGCAGGCTCTCTATTGGGAGCCTGATGTAGGACTCCATCCCAGGACCCTGGGATGACAACCTGAGCCAAACAGATCCTCAACCAGTGAGCTACCCAGTTGCCCCAAAATCACGTTTTTTTGTACATGATCTTACACTTATCATTTTCGTTTAGCTCATTAATTCTGCCTGAAAAGACCTAATGGGATCCTCATTCTGTAATACAATTTACTTGTAATTCTTCTGTTTTATATATCGTATTTGTTTTATAATGTATTTTTATTTTTATCCAAATAACAAAAATCATTCTTTGTTAATATTTCATTAAAAACATTAAAAAATAAGGAACATATTCACAATTCTGAGTATTTAAAAGTACAAAAGAATATATTATAAAAATTCTATATTTAGCATTTGTCCACCAGACACCTAATTTCCTGTTCCACAAGCAATGTGTTTATATACACATCAGCAAATATATACAGACATGTATCGTACAGTTTTGTTCTTAATATAAATGACTTTTATTTATAAATATATGTGTGCGTATATATATATATAAATCTCTATGTGTGTATATATAAATAAATATATGTACATAAAAAGCCTGGGTGAAAAAAAGTTGATGCTGTCATATATATATATACATATGGTTCTGCACCTTGCCTTCACCCATCCAATAACATATCTTGAAGATTTTTCCTTATTAGGATGTATAGTACTTCATTCCTTTCGTACAGCTACATGTCATATTCTGCATTCTACTACTTATTTAACCACTGCCTAAATGTCCATGGACATTTGGGTTGTTTTCGTCTTTTGTAGTTGTAATCTCTGCTATAAAGAATAAATTGGTATATAGGTAATTTTGTATCTGGCAAGAATATCTTCAGGATAATGTACTAGCAGTGAAACACCTGGATCCAGACCAATGCACACTTATATACTTTTGATTGGTGTTCTTAAGTAACTCTTCCTAGGGGTTGTAATACCTTAAAGTCCCACTAGCAATCTATAAGATTGCCAGTTTTTCCATACCTACACACAGTGTATTATCAACCTTTGTATTTTTTTTTTCCAGAAAAATCAGTATAGTTTTAATCTGAATCTAATTTTCACTTATTATTGACTTGTAAAAGAGGGTATTCCTATGGGGAAATTGGTTACAGGACTGTGATAGGGGATGCAAATACTTTTCCCAGATTACATTTCTTTTGACTATTTTTAATAGGAGTAATGCCACATCAACATTTTTCATTTGTACGTGTCACATTTATCAATTCTTACTTTTACAACTTTTGACTTTCAGAAGACTTCTTCAATCCAAGATTATGAAAATATTTTCCTATAGTTTCTCTAGTACTTTATTTTCATTTAAATTTAAATTTCTTTTCATTTAAATTTCTCGTCTATTTGGAATTTGTGACAAATGTGATAAATGGGTCCAAAGTATCCTTTTCCCCTAGCTGGTTACCTCAGTGATTAGATAAAATTTGTTCTTATTCAGAAACTCATTTATTTAGCTTTTCCACATAAACCATAGATTTAATATGTCTGGTTAAAAAAAAAATCTTGCTGTAAGATGAAAAAAGTCTGAGGATCTAATACATAATGTGGTGACTACATTGCTAATACTGTATTGTTTTTTTTTTTTTTTAAATTTTTTATTTATTTATGATAGTCACACAGAGAGAGAGAGAGAGAGAGAGGCAGAGATACAGGCAGAGGGAGAAGCAGGCTCCATGCACCGGGAGCCCGACGTGGGATTCGATCCCGGGTCTCCAGGATCGCGCCCTGGGCCAAAGGCAGGCGCCAAACCGCTGCGCCACCCAGGGATCCCGCTAATACTGTATTGTATAATTGAAATTTACTAAGAGTAAAATTTAAATGTTCTCATCAAAAGGAAAAAAATGGTAACATGTGAGGTGAGAAATGTATTAATTAATTTGTTGGGGGGGGGAATCCTTTCACAATGTATATCTATAACAAACAATTCAGTTTGTATACTTTCAAGATCTTATAGTTTTATTTGTCAACTATACTTCAATAAAGCTGGAAGAAAAAACAGAAAGATTTAGGAACCCAACACATCAGTAAAAAGTTTAAGTGTCCCATGGTCTGACAAATGCATCTTCTCCAAAATAAAGTATTATTGCATCTTGCATATTCTCCATAATGAAAGAAGGCAACAATATCTCATTCCAGTCATGGATACCTAAGACATATTCCTGGTTCTTACTACACATGGGGGTCGCCTAGACAACAAGAATACTCCGGGAAGTCACTCCTAGTAAAAAATGGCTAGCAATAATTTTACTATAAACAAAAATGGCTGCAAAGCACTTAATCCAAATGCATCCCTAATTCATTTCCCCTTATCAGGATCCCAAAAGGCATGTGCTTACTCTTACACCAACCAACAGAAGAGGAAGTCAAGAGTTTAGACTTAAAAACAAAAACAAAAAAACCCCTGCTATTTCTACTTGGATCCCATTAAATGTATAGTTTAATGTACAGTTTAACTAACATGACATTTTCATGAAAAAATAATATTAGTTCTCTATCTACACCATACCCACAAATGAACTATGAATGGATGAAAGGTATAATGTGAAAAATATAACTATAAAAATTCACATGTAAATATGAAGGTACAAGAATAGCCACAATCCTGAAAAGAATTTTAGTCATTTTGTCAAGTTTCACTAAAAAGTCTTTTGAAATTTGACATGAATTATACTAATTTTATAGATTAATTAAGAATTAAATTGCAGGGACACCAAGAATCCTACTTTTCTGATATCAAGCAGCAACATTATAACCCTTTGCAGGGGGATTTCTTCCAGCTGCTGCTTCACTACAAAAGATGGGCGCACACAATTCACATATGGGATGCCCTATGAGTACCTGGCCTGCTGAGCAGGAGGCAGTATTGCACTTCTGGGCCCCAGGGGACATCTATACAAAACCACTCCCTAAAGACAAGGAGAGGTAGCTGGTTTGCCTAATAAATAGAAACAAAAAATCAGGCAAAATGAGGAGACAGAAGAACATCTTCCAAATGAAAGAATAAGACAAAAACTCAGAAAAAGACCTTAATGAAACAGAGGTAAATTCTCTACCTGATAAAAAGTTCAAAGTAATGCTCATAAAGATGATCACCAAACTTGGGAGAAACATGGATGAACATAGAGTGAACTTCAACAAAGAGAAAACCTAAGAATATACCAATCAGAGCTGAAGAATACAATAACTGAAATGAAAAATACAAGAGGGAATCAACAGTAGATTAGATGATACAGAAAAATAGAAGACTAGTGGTGTAAATCATCCCATCAGAAAAAAAAATTAAAAATGGTAATAGTTTAAGGGACCTCTGGGTCAATATCAAATGTACTAACATTTGCATTATAGGGGTCCCAGAAGGAGAAAAGAGAAAGGTGCATAAAACGTATTTGAAGAAATAATGTCTGAAAACTTTTCAAACATGGGGAAGGAAACAAAATACCCAAATCCATGAAGCACAGAGTCCAAATCAAGATGAACCCAAAGAGATCCACACCAAAATACGTTATAATTAAAATGTCAAAAATTAGATAAAGAGACAATCTTAAAAACAGCAAGAAAACAACAACTAGTTATGTACAAGGGATCCTCCATAAGGCTATCAGCTGATTTTTTCAGCAGAAACTTTGCAGGCCAGAAGAGAGCGGCATGATATATTCAAAGGGTTGGAAGGAAAAAACTTATAAGAAAGAATACTTCAATCAGCAAGGTTATCATTCAGAATTGAAGGAGAATAAAGAAATTTCCAGACAAGCAAAGGTAAAGGAGCTCACCACACTAAACTGGCCTTATAAGAAATACTGAAGAGAATTCTTTAAGTAGAGAAGAAAAGGCCATAACTAGAAATAAGAAAACATGAAAGAAAAAAAATCTCACTAATAAATGCAATTCTAAAATGGTAGATTAACTAGTTAAAAACCTAGTATGAAGGTTAAAAAGAAGTAAAATCAAGTATAATTACAATAATTAGCTGAGGAATATACAAGATAGAAAGATGTAATATATGACATCAAAATATAAAACATGGTAGGGGGTAGAGTAAAAATGCACTTTGAGAGTGAATTTGAACTTAAGCGACCATTGACTTAAAATAGACTGCTATAAATATAGGTAGAGAGAGACAGAGATGGTAACCACAAACCAAAACCCTATAATAGATACAAGAAAAATAAAGTGAAAGGAATACAAACATAACACCAAATAAAGGTATCAAACCATAAAGGAAAAAAGGCAAGAAAAGAAGAAAGGAACAGAGAAGAACTACAAAAACAATCAGAAAACAATGAACAAAATGGCAATAATTTGTTTCAACGTAATAGGACTTAATTCTCCAATCAAAAGACATAGAGTGGCTAAAGGAAAACAAAACAAAACAAAACAAACACCAAAAACAAAACAAAACAAAACAAAAAAACACCCCACCAAAAAACCAAAAACTAAAAAAAACCCATCAAGACTCACCTATATGCTGCCTATATGAGCCTCACTTCAGATTTAAAGATACATAAGACTGAAAGTGAATGGACAGAAAAAAATACTCCATACAAATGGAAACAAAAGCTGAGTAGCAATACTTCTATTAGACAAAATGGACTTTAAAGCAAATTGTAACAAAAGACAAAGAAGAGAATCACACAAAGATAGAAGGGTCAATCTAACAAGGGGATATAATATTTATAAACATGTACCCTATACAGGAAGTGCCTAAATATAAATATTAACAGACAGAAAGGGAGAAATTGACAACACAATAATAGTAGAGGATTTTAATACTATCAATGAATAGATAACCCATATAGTAAATCAGCAAGGATATACTAGCTTTAGACAATACACTAGACCAGGTGGATTTACAAAACTAGAAATCATTTAAGGAAGAAAACCAGAAAAAAACACAAACACGTGGAAACTAAACACATGCTATTAAAGAACCAAAGGGTCAACCAAAAAAATCAAAGAAAAGTTAAAAAATACCTTGAGACAAATGAAAATGGAAAAACAATATTCTAAAACCTACAGGATACAGCAAAAGCAGTTCTAAGAGGGAAGTCATATCAATATAGGCTTACCTCAAGAAACAACAAAAATCTCAAATACTCTATATTTAAATGTGCTAGAAAAATAAGAATAAATGAAGCCCAAAGTTCAAGAAGGAAGTAAATAATAAAAATCAGAGTGAAAATAAATGCAAGAGACCCCCTCCCCCAAATCAATGAAATTAAGAGCCAGTTCTTTTAAAAGATAAACAAAATGGACAAATCTTTTGGTAGGCTCATCAAGAAAGAGAGAAAGGGCTCAAGTAAATAAAATAAAAAAATGAAAGAGAAATTACAACCAATACCACAGAAATACAAAGGATCACTAGAGATTACTATGAACAATAAATTATATACTAACAAATTGGACAACCCAGAAGAAATGGATAAATTGCTAAAAATGTACAATTTCCATGATTAAATCATGAAGAAATAGGAAATCTGAATAGACTACTTACTAGTAATGAAATTGAATTAGTAATTAAAAAAAAAAACCACACACACACACACACACACACACACACACACACACACACACACAATCTCCTAACAAAAGTCCAGGGCCAGATGGCGCCTTAGGTAAATTCTACCAAACATTTAAAAGAGTTAATACCTATCCTTCTCAAATTATTCCAGGAAATAAAAGAGAAAGGGATGCTCTCAAACTCATTCTATGAAGACAGCATTACCCTGATACCAAAACCAGACAAAGATAACACAAAAGAAGAAAATTAAAGGTCAATAGCCCCGATGAACACATATGTAAAAATCCTCAACAAAATATAAGCAAATCAAATTCAGCAACACATTAAAAGGATCATATACCACAAGCAAGAAGGATTTATTCCAGGGATACAAAGATGGTTTGACATACACAAATTAATCAGTGTGATAAACCATATCAACAAAATGAAGAATAAAAATCATATGATCTTGATAGATGCAGAAAAAGCATTCGACAAAATTCAACATCTATTTATGATAAAAACTCTCAACAGAGTATAGTAGTAACGTACCTCAATGTAATAAAGACCATATATGACAAACCCATAGCTAATATACTCAATGGTGAAAAGCTAAAAGCATTTTCTCTAAGATCAAGACAAGAATGCCCATTCTCATGACTTTTATCCAACACAGTACTAGAAGTCCTAGTTATGGCAATTAGACTGAAAAAGAAAAGGCATCCAAATTGGAAAGGAAGAAGTAAAACTGTCACTATTTGCAGATGACATGACAGTATATACAGAAAACCCTAAAGACTCGACCAAACTATTAGAACTAATAAATGAATTCAGTAAACTTGCAGGATGCAACAATATGCATAAATTTGTTGCATTTCTGTACACTAGGAATAAACTATCAGAAGGAGGAATTAAGAAAATAATCTTATTTACAATTGCATCAAAAATAATAAAATATCTAGGAATAAATTTAAACAAGGGGTTAAACACCTGTACTCTGAAAACTGTAACACATTGATGAAAGAAACTGGAAACAAATATGTGGAAAGATATACAATGTGTATGAACTGGAAGAACTAATACTGGTAAAATGTCCTATATTACCTAAAGCAATTTATACATTCAATTCAATCCCTATCAAAATAGCAAGGACATTTTTCAGAACAAAACATACTAAAATTTGTATGGAACCACAAAAGATCCTGAATACCTACTCAAAGCAATCCTGAGAAAAAAGAACAAAGATGGAGGATTCACAACCATATTTCAAACTATACTATAAGCTCACGGTAATCAAACAGTATTGGACTGGCACAAAACCAGATAGATAGATCAACAGAACAGACTAGAGAGCCTAGAAATAAATCCATGCTTATATGGTCAATTAATCTATGACAAAGAAGTCAAGGATATATAATAGAAAAAAAGAATCTCTTCGTAAATGGTTTTGGAAAAACTGGAAAGCCACATGCAAAAAGAATGAAACTGGACTTCTTTCTTACACCATACACAAAAATAAACTCAAAAGAGATTAAAGTCCTAAAGGTAAGACCTGAAACCGTAACTCCTAGAAGAAAACACAGGCAGTAAGTTCTTTGACACTGATCTTAGCAATATTATTTTGAATCTGTCCCTTCAGACAAGAGCAACAGCAAAAATAAACAAATGGGGCTACATCAAGCTAAAAAGTTTTTACACAGTAAAGAAAATGATAAACAAAACAAAAAGGCAACATACTGAACAGAAGCAGGTATTTGCAAATGATATATATAATTAAAGGTTAATATCTCTCTATAAAAAAACTCATACAACTCAATATTAAGGAAACAATCTGATTAAAGAATGGGCAGAGGACTTGAATAGACATTTCTCCAAAGACATACAGATGGCCAACAGGCACATGAAAAAATGTTCAACATTACTAATTATCAGGGAAATGCAAATCAAAACCACAAAGACGTATTACCTAACAGCTGTAAGAATGGCTATTATTGAAAAGATAAGAAATAATAAATGTTGGTGAGGATGTAGAGAAAAGGGAACTCTTGTTCACTGTTGGTGGGAATGTAAATTGATATAGCAACTATGGAAAATAGTATGGAGGTTCCTTTAAAAAACTAAAAATAGAACTACCATATGACCCAGCAAATTACACTTCTGGTTATTTATCTATAGAAAGCAAAAAGACTAACTTGAAAAGATACAGGCACTCCTATGTTCATCACAGCATCACTTACAATAGCCAAATTTGGAAGCAAACCAAGTGTCCATAGATAGATGAATGAATAAGGAAGATGTGGTATGTATGTATTTGTGTGTGTGTAAATATATGTAGGTGTGTAGATAAACACATACACACACCCCTCCTTGCCCTTTTTTAGTTCTAAAAAAAGAATGAAATCTTGCCATTTACAACATGGATAGACCCAGAGGTATGGTAAGTGAAATAAATTAGACAGAAATAGGCAAATATCTTATTATTTCAGTTACGTGTGGAATCTAAGAAGGAAAACAAATAAACAATAAAACAGAAATAGACTCAAATACATTCATGGCTGCTAGAGCAGAGAGAAGGTGGAGGGATAGAGGAAAGAGGTGAGGGGGATTAAGAGGTACAGTCATGAGCTATAAAATAAATAACACATGGGGATGAAATGCACAGCATAAGGAAAACAGTCAATAACATTTTAAAATCTTTACATGGTGACAGAAGGTAACTAGACTCATTGCAGCGATCATTTTGTAATGTATATAAATACTGAATCACTATGTTATACACCTGAAATTAATATAATATTGCATATCAATTAAATCTCAATGAAAAAAATGAGCTGTTCCAGTCTATTCAAAATTCTAGGGGAAAATGATTTCAAAAGATCAACTTTTAAATAGCAAAAATTCAGTTAGTAAATAGAATTGAACAAATTATTTTATAATAGTAACAAACATTTATACATTAGTATTTACGTGAAAGACACTGTTCTGCATGTCATACAAACATTAAATCAATTATTCTCACTAATTCCAATGATATCTTTAAGTACTAAAGCATCCCATGGCCTTTACGATAAATACCAGTTGCTAGTGTATGGACAAGATAAGGATTTTAGAGTGCTAGAGTTTAGGACATAAGAGGGTTGAGTATAAATATGAAATAGTCAATTTTAAGGTCAGATTTACTATTCTCTTTTCTCCAAATTCACAAAAACATACCAAAGCTAATGAGTTATGAAATTCTGTCCAAATATAAGTTCTGATTTATTAGCTAAAATCTTATTCTTTCTTTTAAAGTTTACTGGTTTCTCCATAAATATTATTCCAGAGCCATTCCTAAATACCTCACATTTAAAAACATCAACAAAAAGCCAAATAAATCTTTTGTGTACACCATAGTTTTATAAATGGAAAAGTTATACATAATAAATATTTTAAAAAGGTTATAAACAGCATTCCAATTAAAACAGCTCATTTATAAATTTTATTTTATATTAAAATGTTTGGATTTAGATATACTTTCACATTACAGAAGAGATTTCTCTAATATATTAATGTACCAAGTTTATAAAGTTGATATGAATTCAGAAGTATAATGATTTGAGCCATTTTAAAAGATTTCTGTAATAGGTTAATTATATGAAAACTTACCTGAATTTTTAGTGTCATGTACTACTTAAATTATAAATGAATCTTTAAATCTTCATTTAACAAATAAAAGCTCCACTGACTTATTTTCAAAGTTTATCAGTATGTGAAAGGTGTATGGAAACTTGATGTACTAGCTTAGTAACTTTTCTGTCTGAAATTATTCTCAACATAAAAGAAAAAAAGTAACCATTCTGTTTATTCTGTATGTAGTCAAGTCACTGAAAATCTAGGGTGTTCAATGAGGCAATGGTATTTACATTAATACTCATCAGTGATTTTCCCATTAACTAGGCTACTAAAAATAAACATAGTTTTCTATTGAGAAATAAAAGATAAATCATTTTCTCTCTTTTCCATCTTCCAACACACATGAGCCAGAACATAAAGATTTTTAAGAAATGAACTGTGGAGCATATAATGGTATTAACACTTTGGACTTAAGTTCAGTAGGTTCTTTTAAAGTAAAACTCCTTCTACTTTATGATTAGCAATTCCACTTCTGAAGAAAATAGTCCAAATAAAAAAACGTATGCCCAAAAAAGACTTTATAAAAAAGTTCACAGCAGCTTCATTCATGATAGCTTCAAAATGGAAACAACCTAAATGTCCACTGACAGGTGAATGAATGCACAAACAGTGGTATATTCATACCCAGCAACAGTAAGGAATGAACTACGTATACAACAAAATGGATGAATATATAATGCTGAGTGAAAGAAGCTAGACACAAGTGTATGCTGTACAGTTCTGTTTTTCAATCCAGTAAGGGCAAAATTAAGCTATGGTGACAGAAATGAAAAAGTGTTTGCTTCTTGAGGGTTAGTGGTCGAGATGGATAAAAGGGGCATAAGGAAACTGTAGGGTGACTGCACTGGGCTGTATCTTGTTTGAGTATATACAGTAATATATATTACAAAAATAATTCATGTAAACTGTAGTTCAGTTGAAATAAATATACTTCTATTAAAAATATATTTTTTTTCCTAAGGTACAAGAACAAAAATCAAGAAAGAGTTTTTAACATTTAACATTTACAGATTTTCAGAATGCTTACCTCTCTAAGAGCTGATCATGTTTTTCTAAAGCATCCTTTTCAGCCATCACTGCCCGGTCCTTTTCAGCCATAGCATTGTCCCTTGCTTCTCGGAGATTTCTAAAATTTAAACATATATCCAATTGTTCCAAATACAAAGCATCTTCTAAAGATTCATATATGTGCTTGCTTAGAGTTGGACTATCTGATAATCTTAAGAACACACTGGAGGTTGGTGATCCAAGGTGTGTATTATATAAATTTACCTGGCTTGCTATTTTCTGTAGCAGCACAGTAATGTAGGTGCAAACATGGTCTATCTCTAAATGTCACATTATCCTTCTCTATAACTTATCTCCACATGGGTTGAAGGTAGGTTGAAGGTAACTTGTTTAACCTTTACCATAATCTAGTGAGGTAGGTAGGATTACTCACACTAGTATCCACAAGAAAAGAGGTCTTGAGAAGGTAATAAATGTTCTCTAAAACATTTTAAATGAAAAATGTAATATAAAGATCCCAAGTGTCATAATGGGAACAAAGTTTGGGATATGAGCAAGATGAAATGATGGCCCTTAGGATCTCACTGAGAGAGGGATGGAAGAGAAGAGAACTCAGAAGGCTGACAGGTTTGGACAAAGGACATGAAGTCCTGATAAGATGACAAATATATAAATGTAAGTAGTGTACAAGTGGGGTGGAAGACTAGAGATTGTTGTTAAAGAATGGTGTTGTGGAGGCTGAAGAGTACTTTCAGTGACATTGTTTTAGTTGATACCAAGATCTAAGGTGTGACCAGTAAAGTAGCTAAGGGAAGGAGAGATGAGATAAAGGTCAATATTCATAGAAGACTAAAGAAAGTATGAAGCCAGATATTAGATAAGCCATCCACTTAAACTACTGATGGTACCAGAGACTGAAACTGAGAGAAAGATATTTAGTGACATTTAAGGGTAATGTCCAAAAGGCAAAAAGTAACAAGGGTGACACAGCAAGTCATGAGCCTTTAAAGATCAAATCTTGTTTGTTTTTTAATCAAGATGGAAGTCTGGATCAAGAAAAATACCAACAGGGGTGCTTGGGTGGCTCAGTGGTTGAGCGTCAGCCTTTGGCTCGGGTCAAAATCCTGGGGTCCTGGGATCGAGTCCCGAATAGGGCTCCCAGTCAAGAGCTTGCTTCTCCCTCTGCCTATGTCTCTGCTTCTGTGTATCCCTCATGAATAAATAGATAAAATCTTTAAAAAGGAAAAATACCAACAAGAAGCTTCTTTCAGAGCCACTTAATTTTATTTATTCATGACAGACACACAGAGAGAGGTGCAGAGACATAGGCAAAGAGAGAAGCAGGCTGCATGCAGGGAGCCTGATGTGGGACTCGATGTTGGGACTCCAGGATCATGCCCTGAGCTGAAGGCAGATGCTCAACTACTGAGTATTCCAGGCAACCCTTTTTGTTTTGTTTTTGTTTTTTTTTTTTTGAGAGCCACTTAAGTTTTTTAAAAAATCCTCTTCTCTAACATAGTTGGAAATGAATGTAAAGTGTAACATAAATAATTTTGCTTACTTAATTCCTACAAATCCCTGTTTTATAGTGGAGTACACTGAAGTTGAAGAACTTAAGTACCTAGTTCAAAGTCACAGCCTGTGTTAAAGCCATAACTTCAGCTCAACTGTCTAACTGCAAAGCAAGTGGTTTTTTTAACATCATATCACTGTATCTCCCATAAAGAATGGATTGGGTATTAGAGTTTTGTGTTTATTATTCATGGAGAATGTCAGTAGAAAGTCATGAAAACCCACATCATTTAAATAAATCTATGTAATAACTATTGGATAGAAATGCTTACTTGCTGTGTCAGTATGAAATGTCATCTTTTACACTGTGATGCTAATAATAAAGCTAAAATTTATAAACATATCAAGCAATGGAGATTCATCAATTTGTTTATGAAATAATAAATAGAAGTTTAAAAGAACTATAGTACACATAACTTATTAAAAAGAAAACAGCTTTTGTATACTATTATCTAAGCAGAAGTTCATTTTAAAATAGGTATCACAAAATGTCATGTCATTATTTTCTGACATCATCCTGATTGCAAGGGGCTTCAAAAATATTCTATCATCAAACTCAATGAAACATGAAAATGTACTTTTATATACAGAATTAAATTCTTTTTTTTTTCAGAATTAAATTCTTTAAGCCTATTCAAGACTTATATATTTTTCATTCCTAGATGGTCTATACATTTCAGTCAGTAAATCACCACAAACTTGTTTTCGCTTTTCAAAGATAGCTTCATTATTCTGTAAGTTATTTCAATAGCAAAATTCCAAGTAGACTGCAATTATAGTACTATCAATCAATGCTTACTTAGTAGGTAGAGAAGCTTCAGTCCCTAACTGTATTTCCTTTCTTGGAATAATGGGCATTAGAAATAAAAGTAAGTCATAGAGAATGAAATGAAACCCAGAATAAGCTAACAGTAGGGCTTGTGAGTGGAGATATGATTAGAAGGTTCTAATGCATTCACCATGCTACAATCTGTATCATCCAGCTAACTAGAATTTATATTTATATTAAGGCATAAACAAAATTCCAAGGTCACAAAGGAGAAGAGTTGATTATTTTTTAATCGGAGGAAAAAAGCTGAGTGAATGAAGGGAAGATATATAAGCTGGACCTCAAAGGGCAAATAAGTAAAGGCAATTCAAAAAAAGAAAAAAAATAATCGAGGAAGTGCTAGAGGTTGAGGCTTCTACCAACAGGTCCTTTCATGGATGTCTACTGTTAAGATTTCTGTGTGAACCTAATCTCTTTATCAGTTACCATACCTTCCACATCTTTTTTTTTTTTCTTCAATTCCTTTTAACATAAAGATGGAAATACTTCCTTTAATATTATCAATTGGCCTTTAAGGTTTCAAATTAAGTCTGAGATAAACTGAATATATTCTACTGAAAATTAACAGTAGTAACAAACATATAGAGTGCCTGCTGTATGCTAGGAACTATTTTAGGCATTGTGTACATAATAGTTCATTTAATGTTCACAACAACCCCACAAAGTAGGGGTTATCCATAATTGAATGTTATCTCCATTTTACAAAGAAGAAGACTCAAACACAGAGAAGTTAAGTATTTATCTAAGGCCACAAGTACTTAGTAGCTACAGAGCCTAAACCATCTGGTTCTAGAGTCCCTGCTCCTCATCAAACTATGCTGCTTTTCTTAAGATTCCCTTTGTTTCAGTTTTCTCCTTGAGACATTCTGTCATTATAAGATTTATATGGTCATCTCATAGAACAAATGTTAAATCAAAAATAAGCCTTGAAAGAATTGTGACTACATCATGCATACAATTGTTTTTACAGTCCATGCTCCTTTAGACTAGAGTGGTTTGATAAAACACCAGATGGATTATATTCTGGCCACATATGAAACCCAAACTTTTTAAAATCCATTTTTAAATGTTAAATGCATTAGAAAATGTAACAACATAAAATTATGGAAGAGCAAGAATTCTAATGTTTTTCAAAAGAATAAACTTGAAAAATTGATAGAGACTATCTGCAGCATGTACAAGCTAATGTTTTAAAAGTCCAAGTTGAATATATAATCAAATATATTTATAATAACACGGAAAAATTATAATAATAGAGAATGATGTTCAGAGTTGGCCAACTGGACAGCATTTAAATCTAAAATTAAGATATTTCACCCTTAAAAATGCTTTTAAAAAGCTAACATTTGAGGGGTCCCTGGGTGGCGCAGTCAATTAAGTGACGGACTCTTGATTTTGGCTCAGGTCATGATCTCAGGGTCAAGAGATTGAGCCTCATGTTGGTGTACACTGAGTTGGCTTGTCTGACTCCCTCTGTTCCTCCCCCTGCTCATGCTCGCTCTCTCTCTGTTATAAATAAATAAATAAATAAATAAATAAATAAATAAATAAATAAAATTCTTTAAAAAGCTAACATTTTGATTTCAAAACTGCCTTTCATCATTCTTTCACATTGTTTCCTACAAACTCCATCCTTCATATATACATACTTATCTCTCCCATTCATCCTGTATTTGTCTGTGGGAGGTGGAAAGATGCAGAAAAGGGAAAAGAAATGTGATCAATCCTAAGTAAGTGCAAAAGTAGAGTGTCCTAGTATATAACTTGTATCCAAATAATGTATTTTTCAACTTGAGCCCTTTTTATGAGTGAAAGAGGATACTATTAATAATCATGCTAAAATAATAATAATAATCATGCTAATGAAATAGGCATAAACCAGGACTTACGGGGACAAATAACTGGGAGATATTGTCATTTAAATTATAACATTCAAACAAGAAACCTAAAGAGTTTTATTTCTCTAAAAGGACCTTAATACTACAATAAAATAGATATATTTAATAGGCAAACTAATGTATCTGTGCAGAGATAACCTCAAGTATGTCAAGTTTATCCAGAAATAGCTCACAACCAAAGCCTGAAACCTCAGTACAGAATGTAACAATAGATTTCTGTACATGGAATGTATCTTCCTCTGCCTAGAAGATAAATTTCATAGTACCAATATACTAAATTTAAATTTATACCTGAAAAGTGGCAAGAAAATGTTGGAAGAATGAGAAAAAGCTTAGGAACCTTTGAAATTCTAATAGGAACAAATCAGAGTTTGGGAATGCCAAGGGCATGCTTAACCTGAATAAACATCACTAATAACTCAAAACTTGAAATACCATGAATAAATAGTGAAAAACTATGGTTATCAGAAGAGCACAGTAGGCACAGCTAAGCAACCTGTTCTTCTGCCTCCATGTAAACATATTTTTGGCTAATAAAAGTGAATACATTTTTTCCAGTTGGAACAAAAAGGGACTAAAACAGGCTGTTTATATGACAAGCTTATTTATAGGGTAAGTGTTTGAATTAATTACTTCTACCTCCAGATTATTCTCCTGGACAACTCATTTCTATACCTGATGTCTTTGTTTTTAAGATGACATAAACATCAAGGATTAAAGTGGACTATCTGCTGTTTATAATCAAATGACCAATAACTGTTCCTTTAATTAACATAGTTGTTGAAAAGTGAATGAATAAGACATAACAAAAAAGGCAAAGTGGAAATTTTATGTAATATGATTTCCTGGGAGAAGCTATGCATTTTCAGAGGAGAAACTTTTGAAGATTACTGTTGTTGACTGAACATACTATATTTTCCAATCCTTTTATTTTAGTTGGTGCTCAAGGAGATTTGTTTTTTCATTTTATAGATGTGGAGACTTTATCCCAGAGTAGGTAAGTATCAAACCAAACCACAGTTTAAAAAAAGTCATGAAAAATTTAAGCATCAAAATGTAAAAACTTATTTAAAATCTATTCACATGTTGAGGTTTAAGATTTTATTTATTTATTCATGAGAGACACAGAGAGAGAGAGAGAGAGAGAGAGGCAGAGACACACAGGCAGAGGGAGAAGCAGGCTCCATGCAGGGAGCCTGACGTGGGACTTGATCCCAGGATCTCCAGGATCAGGCCCTGGAATAAAGGCGGTGCTAAACCGCTGAGCTACCCGGGCTGCCCACATGTTGAGGTTTAAAAAGCAGCTGATAAAATACACCATAATATATTAAAATGCAACTTGGGTGAATCTGATAAATGGTTAACTGAGTGACTACTCTATTAAATTCACTTCATTATAAATCTTTGTATAGGTTTTCATCTAAATCAATAGTTACTTGATTTCTCAAAAGTAGTTCCAACTAATTCCTTCATTCAACAAATATTTTTGAGCACTTGTTATGTACCAGGTACTGGTACCTAGGAATCCAGCACTGAAAAACAGATGAAATCTCTACTGACATGGAGATTACGTTCTAGTTTGAAAGAAACCAAAGTATGCTAGTAGGTGCTAAGTGCTCTGGAGAAGAATAAAGCAAAGAAGGGGCTAATGGGTAGCAGGCATGGCAGGATGGGGAATTTCAGTTTTAAGTAGGGTGGTTAGGAAAGACATCAGAAAGGAGGTGACATCTGAAGACATGGAGAAAGTCAGGAAACAAGGATCTAAGGTATCCAAGAGTAGAGGGTTAAGCAGTGGAAACTGTAAATATAAAGGACCTGAGGAGCATGTGTATCAGTTAAGGGAACAGGAGGCAGTGTGAATAAATGAGGGACTACCAACAGGTCCTTTCATGGATGTCTACTGGTAAGATTTCTGTGTGAACTTAATCTCTTTATCAGTTACCATACCTTCCACATCTTTTTTTTTTCTTTTTCAATTCCTTTTAACATAAAGAGGGAAATACTTCCTTTAATATTATCAATTGACCTTTAAGGTTTCAAATTCAGTCTGAGATAAACTGAGTATGTTCCACTGACAATTAACAGTAGTAACAAAAATATAGAGTGCCTGCCATGTGCTAGGTACTATTTTATTTTTACTACAGAGTAGTAAAATGAGGATGGAACAACTGGGTGCAGATCATGTAGTGTCACAGGACATTATAGTCATTTAAATTTGTACTGAGTTGTATGGGAGCCTTTTCAGTTGATTAGAGGAGTGGCTGAGAATAGACCTGAGAAGGCAAGGAAGGAAGCTGGGGGGCCACTTAAGAGAATCTTGCAGTAATTCAGTCAAGAGATAATGGCAGCCTGGACCAAGATAGTGTGTGTGGGATGTAAGAGAATCAAAAATTTTGAAGACACCACCGAAAGCACCTGTTGAACAGAATACAGAATGTGAAAAAAAAGAGAAGAGGTTTATGACTTCAAGGTTTTTTATCTGAGCAAGCAGAACAGTTATCTGTAACTGATCTGGGTCGGACTGAGGGTAGAGTAGGGCTGAAGGAACAGAAGTGGACTTCTGTACACCTTAAATTTAAGATGTTTACTAGATAACCAAATGAAATGCTATGAAGGCAGCTGTAAAAGATGACAAGGAGATGAAGATGACCAATAAAAGGAGCAAGTAGGTGCAGCCAGTAAGAAAGGGAAAAAGTCAAAGTATAGTATTCTGAAAGTCAGTAAAAGGTGTATTTCCAGGAGTAAGCAGTGATCAACCATATTAAATACGGCTGACAGGTCAAGTAAGACAGGAACTGAGAATATGGCCGCTAGATTTTCAGCAACATGAAGATCTCTGGGGCTCTTGATAGGAATAGCTTTGCTGGAGCAGTACAGGGAGGCAAAAGCTTGGTAACAGCTTTTTAAAAATGAGGGTAAAGAATGAATATATAAAACTCTGCAGGAATTTGGCTATGAAGGAAAATAAAGAAAGGGAGTAGTGCTAGAAAGGGAATGAGCAATAAAAGAGGCTTTTTAAAGATGGGAGAAACGATATATTTGTTAGTAACAGTAATTGGGAATTATCTGGTAGAAAAGGAAAACCAGCACTACAGGAGACAAAGGGGTGATTTGCTAGAGCTGTGTCCTTGAGGAAGAGAAAGAGGACAGGCTCGAGTTACACGAGTGGAGAGTCTGGGCCTTAGGGGAGTAGCGTAGAGAGAGAGGTTCTGACAAAAAAATTAGACCACTTTATGGAAAAAATAAAGCCCTGTTTACTAATTTTCAAAATCATAAATGCTTTTATAAAGTTCTAAAGATACAAATTCAGCCCTGATGTATTAAGTGGGGTTTGCAAACTTTCTTAAAAAACTAACTTCTTAGGGTGCCCAGGTGGCTCAGTTGGTTGGGCGTCTGACTTTTGGTTTCTGCTCAGGTCGTGATCTCTGATCTCGTGGGTCGTTGGACTGAGCCTGGAATCAGGCTCCACACTCAGTGGGGAGCTTGCTTGGGATTTTCTCCCTCTGCCACTCCTCCTCCCTCATTAGCTCTCTCTAGGATACATAAACAAATCTTTAAAAAAAAAAAAAAAAAAGGAAGAAAAGAAACAAAAAACACATTTCTTTCCCAAATAAATTACCACCAAATTTAGTTTTGATAAGAAATCTTTTTTTTTTTTTTTTAATTTTTATTTATTTATGATAGTCACAGAGAGAGAGAGAGAGAGGCAGAGAGACACAGGCAGAGGGAGAAGCAGGCTCCATACACCGGGAGCCCGATGTGGGATTCGATCCTGGGTCTCCAGGATCGCGCCCTGGGCCAAAGGCAGGCGCCAAACTGCTGCGCCACCCAGGGATCCCTGATAAGAAATCTTTTATCAATTTTCATAACTTTGACCAGTAACATGAGAATCTGCATTGCACTGTAAAATCAGATGCATCTAGTTTCATCACTTAAAAAGTCTATAATCATAGGCAAATCACACCTTGTGTCTATTTCCTCATTTGTAAAACAGGGATACTAATACCTACAACTTGATAAAATGTCCCACCCAATTCTCGTTACAACATATGTAAAGTGTCGAGTACACCTGATGCATAATAGGCACTCAATAAATAGGAGCTATTGTTACTATGTTATATAAACATGAAAGCCTACATTAAAAACTATAAAGGTATTTGTTTAGAGAATGGTAATTAGGTTAGTGTTTCCCAAGACCCTGTATTGTATTAAAAAAAGACAGTATATAGAAGAGTAGTATCCTAGAAAACAGAGAAGCCTGCTGGAGGGACTTAAGCAGCTGAATGCCCTTCTGGCACCCTAAGGCTAAGGGGAGTGACATCTAAGGTGCTGTAGAGAAAAATTTCTGGTATTCAACGTCATCTTACACAGTACTTTTAGGCTTGGTCCGAGCTGCTCTATCTGTAAAAGATCAGGAATTAATAGTTATCTTCCTTTCTAAATCTTGTCTGCAACCCTAACTTAACAGCCCTGCCTCATCGCCAATCTCTCTGAGACTAGTAAAACAGACAAGGGAGTCATTTCTGATGTTTACTTCCTGTCTATCATCAGATCGCTCCAATTCTTTCACCTAAATATTTTTTAAAATTGGCTTTTATTCTCTCCTTCCATTTCTTTCACTCAAACTTTGCAAGAGTCTCCTAACCAATCTCTCTGTCTCAGGTCCTCTTTTTTTTTTATTTTTTAAGATTTTATTTATTTATTCATGAGAGAGAGAGAGAGAGAGAGAGAGAGAGAGAGAGGTAGAGGCACAGGCAGAGGGAGAAGCAGGCTCCGTGTAGGGAGCCCGATGTGGGAATCGATCCTGGGACTCCAGGACCACGCCCTGGGCCAAAGGCAGGCACTAAATTGTTGAGCCACCCAGGGATCCCCGGCCCTCTTCAATTATAATTTTCCTCACACTGCAACCAGTTACAAAAAATGAATACATTATGTTACTCTGTTACTATAAAACTTCCAAGAATTCCTCACTGATGTCAGGGTCAGAGCCTTTTAAAATCTGACCCTATCCTGAATGTGACCACATGCCTCACCACCCTGTGAGCTATATAACAGTCAAATTTAAGTTCTTGTACAACCTGAACTCAGCTCACTTCATATTTGAAACACCTTATACACCTTGAAATAATTATTATTAAGCCGTGAACACATATGGTAATCACCTATAGATGTAAAGAATATAGCTAATAATAAAATATAGCTAACAAAATTTCATTTATAATTATTTGATAAGATATTGAAAGAGCCATATACTGTCAGAATCACTGAACTGAAAAGACAAAGTTAAATATTCTTAAGTTTTTCCACATAAGAACTCAAAAAATTATACAGATACCTAATCAGACATGAACGAAAAAAGATTATTTAAGCACTAATGAGGACATACACTATTAAAACAATGAATGGAAAAAAATGATGAATGGAGCCCTCATTCACTAGCTCTAATTCATCTATTCTAATGCATTATGTATATTCAAGTAATCTTTGTATATAAACTTAGATTGAAGATTAAAAGGTGTTTAATATCATTGCAAAATTCTATACAAATTTCAAGTTTATGTCATTAAGGTTTCTCCTTGAGTACCTTTGGAAGATGATAAATTCTGATCAAGATGGTTTTTATTGACATGGTGGGAAAATAAAATCACTAAAGCAGTAGTGTCACACTTAAAGTGTATTTTCAATCTCCTTTTCCCTACTGTTATGCCTTTTTCAAAGCATAATAAAATACCTCTAACAAACTCATTCTCTGCCTTTTTACAGTAGCACCAAGAGAATAGTTCTTTCTGGGTTCACAATAATGAGACTACCTTAGGTAAAGGTAGTTTAACTTTCTGGAAAAGCTTAATCAGGTGAATTTATCTCCTCTTTATTATCTCATAGTATTAATTAGGAACAAGTAAGTTAGATTTTATATAGAAATTTAGACTGAAACAAATGGCATGCAGATCCTCAATGTCTATATTGTGTCGGAAAAAATGGTTCAATGCTATGGAGATCAATACTTAAGAGTAACTATATATATTGTAGTAGTGCCTTTTGATGACAATAAACAATTTCATAATCTTATCAGTTGGCTTTTTAAAAAAGTTTTATTTATTTAAGTAATCTCTATATCCAATGTAGGGTTTGAACTCACAACCCTGAGATCAAGCATCGCATACTCTTCTGACTAAGCCAGCCAGATGCCTCTCAGTTGACTTTTATACAATGCTCATTTCACTTACACTGTCAAGAAATCGATAAAAGAAAAAAATTTAAAACACTGCATACAGAAAAAAGGTATCAAAAAACAATTTATACATAGCTTAATAATTTATAATGTATTTTTCATATCCATTATCTCATTTAGATCTTACAGACCACTTTGTGAAATAGTATTAGTTCATCTTATAAAAAAAAAAGTCAAACTTCAGGGATATTAAGTGATATATTCACTCAGCTAGTTTAGTGACAGCACCAGAATTTAAGTTTAGTATCTTGATCCAAATCTCTTTCATAATATACTTCCTATTCAGGGAATAATGCTTTTCTTCCAAATGTGTAAGAGGGTCTGTACATTTCAGTCACAAAATACCTACTAAGCAAGAAGTTATTTATATTACAAATCTCACCATTAGAGTGACTTTCATTCATTATTTCCCACAGCTCCAAACTGGATTTTAAAGCAAATATAAAGTACAGAAGAAGACAAGAGATGTAACTCACAGATTGAGGAAAAGCATACATACATACATGTTATAATCCCAACTATAGTATTTTTGATGGACCCAAATACCCAAGTTCTTTTTTTTGTTTATCTCTGCCTTTTCTTAAGTCTTTATCTCTTCCACTCTCTTCCCCTTCCTCTCAATCCCTTAACTTCACAAACTACTGGTATGATTACAGGGGCAGATGCCAAGATCAGATGGCATGAGTTCCAGCTTTCTTTTCCACATCTAAAAGGAGAAAATAAAAGGCACCTTCTTAATATCCCCCAATGTACAGAAAGCCAGCCAAAGGCATAACATATTTCTTTAATCTCATCACTTAATTTCTTCTAAAAATGTTTATTGGGGGAGAGGTAAGGAGACTAAGTACAAATATGCAAGTGTAAGTACTTTATCTGTTTAACTCATATTGTGAAATTTCAAAAGAAACAATTTATAATTTATTTTTACTTAGTAAAAGACTAGTGAGACATAAGCTCTAAATACATTTAAATCCTGCCATAATGAAGAAAAAGGGATTCAAAAAGACTCAGCCACATAAATTGCAAGTTTGGATTACTGTGAGGTTAATAAAATGACAAAGGTGAGCCTACATAACTAGTTGGCTAGGGGTCTCAGTGCAATTCAAATCCATTTGGATCTGGGCTGCGGTTTGGCACCATCTGGTGGCAAGGCCCACTCTAGTATCAATATCCATGGAGTCATTTGGCTTTCAGGGGCTGGCTGGGGCTTCCAGGGCAGCTGCCCCAATCCCAGGAATTTCCTGGTTAGTGGTATCCATATTTGATGTAGATACGGACTCAGAAGAATACTGGGTTAAAGGAAACCTGCTTTCAGTTTCCCTGCTTCCAGAAATGGTTCTGTCAGCTGCTTCCCAACCTACCAGTGTCAAGCATCCTAGAGAATAAGGGCTAATTTGTCTAAATCTCTGTTACCATGTATTTCAAAGGATTTTTTTAAAGGACAAAAGCTAAAAAATCAAATTCTCAAAATGTTGATAGTAGCAATGTTTATGTGGTTATGTGGATTGTTTGGAAGTAATCATGCATGTTATTACAGAAATAATCCCATAAAATTTAAGGTTATTAACTCAATCAATAAAACCCTAACAATTGAATCACAGGACTAAAATTACTTATTTGTAAAACACAAATAACATCCCCTATGTCACAGATCTATCTCATGTCCAGAACTTTCTCTTGAGGCTCAAACCTGAAACAGTGAATTTTTCTATCTGCCTATTACATAGAAATTTAAAATAAAACTAAATTTATCATGTTTTCCTATTAAAGCCTTGTTTTCTTTTAATGTTTAAAAAATTCCATCACCATCCACACTGGCTACCCAATCCAGGAACCTGATGACATACTTAACATCTTCTCACTCCCTAATCCAATCTAGTCACTGAATCCTGCTGATTCCACCTCCTAGACATGTTTCCAGTCTGGGCCATTAATCTCCATCTCTATTGGTACTAAAACAGTTTTATCATCATTTCTCATTCTGATAACACAAATCACCTCAAAAAAGTGGCTTCTGTGTCTATAGCCATATACTCTACTTCTCTAATCACTCTACATTGCAGAGCAGTCTAGTCTCTCTCTTAAGAGAGAAAGCGCACACACATGTAGAGTTGGGGAGGGCAATAGGGAATGGGAGAGAGAGAATCTCAGGCAGCCTCCACACTAAGCATCGAGCCTGAGTTGGGGCTTGATCTTACAACCCTGAGATCATGACCAGTGCCAAGATCAGGAGTCAGACGCTTAACCAACTGAACCACCCAGGCACCCCTAGCAGTCTTTTTTATATAAAATCGGATCACTTAACACACACTCTTAAAATCTTTCAGTTGTTCCCCACTGGTTTTAGACAATGGTCCAAATGCATGATCTGGCCCTCTATCTCCCTATTTTATTTTATCTCTTAGCACTCTCTGCCTCTCAGTCTACACTCTAGCCATACTGAATTATTTTCAGTTTCTTCAAAAAGCTTCATATTACCTAATCTCCAGGTTTTATCCATGATGAACATGCATTCCCCTAATTCAGTCTTACTCTTAGTCATCATGCAGGTAATAGTATGGGTATTTCTTCTGCCATGAAGTCTTCCCTGATTCTACATGGTCTTATCCTGTGTTTCCTGTCATGTTCTTCATTATCATCATACTTATAACTACTATTTCTCTATTGTCTTTAGGTCTATTGAACAACCAACATTGTGAAGTCAGAGGACACTGCTTTATCTATGGCATGTATCTGGCATATGGTGGATCACAATAAGTATTTGCTCAACAAGTGAGTATGTTGCTTAGAAAACTCAAATGTAAACTTTTTAAACATCAACCTTAGTCTATAGCAGGCTTATTACTCTTTTTTTGGTCTGCATTTTGAACTTTAAAAGTAAGTAACCACAAGGTACAGGGTCCTTCTTACCTAAAACAGGGCTGGAACTAACCAAAATTTTGAAAAAGATGGAAGAATTTCTTTGGCATTCTTTAATCTCTGTATGCATGTCTCTCTAATGTCCTAATGCCCTTGCTAAGGATGAATTCATAAAAATGGCATACTTTAGTTATGACCATGAAGAGCTAAATACAACAGCATAAGAATCTTAAAATCATAAGGTTATATGAAGAATCACAAAAGCCACAAAAGAATATACACAGCATGATTCCATTTATGTGACACAAATATAATATGAAAAACTAAACTATATTTCTCAAGGGGTACACATTTACTCGCAATTTAAATAATAAGAGTATAAGAAAAAGCAGAAAGTGAAGGAGGAAGGGTCTCAAGGACATTTCTGTGGTGCTGACATTGACTACTTGATTCTGACAATGGTTAAACAGGCATTTAATTTGTAATTACTTATCAAGTGTACATTTAAATAAGTACTTTTCTCTTGTCTTTAATTGACTGAAGAGAATAAAGACTGAATAAATGGAAAGATAGTCCATGATCATGGATTAGAAGGATCAGTGAAGTGTCCATACTACCCAAAGCAATCTACAGATTCAACGAAATCTCTACAAAAATTCCAATGGCATTTTTTACAGAACTAGAACAAAAGTCCTAAAATTTGTATGGAACCACAAAAGTCCCCGAATAACCACAGCAATCCTGAGAAAGAAGACTGAAGGCATTGTGTTCTCTGATTTCAAATCATATTACAAAGCCAAAGTAATCAAAACAGCATTGACACTGGCATAAAAACAGACACATGGATAAATGGAATAGAATAGAAAGCCCAGAAATAAAGATGGCTTTTCAATAAATGGTGCTGGGAAAACTGCACAGCCATTTTTGCTTTTGCTGTCTGCACTTCTGGTGTCAAATTCAAAAAATCATCGCTAAGACTACTGTTGAGGAGCTTACTGCCTACGTTTTCTTCCAGGAGTTTTATGGCTTCAGGTTTTACATTCAAGTCTTTAATTCATTTTGAGTTAATTTTTATGTATATTATAAGATAGCAGTCCAGTTTCATTTTTTCACATGTGGTTGTCCAGTTATTTTAAATGCTCAAAAATATTTCAGCATCATCATAAAACTCTCTCTCTCAATGTGTTATTAAAATAACAATTTAACAGTGATTTAAGTTATCTTTGCTAGTTTTCTACCCAAAGGATAATTCTGCACATGTAGTTCTTACATATTTTCCCCAGTAGAGGCCAACTACAGTAATAGAGATTTTCCCCCTGGAATTGAGGGGTAAGACCCTCAAATTTTTTGCTACTATGCCTCTAATAGAATTAACACGTTACCATGATAATTACAGAATTAAGTCTGATTCAAAGTCTTGCTTGCTGACAAACTTCAAAATATCATATACTCAAATCAGTCCTAATAAACTAGTATGGCAATTAAGTCAATTTCAAAATAATTTTTTTAAAGATTTTTATTTATTTATTCATGAAAGACACAGAGAGAGAAAGAGAGAGAGAGAGAGAGAGAGACAGAGACACATGCAGAGGGATAAGTAGGCTCCATGCAGGGAGCCCGATGCAGGACTCGATCCCGGAACTCCAGGATAACACCCTGGGCCGAAGGCAGGCGCTAAACTGCTGAGCCCCCCAGGGATCCCTTCAAAATAATTTTCCCACTAAAATATAAACTTTAAAAAATCATATGAAGTATAATAGTATTATATAAAAATAACTGCTAATGAAATGAGTAGCATTTATTTCCCCTTAATACTACCAACCACCAACTAAGGGAACCTAATATATACTAATCTAAAAGTGATTAAAATGAATAAAAATGATCATCTTCAAGATTATCTAATATAATGCCTGTCAGGTCCAGCAGATAAATGAGACATATGTAATATTTCATATTATTATTCCAGCTGTTAAAAATTTCTTGGAGAAATCATTGGTGTATTATGGGAAGAACTACTGGTATCTCATTTCCTTCTATCTCTGTCCTCAATCTGATCTGCCATAAAGGCAAAAAGAAAAGTTACCAGGGTAATGAAGAGATAATGGGAATACCAGAGTAAAGAGGCTTAACTTAAGGTCTTATAAACCTTGTTCTTAGCTAGTTATCAAAGATTTTAGAACTTTAATGTTCCATTATATTTTAATTTAGATTTAACAAATTTTCTCTTAAAAGAGACTGTCATAGAAATAGTTTAATTTCAATAAAATATGTTTCTTTTTTAAAAAATATTATTTATTTATTTATTCATTCATTCATTCATTCATTCATGAGAGGCCGAGAGAGAGAGAAAGAGAGAGAGAGAGGTGGAGACACAGGCAGAGGGAGAAACAGGCTCCATGCATGGAGCCCGACATGGGACTCGATCCTGGGACTCCAGGACCATGCCCTGGGCTGAAGGCAGATACTTTAACTGCTGAGCCACCCAAGGATCCCAAAATGTAAGTTTCAAACAAAAAGAAATAAATTTCCTACTTTATCTACAAATTTCCCACTTTTATACCTGTTTTCCCGTTCATACATTTCCCGAGAGGCACTTCGAAGTTGATCAATTTCTTGATTAGTTTTCAATCTGATTTGTTCCAACTCATCATGTAGCTTATTTTCATATTCTGTTTTATAATGGTCTCTGCAAGGTATCAAAAGTAATATCCATGAATTTTGCTCTGTAAAAGAAACATATTTTTGTCCTTCACGTAATATTTATTGTCTTATGTCCAATATGTTCTATATACAATGTTATTTGAAAAACACAGCTGTTAGAGATATTGCCCAAAGACTTAATCACTATATAAAATGTTAGTTCATGTTGAATAATCATTTATCTTCAAAAATATTTTACTAAAATTTTTAATGCCTGTAACCAGAGACTTGAAAACTGAAGCATATGGAATGCCCTTCATTTAAAAATAATCTGGTGTGGTACATGTTGAGAGACAAATAAAAATTAAAAACAAAACCAAAATGACTCTAATTGACTCTTTATAAAATCTTTCCTTCTAATAAGCACAACAACCATAACCACTGTTATCTCTTAGCAAAGTCACAAAGCATTACCTAGCTCATTAGCAGGAGCACAAACTGATGAAAAATACCACAGGCTAGGGAAAAAGTTATGAATGTGTGAACTTTAAAGGGTAAAATTTTAAATTTGTTTTGGATTTGTTGTGCTGATAAAAATAAGTATCTATCTCAAGGAGTACAAAGGCTACTGGTATAAAAGAACTCTAATAGCTTATACACCTGATTGAAGAAAGAAGACAGAATTGAAATGCAGGAGCCTGATTCCAGAGCATGTATGCAATGCTGTCTCCTCATCTTTGTTTTACATGGTCAGGAAAAGGTCAGCTTAGCTAGGTTCAGCACTGTTAGACTTTTTTTTTTTTTTCCAAAAGACTTCTACAGAGATACTTTCTTAAAAAAAAAACAACAACATTTATATAGAGATCTTAGTTGTAGGGAATTAAAAAGGTTATGTCATAAGAAAGCACAGTAGTTATAGCATATATACACTGACCTACCAGAAATAGGCATTTTTCATTATTGGAAAAATACCCACCATGTCTTAAGAAAAAATCAACTACAAGAAGAACATATTACAAGGAAACAAAATGAACTATTACCCGAATATAGTTCTATATTCCTTTAAAAAAAATCATTGTTTTTCCCCAAAGCTAAGAGTTTCCTTAAAGAACCCACTGTTAATTTATATAAATTTATGTGAAAAGTACTGTAAATCTTGCCTGGATGTTACATATTTTTCATACATCTCTTCTCTAGCCTTTTTGGTTTCTTCAAGTTGAACCTGAAGTCTTTCAAGGCGATCTTCTTCATGGGCACAGCGAACACTAAGCTCCATGTTTTGGCGATTGAGATAGTCTTTATCTTTTTGCAGTAAAGTAACAGTCTGCTGTAAGGTGGTTACCTACATATGTGCAGAGACAGAGAGTGTCCAGAGAAACTTTTTCTTACTTTTCAAGATTTACCATATTATTTGCTTTCACTTGGGCTTTCACTTGCCACATAAAAAGGGCTAATTCTTATTTTGCAATTTGCCATCCAAACAGAGCTACTAAGGACCCTTTTTTTATTAACTTGGTCAAAAAGCAAAAATGTTCCTCCCACAATTCTGCCCTGTGCTATGTCCACAATCGCTGTACGATAAAATAATGTGACTCTATAAGCTTACCTCTTTTGATAATTCACTTCTTTCTTTAGCTTGAATTATGTGAGAGGCTTCAAGTATTTCATGTTTTCTCCTTAACTCAATTATTTCCTGTTCAAGTCCATCACGCTCACTATAGAATTTAAATACACTTATTTATTTTTACTAAAATAAAATTCAAACACATATGTATATTTTATATCCCATTTTATAACGAACACTGAAAACGGGTTGCCTATGTTTCAGGAAACCGAACAGAGATACCAGCAGTAGGGCTTTAGTGTCATTCTATGAACAATGAAGTATCTGCTTTTCAAATTGAGAAGACTGTTCAAGACTGTTCAGATATATAAATATGAATTTATTATCCTTAAAAAAATAAATATGTAAACTACACTAGCCAGTAAAATACATAATAAAACCTTCTAAGGTACACTCTGGTATCTTTTCATTAATCATTAACAATCTTACCTGGAAGCCAAAACTTTTAAAGAATTTATATATGGCTCTAGGCTTTCAATTCAGTTAGCATCAGAAAGCCCTTAGTTCATCACTCAGATTGCATAGCAGATACATAAGGACACATTCTTGTGACTGTTTGGTTCACAAATTGTTTATAATTACCCAGAGATTCTACTTTCCATTTGCAGATAAGCTCTTTACTCAAAACCATGAAACCAAGAATTGGAACAAACCTATAACTGGTATCTTAAAAAGTGAGCAGAGAACTAGACTTACTCTTAATTTATCCTCTCTAGTCAGAATAAGTTCCTTTGTACTTGATGTCATTTACTCACCTGGCGTTTCCATGTTTATGGCTGCTAAGAACTGTTTTTCTTTTCATTAGATTTTCAATAACTGGTTTAGAAAACTATTTTCTTCTAATGAACAAAGTTATGTTTATTGAAGAAAAGTGAGCAAAATGCAAGTTACAAAATAACAATCACACATAAACTCACAAAGGATGACTGACACTATCAATATTTTGGTACATATTACTTTACGTGTTTCCTGTGTTTACACACAAATACTTGTTTTCTCACATGGTAATGGATCACATTCTGTTTGCTATGACTTTTCTTATGTAAAAAAATGAGTATAAATCATGATATAGCAAAACATCCATGATCTTGCTATATACAGCTGACAAGAGTTAACATTGGTCTTCATTTGCATTAAAGTTTTTTTTAAGATTTTATTTATGCATGAGAGACACAGAGAGAGAGGCAGAGAAATAGAGGGAGAAGCAGGCTCCCCGCACGGAGTCTGATGTGGGACTTGATCCCAGGACCCTAGGATCAAGACCTGAGCCAAAGGGAGAGGTTCAACCACTGAGCCACCCAGGTCCCCGTTGTTTTGCTTTCTAAAAAGATAAGACACTACAGGTAAACTTAAAATTGGTTACATTTTCCTCACTATTCCTGTATCATCCCCTAGAAACGATGATAAATTTAGTGTTTCCATATTTTTAAAAGTACTTTTACTCACCAATAGTTTTTTTTTTTAAGATTTTATTTATTTATTCATGAGAGAGAGAGAGAGAGAGAGAGAGAGAAAGGGAGAGAAAGCCAGAGACACAGAAAGAGGGAGAAGCAGGTTCCAAGCAGAGAGCCTGATGTGGGACTCAATCCTGGGTCTCCAGGATCACGCCCTGGGCCAAAGGCAGGCGCTGAACTGCTGAGCCACCCAGGAATTCCAACTCACCAATAGTTAACAGTCATACTCTGTACTATTTACTAAATATTATTTTGTCATATTTATTCTCTCCCTCTCTGTTGTTGATGTAGGTGAATAAAGACACACACACATATATACATGTATACATACCACACACACATGTGTGCAATTTTTCTCAACTATTTAAAAGATATATGCAGACATTAAATCTCTCTATCCCTAAATAATTTGGTGTGAATTTTCTAAGATTAAAGATATTATCTTCTATAATCACAGTATTATTAGCCCTTATACAATAATATATTATCCATTTTCCAAGTTTGTCCCAATTGGCCTTCTTCCCACCTGGATGTATTATGTATTGCATTTGGATGCCATGTACCTATAGTCTCCTTTACCTCTGGGGAGTTCCTTAGTCAACATTGTAAAAGATATGGAAAGGTTATTTGTAGTGGGAAAAGGCAGCTATTTGTAGAGCACTGGCCAATTGTTTTATAGAATGGCACTCAATTTTAATTTGTCTGATGTTTCCCTATAATTAGATTCAGGTTAAACATTTGAGGCAGAGATACTACACAAGTGATAATGTGTCCTCAGTATGCCACATAAAGAGTACATGAAGTACATAAAGCCTCAGTATACAAAGAGGCATATGATGTTACTATTTCCCATGATTGGTGAAAATAACTCTGATCACCTGGTTAAGGTGGTATCTACCAAAGAATTCAAATATAAAAGTAACTTCTTGCCCTCTGAAATTAATAATCTGTGGGAAACATACTTTGAGGTTGTATAAATATTTTGTTCCCCAAAATACTTTTACCAAATGGTTTTAGTTTCCATTGATGATTCTGAATCAAATAGTATAAGGCTACAAAATGGTAATTGTAATATGCTTAAATTTTTATTGATTGGCATTCTACCGTAAAGATTCTCTTTACTATTAGTAAATAATCTGTTGACTGATCTTATTCCAGTCAACAGATTATAACTCATTATTGTTAATACTCATTTTGATACTCAAGTTGTACCATATTTAGACAGTTGAAACCCCCTCAATTAGCTACTATGGCATTGATTTGGAATTAGAGGTATCAGTATGATCTGTGATCTTACCCATAGTGTAAGCCATTTTCCCTATTCCCTCTCTATCACCTCTTTACTGAAAGGGCCTAGAAAGGATGACCAGCATCCAAATCTTAATTTCTAAATAGTATTTCCCACTAAAAGGAATCAGGACTTATCAGATAAGGGGTTGAGGCAATGAAATTAGAAAATTAGAAATTAAAACTAAACCTGAGAAAATTATGTTATGCCAGAAAGTAAGGAACTGCTTTAAAAAAAAAAAAAAAAAAAAGATGGACACATCTTTTTAAAATTAAAAAATTTTTAAAAAGATGGACACACTTTTTAAAATACAGTATTATGCGTCTGACTTATCCATATAGATGCATTCAGATCTAATTTAATGATTTTCACTACTATATTGAATTACATTATAGAAATAAATCCTAACTCACTTCATATTCTGTTGTTGAAAAGCACCTGAATTCTTTCTAATAATGCTATGGTTAACATCCACTTACCTGTTTCTTTTTGCACATTTGTAAGAATTTATCAGGGACATAAAAGTGATCCCTCACCCCTGCCAGTTTACTTTATATATTTGTAACCAGAACATGTCTTTATTCATTCTATTGAGTGAACCAAAGCGTTTGGTTTGAGCCCCTCTTGCTTGTTTTTCTGTTCTATTTCTAGCACATAAAGATGCTTATCACGTTTTTGATCAGGGCTATGTTTTCCCTTCCTAGGTTTTTATTATAGAAAATAAAACACACACACACACACACACACACACACATATATATATAAATAGAGATGATAAAATGAACACTCTGCTCTCTTCACCTGGCTTCAATAATTCCCAACTCATGACTCATCTTCGTTCATTTATCCTTCATTCATGGCCATGCTGATTATTCTGGTGATTAGGCTTTTTCGTTTTTTCTTTTTCACATTTTACCTTTTATTGCCACAGATTTATAGTAGCAGAGAGGACATCAAAACACCAACTCAAAATATAATCTTACCATCACAATTTACTTACTTTTGAAATGATTCTAATGAAATCCAGCTTTATTCAAGAGCCACAGATTTTGAGCTCCAATAATTATATTTTGACATTAATACATACATAACAGTATGTATTACATGTCAGTCATGCTGGTAGTAGGAATACCAATCTGCTTTTTGAAATTTACTTATGTTGTTATTTAATTTTTAAAGTGTCCATTCCTTTAATTATTTTATTTATCAACATTATTCTGTAATATTTTAATAATATTTTATATTTTATAATATTAAATATGTAATATATATTATTTCATATTCATATTTTATAATTATAAGCTATATTTTATAATTATCTATATTATCTACTTATACATTATTATACATAAAACACATTATATATTAACACATTTATATATTATAAATTAATGTTAATATTAATTATAATATAGTACAATTATGATAATATATTAACACAACATATTAGACATAATATGTAATAATATTACAACATAATATTAATTATATTATATGCCATATATAATTAATATAAATATTTAATAAATATTAAGTGACTACTATATTTCAAGAATCATTTTAGGTGCAGGTACTGACAACAGTGAACAATTAGAATAATGTCTCTATAAATACTTTCATAAATATTTCTTTATTGATCTTTGTTTTTATAGTACATTTATTGGTATTAGTGCCCTCTAATAGATGACAAAACTCTGGCTTAGAATGCTAAGAGATGTACCTAGGGACACACAGCTAAGTAGTGGCTCATTAATGTTCAGACAATAGAAAAGTTACATTCCAGTAAAGGGAAAATTCTTTGCTACTTAGTAGCACTGGGAAACGTTCTCAGAAAGTATTATTTTTTCAAAGTGTGTATGCCCTTTGTCAGAAAGGAAAAGCTAAAAAAAACTTCAGATAAAACTGAAGTATTTAAATTGATTCCATAAAACAAAAATAATCATCAAGTGAGATTTAAAAAATATTTACACACATGGGACTTTACTGGGTCTCTACCTTCTAAGACATTACATTTTAAAAGAGAGCAGCAATTTCCAAATAAAATAAAAGCTGATATAAAAAATACAATCTAAACCCAATAAACTGCCAAAACCACATGCTTTTTGTGCTATGCAGAATAAGGTATATGTCAAGAGAATGAAAAGACAAGCCATAGACTGGGAGAAAATATTTGCTAAAGACATATCTGATAAGGACTATTATCCAAAATATACAAAGTATCTTAGAACTCAACAGTAAGAAAACAAATAACCCAATTAAAAAATGAGCCAAAGACCTTAACAGACACCTCACCAAGGATATACAGATTGCAAATAAGCACATGAAAAGATTATCCATATCATATGTCATCAGAAAAATGCAAATTAAAACAACAGTGAAATACCCCTACACAGTTATTGGAATGGCCAAAATCCAGAAGGCCAAAAACTAGCAAAGACGCAGAACAATAGGAATTCTTGTTCACTGCTGGTAGAAATATGAATGGTACTGCCACTTTGGGACAGGAAGTTTGGTGGTTTCCTACAAAACTAAAATATTCCTACCATACAATTGTGCTCCTTGGTATTTACCCAAAGAAGCTGAAACTTATGTCCATACAAAAACCTGCACATGGATGTTTATAGCCGCCTTACATGTAACTGCTAAAACTTGAAAGCAACCAAGATATCCTTCATTAGGGCAATGGATACATAAATGGTGGAATATCCAGACAATGAAATATTCAGCACCAAAAAGAAATGAGCTATCAAGTCATGAAAAGACGGGAGAGGAAATTTAAATGTACATCACTAAGTGAAGAATCTTAAAAGGTTCCATACTGTATGATTCCAAATATATGAAATTCTGGAAAAGTCAAAACTATGGACACAGAAAAAGAGTAAGATACAAAGTGGAATTAATGATTTGACAGTAAAAATTCAGGTGATTTTGATGCATGTAAAAAAGGAGAATGACAATAGCCATCTTAACAGCTTACCTTTTGACTTTATCATAGTTTTCTTGGCGGTAGTCACCTTGCTGAATTAACTGTTTTGTGTCTGCTAATTCTAACACCAAACGTTGACATCTAATTTGAAGCTCAGAGTAATTTCTTCGATCATCCTCATAAGTCTAAAAATCAAAACAATAATAAAAAATTTCAAGCTAAACATGGTTGACCAAACTCTTTATTGAATTCTTATGTTATGCTGCGAATATCCTTATAATTTAAAAAAAATTCAATTCTTCTGTGTAGTAATTTTCCCTACTTGAAGATAGACGATCTTAAACTGCCAATAGTTGGTAAGTTCCTTTGCTTAAAACTTGAGTTCTTTTTTTCATAGAAAAAATAGGGCAAGTATGCTTTGGTTACTAGAATAATACATAAAATGACTAATAATGTTAAACAGCTTTTTTGTTTGAGTAACTATTACATGCCAAAGACACAGAAATGAATAAAGCACAGCCTCAGTTCTTGAGGAGTTCACAACTTAAGAAATGAAGGGCCATTTGAATATCAAATATCCATAGTGAAAAAGTTACTCAATAATCATGCAGTTTCAGTTGTGGTGTTCAGCAGAAAAGTAATTCTGTGGTACTTGGAACAATATTTCTCCATTGATCTTCCTTCCACTCACCAGACCAGTAGAAAGGGATTACAGAGATATGGGGGAAGGGTAGAGGGAAAATTGTCAAAAACTACAACCTGGCCTCACTTACCACAAACTTTATTTCTTACCATTTCTCATGTTCATACGCGGCATCCCTAAAGATCTTAAGTTCTTTAACATACCATGCTTCCTCTACCTTGTTCTCACTGCCTGAATAGCTGTGTATTATCTGAATAGTTGCTTACCATGAGATTAGTTTTCTATACACCTCACCAGAGTATAAACATCTTAAGGGCAGGGACTTTGTCTTATTCACCACTGGATCTCTATCATTTTATACGGTACTTGGTATACACAGGAAGAATCAATAAATGCTTCTGAATAAATAAGGAGCAAATAAATATGGGAATTGGGAGGAAAAACAGGACACAGGGACAGAGTTCATCCTTATTTCTGCCTTTTGGACTCATCAGATCTTACAAGCAACTGTCAACTTCACCCTTAGAACCTGTCATGTTAAATACATCCTGTTCCAAGTCATTCTTTCTTTAGTAGCAGACCAGGTAAGTGTGGCCACATTCATTCCATAAATACTGACCGAATTATTTCTACCTGACTGATCTTTGATTAGAAATACTGTAGATACAAAGATAAGATACTGTTTTTGTCTTTTTTAAACTATTAAACATAACTTTGAAATGCTGGCTCCCAAATTTCTATCCAAGGGCTGTGTGAGAAATTCAATTATAGAAAAACTACACACACATACTGGTATAATATTATTTTGGTATAATATTATGTTCTACTGAGCATTTCCTCACAAGAATGGAATGTTACTATAGTATTAATTACAGGATCATAACTGAGGATACTCTATCATCTGCCCAAAGGATCATCACATACTCGTTTCAGGCCTAAATCCCAGAAGACACTTTAGTTCCCCCCGAAGAATGCTTTACCTTTCTAAATACTACTAATCATGTAACAGTTTTGGAGCAGTGTATAGTGTTATAGTTGGGAAAGCAAGCTCCAGAATCAACTGTCTAGAGTAGAATTATCTGCAGTAAGACTTTGGGCAGGTTTACCTTTCAATATTCAGTGTCCTTATCTACCTCACAGAGTACTGATCATATCAAGTAATACATGTAAAGTGCTTATAAAAATTCCCAAGACATAGTAAATAATCATTAACTATAAATTAGTATCATAATGCTGCTTCTTTACTTTGGCTTCTAGAGAGATTATAGAACCAAACTGATAGTTCAACTTTAATAACTGCACAAAGACCGAGAAAGAATCCTGGGGCATATAAATACTTAAAAGGTGGCCACAAAATAAAGAGCATAAGGCACACAAAGCAGTATTAACAGAATCAAAGGGTAAGGTGGGGGTGTGTGTTGCAAATATCTGCAGAAGAAAGTGCTGTGGGGAGACAAGTAGTCAGTGGTACTGAGTACTACCAAGAAAAAAAATCCAGTAAATAAATGCATTAAGTATTCAGGGGTATGGATGGAAAAGACTGACACAGACTAGATAAAGCAAATATATCTGAATACTCATCTCAATGTGTCCTTGTTTTGTGCTATTTTATATGTATTCTATCACTTTTTACTTACTGTTATGACTGGGTATAAATATTACCCACATTTTTACAGATGAGGAAACCGGGGTTTAGAGACGATAGAAGTCTCAAAACTCATCAACAGCAGCGTAAAGGACTCCAATCGAACGTTGTCAAACACCAAACCTGCAGGCAACCCTCTCTTTAATTAAAATATAAAAGTGAGAAAGTACAGTAGCTAGAAAACAGGGATAAATGAAGGTTTTTAAAAGATAAGGTAAGCTTGAAAATGTTTAAATATTAGTGGGGAAGAATGAATAGCAAAAGAAAGATGGACACTGGAGAAAATAGGCATATGTAGGAGGCCCTAAGAAGGCCACAGGGAATAGGATCCAGAGCTCGAATATAGGGATTAGTTTTAGATCAGCAGACATGCTCATTGTGGCAGGCTTTTTTCCAGCTGATAGAGAATTAAAAACTTGAATTTGATATCCTTACATAACTCTTATCAATTTGTTAAAAGCCACAGAATTACTCATCACCCTAACACTTCATATATTTATATTACCCACTTGGTTCCTAAAAAATGATTTTTCCATTCCTTGAAAGCAAGACTCCTCCTGCTATAAACCGTTAAGAACAAACAAAACAGAGTGAGTACAGATGTAATAAATTTGTTATGTTTTGTGGCAGAAAACTGTGGGGGTTCTCATCTGAGGACTTCCAATTTCTCTATGAAATGAAATACCAAGTCATCTGCTGAGAGTGGAAAGCTGGAGATGTGAGGAGAGTGGTGAATGTCTAAAATAGCTGTGAAAAGTGAGAGGACCAGGAAAAACAGAATTGCAGCACAACTGTGTGTTAAGGTAATGATAAACTTGTGTACTTGTTATTGCCTGTGATTTTTTTTTTTTCAATCCAGTAGGGCTCAGTTGGAAAATGAAGAGTTAAGATTTTGTCAGGTGGGTTTGATAAAAAGACAGTTGGAAAGAAGAGAATCTTGGCAAGAGAAAGGTTTAAGACTGATAATATGATGAAGTAAGAAAATAAAATTAGGAACGGATTGATAAATTATATGAATTGGAAATTCTGTTAAAGATTAGTTGGAAGCAAAGGATCAAGAAACATGAAATAGAGGAAGTAGCATGTTCAGTGATCAACCTGAATTGCTAACTTCAGAAGTAATGAGTTCTGGGTGACAAGGAATAGAATATGGGCCATGAGATTGAGTGCTAAAGTGGAAAAGAGTCAATCACTGAAGTTGAGAAAATCAATAAAATGCCAAGGCCATGTGGTTATGGATAAATCATAGAAGCAACTCAGGCAGGAGCAAGGGTTCCGCTAAATAAAGAAGAATATCCCTTGGTGGTCTGCAAATGAGGAAGGTTGAGGTGTGGTAGCCAGATGACATGAATGCCCAAAAAAGCAGGGGTTTTTGTGAGAGTAGAAGTGCCAATATCTAAAATTATAAAGACTTAGAGAAGACATCAGAAACTGGCCCTAAAATACTTAGGACATAGAGTCCTGGTCCAGAGACGGTCCTGGTCCAATTCCATGGGAGCTATATAAACTTTCTTTAAATATAAACACCATATGACCAAGTATAAACAGAGGTTCAGTATAGGAATGTATATATTCTAACAATACTTTCTTTATGACCTTTCAACAGAAAAATTTCCCCTTAAAATTAATACTTTATATTTTGAAAAAATCCATTTCACTTAGTAGTAACAAGTAAAATAGGTTAAAGTATAACACTGGAAAATAAGAAAAGTAACATCTTCCTTTGAAATGAATGAAACCCCATGACTGTGTACAACTTCCAGGTTAAGGCTAAAGAGAAGAGAAAAGATTACTTTGTATTATCCCTATAGATGCTTCCCTGTTTTGAACTCAAGATCAACTTATTTGGGAAGATTCACACCCCAAACCCGATTTTGACGTTTGTCCTTTATTTTGTCATAGCATCTGGTTCTTTCTGTCAGAAAATGTACCACATGTGCTGTGAGCAGCCATTACTTACTCAAGGTTTTCTATAATCCTAGTACCTAGCTAGCATTCCACCTATTACATCAAGATTTGTAATTAATGTCTGTGGAAAAGAAGGAGCAAAAGGGGACATTAAATTGACTAAAACAAATGAAGTAAACTTAACCTTTTCAAACATAAAGGGATACACATAAAATTTCCAGTCACCAGCCCTAACAGCAAATTTCTACCTAACAATGAACAAGTTAACAGCAAGTCTCAATTTCAACTTTCTTTTTTTTTTTAATATTTTATTTATTTATTCATGAGAGACTGAGAGAGAGAGAGAGAGAGAGAGAGTGAGTCAGAGACACAAGCAGAGGGAGAAGCAGGCCCCATGCAGGGAGCCTGATGTGGGACTTGATCCAGGGTCTCCAGGATCGCACCCTGGGCTGAAGGCGGTGCTAAACCACTGAGCCACCCGGGCTGCCCCCTCAACTTTCTTTTGTAATAAAGAAAATTACATGGGGAAAATAAGGACAATCCAAGTCACTGAGAAGATTTTAAATGTCCAGTTTTCTACATATCTAGAATGGAAATGACGTTGACTGCCAGGGTTAATGTTAACTTTTCCATCTCTTAAATTATTCATATGAGGAAATAATAGCAGACTATCTCCAGTCTGAAAAAAGTAAATCTGTTATTGTAATTGCATTTTTTCTTGTATTGCCTATAAACCTCATCTTTCCCCACATCCACCTAAGACCCGGTGTTCCTTGAAGATCTGCTTTATCTCTGTACATCCAGTAACCCTGACATAGTGGTTGCACTGGACATGTTTGCAAAAGTAACTACTCTTGAAATATAAATGGACTATGCAGCATTAGCATTTAAAATAACTAACTTCAGCTGTAAGAAAAAGTGACTTTAAAAATTAAGTATTTCATACATTATCAGTTTTCCAACTGAAATTAAAGAATACTATCATAAGTCTGCAAATAAAATATGTCATCTGAAACAATGGTAACTGTGCAACATATATGCAGAATTTTCTCAAAGATTTTGAGAAAGATAGCATGAAAGGGGCTTTTTATTCTTGCTTATGGTGATGGGTGTGTTCACTTTGTGAAAATTCAAATAAGACTTCTTTATGTACATTATATAGTTTTAAAATGTGAAACAGCTTTCAACTAGGAAAATGTTAACTGGGGAGAAGTTCTGCAGGGGTGCTCATAATAGGAATGGAAAGGGGGAGATGTGATAATCACATCAAAGTGTAAAGAGAGCAGAATGAAAGTGGGTAGTGAAGAGACACTTTTTTACTCTATATTTCTCTACAGTTTGACTGACATAAGAAGCTGAAAATTCTACGTTATACATTGTTTTGGCAAAGTATTCAACTATTAGAACCTTTGTATTTATAAGATATACTAGAGATAATCTACTACAATCTTCTTATTTTGAAGATCAGAACCTTAAAGCCTAGAGGGGTTAGATAATGTGTCCAGGAATCCAGGCCAGGGCTAGTAGAGATAGAACCAGACAGAATCCAGGTTCTCGAATTCATACACAGTTCATGCTTTTCTTAATTTCAAGTTCCTGTGTTTTGAAGAATCAATTCTATGGAAACTATAAAACCATTGTTAGAAGTTTTAACATTATTTACTGTTCAAATTCAGAGTGTTAAAAACATTTTAATTGCAAATTTTATGGGTTCAAATATGGCACATGCATAAATCACAATTAATTTTGGGCTCCTTTCCTTTAAAACAATTATTACAGTTATTCCTTAAATACATAATAAGAAAAACCATTTGAGAAAACAACATTGAATCTAAATGCTTTCTACAAAAAGTTAAAAAAGTATTCAAAGATGCAATTAAATAGGCATATTTTAAACAGCAGCTGTGTAAACCAAAAGGCAATTACTTTAGGTATAATGGATTTCTAAGCATCATTTAAATCTTTCGTCTCTCACACCATGTAAACTGAGAAGAGAGTGGTAACCTATGTGTCAAAATAAATTTTTAATAAATGAGGTGATCTCCTGCCTGTGGGGAGATAGGGCAGCTAAGGAAATTGGAAAGGTGATACAGTGACATTTACCTTTCGGTCAATGGTTCAAATCAGAAGCCGTTTACATTGGATGGCAGTTTAGTGAATGAGAAGAAATGGCATGGTTAGCTATTCTGGGAAAGTAAGAATTCACCCCTCAGAATTTTCACAAGTTTCACATTATCTATAATCTAGTCCAAGCAACTACATACAGAGAAGGACAAGAAACCTAATTAACCTTTGATTGCTGTAGACTGACCTTTAAGTAATAACAGAGTCTGTTGCTGCCAAAGACTATTCTTCATTGTTGTTAAGATCCTCAAGAAATATTATTTAAATTTTTTTTACTTCTCCTAAAGTCTTAAAAAAAAAAAAGTTAAGACAAAACTACACTATTACAAGTCTACTGTTGGTTAAAAAAGAAAAACAAGAAAATTTTATTTTTTTTTTGTATTACATGATAATTTTCAGTAGTATCTATTTCAGTCAGTTAATGTGAATCCAAATATAAAAGTTTAACCTTTTCTAAAAGGCAAAATTAAAAAATTTAGAGGACTGAAAAAAAATTTAGAGGAATGAAGAAAGGTAACTTTCATTAAGTGTGGTAGACATTAGAGAACCCAGAAATGGACCCTCAACTCTGTGGTCAACTAATCTTCAACGAAGGAAACAATATCTAATGGCAAAGAGAGTCTCCTCAACAAATGGTATTGGGAAAATTGTACAGCCATATGCAAGAGAATGAAACTTATACCATAAGCAAAAATAAATTAAAAATGGATGAAAGACCTAAATGTGAGACAGGAAGGAATCCATCAAAATCTTAGAGGAGAACACAGGGAGCAACCTTTTTGACCTTGGTTGGCTACAGAAACTTCTTCCTAGACACGTCTCCAGAGGCATGGGAAACAAAAGCAAAAATGAACTACTGGGACTTTGTCAAGACAAAAAGCTTTTTGTACAGTGAGGGAAACAATCAACAGAACTAAGCGGCAACTGATGGAATGGGAGGAGGTATCTGCAAATGACATGTAAGATAAAGGGCTAGTATTCAAAATCCATAAATAATTTATCAAACTCAAACATCCAAAAAATAATAAATATAGTCAAGAAATGGGCAGAAGACATGAACAGACATTTCTCCAAACAAGACCTACCAATGGCTAACAGACACATGAAAAAATGCACAACATCACTTATCATCAGAGACATACAAATCAAAACCACAATGAGATACCACCTCACACCTGTCAGAATGGCTAAAATTAACAACTCAGGAATCAACAGGTGTTGGCAAGGATGCATAGAAAGGGGAACCCTCTTATGTTGCTGGTAGGAATGCAAATTGGTACAGCCACTCTGGAGAACAGTATGGAAGTTCCTCAGAAAGTTAAAAATAGAACTGTCCTACAACCCAGCAATTGTACTATTAGGTATTTATTCAAAGGATACAAAAACTGTGATTCGAAGGGGCACATGCACCCCAATGCGTATAGCAGCAATGTCCACAATAGTCATAATGTGGAAAGAGCCCAGATGTTCAATGACAGATGAATAAAGAAGATGTGATACACACACACACACACACACACACACACACACACAGACACACAGAGTGGAGTATTACTCAGCCATCAAAAAGAATCAAATCTTGCCATCTGCAATGAAATGCATAGAATTAGAGCATATTATGCTAAACGAAATAAGTCACTCAGAGCAAGACAAATACATGATTTTACTCATGTGGGATTTAAGAAACAAAACAGATGAGCATAGAGGGGAAGGGAAGTAAAAATAAAATAAGATAAAACCAGAGAGAGGCATATCATAAGAGACTCTTAACTATAGGGAACAAACAGAGTGGTTGGAAAGGAGATGGGAGGAGGGATGGGGTAACTGAGTGATAAGGATTAAGGAGGGTACTTGACATAATAAGCACTGGGTGTTATATGCAACTGATGAATAATTAAATTCTACTCCTGAAACTAATAATGCACTATATGTTAACTAACTTGAATTTAAATAAAATTAAAAAGGTGGTGGACATTAGATTGGGATAAAGAGATATGGATTCACCTATGGATTCACCTTTGTCTCTGCTCTGAACTGTTCAAGAAAGTCAGCTTCTCTGAGTTTTAACTGCTGTCTCTGCAAAGTGAGTACACTAACTTATTCAATGTCTCATTTATTTTTATGTGCCTACTACTGTAGTACACATTATATTACTATTATTCATAACTAGCTTGTGGATCTAGCAGAACCCTCCACTGCTGAACAAAATGTTGTGTTGGGATGCAATTTTTATGGTTTACATTTTATTCAGCAAACTACTGAAATAAATTTGAAATATTGTTCTTTCAGTAGGTATTGACCCAAATACAAATGAACCAAACAAATTTAAGTCCTAACATTTTAAATGAGACCAAGTTGCTAAATTATCTTTAAAATCTCACTTATTATTTAAAGAATTTAAGTATATCAATGTAAGAAAATATAGCTTCATGTGCCTTTCAAGTGATTTAGATAAGCATTAAAAGTATAAACAGATGTGGATAAGAAGGATAAAACATTAAAGTCGATTCACCCAATTTACAGTTAGGTTCAAATAACTGTTTTAGCTCTTGAAGCAAATGAGGAAGTATGGTGAACAAAAGGTGACTTAACAATGGCAAAAGAATGTCATTTTTGTTTTACTGGTAAATTAATTTGATAATATTTAAAATATTTTTATGCTTTAAACACACACAAGCACAATTTTATATAAATGAAATATATATATATTAGAATTACCATACACACTGACAGGTTTAAGAGCAGGAGTTTTATAATTTTTTATTTCTTTCCTCCCTCTTTGAACCACAGCCCATATTACTCATATTAAGTAATACATATCTTTATACTTCTCCATATGAGTTTATATACCCATGCATACACACAAATGGAAGGAGGGGGTTGTTGGTCATTCTTTATCTATCCTGATCAAAAAAAAAAAAAGAATCCAGTCTTAAGCAAATGACTCTTGGTTTCTGTTCAGGTCATGATCTCAGGGGTGAGATCGAGCCCCATGTCAGGCTCAGTGCTCAGCTCAGAGTCTGCTTGAGATTTTCTCCTTTTCCATCATCTGCCCCTTCACCACCATGTGTGTACAAGGTCTCTTTCTCTTTCTCAAAAAAAAAAAAAAAAAATCATGTTGAATATTTTGCACCCAGTTTTATTTATTTAGCAATTCACCTTGAGGAAATTCTAAATTAACTGATATTCTCTAATTCATTCTATAAATGCCTGTACAATATTCCGTGGTATAGCTTGTATCATAGTTTATGCAACCATTTCCTTGCTGTTGTATTGATGGGCATTTATTTTCTTTCTAGTCCATGCTTCCTCCTTTCAAAGCCTGTTGCCAGAAACAGTGCTGTAGTAAACCTCCTTGTACCAATATCCATATACACTAGTATTTTGCTCTATGGGACAGAGTCTCAGTAGTGAGGTTGCTGTGTTGAAGGACACTTACTTTCCATTTCAAATGAGGTTGCTAGATTTCTTTTTTTTTTTTTTAATTTTATTTATTTTGAGAGAGGGAGAAGCAGACTCCCTGCTGAGTGCAGAGCTTGACTAAGGCTTGATCCCAGGATCCTGAGATCATGACCTGAGTTCAGTGAAGTCAGATGCTTAACTGACTGAGCCACTCAGGCGTCCCCACTAGATTTCTTTCCAAAACACTGCAACAGTTCACTTTTCCACCAACAATATGTATTTTTTTCCTTAGAAAATCTTTCCATATTAGATCTTTCCCATTTTTGTCAACCTGAATTCTCACTGTTACTTTAATTGTATTTTCCCAAATGCTAGCTAGTTTGAGCATCTGGCTATTTGGATATATATTTTTTTGTGAAATGCCCACTTATAGTCTTTGCCTATGTTTCTTTGAGGTTGTCTTTTTGCTGTTAATTTATAAGAGCTTCAAATAATGCTAATATTAGCTTTTGATCATCTGAACTCCAATGTTTTCCCCCAAATGCATACTTTATATATTGAACTTTGCCTGTGTTTTTTTTTTCTTTTTCTTTTTTTTTGGGGGGGGGGGGACTTTTTCTGTTAAAGCTTTTTGTTTCCATCTTGGCTGAGGTTACCCCAACCTATAGGACAGCACTACCCTACAGAACATTTCTGCAATGATGAAAATCTACATCTCTACCATCCAATATGGTAGTCACTAGCCACCTGTAGCTATTAAGATTGAGGAACTGAATTTTAATAAACTTAAACTTACATGGAAATAGCCACATGTGGCTGTGACTACTCTCCTGGACAAGGATAGTATCCAGAACTTAGCTATTGACAGTTCAGTCCATGAGCTGGCACAGGCTAAGGAACACTAGTAACATCTGGCAACGTGCTGCAAACAGTCTTAGGCCTTATCCCAGAACTACTATGTCATTTCATTTTAATAAGATCCCCAGGTGCTTTGTATTTACATTAGAGAAGCACTAATAACCATTAAATTAGGAATTCTTAAAACTTTTTGTGACATGGATCCCACTGGCAATCTGGGGAGGCCTGTGAACTCTTTCTGAGACTAATAATCCAATATATAGAAGTATGAAAGAAACAAGTTACACTGAAATAAAAATACAAAAGTACTTTAAAAAGTTATATATATCCCTCTTGTTTTCATTAAAGAAAAACTCAGTGAAGGGCTTAATAACTACAATAACATTGAAGTAGGGATGAGCATAATTCTAAACATACACGCAGTTACTACACTGTGATGAAAAACTACACCTGATTTCTAATGTTGACCAGAGAGTCATAGGTAGTGGCAGTCATACTGTGGTTTCTGCCCATATCTGTTATTGGAGAAAGTGTTAGATTTCATTTAGAAGTGAAAATAATTTTTTCTCCATATGACCTAGAGGTGTGTTGACCCTAAGAATCTGTTTTATTGTTCAAGTAAAGGCTTAGAATTTCCTCTAAAAATTTTAATCCAATGGAATGAGGATTTGTGTATGGTATAAAATGTGAGGATAAACTTTTTTTTTTTTTAAATAGGTGAATATCCACTTGTGCTAGCATCCTTACACTAAATAACTATTCTTTTTCAATTGAACTGAACTACCACTAATTGTGGTACATATTTAGATCTCGTTCTACATTCTGTTCCACTAGTTTGTCTGTTTCTATGCCAGGATCCCATTTTGTTGATATATTAGTTGTGAAGTGTATAGTGGGATCTTGGTTGGACCAGCACCTCACCTTTCCTCACCTCTAATCCCCACCCCCCCCATTTCCTTGGCAATTCGAGACATTTATTTTTCCACAGAGACTAAACTAATTTATCTAATCCCAATCCTTGTACAAAACTTCTCTCCATCAAAAAATTAAAAACAAGAACAAGAAAAGTATTAGGATATAAAATAACTTTGATTAATATATTAATACAGAAAAAATTGATAGCTTTTTCCTTGTTGTCCTCCTCAAATATGGAGCTTCCAAGTTCAACACTAAGACTTTATAGTTTTCTTCCTGATGTGCATTACTTTCCTTATGAAATATTTTTCTTCTATGTCCCTCTATAGCAGTTAGTGAGCAGTTATTTTTCTAAGCCTAGAGAAATGCTACTGATTATAGATATATCTTTTATTTAGTCATAATATCAAATTTCTGCATTAATTTTAGCTGTTTTTCTAAAACAGAAAAAAATTTGTATGAACAGTTTTTTTTCTTCTTAGGGTGTCTGCTAAGGCCCTCCAAGACCATGTTAGTTAATAATGAGCAATCCAGTCTGTATCTGATTACTGTTTTAACAGGAAGAGGCTTTATTGTTTTCCCATTTAGGATAAAAATTTTTTGGTTAACATTTTGTTTGTAGCTATTTAAATATTTTTAATAGGAGTAGTCGCTAAATTTTATCATCTACGAATACAATCATATGGTTTTTCTCCTTCAACTTGTTGATATAATGCATTATCCTTTCTATTCTAGAACATACTTTAATGATAAAGTATTATTCTTTTGCTACAATGCTAGAATTCACTTTTGAACATTTTATTTAGAATTTTTGCATGTGTAGTAATAAGTCAAACTGATCTGTAGACTTGTTTTGCTTTTGCACTATCTTTCTCAGAGCTTCCCATCTTTTTCAATAGTTTGGTGTAGTTTAATTAACTATAATCAGCTCTCCTTGTGGAAATCAGCTGTGAACACATCTGGGTAATCCATCTGTGAATCTAGTAACTTCATCAGTAGTACATCTTTACTCACTTTATAATACCTCTCTGGTTATTTTTCTATTTAAGTTCTCCACTTCTGTCAGTTTCAGTCATCTATATTTTGTTGGGACATTTCACTTTCCTTTCAATTTTCAAGCTTATTATCATAGAGCTATATTTCCTTAACATCTCTAATAATTCCATGCTCCTTATTTTTATTGCTTCTTTTCCTGCTTTCTTAAAGTAACTACTGCATGTCTTTATTTTTCATCTTTCTAAGTACAGGCATTTTAAGGCTATAGATTTTCCTCTGGCACAGATTTAAATGTCTCAAGGATTTTGATATAACATGTTCTCATTTTCTTTGCTTTCTTGTCTATTTTTATTTTCTTTTTGATCTAAAAGATATATTTCTTAATTTCTCAGTAAATCTATTTCCCCTCACCTTTTAATTATCTCTAGTTTTACTAAGTAACTATAAAATCTGTATTTAAAGATTTATTATGGGGTATCTAGGTGGCTCAGTTGGTTAACCATCCGACTCTTGATTTCTGCTCAGGGTCATGAGATTAAGCCCCATATCAAGCTCTGAGCTAAGTGTGGAGCCTGCCTAAGAATCTTTCTCTCCTTGCATCCTCCCCACGCTCCCTGTGTGCTCAAACTCCCTCTCCTTCTCTTAAAAAAAAAATTGCTATTGAACTATGTGGTCAAATTTATACATGATTGTTTTGGAAACTTCCCATTGGCATATTAAAAATATTCTCTAGTTAAAGAATGTTAAACTTTGTATATATCAACTAATCAAAATTATTCACTGAATTAGTTCTTCTAGTCCTTACTTTTTTAATCTATTAAATCCATCCAATTCAGAAGGAATTAGAATATTAACTTTCCCAGCATCATTACAATTTGTCACTTGATATATAGAAGTTGGTGATTATATCTGGATACAAGCTGAGGTAAGGTCTCTCATGAGTCGTTTTCCCCTGTCATAGTATGATGATATACGATCTTGGCCATGGGGTTCAAATTGTATCTGCCACATTAGAAACCTAGGCTGTTTATTAGAATTGAGATTCTAGTTCTATTTTGGACCAAAAGAACCTATGGAGGTATCCATAAATCTAAATTTGAAGAAGTGCTTATTTATTTTAAATTTAATATAAAGAGACAAACTATTATTGTTTACTAATGAATTTGTTAGATGTTATAGGAAAATTATAACTGATAAATATCATCATAAACATGAAACTTAAAGAGGAATTTAAAATTTATCAGTTAGGTAGGCTAAAAAAGAAATTTTAGAAAACAGTTAATATCCTTGAAATATAAAAACCTGAATAACAAATACGTGTCATACCTCATTTTCATAGTTAAAATCAACTGGATTACTCACATATGAATACCTGAGATGAGCCTCAAGGTAATCTTGCAGAATTTTTCTCAACAAACATAACTACGTTCCTAAACAAGGAAGTTAACTTAAACAAAACACTCTTCTTGCTTCCTAGTTACCAAAGTTCTCAAAAGAAAAAAAATTTCACCATTTCCTCATGAAACTTTATAGCTTCATTAAGGGTAAACACATTAATGCCTTACATAGCACCGTTAACATTTCTTTTCTTTTGAAATGAAAGAAATATACTGAAATAATTCCACAATAGCAAAACAGCTACATGCAGTTTAGCTACATAATTGGACCAAAATTCTGACCTGCTATAAAGAGACTTCATAAATAGAAATTAAAAGTACAGTATTTATGAAAACACTAAGTATCATACACAAGCTTATCCACATTATACTCAAAATATGCTAAAATTAGACTAATTATTGATACTTATAAACAAACTCTAAGCTTGGAGTAGAAGATGAGCCCTACTTTCCAATGTTAGTATCTAGATACTGTTTCCAAATTTAATTGCAGATGTGGAAAAAAATTATAAAAAACGATCCCAGAAATCCACTAAAATTGGCACTTTAGGAAAAATGACTTCTTTTTTAAAGATTAAAAATAACTTACTACTAAATTTCTAAAGTAGTTTTCATGTCATATCTGCCATGAATCAGATTATAAAAACAAAAAAAGAAGCAACTGCATACTCATGAGGCTTTAACATCTAAATATTTTTGTTAGGTATAATCATGAAATCACTGTAATAATTGAGACACCCTTGATCTGAAAAATACAAGTTATGCCAGACAAGTTTGCTTTTATAATTCTTTCTTCCAGTTATAAATCTGAATTTTATTAGGGAAAAATAGTATTTGATTGGTTTTAGGCAGTGGATATGAAATAAGGAATATACATGAAAATAAGGTAACAATGTAACACTTTGGCCTTTAGGTCAAAAATGACAAGATTTTCTGAGTAACCAAACCTGGTTAAAGAAATAAGTGGATATATGCTGCCACCATGTGGTGAAAAAAATTAATTTTGGAAAATACTAACAATCTAGGAAGTCTTACTAAAGTAGGAAATGTCTTTCTAGCTGTCAGTCTCAAACTCAAATAACTAACAAATATCTTAATTTCTCTTAGTAAACCACAATAGAATTGTCATTATTGCTGTCATTTTTGAAGTATCTATATTTGTTGGCTACTGTTTCCTCTTTTAAATTTCTATTAATTTACTACTTGTTCTATGACATAGTACTTTATTGCATTTGTCTCAAGTTTATCCTCTTGAACTCAATCCACATTTGTATTGTGCTTTTATGAACTTCAGTCACATTTTTTCCTAGCTGTTGGTGTTTATTCAACACATCCTAGTTTTTATAGATCTTCAGAGAGTAAAGTCAGCTCCCTGATCACTAGATTTTAGTTTCTAAGCTCCGCACTCAATGGTTTTGTCAGGAGTTCAATAATTATTAAGAAGTAATAAAGTTACAGTGTTCAAAACTGCACATTTTTTCAAGATCTAGTAATATGTTTTATTTTGCTTCTAATATTTTTCTTAGTACTTTAATAGTGCCTGACATGTCATCATCCACGTCAGTACAAAGTCAAACATGTTGAGAAAAAGAGTCTCCCGTGGGGCTAAGACCCTTTTTAAACAAGTAAGGTGATCTCAAAGTCAAATATTCTACATGCATAGACTAGATTTTCTCATTCTTTATTTATGCTAAAAACAAGATTGTAAGGTGGTTCTCCTTCTGGTAATGGCTCTGTAAGTTCCCATCTGACCAATTCTACTGCAGAACAACTATAAATTCTGGACAAAATATAAAACAGGAAAGTTACCCAAGTCAGGTAGATTCTGGAGGAGAGTCTATCTGCACAAGAAAGAAGGGATCAGCACTTGAGAAGTTTCCTGATCTGAATTTGTTTTTTTAATGGTTTTTAGCTTGAAAGTAGGCCTACTCTGTACTAAGTTGGAGGTATAAAGGTGCAACAGAAAATATTTCATCTTTCTAGCTTAAAGAACAGAGAAGGGAACCTTGAGTTCTATGGATAATCTCTACTAAATCTCTGGCTGACCTCTGAACAACAGATGTGTAGGGGAGACCCAAGAAGCCATATACTAAGGCCAAAAAACTGAACTGAAATTTGCCATGCTGCCCAAGAGACAGAGTATGCACTTTGAATACAACCAAGTTAACTTCCTGCTAAAGCAAAAACAATGGCACTATCTAGAGGAACATAAAACGAAGTCTCCATAACCTAACAGTTACAATATTATGATCTAAGTTTACTCCATGTTTTAAATAAACAATTTAAAATTACTCAGCTTCTAAAACCAGGAAAATGTGACCCATTTTTAAAAGACAACTAACAGAGATCAACTTTGAGGTGACCCAGATTTTGGAATCAGCAACAGGCTTTAAAGTAGGGATTTAACTATTCCCAATGGTATAAAGAAAACCACGTTCACAATGAATTAAAAACTATAATAAGCTGAATGGAAATCTAGAAGTGAAAAATTCCACGCTTATTTTTTTTAAGATTTATGTATTTGAGAGAGTGAGCATGCACACGCATGCATGTGTGCACACAAATTGGTGGGGAGGGGCAGAGGGAAAGGGTGAGAAATCCCAAGCAGAATCCCCCTGGAACCCAATGCAGGGCTCGATTCCCACAAGCCTGAGATCATGACATGAGTGAAATCAAGAGTGTGATGCTTAACTGACTGAGCCCCCCAGGTGACCCGAAAAATTCCACTTTTAAATATTTACTGAGGAGAAATGAAAACATGCTCACACAAAAACCATATTCAAATGTTTGTAGCAGCTTCCTTTATAATGTCTCCAAGGTGGAAATAACTCAAATGTCCATCAACTGGTTAATGAATATATCCATATAATGGAATATTACTCAGTAATAAAAAGGAATGAATTATTAATACATGGAAAAAATGATCTGACAATTTCTCATATAACTAAACATGACTGGTAAACTGGATAGATACATATGTGATTAGGACAAGTGTAACTAAATGTTAATGGCAGAAATTAGGTGATAAGATACACCGGTGTTCACTATAAAATTCTTTGAAATCATCTATGCTTGAAAATTTTTATAATGAAATAGAAATATATTATACTTTCTGGGGCTGGTGACCAATTTTGAATGTGCTAATTTTGGGAATATAAGTTAAGAGGTTATAAAAAAGGAAAACACAAAGGTTATAATCAGCCCTCTTATCATCTGAGGTTGTCCTCCAATTTGCCTTCCTAATTTTGTATTTTACTACTAAGAAAAGTCTCCTATCTCCAAACTTGAGATTCTTCTCTGGGCTTCCTTTCTAACATAATGTGTTTTTTGTTTTGTCTTAAGGAGTAAGTTTTTTTTTTTTTTTAAATTTAAGATTTTGTTTATTTGATAGAGAATTTCAAGCAGACTCCCTGCTGAGTGCAGAGCCCAACATGGAGCTGGATCTCATGACCCTGAGATCATGACCTGAGCCGAAATCAAGAATCTGACACTCAACTGACTGAACCATCTAGGTGCCCCTCTAATATGATGTTTTAAAAGGTTAATATTGAGGGGCACCTGGGTGGCTCAGTTGGTTAACCATATGACTCTTGGTTTTGGCTCATCATGATCTCAGGGTCATGAGATCGAGCCCCATGCCAGGCTCTGCACTCAGAGCCTGCTTGAGATTCTTTCCCCCTCCTTTTCCCTTCCTTCCTGCTCTTCCCTCCCACTTGCATACACACACACTCTCTCCCTCAAATAAATACACAAATAAAATCTTAAAATGTTAAGTACTGAATAAGATTGGACTTAATAGTTATCTCTGGACAATACTTCTATTGTCATTTTTCATAAAGTTTCTTTTATTCCTACTTTCTGGCTTTCATCTTTCAAACACTGAAGAGAAGGTAATTCCCCAAGAGCTCATGGTAACAATTCTTAAGGAGTCTGTAAAATTTTTAAAACTAAAATTTAGTCTGTGAATGGCTTTTTGGAAGTCTACATATTCCATTTCCTATTTCCTTTTTATACATATGAACAATTATCACCCAGGTGAAATACTATATAGTTTGTTCATTTATATTCATTTATAAAATTTTTGCTTTGATCTTCTCCTATAGATTTACACTTGCTTAAATATTCAGTATCCTAATTTTCATGCATTCTACAAGCTCAGAACAGAAGTACGGTTGATCAGTTTGTAGTTACTGAAGTCCTTAGATTTTTGTGTTTTTAAAAAATAGTTTATTTATTTGACAGAGAAAGAGAGAGTGAGACAGTATATACAAGCAGGGGGAAAGTCAGAAGGAGAGGGAAAGGGAGAAACAGACTCCCCACTGAGCAAGGAGCCTGATGCAGGGCTCAATGCTAGGATCCTGACCTGAGCCAAAGGTAGATGATTCACTGACTGAGCCACCGAGGCTCCCCTGAAGTTCTTAGTTTCTAAGGACAGGTACACAATTTACCATCTCTGAAGCAATTTAATCTACTCTAACTGTTCTATTTGAATAATAAGATTACACATTTGCTGCACTGTAAAGTGGATCCTTGAAGTCCTTTTAAAATTCTTGGGTGAGTACAACCTAGTAATGTTTTTATTTTTTTTCCCCAAAGTTTACATTTTATTCCCCTTTAAAATTATGTAACATTGTATAGGAGACCCATGTTACCTCCCTTAAAATATCCAATCCTAAATATATATAGACAAAGACGTTTGCTGAGTTATTATATGAAGAAATCAAACAGTATAGAAATTTTGAATTATGACTTACTGAATATCGGTAACTTCATAGTGATTATAGCCGTTAACACCATGATCTTGTCCCAAGGCCTACAATGGCATTCTATCTTACTGCTTATTGAAGTAACACTTCCTTTCATTTTCAAATTTAGGAGAGTTCATAATTAATGGACACTATCTGTCACTGGATGCATTTTCAACTTGTCCATTATGAAATAAAATATTTATTCCCCTTAGGAAGGAATCCAGGTCTTCTCTCACAATAGTCCAAAATAATATTTACACTTTTGGATTAAGACCTAAATTAATGACACTATTAGAAAAGTAAAAAAAAAAAATTGCTATTCCTTTTGTATGTGATGGGCATTTTTGAGTTTCTCACTACCTCTAGCTACCAATAACAAATACATGTAACACACACAATGAAGAAGAAAGAAACATAAAATGCCACTGGGTAAAACGCACCAATATGAGAACATTTCAAGTAACAGAACCAAAAATGGAAATCTGCATTGAAGAACACTTTCATTGAGTGCTTTAAATAAACTAGATGCTTGCGAATATTTTAAAAAGTCATAGAGACAATGACTCTCATTGATGACAACTGAACTCTAGTAACCTGGCAATCTCTAGTACTTCTTCAACCCACCTCCTAATTCAATATTTTTTTTTTTATAAACTTCCTGTTTATAAACTTTCCTTTAATGATCATAATCCTCTCTACCTTTCTTACATGCGATTATGATCAAATTCTTCAGTTTTTAATTTTTAAAATATTTTTAAAATATTTTATTTATTTGAGAGAGGGGAGAGAGAGAACAAGCAGAGAGAGAGAGAGAGAGAGAGGGAGGGAAAGAGACAACAGGCAGAAGGAGCAGCCGACAGAGGAAGAGGGAGAAGCAGGCTCGCAGCTGAGCAGGGAGCCTGAGGCAGGGCTCCATCCTAGGACCCTGGGATGATGACCTAAGCGGAAGGCAGCTCTCAACCAACTGAGCCACCCAGGCATTCCTCTTCAGTTGTTTTTAAACTGAGTCCTACTTTTTGGTGAAAAGATCATATAAAATTAAAACTCAAGCCATTAAGAGATAAATCATCTCATTTTAGTGATAAAATTATTATTTTAAAAGCCATTATGTGGAATATGAAGATAAACTTCTTTAAAACTCACCAGGAGTAATTCAATCAACAAACACCTCTGTGTTCTCATACTTTCCCTCAGCTATATAATTACAGAAGCCTATATTACTGGCTATGCCCCAAACACAGATGACTCTTTAATCATATGGGTCACAGTGAAGTGGTAAGCCTTAAACACAAGTATACCCCAGTGTCCAACAGCACTGCTTACTTATATTGCTGGTAAGCAATTAGATGAATGTCTTTCTATTGTTCTTGACAATGAAAAAATTTCTGCATGTAGTTTACAGTATAATTTCATGTATATTAGTTGTGATTTCTCTCACCTTAAAAATAAAACAAACCCTTTTCACTCTACTTCCTCTGTCATCTTCAACCCTATCCCTTCGTTCCCCCATGCAATCAAAATCCCACAGAAAGAGCTGCCTAGACTTGTTTCCAATTTCTTTCCTTCCATTCACTCTTATATATACTGTAATCAAGCTTTCAATCTCATCAACTCCAATAGAACTACTCTTGACAAGGTTATCAATGACCCTATTAAATATAATGTGAATTCCCAGACTTCATCTTACTACACCTATAGACAACATTTGAAATAGCTGACTCTCCTTCTTGACAAACTTTTCTCCCTTGGTGTCTGGGACATGAAATTCTCTTGGTTTCATTGTCTCACTGATAAATCTTCCTTCTCTATTCTACAGTTTAATAATGAAGTGCCCTAGGGCCCTGGCCTTGGCCCTCTTCTCTGTAGTCACTCTCCTCTGGTGATCTCATCCTGTCTTTAAATATTATCTTTATGGGCAGCCCAGGTGGCTCAGCGGTTTAGCGCTGCCTTCAGTCCAGGGCATGACCCTGGAGACCCAGGATCGAGTCCCACGTCAGGCTCCCTGCATGGAGCCTGCTTCTCCCTCTGCCTGTGTCTCTCTCTCTCTCTCTCTCTCTCTCTCTCTGTGTCTCTATGAATAAATAAAATTTTAAAAAAAATATTATCTTTATGTTAACAACTTCCAAACATATAGCTTCCAAACTTCACACTTGTATATCCAAGTATTTCTAACTGTACAACCAACAGATCTTTAAAACTTGAACTCTGTTTTAACCCTAAATCTGCCTCACCCACAACCTACCCATCTTAACTGAATGCAAATCCATCCTTCGAGTTATTCAGTTCCAAAACCCTGGAAGTTAATTTGACTCCTATCTTTCTTTCATGTCCTCCATCCAATTCATCAGGAAATTCTAATGGCTCTACTTTTAAAATATATTCAGAATCCAAGCAGTTCATAGCACTTACACTGCTATCACCCGATCTGAAGCTCTATCACCTCTCACCAAGATTACTACAACAGTCTCATAACAAGTTTCTCTGCTTCCATCCTTAAAGCTCTATAGCCAATTCTCAGTAACAAAGCAAAACAAAACAAAACAAACTTCTGGGACATTAACAAAGTTCTTGAATACTCTTTCAGGGTCTACTATGTACCAGCCAGAATAATCCTTTTATAATATGTCAGATCATGTTACATCTCTTCCTAAAGTACTGCAATGCTTCCTTTCACTTAGGGTTAAAATCAAAGTCCTTACAGTGACTTCAACAAACCCATTACTTCTCTGATCTTACCTATTCTCTCCATTCAGTCATTCCAGTCATATTGGCTTCCTCATTGCTCCACAAACATCAAGGAACCCTCTTGCTTTTGCATTGACTGTTCCCTCTGCATGGAAGTTCTTCCTTGAGAACTTTGTTGTCTCCCTCACCTCCAAGTCTTTGTAAACTTCTAACCTCCTCAATGAGGCCTACTGGCTGACTCTATACAATTCTGAATATTTCTTCCCTGTTCTCCATGCAGCACTGATGTTTTTCTTTTATCCTTTGCAGTTTTCACCTTCTTCCTCTAAGATTTGCTTATTTATAATGTTTACTGTTTCCCTGTACTTTCTCTCTCTCTCTCTCTCTCTTTTTTTTAAAAGATTTCTTTAGAGAAAGAGTGACTGTGTGCAAGTGTGGGGGAGGAGGAGAGGAAGAGAGAATCTGCAGACTCCCTGCTGAGTGGGAGCCTAACTCGGGACTCAATCCCAGGACCCTGAGATCACGACCTGAGCTGAAATCCAGAGTCAGACACCTAACTGACTGAGCTGCCCAGGTACCCTTCCCTGTAATCTTTTAAAATATAAACTCTATGAGGCCAGAGATCATTGTTTTGTTTGCTGAGGTATCACAAGCACCTAGAACAATGCCTGCCACATAGCAGATGTAAAACAAATATTTACTAAATGAATTTCATTCTCATAATAATGACCATATGAAGAAGGTGTTATATATTTTCATCCTATTTGGTAGATGGAGAAGTTGTAAGACTAGGCGCAGAGAGAGTAGAGAAGACTAAGTTCTTTTATCCAATATCATCACACCATTGTCAAGTTGCAGAGATAGAACTCGAACTAGTATCTGTGAATTTTCCAAATACTAGAGCAGTAAATAATTTAACAATCATTTCAAAAAAATAAATCTGCCCTCACACAAAAATCCTCACAGTACACAGGTAAGCATAATTTTTTATTATTAAATATTATATTTATTGTTCACTATACCTTTGTAAGAAAGTCTTTCAACTTAAAAATAGTCAGTTTATTTTTCCTCAGTGTTGGGTAAATTGACCTGTATTAGCCCTTGATAGACCAGAAGAATCATACTTTATGGGTGACTTTAATATAAAAGTAATTCTATTTTATCTAAATCACAATCTCTTAATTTCTAAGACCTTTCAATAAGTAGACAACACACTGTTTAATTTTTTTCCTGACTGTGATTCAATTGTTTATATTATTATTAAATTTATGAGAAAGCCTGAGACAGAAAACTGTATTTTCAGCTAAGAGGTGATAAACCTTTAAGAAACAAACTTGTACCTGGAAGGGTTCTGTGTTGCTTAATTTCTTACTTTTTTTAAGATTTATTTTTTTCTGAGAAAGAGAGAGAGAGCGAGCACATGTATGCAGGCCAGCCAGGGGAGGGCAAAAAGGGAGAGGGAGAGAAACAGACTCTGCTGAGCACGGAGCCCAACGTGAGGCTTGATCTCACAGCCCTGAGATCATGACTGAGCCAAAATCAAGAGTCAGATGCTTAACCAAAACTAAGCAACCCAGGTGCCCCTGTGCTGGTTAATTTCTTGTGTCAATTGGCTGGGCCACAATACTCAAATATTTGGTCAAATACTATTTATTTTGTTTTTATTTTGGTCAAACACTATTATAAATATTTCTGTAATGGTATTTTTTAGATAAGATAAACACTATTTTTAAAAGATTTTATTTATTTATTTGAGAGAGAGAGAGATACAAGAGCATGAGAGAGAGAGAGCACAAGCATGGGTAGTGGCAGAGGGAGAGGGAGAAGCAGGCTCCCCACTGAGTAGGGAGCCAGACATGGGGCTCAATCCCAGGACCCTAGATCATGACCTGAGCAGAAGACAGAAGTTTAATGGACTAAGACACCCAGGTGCCCCAGAGATTAACATTTAATATAAAAAAGGGGTGGGGGAGGAAAACCATAAGAGATAATTATTAACCACAGAGAATAAACTGAGGGCTGCTAGAAGGGAGATGGGTAGGGGATAGGCTAAATGGGTGATGAGCATTAAGGAGGGCACTTGTGATGAGCACTGGGTGTTACATGTAAGTGAAGGATCACTAAATTTTACTTCTGAAACCAATATTACACTATATGTTAACTGGAATTTAAATAAAAACTTACACACACACACACACAAAAAAAAAAACAAATAATATTTAAACCAGTAGACTTTGAGTAAAGCCAATTACACTCAATAATGTGATGGGTCACATCTAATTAGCTGAACGTCATACTAAACTAAAGACTGACCTCCTCTGAGCAAGAGGTAATTTTGTCAGCAGACTGTCTTTGGACTTGAACTGCAATTCTCCCCTCAATCTCCAGCCTGCCAGTCTACCCCATCAGATTTTATTTTTATTTTATTTATTTTATTTTATTTTATTTTATTTTATTTTATTTTATTTTATTTTATTTTATTTTATTATTTTATTTTATTTATAAATTAATTTTTATTGGTGTTCAATTTACCAACATACAGAAAAACACCCAGTGCTCATCCCGTCAAGTCCCATCAGATTTTAGACTCATCAAGCCTCCACAATCATGTGAGCCAACTCCTTAAAACAAATCTTTCTCTCCAGATATCCATCGGTTCTATTTCTCTGAAGAATCCTAATGCAGGTTCACAAACAAAACTGTTTCTTTATTCAAGAGTTATAAGGGCACTAAAAACACTCAGGAACCCTATGAGTCAAACCAGTGTTAATTATCTATGTTTTCCTGTCAGTAAAATACTAAAAGTGTTATAAGCAAACAAAAATCTGGGATACAATGCCATTTTTACTGACCCTTGAGTCAAAGGATTTGCTTACCACATAGTAAAATAGTATCACATACTAATGATAATTCTAGAATTGTTAAGGTTTTTTTTTCTCTTTGGACCAAGGAATCATTTGTTCAAGAGAAACCAATCTTAGAATCCCCAATTGTTAAAATCATTTAAAAAGAGGTAGTTTGATATAAACAAGGTTAGGAAACTTTTCCAGCCCTTCTCCTAAAAAATAAGTCCTTGAGGGAAGCTAAGGTACCATGAGGTGCAATAGAACCAAGTTTGAAAACTCATTTAATAAACCCAATGAACCTTATGCTGCCATGACTACCACCATCCTGGGCATTCAGAAACAGATTAAATGATTTGGCCAAGACTACAAAAGTAACTACTAGCCAAACTGAGGCCTTCTAACTTTGTCCTTTATTATTTTGCACATTTTGTAAAAATAAAAAGCTATCTTTCTAAAATATGCAAAACACTTTACCTGCACAATGTGGCAGGTTAGCAGAAGAAACAAAAAACCCCAATAGAACCTTGTGGTAGGGTTCATATCGGCACATCTGCCTCTCTGGCATCATTCCTGCTGACTTCATCACTCCTATGAGGAGAGGAAGGAAGATAAGCCTTTGCCTGTAATATTGGCTACATTAATGACCTAAATAGATTTTGTCCAGCACTAACAGAGCAGCAAATTATGGCATCAAAATGTAAATTAAATTGTAATTACTTACTTCTGGATAATATATCTTTGGTAAAAGCTGCCCTTGAAATTGAACATAAAAAATTCTTATATGCAACTCTGCTAAAAAATACATTTTTACTTGCAAACAGAAACATGAGCAACTTAATGAAATGAACAAACAGGATTATTTCCTCCATTTGATAGAGCAGGAAACATTAAATGACTTATTCAATATCACACAGAAAAATAAAAGTGTCAAGCCATCATCTAAGGTTCTAACACTATAATCTACTAGAGTTTAAACTCTTGAAGGACAGACACTTTTCTGAGTTCACTGCTGCCAGCACATGGCACAGGACCATGCGCATCACTAGAGCTGATGCTTATACCAGTGCACATGCTCTGATAAAAACATTAGGAGAGCTAATGTATTTAATGAGGAAGCAAAATGATAACTGGATAGTGGCTCTCTTTCATATCACAAACAAGGCTAATTTGTAATAAAGAATCGAGAATGAAACAGTTATATCAAAAAAGCTCAACCATGAATTACAGGCCAATATCATAGACTTACTGTCAATCTTTAAGATGACTATTTCCAATTTAACCTTCCCACTACTTGAAAAGTCGTGTCGTCAGCATCTCCCAGTCCCATTTTCTATCATTGACTTTTATATTCCTGTTCACAAATCTTGAGGAACTTCCTAGAAAAAAACGTGGGAGTTTCTTCCCATCAGTGATCAAAATCATACAAACCTCTGTCAGTTGTTTCAATTGAGCCTTGTTTTCACTTAATTCTTCTGACAGGTCATTCTTTTTCACTTGCAGTTCACAGATTTCCTTCCTTAATGGATTCACTAGTTCATAGAATCGAATCTTTAAAAACAAAAATCAAATTAGTAAGCAGTTTCAGAATCCAAGTTACAATTAAAATTTGTTAATTTATAGTACCCTCAATTATGAGTGATAAAATTATTAAGGTAACAAAAGGAAGCTGTTTAGAAGTTTTGTATTATATGCCTGTATAATAAAGTTTTGTTTTGTTTGTACAAAACCAAAGCAAGGCAGTTGTTAACTGACCCTGACCACTAATAGTTTAGTAAGGCTTGATGTTCAATTAAGTTTCCTCAATGCCAAGATAATCTAAATCCTTGACCCTTGACACAGTGTCTCTTTCTTCTTCAATATCTATATCCCATTTACTGCTTACTCCCCATCTCCTACCACTGCTCACTCCACCCTATCTGCTTGTTACTTCCTGAACACATGAAGTGCTTGAGTTTTGCTCTATCTTCTGATAGAAGAATTCTTCCCATATACAAATGCATGGCTCATGCATTCACTCCTTTCAGGACTCTGATCAAATGTCACCCTATCAGTAAAGCCCTAATTCCTCTAACCTGATTTAAAATAGCCTGGTGACTGTTCCTATTCTCACTCCTGCTCTTTTCTTCATAGCATTTACAACAAACATTCTACATATTACTTTCAATTTATTGTCTGTATCATTCCACTTGAATGTAAGCTCATGAAAGAATTTTTGCCTGGTTTGTACACTGCTCTATCTCTACTGTCTAAACATAAGCCTACATCCTTAGCTCTTGTGAAGCTCTATTGCTACCATTGCTGTACAAGGGATAAACAAGATGAATCAAGAGATATCTTTTATATCAGTATTTCTATTTAGTTCAGACCTCTCTTCTCATTCATAATTCTCTCAGAGGAATTTGTCTGCCCTAATCTAGTAAAGTGTTCCATCTGACAATTTTCTATAAAATTAAGAAGCCATGAACAAATTAGGAAAAAGTACTTATTCCTATATATCAAATAGGCATGCAATCTGCAATTCCTTAATATATTGCTGAATTGTAAGAGTACCACATCTGGTAAGAGGCTAGTCCTTAACACAATGAATTTGTGTATAACTAACTAGTTAGGATAATACTATCTGTGAAAACAAAAGATAACAAAGAACATTAAAAAACCAGACAACAAAAATATGTGTAACTGCCACTAGTGGCATACTTGATATCTACTATATAGATAAAGTCACAACAGCACGTGAGAAATTTGATTTGTCCTGGACAGTACACTTTGGACAGAAAAAAATATATTTGAGCTATTTAAATAAAAATAAACAAATAGGAACACTTTGTTTTATATGAGATCATTAATCCAGAAACCTTAATGCAGGGGATCCCTGGGTGGCTCAGCGGTTTAGCGCCTGCCTTTGGCCCAGGGCGCGATCCTGGAGTCCCGGGATCAAGTCCCACATCAGGCTCCCTGCATGGAGCCTGCTTCTCCCTCTGCCTGTGTCTCTGCCTCTCTCTCCCCCTATGTCTATCATGAATAAATAAATAAAATCATTAAAAAAATTATTTAAAAAAAAAAAAAAAGAAACCTTAATGCAGTTGAGACCAACCACCACTCCCTCAAAAGTAATAGGTATATTTAATATTTACTATGTACTTATGATGTTCTTTTTTAAATTAAAAAATTTTTTTTATCTATTTGTTTATTATGTTCTAAGCACTCTGCTAAGCATTTCACATACATATTCCCAGTTAATCTTCACAATTACCTCAATAGAAAGGCACTATTATTATTATCAGTCTTTTCATATATGAAAAAGTTTAAGCCTCTAAGGGTGAAATGACATCTATATATGACAAACCAGCAGTTCTCAATGTGTGGTTTAGGAACCTCTGGTAACCACTCTGCCCCTCTGAGACCCTTTCAGGAAATTCATAAGATTAAAACTATTTTCCTAATAATACTAAGATTTTTTTTTACCTGTTTTATTCTCATTCCCTTATGCTTGTTCAGTGGTGTTTGCCAGTGGCTACCTAATTGACGTGCAAGGAGATCACTGCCTTTAAGGTTAATAGAGTGTGCTTACGTATTCTTGTGTTTAAAAATGTCTTAGTGTTAATTTTCAATATGGTAAATAGTAATAGATACTGCACATATAAACAAAAGCTTCTTGGCATCCTTAGTAATTTTGTGAATGTAAAGGGATGCTGATATCAAAAACTTAAGACTACTGCCATATATGAATTCCATGTGTAGACTTGTATAACCAACACTGCAATACATCCTGAACTAGACGGACCACAAAGATCTCCTTCATCCTACCACTTTATAATCACACCAATTCCTCTCTTCTCTACTCTCCCTACCCACTGGCTACCACTAATCTGTTATCAGTATAATTTCTCATTTTGAGAACATTATAAACCAACAGTTCATGATAAAATGATTCATTTCTATGGACTATATAGCCATTAACTTCATAATCCTATTTATTGCTTGACTTTGAAGATCAATGATCAAGACCCTTTAAAATTTGGTGATCTGAACACCACTCACCATTTTCAGATCAGGGCCACAAAAATAAAACAATTTATCAAATGGATACTTTGAAGGTATGGCTATTACATAAATGGCAAATTCTAAGTTGAAAACATGCAGTTTTTTTAAAATGATATAACACACTTACAGATACATATTCAGGAATAGAAAGCTGATCTTCAGGAAAACCTTTTAGTTTCATATATTGCTCTTCTGTCAGCTCAAAGTCACGGAGGTTTCGACGAATATCTCCCGCCTTCTCTCTTAGCTGAGTATTTGTCTCTTCTAGTTGTTTCTGTCTCAATAAAATCGTTTCCATTTCTTGTTTCATTAGTTCTTGATATTTTCTACATTAGGAAAGAATTTATGGCAAGCTTAAAAAAATCTTTGAGATTTAATTTTCTCAAACTTACCTTTTTATAGTAACACAAAAATAGGAAGTGAGAAGCTCTCTAGTATTTTTGGCTCCAGCTAATTGTTTATTTACTTAACTAGTTAAACACGAAATGACAATTCTATACTCATTATTAAATATGCAGCCACATAAATTGTTAAATAGAAAATTGATATTCTTAAGGAATAACTTTCAAAATTCAAATTATAAAATTATATACTTCCTCTGCTTAAGGTTTAAGTTTTACACATCTTATTTACACAAAATAAGTTTTACTCATTTTCATTTCTTTTTTATCCATGTACTTTATGGTCTACAGCTTGAAGACGGCAAAACTGAACCACTATAAAGTATTCATTTAACCAATGAGGTAATGAAAAGAGTAATCTGTAAATAATCATTCTCAAAGAATACATGTAGCAGACATTGCTATCATTAGTTACATATTCAAAGATTTTGAGCAGGAAGGGACAATGGATTCTTTCCCCTTCCTACTGTATCACAACCATCAACATACAAATATGCTGTTATATCTCCTATCTTTAAAAAAATGGACAGTGACCCCATTTCACTGCCCTCTCTATTTGCCTCTCCATAAAACAAAACTTCTAGAAAGTTGTCTATATTCACTCTCTCTGATGCCCTTCCTCTTAAACTCATGCCAATTAGGTTTTCATCTTTCCTACTCAAATCTCAAGGTTGCCAATGATATCCAAATTGCTAATGATCAATTCTCGTTCTTTTCAGCCATAATTAAAGGATTACTGGACACAATTGCTCTCTTCTTCCTTTATACACTTTCTTCACCTGGCTTCCAAGTCCCTATACTCTTGTCATTTGTTTCCCATTTTACCAGTGGTATTATCTCAATTTCCTTTTTGTGGTTTACCTTAATATTAGGAGTATTTGGCCCTCTTCTCTCTATATATTTATTACCTTTGGGAATTCATCCAGTCTTATGACCTAAATATGTTCTATCTATATCTTAATGACTTCCAGATTTATAACTCTTTTTTTTTTTTTAATTTTATTTACTTATGATAGGCACACAGTGAGAGAGAGAGAAGCAGAGACACAGGCAGAGGGAGAAGCAGGCTCCATGCACCGGGAGCCCGACGTGGGATTCGATCCCGGGTCTCCAGGATCGCGCCCTGGGCCAAAGGCAGGCGCTAAACCGCTGCGCCACCCAGGGATCCCCAGATTTATAACTCTTGACCAAACTCTTCAAATACCTACACATGGGTTTCTAAGAAGACAACTCTAACTGAACATGTCCCAAAGTGAACTCCTACTCTTCACTCACAAACCAATTCCATTGTGGTTTCCCTATCCCTTAGTTGACAGCAATTCCACCCTTTCATTTATTCAAACCAAAAATGTTGCGATAATCCTTGACTCTTTATCTCTTGAACCTCACATGTAATTCATTAAGATATCAGCTCAACCTTCAAGATATATTCAAAATCCAACTACCTTTTACCAGCATCAGCTAACAAGATTATTGCAATAGCCTCTTCTTAACTGCCCTTTCAACATCACTTACTCTGAAAATGCCTCAAGAATTAGAGTAGAAGCCCTACCACTGAATGCAGTGGTTTCCAAAGCATTGTCTCCAGACTAGTGGCATCAGAATCACCTGAGAACTTGGTGGAAATACAGATTCTCACAGCTCTCACCCCAAATCAGAGTATCACAGGGTGGGACCCAACAATCCTTTTTTAATAAGACCTCCAGATGGTTCTGATGCATACTGAAGTTTCAGAACTACTGATCCAATGTTATAGTGCCTAGTAACTGATCAGATAATCTTTTAAAATATCAGTTAAATAGTGACATCTTATACAGAGAAAAGAGAAGCACTTTACAACACATTTACATTTACTTCTAATTAACACACATAATTAACATTTGTCAAATTTTCTATGTAGATTTTTTTAAATACAAAGGTATGCTTTGCTTTTGTGTAAGTCATTGTTGGGAAGAAACCTGAGAGGATGCTTTCTATGGATTTGTTTGGTTTTTGCTCCCAACTTTTAAATCTGTCTTGCTCTCACTTAATTTGATGATTTTTTTTTAGTCACTCACTTTTATTAAGTCATTCTAAAGAATTCATTATAGTTTTCATAGAAATAGCAGTATCTTTTTTTCCACTCCTATTTTATTGTTTACGTAACTCTTAATAAATTATGTAAGTATAGCCAAGTGCAACTGTCACAGGCATATTTGAGAGTAAATACAATGGACCCTTAGTAGACAACTGAGCTGGACGAAAGAATGTAGGTAAGAGAGAAGATAATTCATACCTGCAGATTGAAATGGGCCATGAGAATTAGTGTGCTTGACAGAGCCAATGAAGAAAGGTTACTTCAGATAACAGGTTCAGTAATGGTGAGCTTAGAGAACGTCCATTTTCATTTATGGACTGCCTACCTCAGCAATGTCTGTTGAATGAATTCTGATTTTTTGTATCTTATGTACTGTATCAAGTAACCAACTTTTTTTGTTGGCCTAGATATAAAAATGATTACCATCACGGACTTAAAATTTCTCTTTTAGTTTACGATTGCATGCATGAACAAGCAATGAAATTACTTTTAATGGCTCAATAGGTATTATTGTTTTTTAAAAACTTTCTTACTTGGCATCCTTTTGTTGAAAAGTCAATTGATTGTCCAATCTCAATGTCAGTAGCTGCTTCTGGTGAAGTGCATCATTTAGTTTCTCCTCCAATTCTTCAATCTTAGTAAAGAGAAAGAGGTAAATTATGTGGTCAACTTCCAAATTTATCACTAAAAATGTCTGAAAAATACTAAATGTAAAAAAAAGAAAAAAATGTTTAAAAGAAACAGGCTAGGGCAGCCCGGGTAGCTCAGCAGTTTAGCACCACCTTCAGCCCAGGGCGGGATCCTGGAGACATGGGATCCTGGAGACCCTGGATCGAGTCCCAAGTCAGGCTCCCTGCATGGAGCCTGCTTCTCCCTCTGCCTGTGTCTCTGCCCCTCTCTCTCTTTCTCTCTGTGTCTCTAATGAAAAAAAAAAAAAGAAAGAAACAGGCTAAAGATAGGTAGAGGTTCCTCTGCAATGGTTATATTAACAAATTACAAAGTCTGCATACAAATGGTTTTCAAACTGTGCTATAGACTGCTGCTACATATACCGTTTTTCGCCAGGCTGTCATCAGACTTTTTCCTCTTAACCCACTCTCATTGAGAAGCCCACTAACAACTGGGATTTTATTTTGGTGCCTCACCCAGGTAATTATTTCTCACTAGACCTGCATTTGTCCCCTTGATCCATATATCTCCAAATGAATACTCCATGGATGACATCACAAATGTCCAAAAGAAAACTAGCCCTCAGCCTCACCTAATCGTACATTTCTTGCATCTCCTCAGTCTCCAATGCAAAAACACCCAAGTCATATTTGATGTCTACTTCTCCCTCACCACTTTTTCTAATCAGACACCATTTTGTTGTTGTTGTTGTTGACTTCATAAATAGCTGTCAAAACTGCTCAGTCCTCTTTGATATCTGCTGACAAGTCTTCAGTTAGATCTCTATCAGTCACCTCTCACCAGGAGTGTTTCCTTATACCCAGTTTTGTCAATCTCCAAATTTATCTTTCTTTTCAAAAATATTATTAAAAATTTATTTCCCCAGTTTTAGATGCTTCAGAGGATCGTCATTATTTTCTTTTTTTTTAAAGGAAAGTTTTTTTTTTTAAAGATTTTATTTATTTATTCATGAGAGACACACACAGAGAGAGAGAGAGAGAGAGACAGAGACACAGGCAGAGGGAGAAGCAGGCTCCATGCAAGGAGCCTGATGTGGGACTCGATCCTGGATCTCTAGGATCACACCCCAGGCTGCAGGCGGCGCTAAACTGCTGCGCCACCGGGACTGCCCACTATTTTCGAAAAAAATTCAGACTCATGGCATAATGTACTAGTACTTCTTGATCTGGCCCCTGGCAGCTCCTTCCTTCTCTTGTCACTAGCTTAAAAGGATACTCTCTCTTCCAGGCAAAGTAAGTGCTTGTCATTCTTCAAATATGCTGTAGTCCCTCTTAAGCCTCTATGCACTTCGGTTTTGTTCTTAGCCTAATTAAAAAATTCTTTTCTCTTTCCCTCTTAACCCAGGCAATTCTCGTTCATATTTTAAAATAGATTAATAGTCAATCTTTAATATAGTCAAGTAGATTCCTCTTGCATCAACAAATTCCCCATCTCTACTTGAGATCATTCCTGTCATTAAGCAAACTACTTCTATCTTCCACTAAAAAGAACAGTATACTCCCTTGATCACACCACTCCCTATACTAATGTACCATTTTTCTGCTCACCATTAGAGCGAACCTCAATAAGCGAAACCTCAATATTTTATCCCATAATATTCCAATAAAAGTACTCTGAATCACCTCTTTAATACTCAGTCTGATGGTAATTTCAGTATATTTATCTTAATTGACAAACATGATTTGACAGAGCAGACAATTCTATCTTATCTTGGATTCTATCCTCCAGACCCACTAACCACTCGTAGGCTTCTCAGGCTCCTTTGCTAGATTCTCTTCCTCTAGCCTATTTCTAAATGTTGGGACTCCCCTTCACATGGTTTGGGGCCCTCTGCTCTCACCAGATAATGTCATCTAATCCCATAGCTTTAAGTGCCATCTATACACTGACGCATATTATAAATACACAGCACACACACACACACACACACACACACACAGTCATGGACTCGTCCCTCAACTTTAAATCGACAATTCTGTTTTGGAGTATAACAGGAACCTAAAGTTTAACATGTTCAAATGGAACTTAAATTTTACTTTCCAGATAAGTCTTCTGCCAGTCTTCCATTTCTCAATAAATGGCTCCAGTAGATGAAGCCAAAAACTGAGTCTTACATAAGGCAATAACCCAATTAACTGTCTTCTGCCTCTACCTTACCTGCCCTTGGTTTATTACTTCAGTGATATTCTGAACCAAAAATAAGGGTCTCTAATTCTAATTGCCTAAAACCTGCTAGTGGCTTCTATGATTACACAGTCTAAAGCAAGGGTAAATAGCAATGGCAATGGGGCAAATCAAGCTCATGTCCTCTGTATAGCCCATGAACTAATAGGTTTTACATCTGGAAAGGGTTAAAAAAACAAAGAATATGTGGTAGACCACATATGGCCTGCAAAACATAAAATATTTCTTGTCTGGCCTTTACAGAAAAAGTTTGCTGACTTCTTATCTACAGTAGAAAACTCCCATTGCTAAGTGATGCTGTGTCACAGGACCTTGAAAATCTTCCATTTGTTTTTTGATCATGTCAAAATGCGATCTACATAAAAAGGGGACTGCCATATTCAGTTATAGGAATATGCCTTAATGAATATCTCAAATCAACAAAAGACAACCACATTCCTCATAATTATTATTTTGCAAATCAAGAATACTGTTACTACAAGGACAGAAACTTCTTCTCTTTCCAGGGTTATAATTTTCACAATTTTAATTGACTTCTAAATTATGTTCCTTAACTCTGAGATAATCAAACTGGGAAGATGCACCCCTTCATTTATTTCCCAAGTAATGAGGTACCCATATATCTCAAGTGAAAGACTTTCTAGCATTTAGAAATTGACAGGCATGAAGAATGAAGAGGAAAGGAACAAAGAAATAAAGGAAGGAAGGAGATTTAGGCATCAATGGGCAGGGATAAAATGGAAAGCTGGCAATTCTCTAGAATCAGGACATTAGACCTAAGCTGTTACCCTTTTAAGTTCTCTCAGGGAGCAAGAGGGAAGTGGGAATCAACACTTTTAAGTTCCCTTGGAGAAATCTGTTCTTGTTTTTAGAAATGGAGAAATCAAATCAACATGGATCAAGACATTCCTAGTAAAAAACTATATTAGTAACGAACTGTTACAAACGTAAAAATGGTGAAAAGACTTTAGACCACATAGATTCACAGACTTCCTAACTTAAAAAGACTGTGATGAGTAGAAAAAATTTTGCTGCTTGTCTCCCAACACAAAGTCTTCTTTCTAATGTAACTCTGACTTTTATTTGTGACAATACTGTATCCAGTTAAATACTTAACATTTCCCAGCTTCCCACACTCCTTGCTGCAAGGGGTGGTCCTGCTATATACTTTTAGTTTACTGCAGTCACTGGCTTGAGCTTCTGGGAAAGCTGTTTAAAAGGAATGAGTCCTTCCTAGGGCTTTTGGGTGTCTCAGTTGGTTACGTATCTGACTCTTGGTTTCAGTTTAGGTCCTGATCTTGAGGTAGTGAGATCGAGCCCTGAGTGATGCTCCATGCTCAGCCAGGAGTCTGCTTCAGATTCTCTTTCCATTTCCCTCTCCTTCCTCCTCTGGCCCTCCCCCTGGTTGCACTTGTGTGAGCATGCTCTCATCTCTCTCTCTTAAATAAATAATAAAAACCTTAAAAAGAAATAAAAATAAATTAAAGGGATTGACTCCTTTGGCATGTGCCTCATTTTCCCATTACCCTTCACCTTATTTCTTCTGCGTGTAACATGGATATAATACTAGAGATAGAGCAGCCATTTGTGACTTTGAGGTGAAAAGCACATGCTTAAAACAGCTGTGCATAAGGATAAAAGGAGCCTGGGTTCCTAACAATATCAAGGAGCAACCACCCCAAATCTAAATTAGCTACTTTCAGATCCACCCCAAATCTAAATTAGCTACTTTCAGATTCCTGTTAAACCAGAGAAAGAAAATCATTCTCCTGTTTTACAATCAGCCACCATTTTCTAAGCCTCGGTACTAGCAGCTGAACTTCATCCCCAGAACACTGCACAGCTGGTTCAACCTCTTTCCACATCAAAAATACCTATATCATGATACTTGGCCATTCAAGACCACTTGAATGCTTCCAATGACAGGAAGCTCAGTAACATAAATCAGGCCATTTAAATGTTAATAGCAAGTATAGATTTACAGTCAGCAGAGATCTACTTTTTCTGTGACTTCTATTATCTATAGTCTGGTGAGGGAAATTTATTTTTAATAATGCTAGATGTGGTATATATGTACAATGGAATATTACTTAGCCATCAAAAATGAACTCTTGCCATTTGCAAGGACATGCATGGAACTAAAAGATTATGCTAGGTGAAACCAATCAGAGAAAGACAATTATATGATTTCACTAATGGAATTTAAGAGACAAAACAGAGGATCATAGGAGAAGGGAGAGAAAAATAAGAAAAAACAGAGAGAGAGGCAAATCATCAGAAACTCTTTACAGGAAACAAACAGGGTTGCTGGAGGGGAGGTTAGTGGGGGCGGGGATGGGGTAACTGGGTCATTAAGGAAGGCATGTAATGTAATGAGCACTAGATGTTATGTGCAACTGATGAATCACTAAACTCTACCTCTGAAACTAATAAAAAATAATGCTAAAAAATGAGATTTTCATCTTTGTATCCCCATTGCTCAATGCACTGGTAAGCTCTGGAGAATAAATGGCCAAAAATTATGTTCCTTCATTGATCCCAGGCTGGCTCTTACTTTTTCACATTTTATGTCTCTGAAACTGGAATGCATCTTACAATCTACAGTACATAACAGTTTAACTTGGCAGTTTTTAATCTCACTGCTACAAGTAATTGTTCACTTTACAATCAAGCTGTCTTGGATTTGATGAATTATGGAAGACTAATTCTTTTACTGTATAATATTTCTCCATGTATTTGACAGCAGACAACCTACTCCCAAGGGGTCTCTAAGCAAAACAACCCTAGTGCTCATGGACCAAAAAACACGGGAATGTAGAGTAGGCAGCTATTCTGGAGAGTATTTTGACAGCACACTCAGTTTAATTAAGTATGCATATACCCTGTGAGCCAAAAATTCTATTTTTCAGTATACATGTCAAAGATGTTCACATAGGTTCAGAAGAGAAATGTTTATAGAAGGCCCATATTGCACATGGTAGCAAAAAGTTGGGAGGCAATCCAGGTGCCTATTTCTGTGGTAGTGGATGGATAGACAGGTAGACACACACACACACACACACACACACACACACACAGAATTGCACAGAAATTAGAAGCAGAAAACTAGATATACACATAGTAACATCAATGATTTTTAAAATAGCACTGAGTTGGGAAAAAACTATAAAAGAGATAAACCCTAAAACAAAGCATGCAATTTACATTTATTTAAAGGAAGAAAATAAGAAAAATACCCATTATCAAGAACAAATGTAAAAAAAAACCCCATTAAAATAGATAATAGATAGAGAAAGGGAAATGAACTATGAGAATACAAAGAATATACAACAGAAAAAGTGGCTGTGGCATGGATCAATAATGATTAGGTGGCATAAACTCAGGACTATGACTAATTCAGTCTTCTACATTTGCGGTTTAACTAGAAAACTACAATAAAAAACTGTACTAAGCACCATGTGGTACAAAAATAATAATATAGTTCTGAGTAAGTATATCTATCAGCTTGTGTGCATTGATTAATCTTTCCAAGAAATGCATGAAGTATATAAAAGTTGAGGGATTTGCCCAAAGTAACTAACTATTGGGGCTGGAGTTCATATCCAAACTGTGTGTATCTAGAACTGTAGCTCTGATCTGTTACACTATAGAGTCCCTCATGGATAAGCCACCATTTCTAAAATATAAATCTCACACTTCAAAAAGGAGAGAAGCCATTTACAACCAAGCACAAGCAAGTTGAAAAAAATAAAAGTAGCCTAAAAAAATGTAAATTTGGATGTGATATGTAGTTGGCACTCAATAAAATGTCTGTTGACTGAGTGGGTTAATGAATGGGATATTACCTCTGCTTTCTACAGTGAGTTGGATCTATAGAGATTTTGAGGGGCAGAGATATGTGAGCCAGTAGCACCGTGAGAGTCCACCTGAGGAGTAACAGCAATATGAGTAAACCACTAGATACAATGACAAAATACCAAGTGGCCTAATCTAGACCAAGTCAGCTAGGTAGGTAACTATACAGGCAACCTAAGAAAATGTTAGGAGCTTTCATTTGGGTAGAATACAGTATTAGATTTCTTGGTTTGAATCCTACCTGGCTCCATCACTTCCATCTAAATGGCCTTGGTATGCTATTAACCACTTGTGATTCTGTTTTATCAAGAGCAAAATGGGGTTCAGTCCCTCATTTAGGGTAGTTGAGCACTTAAGACATGACAGCAATTATTCTAAGCACTGGAGATATGTGAGTACAAAGAAATCCCTGTCCTCATGAACTTTAAGTCTATTAAGAGAGACAAATACCAAAACAAAGCCAGGTTGTCCTATGAACACATATATAAGGCACAGGGAATAAAGGAGGTGAAACATGAGGATATTATTTTAATAGACAATAGCAACAATAACTAATAGTTTGTGCTCAGGAACTAGTCTAACTTATTTTATTGATTCATTTAATATTAAAGGCAGGGGAGATCCTCCCTAAAAACACTTATACCTCACAGAGTTGTGAGGTTTAAATGAGGTAACACATGAAAAGCTCATAAAACAGTGTCTGGCAAAGAACAAACCCTCAATAAATGTTAGCCATTAATATTTCTAATAACTGTATCTAAATGATTTCTTTACTCATTAAGATCCTGGACACCTAGGCCATAGGACACTTCATTTTTCTAAAGAGGCACAGTCAACAATTTTTCTAGCAGCAAGATACTACAATGTATTAGCATGGTTGACAAGAACTAAAATAGAAAGCTGACTTAACAAAAACAGCAAAATGGGGGGTAGTGTTTAGGAAGAGGTGGGATCAAGAGCAAAAGAAAACATTTATTATTGGAAAGAAAAATAATTCTCTTTTTTTTTAGAAAAAAATTTTCTCAGAGACAGAAGTAGTAAGAGCTAAAAAGTGTCTCCTGTCTTTTTGAAATCACTATAAATTTCTTAGAACTAATCACAACTTTACCAAGTCTTACGTAAAATACTCCATAACTATAGAAACCACACAAGCCATAAAACAAAACAAAACAAAACAAAACAAAACAAAAACCCCCAAGCTCTAGGACATCCCTTCCTCTTTGGCAAACACCACTCGTTAAACACCGTGATAACTGAATGTATGCTTGGTACTACGACACAGTAACAAAACTAAATACCAAAGAAACTAAATCTCCAGGGCAGAGGACTATACAAACTCAATAATCTAATTATGATCTTGATTCTCACAATCAAACTAGTCACATCAGCGTTAATTCTCAATGAAGCTGAAAACAACTTAGATATATCTCACACATGCTAGATTTAAAAAATTGAGCTATAGGGCAGCCCGGGCGGCTCAGCAGTTTAGCGCTGCCTTCAGCCCAGGGACTGATCCTGGAGACGGGGGATGGAGTCCCGCGTCAGGCTCCCTGCATGGAGCCTGCTTCTCCCTCTGCCTGTGTCTCTGCCCCGCCCCTCCCATGAATGGATAAAATCTTTGGAAAAAAAAAATTGATCCTATATAAGCAATTCATCTGCACCCAACTTCAAAATCATCCCCTCTTTCAGGACTTTTTAATTTAGTGTACAGAAATAAAATTCATTACCTTTCTCCTTCCAAAAATCTTTTTTAAACTGTGCAAGAAAATATGATTTTCTTCTTGAAATGATAAATCCATCATTTCAAGTTCAGATTACATAAATGTTTAATTCTTATTCTTTTGAAGTTTGAAGACAATAAAGCATAAAGATAACAAAAATCACGCCAATCTTACCTTTGTAAGATAATCCACTTTCAAGTTGTCTATCATCATATTTTTCTGAGACAGCTCTATTTTCAGTAACTGAATATTATGAAGCAGTTCTTTACGTTCAATGAGTTGCTGGGTGATTTTGATTTTACCATCTCGCTCTTCTGATGACGAAATATCATCCGTAGGAACTGTTGTTTCTAAACTAATATCTTCAGATTCCAGAGAACTAGAGATGTTCACTTTTTTTGACGCCCTGGCAATTTTTCGAGACATTTTTTTTCTTCTTTTTTTTTAAAAACTATGAATTCGTTTTCTTCTCCAACTCTATTTCAGCTTTCTGTAGGTTAAAAAAAAAATATATATGTATATATTAATTGAAGTGTACTCAAACATTCTCTACGGAAAGCATAAGTATATTAAAAAGATACCAAGGACTGCCTAAGTAGGTATTAGACAATCCGGAGGACCAGATTAGTAAACCGCTGCTCAAGTCAAACATATTAAATCAAGCTCATTAAATCCTACTAAGCCTTTGTCCTTAATGAATCCAAAGACCCAGTCTCCGGGGGGACAGGGATCTCACTCAGGGGAAACAAAGAAATGTTGGAAGTAAAGGATGAAAGCCCTAAGTCAGGGGTCACCCAGGGACGCTACTAATAAAAGCAGCACAGATCCAAGATGAGAGGGGTCACTTCTGAGTTGATCAAGGGAAGGTTATGTTCTCCTTAGAATCTTGAAGGATTTGTTTAGGGCAGTACCAACAGAAAAGCATGCAAGAGCGAAGGCTGGCTGGCACGGGGGTGGCGAAAATGCACAGCAGCAGAAGGCAGTGGTGGCCAGGCCGGGGCCAAGCCTCTGCGGAGTTTGAGGAGGCCTCGCCCCTACCCCAACCCCCTGACACAAACGCACGTGACAACCTTCACCACCAAGGCTGCGGAGAGCCTTGGAAGGTCGGAATGTGTCCGAAATTCACTCTGCAGGCCACGAGGAGGCATCGCTGAAGGGTCTTCTAAAACGGGAAACCGTGAAATAAGCACATTTTAATAGACTTCCAGACAGAATGACAACAAGAAAAGAGAAGACCGAGCCCTCCAAGTGGCACTTGGTTACCCTTTCACAACAATGTTTAGCAGTTCTCTTGTTTTAATACTACAGGTGTGCGGAGGGGAAATCCCTCCTTTCAGAGGGAAAAGCGTAGAGAAAGGTGAAATCAGAGAGAGGCAACATCTGGATGACAAAGGATCAGCGGCTGGGACAAGCCCACGCAGGCGGAGTGAAGAAGGAAAGCCCGACTCGGCGGCGCAGGAGGAGGATTCCCTTGGTCCGCGTGGCAAAGGGATAGCCGCGAGCTACCTCGAATGCTCTTCAACGACACCACGTCGGAGGCTGGGCCAGCCGCCACCACCATCGCCTCTTCAAGGAGCTGAAAAGCGTCTCCAAACAGAAGCCCAGGTTGCAGCTCCTCTAGAAGGAATCTCAGACCGGGGACCGTTATTACGACCCGTAACCACGACAACCACTCCCGCGCCCGTAAAGGACGGAGGAAGCGGCTGCGCGCTTGCGCCCAAGCCGCCGGAACTCAGCCCGGATCCACCCCCAACGCGAGGAGCAATGCATGCTGGGATTTGTAGTCCAGAGGCAAGCCCCGCCCGGCTCCTGGAGGGAAATAACTCCGTAGTCACCCAATCCTCGCAGCCCTCAGAGAGCCAACGAACGTCAGCCTCGGCGTTTTCCCGCGAGAAGTATTTACTAAGGTCCTGGAGCGGGAAGGGGTGAACCTCGGGGTAGAGTGTAGTTGTACTGCAGGCCTGCTACTGGGCACTTTTCACCGGAAGAGCGCGACCGGGGTCGGGGTCCCGCGCTGCGGAGCAAGATGCTCAAGTCCAAGACTTTCTTAAAAAAGACGCGGGCGGGCGGCGTGATGAAGATCGTGCGCGAGCATTACCTGCGGGACGACATCGGCTGCGGCGCGCCCGGGTGCGCTGCGTGCGGGGGTGCGCACGAGGGGCCGGTCCTCGAGCCGCAGCCCCTGGACCCGGCGAGCAGCCTGTGTCCCCGGCCGCACTACTTGCTTCCCGACACCAACGTGCTGTTGCATCAGGTGCGTGGGCGGGCGGGCGATCCGGCGTCCTCTCGGCACGGCCAGGAGAAGGGGCGGTGATGGAGCAGGGAAACCGAGGCCCCAGGAGGAGCGTCCTGGACATTACGTACTTAGGGAGCGGCAGACCCCATCTCGGAACCTTTGCCTCCTGTCCCCCAGGCCGTTTCTTTTTCCTTTTTTACTTCTCTCTCTCGCTCGCTCTTTTTTAATTCTTGGAGTAATAAGGATTTTAGATTACTTTTCTAACTGCTGGTGTCTCTTCTGCCTTAGATTGTAAGTGTCTGGAGGCCGGGGACCCGGGCTTCTGTGGCCTCCAGCCTGCAACTCCCAGGCAGCTTGTAAGTGCCTACGAATGAAAACTATGTGGGCCGACGTATTTCATTATTAGTGGACGTAATTCTACGAAATTTTGTGGTCAATCTGTGTATATATGCTCTTCTGTAATAGGCCTGAAGGTTTTTTTTTTTTTTTTTTGTAGCAAAGTAACTCCTTAGTGTATACATGGTTTTTTTTTGTAGCAAAGTAACTCCTTAGTGTATACATGGTGTTTAAAAAAAGAAAAACATCGACAAGGTTTTGTATTGTGCAGCAACAATTTAAATAGGAAAACTTAAATTTTCTCTCTTTATCTATTTTTTTTAAGATCGATGTTCTTGAGGACCCTGCCATCAGAAATGTGATTGTCCTGCAGACAGTTCTGCAAGAAGTGAGGAATCGGAGTGCTCCAGTATATAAACGGATCAGAGATGTGACTAATAACCAGGAGAAGCATTTCTATACCTTCACTAATGAGCACCATAGGTAGGGGGGAAGATTATGTTGTTTACCAGAAAACCATAGACTTAGCTAAATTTGGGGGAAGGGTCCCTGGCAGTAATTGTGACATTGTTGGAAGATGCACGGGTAAGTTTCATACTTAGGGGAGGATGATTTGGTTGTTCCACGGTTGTACCTGAGGTGCACACAGGCATTGATTAGATCAAACCTAGAACCAAGTCTCCAGTCTCCAGACTCCTAGGCTGCTGTAGGTACTTCTGTTTCCAGAACGTCTTCATCCTGAATTGGTTTCAGTATGAATAGAGCAGTAAAATCTCAGAAGAGGAGATTTTACCTAGGTTCCTGGAATATGATATTATTTGATAACCAACATAAATTGTTAAAATGTAAGAGTTTATGAAGGAGAGGTTTAAAAATACAAAGCAGATTTATTATTAACAGACTTTTAGAAGTTAAGCTAATACTTTTTTTTTAACTGATCACATCGAAGAAGATAGGGTTAAGAGATAGAATTCTTTGTTCCATTTCAGATTTACACCCTTTGAACATAATATGTGGTTTTAAAGAATATTTTGCTGTTTCTTATGTTACATAAATTACCTGTGTTAAGTTCTAGTATACTTTTATTACATTAAGTTAGGGCTTCTCAACCTTGGTACTATTGACATTTTGGATTGAATAATTCTTTGTTGTGGACAGGCTGTCATATATATCATAAGATGTTTAGCAGTATTTTATGCTTCTGCTCACTACATGCTCATAGGAACCCTTCTTCACCCCCATCCACAGAGCTGTAACAACCCAAATATCTCCTCCAGACATTGTCTGAATATTCGCTAGGCAGCAAATCACCCCTAGTGGATTAGACAGTAGAATTCCAGCAATGAAAGCTCATTGGAATGCACATATTTAAAAATGTTTAATTTTTCAATTTTCTCATTATTTCTGTAGCCCGAATTTAAATATTCTTGTAAAAATCATTGGTAAAGCACTTGTAGTCATCTTATTGCTAGCTTGTCCTTGAAATTCAGAAACAGAAACTTGTTTTTCAGTGCAGAGTGACCAGATTTTTGTGGAGCACTATCATCAGATTCTTAGCAATTAGAAGTTAGCAATTTTTCTGCTTAAGTGCAATGAATAGAGCTTAGCAATACAGGAGTTGAAGGATACTGGGGCACATTTCATCTAAGATTCTATTGCTCAAGTCATGCTAAAACCAATTCAAAATATAATGATAGTGTCTGACTAGTAAGCTTAAAGCATTAGGAGGGGCATTTAATGGTGAGAAATGAAGCAGTTCTAAAAACTGTTAATATAAATAAGATTCTAAAGTTGATTCTGTTAATTTAAGTGCTAGAAATTTTTATACTGAATTTGTTATTTTACTCAAATTTAGCTTTGAAAACATTTAAGGAAGTAAGAATGCTGACATATGGGAATTTAGAATGGATAGACTACAAAGGAATAAATTGTCATTATTTTTATGTGATCTTTCAGTCTCTAGATAAGCTCTGTCATTTACTGAGTATTTATCATTGGTGATTTCCACGTACTATGTACATTGAAATTTAATCATCATCGGATTTGTAGCTTTGGGAATTACTGTTAATCTACAGTTCAAATAAAATCTTATCAAACCTGCAAAGTTTTATTATAGTTTCGTAGTTTTTAAGCATTTATGTTCTAAGACTTTTTATATGTTCTTATTTCTGTTGATTTAAATTTATCACTTTGTTTTGTATTTAGAGAAACTTATGTAGAACAAGAACAGGGAGAAAATGCTAATGACAGGAATGATAGAGCCATTCGAGTAGCAGCAAAATGGTACAATGAACATTTGAAGAAAATGTCAGCAGAGAATCATCTACAAGTTATCTTCATAACAAATGACAGAAAAAACAAAGAAAAAGCCATAGAAGAAGGAATACCAGCTTTCACTTGTAAGTCTAAATGTAGAAGCTGTTAATTTTTATATGCATTTGCAAATAGGAACTACCATCAGGCCCTTGGTCAGATGTTCACTTGAGTATTTAATATTTTCATATTCCTGTATGCTCCATCTGATGTTTCCATTTTTTAATTTCTCAGCATTTCTCAGCCAAGTAAGTTGTGGTGCTCAGTGGCTGTTAATTTCCCCATCACCCTTTGTAATTGGCTTAGCAATAGAAACTCATAGATATGCTCGACCCAATACTTCTCTTTTGACATGACCATGTCAACAAATACAGATTTTTTTAAAAAAAAACAAAAAAACAAACAAAAACTCCACAACAACCTGACTTTATCAGGAACAAAACTTATTTTTCAGGTGAAGAGTATGTAAAGAGCCTAACTGCTAACCCGGAACTCATAGATCGTCTTGCTTGTTTGTCTGAAGAAGGGGTATGTTTTGAGTTTGTTTTATTTTATTTTATTTTTTTGTGAAGTGAAGATATTAAAATAGCCACTTATTAAAGTAGTCATTTTTGGATATTAAATTTATAGTTAATCAAGTTTAAAAATTGGAATATTGGTAGGTAAGCTGGAATTGAATAGGAGTTGGGTTATAAACAATAAGAGTAGCTGTAATAGGCTTATCAAAATGCCATTCCTAAAAGACTTGACTTTCTAAAATAGTAGCACTGTTCATTGATAGACCCTCAGCAACCTGAGTTGGGCCTGTCACATCATAGCACCATCTGTTTGATAAATGAATAGAGGAATATGTGCCTGGTTTGTGAATAAGGTGTAAGTATTTGACCAAAAAAAGGACATGGACATTGCAGACAGCATAAAGCTGTAGAATTAATCCAGAAGGAAGAAGGAAGGAAGTCATAAGAGAACAGGAAGGGGAGGGGCCAGCTAACAAAAATCTAGAATTTCTTCTGTAAATCAACAATTTTTAAACTACCTAAGTCTAAAGGGCTGCTATGAAGAGAAGGTAGCAGGTAGGAATCTGGGCTCCCTACCCTTATAAATGGCAGACTAGAAGAAATTAAGGGTGGGTACCTGGGTTACTCATCCCAGGGTCCTGGGATCAAGTCCCACATCAGGCTTTTCACAGGCAGCCTGCTTCTCCCTCTGCTTATGTCTCTGCCTCTTTCTCTGTCTCTCTCATGAATAATTAGATTTTAAAAATCTGAAAAAAAAAAATTAAGGGTACATGAAGGTAGATCTGAGAGGAAGGGGAGGGAATGATCAGAAGTGTTGTTTATTTGAGGGCACCTGGGTGGCTCAGTCGGTTAAGCATCTGCCTTCAGCTCGGGTCATGATGCTGGGGTCCTGACGCGGGGTCTTGGGATCAAGCCCTGAGTCTAGGAGCCTGCTTCTTCGTCTCCCTCTGCCTGCTGCTCCCCCTGCTTATGCTTATTCTCTATCTCTGTCAAATAAATAAAATCTTTTTAAAAAGTGCATTTGAAAGACCACTCTAATTCCAGTTTGTGAGCTGATGCATTGTATTAAGGACAAAGTTAGCTGCAGGAGGAAGAGTAGAGGGATCCGTGCAGTAGTGGAGATGAGGGCAAGCTGAGTGAGTCTGTAAACATCATGGGCACTCACTTCCTTATATCTGAAGTTAGCAATAATGACTTCGGAGACATGAAATGAGGATCAAATGAAATATAACAGTATTAATAAAATTCTTATCTCCGTGCCTGGGACATAGTTGTGGTGAATGTAAATGGCAGCTGTCATTATTAGAGAAACGGGTTTTATGTGATAGAACATTAGATATCCAGTCTTTACAACATTTTCTTCATCACTTCTTATCTTCAATCAACTACTTGACAAAATTAAAAGGAAGTGAGAAAAGAAGAGCTGGGCTTGATTTTTGGAAGAAAGATTTAGGGACTGCCCAACAGGTAGCCACTAGTTGCATCTGGCTGTTCAGATTTAATTCAGATTGAAAATTCAGTTTCTCACCTTTTAAGTGTTTGAGAGCTGCTTGTGCTGGTGGCTACCAAATTGGAGATCATAAAAGCTATTCCTATCATCACAAAGTTGTTTTGGATAGCACTGGTCTAGAAGAGGAAAGAAGAAGTAACCTAACATTGGTAATATGTAATATTTGATTGAGGACTGTGGTAAGGTGACTATAGGACATGACGAAATTACAGCCAGTTCTGTTGTAATGCAACATGTATGTTCTTCAGATTCACTGTGTCATGCAAAATTACATAGTGAAAACAGCAGAGCTAATGGGAACATATGTTTGGGGCACACTCAGAAGCTTTGTGAGGTGGTGAAAATAGGGTTATCTAAATTTGGACAAAAAGTTACAGATGGTGAAGATGGTGTGGCTCATAAAACACACGGTAATCTAAAGTCACAGATGTTTGAGAGGTGACTGTTTTGTGGATTCCTCTGCAGCTTTGTTTTCTGTGTTTACGTAGTATTTTTAATATAGCAGTTGCGTTGGAACCAATTCATGTTTTCAAAACAAGCATTATGGAAGAACAGCCTGTACTTAGCACCTAACCCAGATTTAGGATGTCAAGGCAGAGATGTGAAAGATGTTAGTTAAGTAAGTTTGCTTCAAGACAAGGACATTTTAGCTGAATGTGTAAGGGAGTTAACCATCTTAATAACTAGGAGAAGAGCATTTTATGCAGAGGAATCAGCAAATAAAGGCTCTGAGGTTAGAATAAGTTGGCAAGATCAAGAAACAGCTGGAAGATGCCTGGGATGGAGTAAACAAAGGAGAAAATGTTACAAAGGAAGTCAGAAATATAGGCAGGGACCAGATTGTATAGGATATAATGAGTCATGGGGGAAAAAAATGGATTTTAGTCCATGAGTGCTGGACAGATGTTGAGTGAGAGAAGATTAAGATTCATCTGGCTGCTCTAAGAGAATAAATTAGAAACAGGCTCTTGAGTTAGGAGGATATTTTAGGACTCCATGGGAGACAAGACAGAAAAGAGGACCATAGTAGTAGCAGTTAAGGTAGTGGGAAGTAGTCAGATATTAGGTGTATGTTGTAGATAGATATGGTAGGGCTTGGTGATAGATTGGATGGGACCGGGAGGAATATGGATGACCTTAGGTGTTTTGCGTGAGCAATTATATTGGTAGTATTGCTTTATTTACACAGGATGAAGGCAGGGAGCAGGACTGAGTAGAAAATCCTAAGTAAGATTTTAGACACTTAAGTTTGAGGTAACTGTTAGAGCTCTTAGTGCTTTTATGGTATGAGCAGTTGGACATGCAAATCTGGGGCTCCTGAGGGGGTCTAGGACTAGAAATACAGATATACTAGAGAGATAAATTTGGATCTTATCAGCATATAAGTGATGTGTAAAACCATAAGACCAAATGAGAATATGTGAGGCAAGGATTGGCAGACTTTTTTTTTTTAAACAGATTTTTTGAGGTATAATTCACATAACCATACCATCTATTTAAAATGTACAGTTTTTTGTATAGTCACAAGATTATGCAACCATCACTACAATCTAATTTTAGAACATTTTCTTCCCTTCTAAAATAAATCCATATCCATTACCACTCAAGCCCAGTCTGTTCCTGAAATGCCCTTGCTTTAGCCCCACGCAACTACTGATCTTTCTATCTTTGTAAATTTGCCTATTCTGTGTATTTCATATAAATGTAATAATGTAATATGTGGTCTTCTTTCCTTTCTCTTTGGTACATACTTAGGGATGTGCAAGAGGATTTGCTCCATCATATGGAGCAGTTTAATTTTATATTTAACTTTTCGAGGAACTGCCAAACTATTTCCCAAAGAGTGTGCAGCAGTTTACATTCCCCCCCAGCAATGTATGAAGTTTCCAGTTCCCCACCAATACATGTCTTTTTCATTATAGCCTTTTTAATGAGTGTCAGGTGATATGTCCATATGATTTTGCTTTGATTTGCAATTCCCTAATGACTAATGGTATTGAACATTTTTTCATGAGCTTACTGGCCATGTGTATATTATATGTAATACATAGGTATATATCTTAGCTTATGTATGTGTATGTGTGCATATCCCTATTCAGATCCTTTGCCTGGTTTTTAGTTGAGTTGTCTTTTTATTATTGAGTTATAAGATTTTTATATTCTGGATACAAGTTCTTTATTAAATACATGATTTGCAAATATTTTCTCCCAGGTAGACATTTTTGGTTAAGAATCAGTTTCTTTTTTTTCTTTTTCTTTTTTTTTTTTAGAGAGGGAGAAAGGCAGGGGGTGGGGAGAAGCAGAGGGAGAGGAAGAGAATCTCAAGCAGACTCCCTTATGTGGGGCTTGCTTCCACAACCCAGAGATCATGACTTGAGCCAAAATCAAGAGTCAGACACCCAACTGACTGAGCCACCAGGAGCCCATGGATGACTTTTTTTTTTTTTTTAATACCTGATAGTGATGGTAGTAGTTGTCTGTTGAGTGCATGGAAAATTTACATACTAACTGCATCTTGTGGTTTGCTTATTTCACAGAATGAAATAGAGAATGGAAGAATAATATTTTCAGAGCATCTTCCTTTAAGTAAGCTACAACAAGGCATAAAATCTGGTACATACCTTCAAGGAACATTTAGAGCCAGCAGGGAAAATTACTTAGAAGCTACAGTATGGGTTCATGGAGACACTGAAGAAGATAAAGAGGCAAGTGATGTGTACATAAATTCCATATATAGTAAAAGGCTTTTTATGATTTTTATAAGTGTTAAAAATTTTGTATGAGAATTTAAACTTACTTTACCCTTCTAGTTTATCAGCTTAAAGGCAGTTATGTGAGAAGTCATAAATAATAGAATGAATCACTTTCTTAGAGAGATGTTTATGGAAGAAAATAACTTTTTATTTACCCCACTTTAAAGGAATTAAAGTCTAATCAAATAATAATAATAGTAGGATGCCTCTATTTTCTGTATTATGGCTAGTTATGGGAAATGCTATTTACATAACCTATCAATGCTCCAGAGGGTTTCACACACTTTAAAGCAAATAGTAATTATTTTTGGTGCCATTTGCAGATACTCTTCTAACTGCTTGAATGCTGCATTTCATTTAATCTTCAACTGTGCCTATGAAAGCAGATATTCTTTTTTCATTCTACAAATCAGGACCCTCAGATTTAGAGAGATTAAGACATTTTCCCAAAGTCTTTTGGAATTAATGTAAGAGTTATGGTAGAGCCATGAATACAACCAATATTTTCTGACATGTTTTCTCTACTTGATATTGAGAAATTAAGAAGATGGAGTAAAGGGACACTATTGAAGAAGAAAAATAGAAAGGAGAAATATAGATAAATAGAAACACCCATTATATCTTTACTTCTGTTAGGTAACCTTCTCATTATTATATTGCCATTAAAAATGTCTGAGCATGTGTCATTTGCTGTTTTACATAGATAATCTTACAGGGACTTAAAAATTTAAACCGAGCTGTTCATGAAGATATTGTGGCTGTAGAACTTCTTCCCAAGAATCAGTGGGTGGCACCATCTTCTGTGGTTTTACACGATGAAGGTCAAAATGAAGATGATGTGGAAAAAGAAGAAGAGAGAGAACGCATTGTATGAAACCAAGCAGGTTTATGTTTTGTCTGTGTAGTTTTGTAGAATTCATTAGTGTTTTAGCTTTGGAGAAAATTAAACACATTTCAGTGCTTTCAAGTTTACTGAGTAAGATTATAGTTCTGTGGGTTTAATACATTTCATACAGTAGTTTATTTTCCCTCTTAAATATTTAAATAGTCTTCCTATCATCTTCTTTTGCTCAAATAAACAGGTTTAAATATAAAAAGACCGTAACTTGGATTCTGATGTTCTGGTACATGATCTGTCTGAATTAGGTTTGTCTGAATTAGGAGGTTTAAGTAAATACAAATTAGAACTTCTCTACATTGCTTTTATGTAATATTAAAATTACATCAGCATAATTGATGTATTTTGGGGCCCTTATATAGCACCTGTTTAATTCCTTTTCTGTTAACAATATTATGAAGAGAATGATTTTAGTTGTTTCTTTACAATCTAAAGTCTATCTGATATGACCTATTTATGTCTATATTTTAGAATTACAAGAATAATGCAAATAGTTGGAATTCAGACATTAGTAGTTTCCTTTTTATAAGAATTGTGTTCAGTGCTCTGGAGTCTTAGTATAGTGTTATTTTTTTAAGAGTCCAGGCCATAGGAGAGTGTTGAAATATCATAAAGTCCTTCAGCTATTTCTAATAAATACTCTTTATTTGGGTTTTTGTTTTGGATAAGGAAGAACTTTTAAAGATACATGTCTTTTTAATGAATTAATAAATGCCACATGACTCTGTAGTGCAACTACTGCTAAAATCCTAGTCTATTAATTCCCAGATTTGTCTGTGTGTGATGAGTAAATCCTCATAATTAAAACTGAACAGTTGAATTCTGACATATTTATTTGGTTTTATATATATATATATATATTTTTTTTTTTTTTTGGTTTTTGTTGATCTGTTTTTGTAGTGCATTATTATTGTAGAAATGTTTCCATGGCTTTGTTTGGCATATTCTGACCTAGAATTTTGAAGCATCAAGATTCTGTGACTCTTTGTCATAATTTAGTCCCTAGAAGTGTTAGTATCCATATTCATATTCTGACTTTAAAGAGAAATTGTCTCATTATACGTAGAGGACAAACAACTGACGATTTTTATTTTTCTTTTTAAATCTCAGCTTAAGACTGCTGTAAGTGAAAAAATGTTAAAGCCTACGGGTAGAGTTGTAGGAATAATAAAAAGAAATTGGAGACCGTATTGTGGCATGCTTTCCAAGTCTGATATTAAAGAGGTGAGTAAAGAGCCTGTTGCTATGTAATTAAAAATGTTATGCATTAAATAGAACTTAGAGCCTTTCGCTTCTAACCCCCTCCTCAGATTTGTGTGTCTGTGTATAAAATCTTCTGTCTTAATTTTCTTTAGTCAAGAAGACATCTCTTTACCCCTGCTGATAGAAGAATCCCTAGAATTCGAATAGAAACCAGACAGGCATCTGCATTAGAAGGACGGAGGATTATTGTTGCTATTGATGGTTGGCCCAGAAATTCTAGATATCCAAACGTAAGCTTGAATGATTTATTTTGTTTTAGAATATTAAGAATTGGGTATGAAATTGCTTCGTTTAGTGAAAATAGAATCTGCTTGTGTAATAAAATTCATATTGAAATATGGAATATTTTACAAAGTTAACTGATAAGTAGTACATCTTATTTGAAAATTGATCTTACGAAATTCCAATGCACATCGTTTTTACTCATTTCCTAACAACTTTTGATAGTGGTTACAAAAATAGTACTTAAAACCTAAGTACTTAAATAATACTTAAATACTTAAATAGTACTTTAAAGTACTTTAAATAGTACTTAAAATGTAATAAATTCTAAAGCTACCATATTTGAAGGAATTTTTTTTAATTTAAAAGGTCATAGGAAATAGACAACACTTTGTTATATAAGAACTGGGACCTCAGGAAGTCTCCATCATAAATCACTTGAGATTTATGGACTCATTTTAAGAAGAAATGGAAACATTTAGAAATACTGAAGTGATAGATAAATGTTTAAGAATTTAATGTCCTAATGTACACCAAACAAAAAGCTATAACATTCATCTTTCTAATAATAGCTTTTGGTTTTAGGGACACTTTGTAAAAAACTTGGGTGAAGTTGGAGAGAAAGAGACTGAAACAGAAGTTTTGTTGCTTGAGCACGACGTTCCCCATCAGCCATTCTCACAGGCTGTTCTTAGCTTTCTTCCAAAGATGCCCTGGAGCATTACTGAAAAGGTAAATTGAAAAAAAAAAGAATGTATAAATTACTGTATCTGGCCTAATTTGATTTTTGTATGTGTGGTTTTTTTTTTTTTTTTTTTTTTAAGATTTTATTTATTTATTCATAAGAGACACAGAGACAGGCAGAGACATAAGCAGAGGGAGAAGCAGGCTCCCTGCAGGGAGCCCGATGTGGGATTCGATCCCAGAACCCTGGGATCACATCCTGAGCCGAAGGCACATGCTCAACCACTGAGCCACTCACACGTCCCTGTATGTCTTTTTAAATATGTAGAAAATAAGCATCCAGTTCTTGATCTCAGCTCAGGTCTTGATCTCAGGGTTGTGCATTCAAGCCCTGCATTGGGTTCCACATTGGGCATGCAGCCAATAAATGAAGGGAGGTAGGAGAAACCATAGCCCTGTCCTCCCCTGCTGCATTCATGCTAGATATAGAATTCTTAGGTATTACAAACATCATTTGTTTTACTGAAAGATACATTTTTCTGGGGAGCCAACACTAACTTATGTCAAATTATTCAAAGGTAAAGAAACCACAAGTTAATTAAAATTACAATGTGTGGTTATTATTAACAAATAAAGTTTCTTTTATAAGGTTTTTTTTTTTTAAAGATTTTATTTATTTGACACAGAGAACATTCACAAGGAGAAGGGGAGCAAGAGAGGGAGAAGCAGGCTCCCTGCTGAGCAGAGAACCCAATGTGGGGCTCAATCCCGGGACCCTGAGATCATGACCTGAGCCAAAGACGGACATTGAATCTGCTAAGCCACTCAGGCGCCCCAAAACAAAGTTTCTTTTAAAATATATATAGGGAGAGATGTCTGATTTCATAAGAGCTGTGTTTCATTTGTGCTACCAAAATAATTTTTTATATCTCAACAATGTGGCGTTTTCTAGGACATGAAAAACCGAGAAGACCTGAGACATCTGTGTGTTTGTAGTGTGGACCCACCAGGCTGTACTGATATAGATGATGCTCTACATTGTAGAGAACTTGAAAATGGAAACTTGGAGGTATTTTTGTTGTAGTGACATTCTTATCTGAATACATAGTTCTGTTTTTGAGTTTATTTTCTTTTGACCCAGTATAGAATTTGTGAATCACTCATGCCTAGTCAGTTGTAGCTACAGAGACTAATGGGCACATGTCAGAAATTGAAATGGTGAAAGTGATCATCCTTTTTCACTTTGCTCAGTTACTTCTCATTAGAACTCCATTAGTATGTTTACCCAGTTAAGCATGTTGACATCATTTTATTCTTACCTTTTTAAGGTTGGTGTTCATATTGCAGATGTTAGCCATTTTATTAGGCCAGGAAATGCTTTGGATCAAGAGTCAGCCAGAAGGGGAACAACTGTGTATCTTTGTGAAAAGGTAAATGGGTTAAATTTAAAATGGAATTTTGACACATACTTGGAACTTTTTTTTAGCGTCTGTTTTATTCTTACTAATAAAATCATCGGAGGTGTTTCCATCCTCAGTATTTAGTGAAATACGAGGAATAACTATTATATATAAGTTGTGCATTGTTAGTTTGTAAAAACCATGGGCACTCTGGAATTCTTGAATGGTCTGAAATAGTACCTGAATTAGCTAAATGACATACAAAGAAGGGGGCCATAAATCAGTGAAAATAATGCAGTGTGTTTGGTTATGAGTGACCCAAATAACAAATAGGTTTAGGTGCAATAAATTGTTTTGTAACATTTAACTTATTAGTTACGGGTAACTAACGTGTCTTCCGTTGCTTCAAAAGTTTAGTCATGAGTCTAATTTTGTCATAATTTACCATTTCTTCTTTTTAAAGGAATCTTCCATAAACTTACAAAGAAAGTTGTGACAGTGGAAGGGAAAGTTAAGCCTAATCTCTTATGAATCCATTGTCAGAGTTCTTGCATGTAGCTTTTTTCTGTAAAAATTTTATGGCTTTTTTTCAGTATGTCTAAAGCACCACATAGTCATAGAGCTGTTAAAACTTGTGTCTGTTATCTAGTCCAAACCTACTGTCTAGAGCAGGGATTGCAGACTTGAAGGACGGCTAAGTGGCTTGTAGAGAGGACTTATGCTTAGATCCACTGATAGGAAGTCCGGTTTCCTTTCGTTGCTTCCTGTTTGTAACAGTTCCGTGGAAATACTTTTCTAGAAATAGATATATTTCTTATTTTCTCAATTTACAAAGACCTGTTCTCCCCTTTTAAATTAATGCTACTTGAGAATGAAACGTCAAATAAATGTGTGGCTATAGATAAGTAATCTGCACTCTTGTTTTTTCCTGTTCCAGAGGATCGACATGGTTCCAGAGCTGCTTAGCTCTAATTTATGTTCCTTAAGATGTAATGTTGACAGGTACTGATACATGTTTTTTTCATGAGAACATAATATTTACTGTTTTAATGGACTCCCATTAACAAACACTGGACTTTCCTCCGTAGGTTGGCATTTTCATGTATTTGGGAAATGAATCACGATGCTGAAATCTTAAAAGTGAGGTTTACCAAAAGTGTCATTAATTCAAAGGTTGGTTTCATGGTTAATATTAAATGTTTAAGATCTTTGGTACTTTTAACAGTGTTCTAGATGGTTTTGAAAAAGATTTGTTAAATTAAAATTTTCCCCAATATTGTAGCAAAATCTAATTTTTCCATTTATCTGCTTAATTCTTGACACAGTTGTCTTAATATTCAGAAACTTACAAAGCCTGGGTACTTGAGAAGACTAAATAGATGGCTTTTTGTCCTAATTCAGGAACACTACTATTTGAAATTGTTCCAGTGTATAAACTGGTCAGTATTTCCAAACTTGGCATGTACACTATCTTGTGATATTCACAATTTTTCAGAGAAATAATGTTATAAATTATCCTTGGATTTTAGCAGAATTACCCTGAAGTTTCAGGTCAGACAGAGTGGAGCCAGGTTCTTATCCTTCTCTTTTTTGGAAATCTCCCCACATTCCCTTATGTTCTCACTCTGCCCTTAGTTTTCCTCTGAAGTTTGCCATCAAGTAGTTGCTTTCAGCCATCTTGGATGAACTAATGGTTGGAAAAGAAGGCAGTATTGAACTGATAGTTACTGATGTATGAATGATTTAAGCCTTCCTCAATTTGTGTTTTTTAAAGAGGATGAGTTTCTTTTTCTCCCAGACTTGATCGGTGTAACAAAATTATATGAAACAAGTTCAGTGAACATACAACAGAAAACATTTTTGGAAGGGAAGTCTTAGTTCTTAGTAGATAACTTGGATTCCCTAAGAATCTGACCTGGTCTGCATTATCTAACTCTCCTATGCTATTCCTGGCAACTTTTACTTGTGAAGTTACCTTTTTCTTTTCTTTTTTTTTTAAGCTTTTTGATTTATTTGAGAAGGAGAGAAAGAGAATAAAAGGGGCAGCGGAGAGGGAGAGAGAGTCCCAAGCAGGCTCCGTGCTGAGCTCGGAGCCACTCGGGCTTAATCTTGTGACCAAGAGATCATGACCTAAGCTGAAACCTGATGCTTAGTTGACTGCACCACCCAAGTGCCCCTATACTTTTTTTATTTATTTATGTTTTTGATAAGCTAAAGAATGGTAGTTCCCATGAGGTGCAAAATAGGAACAGAAGCAGTATTTGTATATTCAAATTATAATTGGAAATTACTTGAGATCTTTTTTACTATGATTGGTCTCATTTTTAGATACTTAATTTGGGATATTTCATAGACATTCTGTAAAACATGATGTCTAGGCTATTACAATATTCTTAGTTATTTGCCATTGAGTAAGGAAGTAATGATGATCTGAAAAGGACTTCACAATAGTCATTGCCAGAGAATAATATAACTTTCATTTTTACTTTATTTTGTGTTACCTAAGCATTTATTTGTTAACTGACCTGTGAAAGTAAAGTTTAAGCAATTTATTTACCAACAGATACTACCATTTTGTTTTGTTTATACAGATTGACTTATTTTTAGAGGGATGGCATTAGTGGGGGAGGGGCAGAGGGAGAGAGAGAATCCCAAGCAGACACCCTGCTTACTGCAGAGCCCTATCCCATGACCCTGAGATCTGACCCCAAAACAAGAGTCAGACACACTCAACGGACTGAGCCACCTAGGCATCCCATTTTGTTTTTTGTGAACATAGTTTGCTTATGTTGTGTAATGCATCAGATACAAATTAATGAATCAGAAACCATAGGTCTGGAGTATATATATAATGGCTTAGGACTATCTTTTGTTATTGATTTAGGTTTTCCAAAATCATAGATTTTATGTAGTGCAAATAGGAAAATATAGTAAACCAGGTTTTTTTCCTACATGTAAAATAAATTTTTAAAATTATTTTTAGAGAGAGCATGTGAGAGTAGGGGACAGGGAGGGACAGAGGGGGAGAAAGAATCTAGGCTCTGTGCCCAGCCTGGAGCCCCATGTTGGGCTTGAGCTCACAATCCTAAAATAATGACCTGAGCTGAAATTAAGTTAGCCACTTAACTGACTGAGCCACCTAGGTCCCCTATAAACCAGGGTTTTTTGTTTTGTTTTGTTTTGTTTTAATTATTTATTCATGAGAGATAGAGAGGCAGAGATATAGGCAGAGGGAGAAGCAGGCTCCATGCAGGGAGCCCGATGTGGGACTCGATCCCAGGACTCCAGGATCATGGCCTGGGCCAAAGGCAAGTGCTCAACTACTGAGCCACCCAGGGATCCCCAGTTTTTTTAAGAGTTATACTAACATATGGTTTTCTTTTTAGGCTTCCCTTACATATGCTGAAGCTCAGATGAGAATTGATTCTGCAGCCATGAATGATGATATTACCACTAGTCTCCGTGGACTAAATAAGCTAGCTAAAATTTTGAAAAAAAGAAGAATCGAAAAAGGGTATATTTCAAAACTATTAAGAAGTGTGTTAATTTATTTATCCTAGTAATAAGATAATCTGTGAACTCTTTAAAGTGTTTTATCATGGACAATGACAGACTGTTTAATGAGCTGAATAGAAACTCAGAGACATTCTTTTTCTTCTAGCTACCTTTTATATTTGCAACTTAATTCTGGACTGATGTTTGTTCAGGAGCTCTGTCTTTGTAATTTATTATGCTAAAGAATTAAAGATCTTGGAGAAATTCTAGGGAGGCAAGAGCTCCTTAAGACTTTTCCATGGATTGTTTCTAGTTTTAGTCAGAAATGAGTTTCTATATTGAACATTGGTTTTCAGATACTTAAATAAATGTAGATGAACTACTTGTACTTTAGAGTTTGAAGTGATTTTAGAGATTGTTTAACCCAACATTACAGGATTATAACATTCATTCATTTACTTATTTATTTATTTATTTATTTATTTATGACTTTTAAATGATTAAGAGTTATATAGAAGCAGTCTTCCCAAAGATCTAATAACTAGTGGCAGATACTTATCATTTAGGTATTCTGTCATGGGATTTGCCTAACTGCAGCAGTATAAGATAAGGACTATCCAACCAAAATTGTTGAAGTAAAGTAGTTAAATTTGATTTTTAAAAGATAGCATCAGCTCTTGGAGTAAAGCAAGTATATGAGCCTTTTAGATGTTGGTCTTGGGTTCCCCTGCCCATCCAGAGGAGGGTCACAGGTGGTTACTAAAAGTGCTTTATTGTTGGGAAGTACAAACTCTAGAACTGTGCTATTTCATAAGGTGTGCCTATGTAAATTAAAATTTTTAAATAGTAAAGAAAATTAAGAATTCAGTTCCTGAGACACACTAGCCACATTTCAAATACTCAGTAGCCACATATGGCTAGTGATTACCATATTAGTGTAGATAGAGAACATTTCCATCTCTGAAGAAAGTTATATCGGACAGTATTTTTCTAGGTAGTTACACTGAGTCATCTTTATATCTACTCAAAAGGTCAGTTTTCTGCGAATACTCAGTGGGATCCTAAATATAAAACTTGGCAGCTATGTAAGGATAACTTGGATGCATTAAACCCAAAGAAACTAAAAAGGACACAAAACAGCACATTTTTCAGCAAGTGTTTGTTTATTGAAGGTTTATAGTATGCAAGATATCAGAAGAAAGTTTGAAGATAATGTTTAGAAAGTTTGTTTTAAAAGCAAAATGAGTAAAATGCAAATTGAAACTATTCATTTTGGTGGTTTTAAGGAGAAATTTGCATTAGTATTTAGCTTCTCTTGATTAGTACAGGAATGATAATTTTTTAAAAGATTTTATTTAAAAAAAATTTTATTTACTCATGAGAGAGAGAAAGAGGCAGAGACATAGGCAGAGGGAGAAGTAGGCTCCCTGTGGGGAGCCCAATGTGGGACTTGATCCTGGGATCCCAGGATCACGACCTGAGCCAAACAAAGCAGATGCTCAACCACTGAGCCACCCAGGCACCCTCAGGAAAGATAATTTTTAACTTCCAAAACAGTCTTTACTTTTAATTCTGTAACCAGTCATCTACTGGTGAAAAAGAGGTCATCGAGTCTTCTCAGTCTTAGGGGAAAATTGAGCAAACAATCAGGAAAAAAATTTGTTATTTTTTTGCTTTCTTAAAGGATATGTTCTGTTTTATATTTATTTTATGTCTGTCTTAAAAGATTAATGTTATGTCATGAACAGACATAACGTTTTAAGTGTCATATGAAGAAAAAGTGATGAAAATGTGATTAACAAATCTTGCTTTTGGGGCACCTGGGTGGCTCAGTTGGTTGAGCATCTTCCTTTGGCTCAGGTCATGATCTCTAGGCCCTGGGATTGAGCCCCACATGTGGCTCCCTGCTCAGGGGAGCCTACTTCTCCCTCTCTCTCTGTCTGTCGCTCTGTCTCCTTGTGTGTTCTCTTTCTCTTTCCTTCTCTCTGTCAAATAGATAAATAAAATCTTAAAAAAAAGCAACAAATCTTGCTTTTAAGGTCAGATGTATTGATAAACACAGACTAAATCTAGTGTAGAATCTTACTGTAAAGACTGCAGGACAAGAAAGGAATTATTGGTCCAGAATATTTGTCAAGAATCTCAGTGTAGTATTCCTTTGGTAGTTCTAATAAAGCTGAAGAATTGGGGGAAGAGGTGAAGAGTTAGCTTACACAGTTTGATCTTTTGTCCCTCCACTTTTCCCCTCTTCTGCACGATTGATTAGAGTTACCCACCTTCATTTAAAATTCTTTGTCTTAAGTGGTTTGAACCTAACCTGATGAAAATAGCATCAGGGCGTGAAGAAACATAAGACTTGCCCTGTTGGAATTTACTTTTCCCAGGAGAACCTGCCAGCTCATTAAGTGAACCATGCATATAAAGCATTTAGAATAGTCTGTAATCTGACACGTAGCACTCCTTATCAGTAGCGTCAGTGTGTGTACATTACAGGGTCGTGGTTTATCAGTCTCTATGTTGGCTGAGCGAATGTGCACGTACTTTTGAACTGTGGATATTCTGATGTTACTTATCTGCCCATGGCAGCTTTCCTTTTGCCACTCTGCATCATCCTTCACCCCCAATACATTGTTTTCTGCAATAAAATATTGCCAGTTACCTTCTTTACTTACAAAAGTGATTACAAATCCATGTTTATAAGTAATTCTAATACTGTTATCCTCTGAGGTACCTTTTGAATCTTGCTTAGAAAACACTGAAATAGTGGAAATCTGAAAATCTTCTAAAAAGTAAAATTTCCAGATTGTCTTTAGCAAAATTATTTTCTAGCTACTGGTTGGGTGATTGTTTTGGGGTGAAATATACATTTACATATTTTTCTAAGAGGCTTTTCTCATTTTTTCTTTTTATGGTATGTGTTAATTGTATACTTTGTCATCAGTCTAGAAGCTTCATTTTAGGTTTTTTCATCTATTAATTATATGTGCTAATGCTTTATAATTGCATGTGTATTTTTATTATGTCCAAATGAATATATGTAATTTTTAAATGTCCAAATTAATACATATAGTTCAAAAATTAAATATTTGTGTATACTCAAAAAAAAAGCTCAGAAAAACTATGAATAAAAACTCATCATTTGGATACAGAACATACTCAAATTCTTAGAAGCACAAGGACGCATATTTTGGTGAGTTACTATAGTCCTGCCTTAAATGCACTTTGATCTGTGAGATGCAAAGCTGTCAGTGAAAATAGAACATAAAACGTAGCAGATGGTCTTAAAGGTTTTAGAAGAAAAAGTATTACTTGCTGAGATCATTTTCTATTTTAAAAGCATCACTTCTGGAATTATATCTGTTATTGGCTCACTTTACTAATTTACATCTTTAATTTTTATTTAGGGCTTTGACTCTTTCTTCTCCAGAAGTTCGATTCCACATGGACAGTGAAACTCATGATCCTATAGATTTGCAGACCAAGGAACTCAGGTATGTAAATTCTTGCTGGGCAGTAGATAGGATTTTTATTTTAAATGCAATAACTAGTATATATATTAATAAATAAAACCTATTTGTACCCCAAATACCTGTTTCTAGTAGGGTTATGATTTCTGTAGATCTTTTTGATTTAGGATATATAGGAAAAAATAAATATGATTTTGCTTTTTAGTTTTTCATACATAAAACTGAGATTAGTATTATAATAGAAGAATTTCTGATTTGATTTGTTCTGGATGTGTGGCATATTAGAACTTGACCAGTAATAGTTATGGTAACCAAGAGATTGCCCCGGTTAATTTCTTAAGTATTTAATGTAGAAGAGCATAGTGGTCATGACCTTGTGCTTTAAAGCCAGACTGCCTAGGTTTGGATCTCACTTCCACCAATAACTCAAGACAAGTTATTTGGTCTTTTTATGCATCTGTTGGTGAAATAGGACTGATAATGGTAACTACCTCACCAGATGTTCTGAAGAGTGCTCAGATGTTATTGTTGTTGCCATTGTATTGATTTAGTTGAGATTGAAGAAGCAAAGTTAAATCACTTAGGCTTCTTTTCTAAGCCTTTTAAAAGGTAATTCTGAAATTATTATTATTTTTTTTTATTATTTTAAAGATTTTATTTATTCATGAGAGACAGAGAGAGAGAGAGGTGGAGACACAGGCAGAGGGAGAAGCAGGCTCCGTGCAGGGAGCCTGATGTGGCACTTGATCCCAGGACTCCAGGATCATGCCCCTGGGTCAAAGGCAGGCGCTAAACCACTGAGCCACCCAGAGATCCCCTAATTCTGAAATTAAATGCACATGTATACTTTTCTCCTAGATGACCAAGGATTAAAAATGAGACAATATGCAAGTTTCTTAGGACCAGTGAGTGCTAAAATGAAAAAATACTTTTGGGAGAACTGTACAAATAAAACTAATGTTAATGTGAACAATGAGCCTAATACTAAGACGTTTTTTGAGGAAAATTTCGAATCTAACTTTGCCAAACTAGAGTATCACCCCTTTCTTTTTACCAAGAAGAAGACAAAACACATTTCTAAGAGCTTGTCCCTGTAGTTTTAAAGGTACCATTATATAATGCCCATTCAGCCAGTGATTTGGGAGAAAGAAAGCACAGTGTACACAGAATACAGATCATTTACTAACCTAAGTTTTAAGTAGACATAGACTATAGAGAATGAAGAGTAACATCAAATTGGTTAAGAGTTTTGAAGTCAGTTAAGTGGGCTTGAGTCTTTTTACTACTAACTCTGACTTTGAGCAAGAGAATAATGTTACACATCCTTAGTTTTCTCATTAACAGAACTAACATATAGCTTTCTCTATATGGATACAGATGATACAACATAGCTAATGTCAGGCCCATAATAAATATCCAGAATAGGTATTGTAAATATAATTTCTTCATTTTGGTGATTTATGGGTGAATATTTTACTTTTTAAGCCCAAATTATTATGACCTAAATAGGTCTTAATTCTTATTAGTAAACTTTATTTTGGGCAGCCCAGGTGGTTCAGTGGTTTAGCGCCGCCTTCAGTCCAGAGCCTGATCCTGGAGACCCAGGATCGAGTCCCATGTCAGGCTCCCTGCATGGAACCTGCTTCTCCCTCTGCCTGTGTCTGTACGCCTCTCTCTCTCTCTTTCATGAATAAATAAAATCTTAAAAAAATAAAATAAAAAAATAAACTTTATTTTTATGGAGTTATAGTTAAAAATCTCTTTACACTTCGTAAAAGCAGGTGAAAATGCTTATAGTTTGGATTTTATATATTACTCGAGTTAGTGAAATTTCTGTTTCTTAAATGCAACTTTAAAGTCTCTTGCATGACATTTACTCATGCATTAGATGCATAGTAAGATTGTCAGCATAGCAGCTGAGAAATGAAAGAGCCCTAGGTTACAAAAAATATACATGTGCACACACATATAGAAATGTTTACATAGGAAATACTTGTCATATATAGAAGTCTCAAATTCTTTTTCCTTCTTTAATGATTTCTCTATTGGCAGAGAAACAAATTCCATGGTGGAAGAATTTATGTTACTTGCCAATATCTCTGTTGCAAAAAAAATTCATGAAGAATTCTCAGAACATGCCCTGCTTCGAAAACACCCTGCTCCTCCTCCATCAAATTATGAAATTCTTGTTAAGGCAGCTAAATCCAAGGTAAGGTCACATAGTTTGCAAAATCATCTGTATTTGAATTGTGATCTATCCTTTGTACTAAATAATCTACATTTGCATCTGCATGAAAGTTTTGTTGGTTGTTTTGATGCAAAGATATGTGAGTAGTACTTTTGATTAAGGAAAAAGATCATCTAAGATGGATGCAGTCATCTCCTTCTACATTGAAATCATTTGCTTCTTTAATAAAATCTTTTGATGTCTGAACGAGCACCCTGTGCTACAGCCAGAAGTTCCAGACTAACTTATTTGCAGTATCTTGAACATGTGAAGCTCTTCGATATCTCTTTGCCTATATACATTTCTCTGTATCTGTATTATTTTATGCCTCCTCTGAACTGCCTAACTTTAGAGACTTAGAAATAATTGTTTTTCCTCTTATCTTCAACTCAGTTAAGCCCTCTTTATATCATGGCCCTAAGAAAAAAGTCCATTTATTGCATACATTGGGGGAAAAGAAAAATGTAGAAAGGGTGGGGGGAAAAGAAAAATGTAGAAAGGGTACCGTATCCTACACCTCATTTTGGCATAATTACCCTTATCTTCGTGGTGACTATGGCTTATATTGGTTTTCTTTGGATCTCTTGTTTAGTTTGTTTAGTTTCCATCTCTCCTGTCTAGAAAAGAGCTGGAAGTAGTGTTTGGTCTCAGGGTATTATTCTAATAGAATGGTGTTGGTTTCTGGTTTTTCAGATTTTTTTATCTTTATGGTGGGTCTTCTACCCCTATCCATCAGAACAGAAACAGCTTCTCCTCTGCTCTAAGGCTGACACTGTAAATTGGGGAATTTTCTCTTATTGTCCTATATCTTCCTAAGACATGGGAAGAGGAGAAAGGATTTAAGCATTTTTGCCTCAACTCCCAAAGTAGAACAAAGCTGTTGGTTTGATGTATTAACCATTAAGGTATTATTTAGCCTCTGGCCTTTACTTTTACTTTGAATGGAAGGAAAATATATATCTGCAGAGGAGATCCAGAAATGCTGGAAAGTATCCAGATCTGCATTGATTTTTTTTTTTCCCTACCCAAACAAAGACTAGGCAGGCACAGATTGGACTTTGAGAAATAACACTCTTGCTTCCACCTTCTCCATTCTTTTTCCCTTTGAAACTACTTCAGAATGTTGATACCTTAGTACCTTTAAATGCTTTCAGAACATTTTAAGCTTTGATGTTGCACAAAACAATCACTGCTTTTTATAAGTTATTTTTAGTTCTAGGTTAAGGACAAAAGACAAGAATACTTATTATATGGTCAAAAACACCATATTCAGTTCAGTTTGTTGTATTTTGAACACATGATGGTACTTATTTTAGAATGTTTAATATGATGCTGTTTCCCTTTTCTTTGCTTTCAGAATTTGGAAATTAAAACTGATACAGCCAAATCCTTGGCTGACTCTTTGGACCGGGCGGATTCCCCGACTTTCCCATATCTCAACACTCTCTTAAGGATATTAGCCACTCGCTGTATGATGCAGGCTGTGTACTTCTGCTCTGGAATGGATAATGATTTTCATCATTATGGCTTAGCATCTCCAATATACACACATTTTACTTCACCCATTAGAAGGTATTTTTTCCTGGGGCACCTGGGTGGCTCATTCAATTAAGTGTCTGCTTTCAGCCAGGAATCATGATCCCAGGGTCCTGAGATCAAGCCCCATGTTGGGCTCCCTGCTCCTTGGGGAACCTGCTTCTTCCTCTCCCTCTGCCTGCCACTCCCCCTACTTGTTCTCTGTCCCTCTCTGTCAAATAAATAAAATCTTTAAAAAAAAAGTATTTTTTCCTTATAAAATTATAGGAGGTAGAAAATAGTTTATTTTAAACTGTAAAAAGATACGTTAATGCTAATGTAGCATGATTATTTCTCCTGCACACATCTAGATATGCAGACATCATCGTCCATCGGTTGTTGGCTGTGGCTATTGGGGCTGACTGTACTTATCCAGAGTTGACAGACAAACACAAGCTTGCAGATTTATGTAAAAATCTCAATTTCCGGCACAAAATGGCTCAGTATGCCCAACGTGCATCAGTGGCTTTTCATACCCAGGTATTTGCCTTCTGTCAGTAATGTCAGGGGAGATGAAGTTTTGTTCACTTTCAATTTAATTTCAGAATACTTTTTGTTAATTTCAAAAATATTTTAAGACAACCCTTAATAAGGCTATGTGTTATCTTACAGTTGTTTTTCAAAAGCAAAGGAATAGTAAGTGAAGAAGCCTATATTCTGTTTGTAAGAAAGAATGCTATTGTGGTGTTAATTCCAAAGTATGGTTTAGAAGGTACAGTCTTTTTTGAAGAAAAGGACAAACCAAAGCCAAAGCTTATTTATGATGATGAGGTACAGTATTTCTGATGTTTTTATTTTGGGGTCTTTTGAGGGAGTACTTATTCTTTGATGGTACCAATAAAGGACAGAATTATTTTTTTTTATCCTACAGAGTTTAATTGTACCAACTAATAAGCTGATTCTATTTATAATTTCTCACTTCAGTTTATTTTCCCACATTCTCATGTTGTCCTTGATTTGTTTCATACCATGTAGTTTCCTCCCCGCAGGAAAACCTGAATTATGCTTTGCACTCGGTGGACAAGTGCATCAGAGTAAAAGAATAAATGGCTGCTTATTGCTCAGACAGGAATTTTTTAAACCTGTTTCCAGTGTTTGACATGCTCTCTACTGCCCTAACTCTAATAGAACTGTAACACAGCAAACTTTGCCCACAGAATCTTTTTCTCTGGTAGACCAGCAATCTGGTCATTAGTGGGTGAGGATCCTGAGATTAATGAATATATATATTGGGACCATCTTACTGAGAGGTGGGGAGTATGCACATAAGTGGGTCATATATATGTAAAGCTATTAGGCTAATGGTTTTGATTATAGTGAACACCTCGGTGCTTATTAAATATGGAAGTAATTTTTTAAATTTAATGTGAAAGATAAAGTAAAATATGTTTTATTTAGGTACCTTCCCTTAAAATAGAGGATACAGTGTTCCATATATTTGATAAAGTTAAAGTGAAAATCATGCTAGACTCATCCAATCTCCAGCATCAGAAAATCCGAATGTCCCTGGTAGAACCACAGGTAAGACCAAACTTCACTGTCCATGTTGTGATGGTAGAAAAGGTACATATTGTGTGAAAGAGAGGGATGTAGTTCTAAGTTATTTCTGTTCAAGAATAGGGGTCTTATAAGTAGTGTGTGAGCCAGATATTTGCGTGACAAATGCTATTTTCTCACCGATTTCCCTAGGCTATGGGATCCCAGACAATTGGGATTCTTTGGAAAAGGTCCTCAGTACAAAAGGCAGAGAGCTGTCTGAGATCTCCTGCCTGGTCCCTTTTCACTTTTATCAGTTTTGAAATCGGCAGTTTTAAAGATTAAGTATGTTTCACCCTAAAATGTTAGATCTTTTGTTTAAGATTTTATTTATTTATTCATGAGAGACACAGAGAGAGACAGGCTCTGGCAGAGGCAGAAGTAGGCTCCTTGAGGCAGCCTGGTGTGGGACTTGATTCCGGGACTCCAGGACCCTGGGATCATGCCCTGAGCTGAAGGCAGATGCTCAACCGCTGAGCCATCCAGGTGTTCCAAGATACTAGTTCTTTGTTCGCCCCAGCACACCTGAGGCCTCTGATGCTATCAGTGGCTCAGCTAGGACAAACTGGACATGTTCTAGCTAAACCACACTGTCTCAGGACATGCTTCTCACACATTGAGATTGTGCCTGTCTTCATTTTTGAACCACTATTTGTGAAGTATGTATACTTTGTGTGGAAGACCCTTCACTAATCTTAATCTCTTTCTCCTCTCTATCCTCACTCACATCCTTTTAAATTTGAAAATGTCAGTGGGGAAGGGGAAGATGAGATTGATTCCTTATTTTATGCTTTTACTCACCTTATTTTTCCGTTTGCATTACTTTAGATTCCAGGAATAAGCATTCTGGCTGATACTCCAAACATGGACAGTGATGAACCAGAGAGAAAGAAAAAGAAACATGAGAAATAGCTATAGTCAACAAAAAAACTTCAAAGACTGGTTTCCGTAAAACAAAACGAAAACAGAAACAACAAAAAAAACCTGAGAGAACACTTTTAAACCTAAGAAGTATGTGATACAGTTTGTTACTTTTAAATACATTTCAATGGTTTTAAAAATTTGCATTTTTTTAATTGAACTGTTTGTTGACCATGTCTGTCCATATACTTCATTTTGGGATTGAACAGAACTATTTATGCATAAAAATTCAATTGAATATCCATCACTTAAATAGTGACAAGATAGCAACCTCAGGGATCTGTAAAGATCATTTAGATGGAGCATTCATCTGCTCACTAAAGAACAGATTAACTTTATATAAGTAATTTGATTACTTAATATTAATAGAAAAAGCCTATCATTTTCCTATGGAGGAAAGTAGAACATTTTTAGAAGTCAGAATCTGTTTAGATCCTGTTTCTAAATCTTGAAAGCTGTCCATGTTTGGTATGGCAGTTTTTAGATTTCAAGACAATGACGTCAAGATTTGTCAAGGAATTCAGTCCTTTGCCATCTTTATCTAACTTATGTGAATTTCCTATAAACTTTTACCATTAGAAGCTTCCTGCATTCTTATTAGTGGTCCTTGAACAGCTGTGAGTGTCTGGGAATTGAATGTTATAGGAAGGCAAGTAGGATATTTTGATCGACTGGAAAAAGTTTTTAATATCAGGTAGTAAGTATGATCATCATCATCCTTGACCTTTAGCTCAGACCTCTCCCCAAATAAGGCATTAGGGGCTCAGAGAGCAAATAGAAATGGCACTTTAAACGTCTGCATCATGTTATTTATAAAAAGCAGGTTCATGAGTGGCTTTTAAACTATCTATGTATCAGGTTCTGTGGGAACGGGGATTGTCTAATGACCTATTAAAGGGAACAGAATGAAGTAAAGATTACAATTTGGTGTGCCTTATTCAACCACAAAGATTAGTAATGTTTAAGTATTTTTTAAGAATATTTTGATTCTTAATTTTATTTTACTTTGCTTATTCAATTTTTAAAGTACTTACAATGTACCAGGCTCATCACCAAGTCAAGTAAACTATTTCTGCCTTAAAGGAGCTTGCAGTAGACTGAGAAAGGACCAGCAAATACGTCAGCAGGTATAACTAAGTGGGAATAACTACCACATGTACAATCATTTAGGCTGTCTATTATTATTGTTCCAGTTTCCTACTACTGAGGGAAACATCCATACATTGAGGCAGAACTTGTTTCAGTTGAACGAAGGTAACTGTGAGTGGTCTTGAGTCCAAGTAATGGGCTAACATCCAAGAGCAGTTGTCAGTGAGCCTTTTCTCTAAAGGACCAGCCATGTTAGACTCTGCTAGCCAGTCTTGGCTACAACCATAGTACTCAACTCTTAGTGTGAAAGCAGCCATAAGACAATACATAAACAAGCATGGCTATGTTCCAACAAAACCTTTAATTTAAATTTTGTAACTCTCGTGTCACAAAACCCATTTGATTTCCACCTCCCCACCATTTAAAGGTCCTTTGCTGACAGCCCATGGTTTACTTGCAGCAGAAGGAAAGGGAGGCTTCTTGGTTAAGGCAATAGCTAACCTGTCTTTCCAAGTTTCTTTCCTTGGGTCTCGGTCTAAAGCATTAGTCCTTATTGGGTAGTTCAAGTGACCAGAAGAATCCTTATTTTTACTCTAAAACTTCATCCTAAGTAATCTAAAATGCTTCTAATTTATTTATTTATGATAGTCACAGAGAGAGAGAGAGAGAGAGAGAGAGAGAGAGAGAGGCAGAGACACAGGCAGAAGGAGAAGCAGACTCCATGCACCGGGAGCCCGACGTGGGATTCGATCCCGGGTCTCCAGGATCGCGCCCTGGGCCAAAGGCAGGCGCCAAACCGCTGCGCCACCCAGGGATCCCCTCTAAAATGCTTCTAATGTTAGTTTCTACGCTAAGCAGTATACATAGAATATTACATTTAAAAAGCCCTGTTGGGTAAGACTGTCCCCTGCACCTCCCCACCATTTAATAGATGAGAGGACTGATTAAGGTTTTCTGGCCCAGATCAAGAAGTAAGTGACAGGAGAATTTGAATCCAAAGTATAATTACTACATCCTTGTTTCTTGTACTATTAAAAAAAAAAACATAGCCAGGGAGGCTCCTACCTTTACAGCACAGCAGTTGCTATTTAAGTTTATATTGATTATAAGCCAGTGTGATTAAGGACTCAACTTTATAATGGAGTATCTTTAGCAGTGGACCTAGTGACTAACAGCTGGGGGAGAGAAGGAGTTAAGTACACAGGAAGAAATGGTTAGCAAGTTACAAGGTGTAAAAAAGCAGAAAAATGACACAATGGTAGTATTTATTATTTCCTAGGGCTGCATATGAATTATTACTCCCTTTTGAAGATGATTTTTAAAAGGTGGTTTATAAATACGAATATACCTTCTCCAGAGGTAAAGAATATTTCTGAAAAATTTCTATATCACTTTTACTCCCAGCAGGAACATAAATTTTGAAAAAACTAGTTTTGTGTCTGCCCAACCATAATTTAATAGGCCTAAAGCCCTACAGACACTCCACCATTGCCCAATCCCCACTGTTTTTCTTGGTTCTCCCAGGTTATTTCTCTCCCCAGCCAAATTTTAGCTGGAAAGGATGTTCCCGCCCTAGAGGTAGAGATTTATATCCTGGGCATCCTATACTTACCCCACCAATAATATGTGATGTTAAGATGCTGTTAGTACTAATTTTCTAGTAGGTACATTTATTTTTTTTAATTTTATTTAAATTCAGTTAACATATATATATATATATATATATATTTATCACTGGTTTCAGAGGTAGAGGTCAACTCATCAGTCTTTATACCCAGCCCTCCTTAATGCCCATCACCCAGTTACCCCATTTCCACAGACCTTCCCCTCCAGTGATCCTCAATTTGTTTCCCATGATTAAGGGTCTCTTATGGTTTGTCTCCCCCTCTGATTTCATCTTATTTCTCCCTCTCTTCCCCTATGATCCTGTTTTGTTTCTTAAATTCCATATTATGAAGTGGGCTTAGCATTTACATTTTTTAAAAGTAGTGAACAGTAATGATTGGAACCAAGAATTTCTACACAGAAATGAACAAATCAAGAATGAAAAATTCTGGAAACCTGCTTAAATCTCCTTCCTACCTCTTTAAGTTTGTTTTATAGCTAATTCAGATTGATTTTTCACAAAGGTTATATATGTAAATTCATCTGTATATTCATGTATTTTTACATAAAATAGTATGCTTAATATTCACATGTTCTTAAGACTACTGCTAAATTCAGTGCTGTTGGTAAGGTTTACTAATAAGCAGGTCACTGACCCTCTGGGACAGGAGCAAAGTCCTTGCTCTCAAACTTTTTATTGTTAAACACATCAATCAAGGTAAGTACAAAAATATTTATTAATGAAAAATACAGTTGTACTTCAATGAGTTGAAAGTTCCAGGAGCTTTTCTGTTGTTCCCATGTCATTAAATTAAGCCCTTGATTTTTCACATTAAGGGGGGAAAGCAAGCTAATAAGCATGTTGGTTGAAGCAACTTTCTCCCAATCACGATCATATTATTGATCCTGTGTGTAAAAAATATGTGAGGAGCCACTGAGCGATGGTCTTTGGTTCGGAGAGGTATGGGCTTCTGCCTCGAGGAGGATTGGCTGTTTCCATTCAACACCTCTGTGTTACATGTTCTTCCTGTGGGGGAAAAATATTTGCTGCTTGAACAGGACCATTCAAGGGTACAACTACTATGTTTTAAACCTGAATGCAAATTTCCTTATGAATTCTAATGGGACAGTGAAAATAGGGCTTTCTGTAATCAATATTCTGATCAAAAAGTCCCTTTCCTGGACCCTAATGCTTGCTTTGAAATGAACAGCTGTAATTCCCCGCCAAAATGGAGGAAAGGGAAATTAAGGTGGCCTCCATATTCTGTCTTAAAATTCACTTGGAGAGAGCTATGTTCATTTGTACACTTGCTGGTGTTTACTGTGTTTATGAATAAATTGGCATATCAAAATCAAAGATTCTCCTGATTAGTTTAAAATTATGATGGGTTTTCAATATGCATACATAGTTATAATCATTCTATCTAAAAGGTTCAATAAATGCCCTAATCAAAAGTACACTCAGTTCAATAATGCCCTAATCAAAAGTACACTCAGTAGGTCTATGTTATTCATAGTCTTGAAAGGCTTCTGGATTTTAAGAAAAGAGCCCTTACACCTTTGAGAGCTGTTATTTGGATGTGTAGTCTCTCACTTGTACCATTTTCCTAATCAAAACTCTTCTTTATGTTACTAACTTTGAAACAATGTTAGAGGCAAAAAAATGTCTTATCTCTCTATTCCCTGTTTTAAGGAAAGGAGTTCAGTTACCAATTCCAACGTAGGACTGGCTCTCCCTCTCCAACCTCTTCTCATAACCTCTCCCATAGCTAGAGTTAGGAAAATGAAGTGTTTTGATTTAAAAACTACCTTCTGCTGTTAGATGAACTGAAAACAGGCATAAACATGCTAACAAAATTTTAAGCAAAATGGGTGGAAAAATACTAAATGTCACATCTATATAATTTTTAAGATTTTAGTAATCTTTACACCCAAGGTAGGGCTCAAACTCACAACCCCAAGATGAAAAGTCACAGGCTCCACCAACTGAGCCAGCTAGGTGCCCCTGAAAAAATTCACATTTAGTAAATACTTATAAACCTAACTTATAACCATATCATGTCGTCTCCTTGTTTTTTCCATACCTTTGTATTAAAAACTTGAGATTTATTCTCAACCTCTAAGGTTTGTGCATCAGTATCTGCTCCAACTGTATCCATAATATTGCTTCCACAATTCTGTGTATTATAGCCACTGTCCATCTGATGGGAAAAAGAAAAAGAGAAAAACAAGGATATAACACTGCAGACTAGACTAATTTACTTATCCATAAAATTTGAGGAACTTGTATGTTTAAATAAGTTAGAAATAATTGTATAAAATGTATTTCTAAAATATAAGATACAATTTATATAATAAATATAAAATACTTAAGTGAATCACTATATACTACCATTCACAAGTGAATAATACATGTATTATTTAATACTGACCACACTGAATGAAATTTAAAATATAGAAACAAAAGGTAGTTCTACATAGAACTGGTTGTTCTCCAAAATTGTCACTGTACTGCAGCATTCCTTTTGGTAAAATCCATCTTGTAGTTTCCTTAGAATCTGAGAACTAGCCACTATGATCTTGCTTTCCTGTTTGTGATCACACCCAGAAGATAAAAGTGAGGATTACAATCAACTTCACCTTCCAGTTCTAGCTTTACCAAGCTTGTCTCCAAATACCTTGGTTTTATCTCTAAATAGGATTTACCTAAAAGGCATGCTATCTTTAAGACTATTCAAAATAATTCACATTTTTTAAAAGGCCAGTTACATTATACACCATTATTGAAATACAAATCTTAGCTTCATAATACTACTACATATACATAATGGCTCTAGATGTTAGTTCAAATTTTCATTTTAATGAATTGTAGCATTCTAGAATGTACTGTTGCAGCCCCAAGTTGAAAAAAGGATTCTGGAAACTTCAGTTTTTTACATACATGATAAATATTTACTGAATGCCTAAAAAAGTCCCACGGCCTATATGGCACGCTACATAGTACCATTCCTACTTTCTCCTTACAATAACCCTATAAACCTCACAGATGAAGAAGCTAAGAAAGGTCAACTTTCACAGCATCAGAATGAGGCAATGAAGAGCTGAGTCTCCCAAGCCCCTGTCCACTACACACAATGCATCAATCTTACAGTGCTGAGCACCAAATAACACCAAACCCCATGAGGGGTTCACCCTACACTTTGAAACTCTTTCTGCAAATTAGGATCAGAGGGAAGGAAAAGACTGTACTTTTGTCTCCATCACAAAGTGCATTCTAGAAAACAAAACAAAACAAACAAAAACCACAACAAAGTGCATTCTACCATAATCTTAAGAAAAACATTTCTAGTTTTCAAGGATGAATGCCTATGTGTTCAACTACTGGGAGTCATGTTCCATTTGAACAAAACCCTGTGACACATAAAAAAGAATCTTCCTTTATATTCCAGAGGGAAACACCTGGCTCTACTACCATTTGACAGCTATTTGATCAAAATTGTTAATTATCCGATTGCTTCCAGAGAATCAGCCAATTACTCTTCCTTTTATCACCAGTGCCAAACAACTGGTTTATACAACTCAATAGTAATGCATAACTGAGTATTTCAAGAGAAGAGTTAATACATAAAGAGTAAGACAGACACAGGAAGAGAAGATTCTTTTCCCTAGGAAGAGAAGAATCAATTGGCAGACCCATAAGATGGCAGCTGACTGCACTGGCTCTCATCTAGACCACTACTAATGGTGATGCCCACCATGGACCAACCAGACAATATACGTCATCTTCTAACTCCCCACTGGCATCAAAGCAGGCATCAGCAAAACAAAAACCAAAACAAACCCCTCCCCCCCCAAAACAACAAAACCAAAACCAGGCATCAGCAGCATCTTATAGCTAAGAAGAATAAGGTGCTTAAAAAAAAAAATAAGTCCTGCCCTACTCACTGTGAAATGGACCTTGCCTTAAGATCCACAGCCTATAAATGACAGAACTAATTCAAATTTAGTTCTGAATGCAATGTAGACTTCCAGTTGGACTATGCTGCCTATAAATGATGTTTCTACTGCCAATCAGCCTACACACCATTCCTATACTTTTCTCCAACATAAACCAGATGTGGTATTTCAGAAACATTCCAGATTCAGGTTCGCAACTGGCAAGCAGAGTGGCTTACAGTGCTTTCCCTGCAATCAGGCCTAGGCACTTTCGCCCCTCCCTCACTGCCTTCATCTTCCTTATCATACTCTGCCCCTTTTGCTTGCTACCTGTCACAGAAGACTTTGTCGCCCATTACCTAAGGGAGTGTCTAGGCACTTTAAGTATACTCACATGAACTCAACTCATGATTCAACTATTATTCTACAATCCTCTTATTGTCCCCATTTTAAATAAGAGGGAACAAGCTCAAAGCTCTCACTTCCTGAAATTGATAAAACTAACTGAGCTAGGAAATAAACTGAAATCCGCCATTTTGCTTTCCCAAATCCAAGCTCCTTAAAGCTATGCTAGCCCTCAGCTACAAATATATGCACCCACGTCCATCCTAGCCCCAATTCCCTGGCCCCCTACGAAAGTAGAAGGGTTACCTGTAGCTAATCCTCCTACCAGAGCTCTAGATTCTATCCCATCTCCGTTCCTTCATGTATAAAACTCATCACTATTTTACAGATTATATTCATTGCACCAAGAGGATTAGATTCTAACTGTAAAACACTTGCCCTGGGTTCTGGTACTTGAAAAGGATATATAATCAATACCTATTAATAATTGTCCTGCCCAATTTCTAATTTTCTTTGTTCTTTTTATTCTTCTTCCTCTCCATTTAAATATGCTAGTTTCTCCCATCTAAAGTAAAAACAAAGTTAAAAAAGAAACTTTGGAAAGATCTTAAACTTTAATATTCTTTTCTAGCTACAATCACCCTTCTGTTCACCATTAAAGTTCTTCAAAGAGTTATCTACACAGTTTTTCCACTACTTCACCTCCTTTACCTTCCTTTCATTCACTTTTCACCACTCCACCTGAGGCTGTTCACTCACCAAATTACTTCCATTTTTAATTCAATAGCCACTTTTCAAGCCCTATGTCCCTTGCTCTTATTTTCACAGAACTAACCATTCTTTCTTTAAGATGTTCCATGACACTATGCTTTCCTCACCTCCCTCTCTCCTCTCTGGCTGGTCCTTCTCAGTTTCCTTTGGGGGCTCTGCTTCCTTTACCAAACCCTCAAAGTTTCATCAGGATTCCAAACATTGATTGGCTCACTGTTCTCACTCTATACAGTCCTGGTTGAACTTACATATACATTCACTCTGTTTTCATTTCACAAATATTTAACAAGTAGCTATTACATGCTCTGGGATAAACCAAAACATACATGATTGCTCGATAAACAGTCTGATTGGAAAGAATGCAAAGTGTATGTGGAATTATGAAAGGATATAATGAGATCTGGCTTGGCTAGTGTGATCAGGGAGGGCTCCTTTGAGGATATGATCATTAAGCTGTGAGCTAAAAAACTAATAGTTAACTAGGTAAAGTGGGAGAGAGAGGAATTCTAAGTAGTATATGGAAAGGCTCTTTTGACAAGAAGGAACATGGTTACTTAAAACTGGAAAGCTATTGTGACTGAAACAAAGAGAATGAAGGGAAACAAAACAAAGCTGATGAATATAAGGCAAAGGCCAGGCCACTGGATACTTTGCCAGCCATGCTACAAATTTTTAAATTAATACCAAAAGCAAAAACAAAACAACCCTCTCAAGCCCCTCAAAACCTTATAAAGATGTGCAAACAAAAAATAATAGAAGGGTTATTGTGTAAAGCTGGGAAACTTCCAAAAATTAGAACAAAAAAAGAGATAAAAAATATCTTGGAAAGATTTTTAAAAATTGGAGAATTAAAAGGAAATTCCAGAAAGAAATGTGTAAGATAGGAAAAATCTATTATTCAAAAAAAGATCCAAGAATGAAGGACATGAGTTTACAAATTGTAAGGCTCTGCTGAGTGTCCAGTACTATGGATGAAAAGATACACCAAAGAATCACTGAAATTTCTTAACACTGAAAACAAAGAAAAGGCAAAGAATGTCCAGGGGTAGGTAAATAAAAGAGAGATCAAGTATTAAAATGGTTTTAGATCTCTCACCAGCAAGAATGGAATAGAATCAATGAAACAATGCCTTCAAAGTCTGAAGGACAATTATTTCCAAAATCTCATGTGAGAGAATGAAGGATACATCAGACCTACAGTACCTATAAAATGAACTTTCACAAAGCCACCACCAGAAAATGTGTTCCAATAAAGTGAGAGGTAAACTAGGAAAGAGAAGAATGGAATGTAGAAAACATACGAGAGGTTGAAGGGAGACAGAAGACAGGAGAGGTGAAGGGAATCCCCAGTCTGATGAAGGGATCTTCTAGGTTGCCAGCATGTACCACACAGGAAGCCAACCAGTCTACAATAAAGCAAGTCAAAAGGGCCCTGGGAAAATATGGCTGTCTACAAATGTTTAGAAGCTACCTTTGTGGTAGGAAAATAAGAATGTCTGAAGACATTTTTAAACAATAAAATGCTCTGCCAAAGTTAAACATTATGATACGGCCCGAAGGGTCAAACTAAAACTGACTGGTAGATCTCACAGACAGAACCATATTTTAGCTCAATATAAGGAAGAGGCTTATAATGATAAGAGAAGCCCTAAAATGGACTAGAATATCCCTGCAGGCACTCAAGTATAGAGTGGATGACAATTTAGTAATGATACAGGTTTCCAATGGGATGATTAAAGTTTATTTCAATGAAAGCATTTTGATTCTTCTTATAAATGCTCTGGAAAAAAAAAAAAAAGAGGCAGTGAGGAAAAGGGAGAGAAAAGAAGTAACAATACCTTGAAGGCTAAACTAACCTGTAAGTGCTTTTTCACTTAGGAATCAAATTTAGAAGCTAACACATATAAAAGTGATTCTAGTGTATTTTTTCTGAGCAATGATCCTGAGAAGTCAGGAAAGACAATAGAGACATAAAAATATGAGCAGATGATTATATTTATTTGGGGTCATTTAGAATCCCTCTGAGTTTTAAATTTTAGCATTCCAAAACTGACAGCATTAAAACATTATACGGTGGTGGGAGAATAAAATGAATGACTACATACAGTGTTGGAAAAGCACCTGGCATATTGAAACACCGTGTACATTTTAGTTATCACTGAGTCACTACAAACTCTGATTAAAGAATCTGAACTCTAAAGCCATACTGCCAGAATTCAAATCGTGGCACCACTACTCGCTACCAATAGAGGTAATTTATTTACTTAACCTCTCTGATCCTCAGTTACCCTAACTGGAACATGGAGATAACAGTTCACCTATCTCACAAGAGTCAATAAATTAACACATGTAAAGTACTCAGAATAACGCCTGGAAAACGGTAAGAACTACTTAAGTGTTATTAGATGTTACTTTGAAATGGCAGGTAAGAATTGCCTTCCTATTTTAAAGTTGTTTAAAAATTCTCAGCCCCAACTATAGCAAGTAATGGAACAAATACCCTTCTAAAAGTAAATGCTGGCTCTAAAGTTTGTCAAATGGATTATGTTTCTCTGCTGTCAGATACTGCAAAATTGGAAATGTGTGGTTACATGAAAAATGTTGCTTATAAATCATTTTTTAAAAGTACAAAAAAGCATATACATAAAACTGCTCTAAACTCTATGTTTTTTTCCTCCCCAAATCATATAAAGGAAAAACAAAAACTACTGAAATTTTAAAAGACAAATACTATACCAGGAACTGAATTTTTTTGGTGCTCAGTCCACATGAGAGAGATGAATCCTTAGAAGGAGCCTGACCCTAGCATTCTATAAAAACAGAGCAGCTTGATTTCTTGTCTGCTCTCATCTTTTCTTACTCCTTATTTGAAGTATCACTTAATATAAATATTAAATATGCACCACCAGTCCCAATTAAAAGAAACTAATCCTCTTAGTATCACCATGTATGAATGTTTTTTAAAAATGTTATATATAAAGTTATATGATACTACAGCTCTCACATTTAACCCATCTTCTTTCTTAGTATAATCTCAAAAAAAGACAGAATAAGAGAGAAAAGGACTCTAGAATATTAAAATATCTTACCTGAATGTTACTGCTTTCACAAGGAATGACACTGCTTTCTGCAAGAGGTGACATGCATATATGAGAGTTTTCAATACTGAAGGCAATCCCACTCACAAAATCAGTCATGGGCAAACTCCCATTATCAACCGGCTCCTTAATCCAAGTGTTCTCATCTGCTATTTCTATAGGATCAACCATATCCACAGTGTTGTTCTCCTTCTCACTTTCAACATCCTGCAACAGTGCTAATTCTTTCTCAGAAGTGCTGGACTGATTCTGTGTAATCGACATGGCAGTCACTACCAAATGTGTGCCATGTGGAGAAGCGTCACTATTCAACTGCTGCAGGTGTAGTCCACCAGTGTCCATGGCTGGTGACGAGGCATCTGTAGGAGGAAGATTCACCTGATCTTCTTCATCTTCACTGTGAGCCTCGAGAGCAAAAGGTATCCGAATCAGTGAGGTCCGGTACGGAGTACCACCCGTACACATCTCAAGTCTCATAGGAGACCAGTTCTTAATTGGTGAGCAGCCATCTATATAAGGACTTCTGATACATGGATTAGTAATTCCGTTAGAATTTGTTGTTCCAGACGAATTATCAGGAGAATGAAAAGTAAACTTCCTTTGTTCTAAAAGAAAGGGAAAAACTGCGTCATAAAAACATGCAAATGGAAAAGACATTACTAAATGGTAATCATGCTTTAATGCCAGAAAAATTGGATTTCTAGAAGATTCTATTTATTGAAGTGAAATTTTGGTGTTAAAAACAAAGCACAAATGAATTTGTCTCAATAAGTAGGATATAAGAGTCTTCAAAAAGAAGTCCTCTGAAAAAAAAAAAAAAAAGAAGTCCTCTGGCACTTCCTTTTATTTAAACAAAATAATCCCTGAGAATTATTTCTTTGTAAACATACTGCTACTATTGGTGTTCATATACAAAGAAGATATTGAACAAATCAGCCAAGAGCTACAAATTAATAGCTGTAGCTGATAAATGAAGGAGGTAAAAACACTGCAAAATACTATCAGCAATGTTAAAAAGCAAGCATAAAATTGTAAAATGATGTTTGCAATAATGAAGAGCTTAACAATGATAAAATGATAAAAGTGCTTTAAAGTGTAATATTTTTATAACTTCGCTGGCTTAATAAAAACAAAAGTTTAAAAAAATGGGCAAAAGCCCATAAACAATCCCCCCAAAGGCAAATATATATATGAAGTGGTCAGCCACACAAATAATAAAGAATATGGAGGACAAAGCAATAAGCATTTGTTTAACAAAAAGTTAAGTATGAACTAAGAATCCCTCCCCAAAGTAAAGGGCCAATAAATATTCGGGAAGAGTTCAACACCATCACAATCAAAGATATAAAAATTAAAGCAGTAAGAGACACATTTCTGTAACATAAGTTAAGAAACAGTAATATCAGTGTTTCTAAATGGGAGAAACTTTTTTACATACTATTGATGAACATTCAATTGGTACAACTTTTTATGAAGAAAATTTGACAAAATTCATCAAGCTCCTTAAAAAAAATCAGGGCAGCCCAGGTGGCTCAATGGTTTAGCACCTGCCTTCCGCCCAGGGCCTGATCCTGGAGACCCAGGACTGAATCCCACATCGGGCTCCCTGCATGAAGCCTGTTTCTCCCTCTGCCTGCGTCTCTGCCTCTCTCTCTCTCTGTCTCTCATGAATAAATAAGTAAAAAAAATATTAAAAAAAAAAAACAATCACCCCTTTTGACCAAATAATTCCACCTCTGAGAATTTAACCTGAAGATATAAATACATACAACACAATGTTTACACAAAAATAGTTTTTTGATAAAGAAAAATTAGAAAAATTTAAATGTTCATCAGTAGTTGAAAACAAACAATACATCCATGATCAATGATTCAAAAATCATTGTTTCATACAGTAATAAATGATGTGAATGACCTACAAAAATATTCTGATACTTGGGAAAAAAGCAGACCACAGAACCATAGTGTGTGTGTGTCTATCTCCACACAAAGAATATACACATTTATGCAAAAGTACATAAACATACATAAAGATTAACAAAAATAGCTTTGGGTTTTCCAATTTATTATGAATAGCTTTTTATTGTAATTTTTTCAAAAGGACCTATATTTTTTTTCAGAGAAATTAACTCATTACAAAGAGAAATAATGTAAATTTCCACACACTATATTTACCTTACAAGTCTTACTCAAACAAATATATCTTTACAAAATACGAATATGAGATTACCAAAGTCTGAACCTGCAGATCAGAAGGCACACAGAAACCAACTTAACTCTAAGGTTAATCTTTTTCTGATTTCCTTTATAGGAATCCTTGATATAAATACTGCTAATCAGATGATCTGTTTAACACTAGCATAGAACTTTGTCAAGAATCCAGGTATTGTTCCTTTTGTAAAAAGGCCAGCTTTTAAATTTAAGAAGGTTAGTAGTCAGCGCTCTATAGTTTTTTTTGTTTTTGTTTTTTTAAGATTTTATTTATTTATTCATGAGAGACACAGAGAGAGAGAGAGACAGGCAGAGACACAGGCAGAGGGCAAAGGAGGCTCCCTGGCTCACAGGGAGCCCAATGTGGGATTCAATCCTGGGAATCTGAGCCAAAGGCAGACGCTCAACTGCTGAGCCACCCAGGCGTCCCAGAGCTCTATAGTAAGAACAACCTAAAAAAGAACTTCTTTAATAACAAATGTTGGTAAACATAAAAATTGAAATTAGGTATTTTCTTATGAAACATACCCGGGAGTGGAGTCTTTCCTATTTGAAATGCGATCGGTGAGAAAGTGGGTGAAGAAAGAGGTGAAGGGCTGGTTATACTTCCCAAGCTGTATTTTTTTGCACTGCCCTGAATAGGGCTGGAAGAAAACTGCCCCTGTGATAAAAATAAATAAAATTACATGGTTCTCTTTCTCTATTTCTTATACCATATGCTATTTATCTTCATCTTCAAAACACGTTTACAAAGTAGATCATATAAACTTGGTCATTCACCAAAAGGTAAGGCATCTTGTGACAAAAGCAATTAAGAAGACTGTTAGAAAAATTTTGAAATAGAATTATGTTAGTCAAAATAAAATATAAATGCAGTGTTTAAACAAACCATCCTATATCATACTAGCAACTGTTAATGAACAACTTTAAATTACTCCATGAATGTCAATTCTATTGTCATATATGGAAAACCTTACATAGAGTTCAGTAAATAACTTACATTGAAATTCCTTGAGACTCAGGATTAATCTGGTCATCCCCTATACCTCTAAATACAGAAATGAAGTCTGACCAAAATATTCCTAATGACAAAATGTGAACTAGTCTAATCCTCACAAAAATATAAAACCCAAAGACAACCATTCCTTGAGCACAAAATGGGCATTGTGGTCCATCTACAGCAAACTATAGTACATGTTCAGTATGCTTCTTACCGAACTTGGTGTCTGCACAGCACTCCTACACCGTACAGGAGATAAATCTATCGAATAAAAAACCTCAAGTGAGGCTTGAGCACCACTGCAAGGACTTCTGGGAGAAGCTGGAGGTAAGGAGTCAGAAATACTTCCATTGCCATCTAAAAATAGCTTTCTTCTGAGGGATGAAGAACTCAGGTTTCCAGGAGACTGATCTGAAAATTCATCAGCTCTAAAATAATCACCTATATTTAATATTAACAGAATAAAAGGCAAGGCTTGTCATTTTCAAGAGCAATTGCGCTTCAGTTACATGATTTTTTAAAAAACAGCATGTACTATATGTTTGAATTTTGTTCAATAAAGAGGGCAAAATTTAATTGCATATGTGACATTTGAAATCTGAAATTACTCCTTCTTTTTCAAGTACTTTATTATTAGTGTAGGTAAAACCAACATGATGTGCCCAAGAATAGTTTATGTCTAAAAATCATTTAGAATGTCAAACAACTCATTAGGAATGACAAACATTTTTTATCAGATAAAGGGCTAAAGCAAAATTCATTAGGACAAAAAGCAAAATTAAAGAAAAAGGAGAAATTTCAAGACTGTTTCCCCACTTCTTTACAAAGAGACATTGCCACCTATTTCCACTTACTTAAAGCCATCAAAACAAAACCTTCTATTTAAGTTATTAAAGGTTTAAACAAATACAATACTTACCTAATACATTTTCTAAATTAAAATCCACAGGAAGAGACAGCAATGTCTGACAAGCAGCTGGAAGCAAGCAGATAAATAAATACAAACATGGATAAATCAATGGAAGCATATTACATGCAATTTAGCATGTGCTTCCCAATCAACCATCTCCCCATGATGTTCCAGCCAAACTGAATTATTTATGCATTCTATTAAACAACATGCCACCTTTCTATAAGCAGTTTCCCACACCTTCCAGCACTGATATAAACCTGTGAACGGAAAGAGTTAACTCCTGGTTGTACTGCTGGCACTGGAATGAGAAAAGAAGCCAGTTTACAGCTGACTCCTGAACAACACGGATTTAAACTGCATAGGTTTACTTAAATGTGCATGTTTTTCAATAAATACAGTAAAGTACTATAAATGTAGTTTCTCTTCCTTAGGACTTTTTTTAACGTTTTCTTTTGACTTACTTTATTGTAAAATTACACTACAAATGACATACGAACTATATGTTGACTATTTATTAGTAAGGCTCCCAGTCAACAATGGGCTATTAGCAGTTGAACATTGTGGGAGCAAAAGCTATATGGATTTTTGAGTGCATAAGGGGTTCATACACACAGGCCCCATCTTGTTCAAGGGTCAATTGTATTTGGGGATAGATTTCCTCATTATTCACAAAATTTCAGAAAAATGTTTTCCAAAACCAGAAACCGTCTCCCATACTTCAAATAAGAAAACACACACATACTAATGTTATTTCTAAAACATGGTGGTATTTATCTATTCTAATTGTTTTTAAAATTAGCTCTCGTATAGTTCATAATTAAACAATTTCAATTCCAGAGTAAAGTGTTATCACACAAACACAATTTAAAATCAAATGTAGCTTAATGTGGAACATTCTTCATTTCAAATTATATTCACACTCACCGTTGCTTTTCTCAGAATGGATGGTCAGCTTTCTACCAATTGGAGAGTCACTAGTTATGTTAATACCTGTAAAACATTTTAAATGTCAAATCTTACATTTTATATTCTTAATTTCCTTCAAGAGTGACCTCTCCCAGAGTAAAAAAGTAAGCAAAGTGAAAACTTTTATTCTACAACACTTTAAGAATAAAATCTGTATAGCTAATAATTTGGCATGTTTCTATTAGTTTTTTAATTCTGAAGGAGTACAAATAAAACTTGAAGGATTACCACAGCAGATGAGGTACCAAGTAATAGTTTTTGAGGAAAGTATGGTTACTCTGTATTATGTCAACTTTAAAAGATTGAGGATGCATGTTAGTCAACCTCAAAGTCCTCAAACATATCCTCTGTTGCTTAATGTTTTGGCAAAATGGGTTATATAAATTGTCTGAATTAAAATGCCTGATAATTTCAACAAAACGTAAAATTTGATAAAACTATTTTGTTTCTTTTCATAACAGGAATCAAAAGTCAGGCTGCAAATATTTTTAAATTGAAAATGAATGACAACTAAAAAAAAAAAATGAATGACTACTAAGTTTCGGTGACTTGAAAGTTAGGTGAAAAAACAAACATACAATGACAAAAATGACCAATATAAACAAAATAAAAGGAAAAGGGAAGGAGCAAAAAAACCCCAGAAAAACAACAACAACAACAAAAAAAACAAGAAAGCTTAAAAGAACATTACAGAAGACTGATAACCTAACAAAACTAAATAAATGAATGAATAGGTGGGTAGATGGGTAAATGAATTAAAGTCTCCTAATAAATACTGTCAGAATGAGTAAAAAAAAAAAAAAAAACCACAAGAAAATTCTATATTTGAATGCTTTCTTTGCTGTAAGCAGTGTGACCTATAAAGTAAATGTAGTCAAGGCACTTCGCTGCAGAAAACTCTATAATGTCCTTGGTCTTCAGGCTAGAGCCCAAACACCTCAGCGTCATAGAAAGCCCTTCAAAACCTTGTCTGTCTCTAGAACAGTTGTCCTCCAACTAAACACTATTTGAGCACCTTAAAAAAAACGAGCTTCTCCCTCATATTTAGGTATTTCTCATGCTATTCTGACTTTCCTCCCTTAGTTGCTGAGTCTGGTTAATTAAGTTTCAGCTTAAATTGTCTTCCACCAGCATGCATTCCCTGACCTCCTTAGATCAGAAAAGCACCAACTGCAGCATTATCATGCTTTTCAACTCTTGTGAGTGATTCCTCAGTTGTTTCCTCCAGGAGGACTTCTTAAATAAGCTTTAAGAACACCATCAAATAAGAAAAAAAACTGATGTATTTGATTACATCAAAATAAGATTTCTTTGCAACCAAAGACATCAAGAACAAAAACAGCATAAATATGACAGAATGGGAAATGGAATTTGAAATCTTTAGAACCAATATAACCTTGTTACACAAGGTGTCTTAGAAATTAACAAGAAAAAAAAAGAGCAATCCAATATAAATATAACCAATATACTATAAATAAGTATTTTGCAAGAAAGGAAATTTCAAAGACCATTAGTATACGAAGAAATGAAAATTTCAAAAATCATTTAGAATGTCAAACAACTCATTAGGAATGACTAACATTTTTTATCAGATAAAGGGCTAGTGTCCAAAATTATAAATAACTTATAAAACTCAACAAAGAATAAATAATTCAGTCAAGAAGATATGAGGGCAAAAGACATGAACAGACATTTCTCCAAAGAAGACATGCAAAAAGCCAATAGACACATGAAAAAATGTTCAACGTCACTTGGCATCAGGGAAATACATATTAAAATCACAGTAAGATACTACCTCACACCAGTCAAAAGTCAGAATGGCTAAAATTAACAAGTCAGGAAACAAAAGATGTTGGCAAGGAAGTGGAGAAAGCAAAACCCTCTTACACTGCTGGTGGGAATGCAAACTAGTGCAGCCAGTCTGGAAAACAGTATGGGGGTTCCTCAGAAAATTAAAAATAGAACTAACCTATGATCCAGCAATTACACTACTAGGTATTTACCCCAAAGATACAAATGTAGTGATCCGAAGTGGCACCTGCACCCCAGTGTTTATAGCAGCAATGTTCAAAGCAGCCAAACTATAGAAAGAGCCCAGATGTCCACTGACAGATGAATGGATAAAGATGTGTTATATATGCACAATGGAATATTATCCAAAAGAATGAAATCTTGCTATGTACAATGGCGTGGATGGAACAAGAGGGTATTATGCTAAGTGAAATAAGTCAATCAGAGAAATAATTATCATAGGATTTCACTCATGTGGAATTTAAGAAACAAAACAGAGAAACAGGGGAAGGGAGGGAAAAATAAAACAAGACAAAATCAGAAAGGGAGACAAACCAGAAGAGACTCTTAATCATAGGAAACAAACAAGGGTTTGTGGAGGGGTGGAGGATGGGGACATGGGGTTAACTGGGTGATAGACATTAAGGAGGGCACACGATGTAATGAGCACTGGGTGTTATAAACAACAGATGAATTAACTCTACCTCTGAAACTAATAACACACTATATGTTAATAAATTAAGTGTAATTTAAATTAAATTTTAAAAAACAAAAGGCAAACATTTGAAACCTGGATAATGTCAAATGTTGGCAGGGATGTGGGGGCATAGGAATCAGTTGGTAGTTGTATAGACTGCGCATTCTGGAGAGCAGGCGGGCACTACATAGTCAAAACAGGTAAACACACAGCTCATATGCTAGGAATTCTCAGCCTATGTATATATTTCAAAGAAATTCTCACTCAAGTCCATAAATTAAAACACATGAGGATATTCATTGAAGCACCTTGCTGCACAAGTATTAATAGTAAAAGTTAACAGTATAAGCCAGTGTGAATCAACAAAACCATTTTTGCCTCTGACCAACCAGTATAAAGACCACATAAAAGGTTGAGTCATCTGTTCAAAAATCCAACATGAAAGGAGTTAGGGGGAAAAAACTAGTGTCTATGAAAATGCTACCTTGGATAGAAATTTTAGCACTGGGATGGACATTAACAGGCAACTATGTAGTTTAACTCCTTTATTTTAGAAATGAAAAGCTGAGGTCTAAAGATCTCAGGATCGCTTCTACAGGTTTATAGTAGCAGGGGGTCTCCAGCTCAGGTCTCTGTCCACTACTGCACCCTACCTTCAGTTTGTAATGGCTGAGAATACAGAATTCAACATAGAACATCTAGTTGTGAATCAAGGTTCTACCACTTTTATCATCTTTGTAATCCTGAATGAGTGCTCTAACCATTCTAAAACTAGGTTTTCTCATCAAATGAGGCCAATAATAGTATCTACCTCAAGTGAGCTGTTGTACAAAATTACTGAAAGCACTTAGCACTGTATAGCACATGGAAAGTGCTCAATTCATTTTACCTATTATTGTGTTTTTTTGATAATGAATGAAATAGTCTTTCTTACAATGAGAGCATAATTAATGTATGTTAAACAGAAGAATGGGCAATTTCACTGAAATGAGCATATATATATATACAAGTAATACTCAAACACTGCTCATAACTCAAAGGACAGTGAGAGCAAATATAACCATTTCCTGGAGGCAGAAAAATATTTGAAAGATTACTGGTTTGTCCTTCAATTTCCTCATTAATTTTGCATATAATCATCTATATTACACTGCCCTAGGTCAAGTGTCCATATTTCTTCTATCTTTATAAGAAATCGGCAAATTAGCAAAAAAACAAAACAACTTAAGAGTTTAATTTTAAATATTAACCTTGAAAATTAGGCAGAAATCACTAACAGCTCAGTTCTTGATTTATTATCAACCATTTTGGCATCAATGGATCCTCTGTAACCATCATAACGGATATTCATAATGGTCATAAAGAAAAAGTTAAATTCAAGATAAAATGGCCATAAAAAGAATTCAGTATATTTTAGTCACATTTTAAACTGTAACCTCTAAGCATTTTTGCTGCTGACACACAATGTTACGTTAGTTTTACATGTACAACATAGTGATTTGACAACTCTATAAAACTCTATAGATTATGCTCTGTTCACAAGTGTAGCTACCATCTGTCACCATACAATGCTATTACAGTATCGCTGAATACATTCTCTTTGTTGTACCTTTTATTCTCGAGTTATTCATTCATTACTTGGAAGCATGACCCTTAAAGGTATCCAGAAATCTAATATCAAGCTCCTTACCAAAGCAATAAGCTGACACTTCACTGTATATTGCTCTACATTCACTGAGCTTTATGATTCTATGATTTTTATAATTTTTATTCATAAGATTTTTATGCACTCACATTTACTGGAATGATATTCTGAAAGCTGTTTCCCTTCATGATCCGTCCAAGGAGAGGGTACAATGACATCTTTTGTGAAAAACTAGAAAAATTAAAGTTATACAATTAGGCATAATTTCCCTCCCCCAAATATAAATAAGTACCTATGTTATTTTCAAATAATCATCAAACGTGATACAGAAAGACTTTACAGTTACATTTGAAAATTTTAATACTTAAAAGCACAAATGACCAAAGGTAAAATAAATGTAACATATATATATAAAGAGAGATGTTACTATTTCCACCACTTAAATTTAAAACTTGCAAATTAATCTAAGGGCATTAATCATAGAGAAATATTTTAAATTCCTCCCAATTGGGGAGGGGGGCAAGGTGGAGATGACAAAAGGGAATATGAAGAAGGGAGAAATAAATGCAAATAAATATAAAAGTAAGCTCCTAGAATGGTATGCTGGAACTGGCTTATACTGGCTCTCAAGATCTAATTATTAAATTTTCAGGAATTTTGTGCATCAGTTGTTAAAACCAACATTAAAAACTTGTAAACTTACAATTAAGTATATAAAAAATAAAGGTCACAAAAGCCCCAACTCTCTACTTGCTAATTGTTTTACACTGACCAGTATCCATGCTCTTGAGATTAATCAGAATGGTGGAACTCCCACTGCACTTCTTTTACCATTTGGTAATGTCACATCAGTAACTTGAAACTGGTCATGGTCGGAGTATTCACATTACAGATAGCAGCAATCACTAAAAATCATACTCCTCCCTCAGAGGGCCAGCTGTCAAACATTTATCAGTATACCACTGGCCAGTATATTCAAATGGAGGTAAGAGCATTTGGATACATATTTTTACTTTTTTCATTCCAGATATAAAGTCTAATACAGTGTTTTTTTTTTCCCTTCCCTCTCTCTGTTTTGGAAGGAATTCAAAGCATTTTCTTTTTTTTCCCCTTACATAATCTCTACACCCAATATGGGGCTCAAATTCCTTAACTCTGAGATCAGGATCCTGAGCTCCACCGACTAAGCCAGCCAGCCAGGTACCCCCAAAACATTTTCTTTATATTTTGCTAAACATATGGTAAAGAACAATTTCTTTGACATGAGGAAAGATGTAAAAAAAAGCGGGGGTGGGGGGCGAGGGGAGCAGAGATTATGATATGTACAATTTCCAGGAGAAAAATATGAAAGACCCACCCCCACCAACTAATGAAGCAATGTATTTAGTTCATTCAAAATTAAAGACCTATACACCCAAATTAACAAGATGAAATTTTTAAAGTGATTAGAATAATACAAATTAAGAAGCTGAATAATAATCAGTATTGCAGATAGAAGAAAACAGTGGGTATGATAACATGACCAGGAGTAAAAACTGCTGTAACCTTTTGGGAGAGCCACATTGCAAAATTTACCAAAACTGAAAACACAAAGCCTCTGACTTCCCAAGTATGTTGCAATCACACAAAGATATATGCACAAGTGTGTCCACTGAAATATTATTTGTAATAGAAAAACATCAAATACAACGTAAGTAAGTATTAGTAGGGGCTCAGTTAGGTTACGATACATTAATACAAAGGAATACTATGCCATTACTAAGAATCAGTATGTGCTAAAAAAAAAAACAAAAAAAAAAACAAAACAAAACTAAGGAACATTATTAAGCAAAAAAAGATGCAAAACAGTATGAGAATGATAATACTATTTGTTAAAGGCCATTTGCATTATATACATAAAATTAATCTAAAAGTATAAAAGTCACATAGTTACTTTTAGGAAGTAAGATGGGAAACAAGAAGCTCTTTATTTTCACTTCATAATTTTTCTTTGAAGCCTAAACTTTGTTTATACTATCTGCATGTATTTATTCTAATATTTATACATTTGAAAATATTTGTTTCTGATACATTAACTTGTTTCTGATACACTGACCCTAATTTTCACTCTGATTTTATTTTCTTAAATTTTTTGCTGAATTTCCCTTTAAAATTGAGGCTTCTAAAGGGAAAGCACATTTTCTAAAATGTTGGGAAATGGGAAACAGTCTGAGAGTATTCAACTGTGATGGAATCGAGTGATAGATCAGAATGAAAATTCTGAAGTTACTAGATAAATAAGCAGATAATATTTGGGAGGAGGAAAGCACATGCAAGAGTTTTTGAAGAAATATGCTATATCTGAAACACAAGGGGCCAATATCAACACTAGAAAAATAAGAGTGGGGGGATGGGCGCAGCATCACTTAATTTCTATACACACACCATAGCTGAAGTGTTCTGGGATTCAGAAGAGTTGAAGATAGCTAAGGAATAGGGGTGGGTAGAGAGGGCTGGCAAGGGAAAAAGGAAAAACAGGTATTGTCATGACATAAAGACTTTCTGGGAAATAACTAGATAGATAACCCTGGTTTGCACTCTAGGAGGAGATCATCAAATAAATGAGCAAAAAATGAAAAACCTGGTTTATTATTTTTATCTAAAAAAAACCCCTACATGTGTAATATACTTTCTTCTATGTCTTAGAAAGGTATTTTATTTCATGAAATATATTGTTTCTTGAAAACTCAAAGCATTAACAACAACAAAAGATGAAACTATTGCCAATGCCAATCTCGATTTTCAAGGTCTGAAAATATTCAACTTCCCCTATACAAACTCCAACTTGAAACAGAAGTTTGTGCTCATCAGTATCCTGAAGGCACAAGGAAGACAAACTGTTTGATAGGCCCTGAGAATGAAAAGATAAGTGAAGTACAATATTGGCCAAAAAAAGAATTTAGTCAAGGGGAGAGAAGCACTAAACCAATCATTACAATATTGTAATAGCAGCACTATGACCGGCACTGGAATGGCTGAAGAACACTGGTCTTACGGGAGTACAGAGGGGCACTTGACACGGCTAGGGACAGGCCAGGCTGGTAGGTTCTGGGATAGTAAAAGATTTAAAGGAAGTCATCCTAAAAGAGGTGACGTGCACGCAGAATTGATGCTTAACTGGCTTTATGATCAGTAACAGTTTTAAGTTACCTCTTCAATGGCTTTTTGTCTTTTGTCTTCCACATCTTTATCTATTCTATACAGAGATAAAGAAGAAACATAACCATGCCATTACTTCAGCTGATTGAACATTTAAAATAATAAGCTTTCAAAGAAATAATTTCCTTCTGTTGAAAACTGGCAAATGTTAGGCTCATTAAAAAAACAACAACCTGTATCTTATCACATTTAGTAAATGACAGTATTTGGATATTTGGCATTGTGCTGTTAGGCTTACCTCCCTCCTTTCCATTCAGTTTGAATGGAATAGTATTTTCTGTTAAAGGGCTTACACTGATATAATTTTTAAATTACTATTAACAACATAAAGTAATTTGAATAAACTTTGTTCTTTAACTATCACAAGAGGCATTTCATTCCACAGAAATCTATTGTTCAAATTCTTTTTCTTCAATTATAGCAAGTTTATCATAGCCATAATTTTAGAATCAACTCTTACTCTGAAATAGAAGAAAAGAAACTATCATAGTTCTGAATTAAGGAACAAAAATATTAATTATGAAATAAAATATTGACAATATAGAATTCTGTCCAAATGATTTTTTTTATTTTGATACAATATGCAATTACAGCAACACAAGTTTATCAGCTACAAGATTTAACAAAATGTTGGGTCTCCAGCATGAGGCATAGACTTGCCAAGGACTAAGCAGCTAGCCTTAGAGGACCACTTTAATCTGTCCCAGGGAAGACTATTTGATTTCTGTTAATAAGTTGGTAAACACTTCTTTTTACAACAATTTAAAAGAATGTCTCTCCAAATTTTTCATATATATATATTAGTAGCTTAACAAACCTCATATAAGAATATGTTTCACAAATTAAAATCAAGTGAATTTTTCAAGTAAAAGAATGATGAGAAAATAGACTACAGTGATAATCCACATATCTCAGCTTGAACAATAGCCATTTTGGGGGGCAAATAACTCAGTTCTCTTAATCTTATCATGCACATAAAGCAGGTCAAAATGACAGTGCATAGTAACAGCATATAATATTTAGTAAGCTCTGATTTAGTATTACCTCATTCAGAAATATTTTCTGCTGCATCAGACGGACTAAGAACCTGAAATATTTAGGGGATTGCTAGAAGCAGTGAAAATCAGTTTAGGCAAATATTTACCACCTGATCATGGAAGGTTCTAAGAAGTCATATAGGACAGAGTATCCTGACCATTATATCACAGAACACTGGCATGATGCATCTAGGTTACACGGATACCCTGAATGGATCCTGAGTAGAGGAGGGCCTTTTCAGGACTGTTCAACTTCTGTATGGACAGACTCATTTGCTTACACCCATCTGCCTTATTGTCATCACTTTTTATGAGTAGCAGTATGAAAGGGTGGGAAGCACTGAAACTGGGAACTCAGATTAGAAAGGAAGAGGCACTGGAAGCCACTGCTTGTTTCTAAGAATGAATCAATGTTTTCTTGAGACTACTCACCGTCCTTTGTAGAAGCCATAAACATTTATTGAATTACATTAGTAAATTATATTAAAATTACGGTCTTTCCCACTCTTTTCCTCTCTTTTGTATTACAAATCTACCTACTGAAATACACCAAGATTCTTTTCATAAATCTACCTAGAGAATACATCATTTATGAATAAGTATAGAAATGTTGTGCCACAACTTTGGTTAACTGTATTGTTGGTTCATATTAGAAATAATAGTCTATACTTCTTCAGTATTCCTCAATGCGCTCAATAAATACCTCTTAACTAAGATAACATTTGTCCATGATTGAATATATCAAGAGGCAAATAATAAAGCAAATAGTTTGTGTGAAACAAACAAAAAAAAAATCAGTCTAATTTGATGTCACCCATTTGCTTTTAGATTCTGAAACTTTCACTTTCTCTTCAAAGATACTATTTATTTTTAAGTTAAAGTTCTTTTACGCTCTCTCTCCATTCTAGTCCCTTTTTATAACACTTCTAGATGGACATTAATTGTGAGTGAATGGTCATCAAGTTACGAAGCAAGAGAGGAAGGGGTAGAAAACCAGGACAAATATTTGCAAAAGTATTGCAACATATATACGTTTTTCTGTGACTGAATTCTAAAGTTAAAGAGAAAACAATTATCCATTATTCTGGAAAGACAACACATGTACCTTGGGACTGAAAATTAAAAGGTGGTTACATCAGTATTCAATTGTTTCAAATATCTAAAAAATCAGACTATAAAACTGACATCAAGAATCCCCAAAACTATTAACAAACACTGTTATTTATAATTACAGATTACAGTAATATGTAATCAAAAGCTAGGTGTGTTCCACCAAAGAAGTACATGTCGTCTCTATGTTGGACATCATCAAGCAGCACAGCACACCAGTCCAAGACACACCAGTGCTTAGAAACCTATATAAAATATCAACAAGTTAAGGCTGCTCTGATTAACAGATTGACTGCAATACAATGTAATTTAGATCCCTAAGGGTCATATATCAAAGCTGGATAATATCTAGAAAAGCTCTCTCTGTTGCAAATGGATACCATTTCATTTAATGTGTTTGAATTTGGTGAGGGGATTTTAGGCTTCCTCAAACACAAACAAAAATGAAAGAGCATTTTGCTTTACTCCATACCACAAAAAACAAAACAAAACAAAACAAAAAAAACACAAACAATACAAAAACTCAATGGGAAAAGCCACAATCATATAGAAAGGTACAAATTGCAAAATGGTCTTGCAAAAAAAAAAACAAAACAAAAAAACACAGAAGATCCCTACTCAGGTTTAAAACTGTTAGCAAGGGAATCTTCTTTCTGGATATAGTTCTTTCTTTGAACTCACTCTTCATTTAGGTACAATAAATCTGTATCAGAATCTTTCCTCCCTGATATCTTTACATATAAATATATTCAACTTTTGGAATTTCCTATCTTTCTTCACTTAATAATATGTTATTATACTCAGATACAAAAAAGGAAAACTTACCGAGAATGACTTAAGTATAAAGCTTGACGATGAATGTCTTCTGGGTCTATTTCTACAGGATTTATTACAGCTAGTTGATCAATAGACCACCTAAATTTCCCTGGAGTCTTAACAAAAGAAAGTGAACTTATGAGTAAAAGCAAACTAAAATACTTCATCAAAATGCTAACCAAAAAGCTAACCAAAATGTCAGCTTCAAAAATAATGTGAATGGTTATAATGCAAAAGTATTTTAAAGCTGTATTTTAAAATTTGGCTTTACCACTAAATTAAATGGCAAATGATAATCAAATCACACTAAATCAACTGGCCTGTATTTTAAAATATCTGAATCTTCCATCTGGGCGATTTTTAAAATTGCGTAATGATAGGAAAAATCACAGTAGAGTAATAAAGGTATAGAAATTCCAGAATACTCATCAACAATGCAACATACCCCAGTAAAAGTAAAAATCTCTTATCAGAGTTATTAAAGGTCTTTACTTTCACTAATAATGAATTGAAATGAAATGAAGTCCTAACTACAGAAGTGCCTGCAAAAGATCATAAAATAGTTGACCCTTAAAATAATTAGGAAAAGTAATCATTGCTACTCTTCTGCATTCAACTATCCAACTGAACCAGAAACTTGCCCAAATCCTAATCTGTAATTTGGAATGCATTTTTGACAAAATTAGGCTTAAAAACCCAATATCCTACACATTCTGGCTTTGAGGATTAAGTTGCAGCCAATCTATTATTTATTCTATAAACAGGTAACTAAAATGGAATACAGCTGAATCAAAAATCATGAGGTCAGATTAACTCAATATAAACTGCCTAACTGTACAACTTAACTTGCTCTTTGTTTAAGCCGACATGAAAATATAGCATAAACAGCCACGCACTTTGCAGTTTTTCTAGGTAATTTACTAGGTTAAAAGATCATACTTCAAAAGAACGCCACGGTAGCAAGTAACAGTAAAAATAAGCTAGAGTAATAGCCTTTCCTAATCTCCAAAGGAGCACTTTCCCTTCCATAGCACCCTTAGCCACCTTAACCACTAACAGCACATATATTGTTTTGAAGTTGCTGGATTAGTTATTCTTTTCCTTTAGAGTAGATGTTGGCTTCTTTGTATACAATCTGCAAGCTAATAATGAATGGAAAAATAAATTATTTCATGACATGTGAAAATTACATGAAATTCAAACATTCATAAATAAAGCTTTATTGAAACACAGCCATGTTAGTTTACATATTACCTATGGCTGCTTTTGTGATACCAGGCAGAGGCTGACTAGTCTTAACAGCAACAAGATGACCTGTGAAGCCTGAAATATTTACTGTCTAGCCCTGGAGAGAAAAAGTTTGCTGATCCCTGCATTAGAATAGAAGCTCCTTGAGAGTTTGTGTTTAATGACCCTGACTTATTCTTTATGCTTCGTACTTTAACACACAGCAGCAATCAAATAGGTTTGCTCAATAAAGGAGAATAATTAGATGACATAGCTTCTCTTTGAATGTGTTATTAGTAAATACATAATCAACCACAGTATCTAGCTATATCCAGTTGCAAGAAGCCTAGACATTATCTACTGAAAGGAAAAAAAAAGACAAATGTTGGCAAAAAAAAAAAATCTACCTAACTTATTATTAGCCCAGTCACTACAGTGAACATTACAATTAAGAAAGCAAATTCCCCACATACGTGCTCCATAATAAATTTCTCCCTTAAGTTGTAAAGAAAGATGTTTACATGTTAAGATAATTTGTATATGTTAGTCAAGAATAGCTTACTGGTAATTTCCTTGATTTAAAAACAGAAGGACTGGAGAGAGTTTGTTCATGGAGATTAGAATAATCACCGGGACTTTCAAAAGGATTCAGAACTGGGACCCTTCCTGGAGTTTCCGGTGTTATCTGCATTCCTGATTCTTTGACATCTCCCATAGCACAGAGAGAAAACTAAAAAAAAAAAAAAAAGGCATTATGAACAATAAAACTGGCACATTCCACATTCATTTTGACAACTAAAATGTATTCAACAAACATTTTGCATAAAGAACTCAAAATCTAATGCTCTTGGGTTGTTTATAGTTTACAAAAGGCATCACATACATTTTCTAAAGTGATCCTCGAAATAACCTTGAAGACTAGAGAGGTACGGGATATGATTAGGGATATCATTTTGCAGAAGATTTAAACTCAGAGAAGCTAAGTAGCACAAAAGTAGCAGTCAACCGCATATGAATGAGCTCAGTCAGGTCCGCTTTCGAAGCAACGAAATGGGACTAGAGGCACAAAACTCTTTCCAACTAAAAGGCTATAGTTTCAACTAAAACCTATAGTTTCTTTATTCCTTATTTCAAGTCTCCAAACACTTAACATACTTCGGATATCCCAGCAATTGCCTATCAAACGACAGCTGCTGAGCAACAATTATTTGCAGCAGGCAGATGTATACGAGACAAGGAAGCTTAAGCACGAGTGTCTTTCTTCCACTTTAGCCCCAAAGCACGGCTGATTAGGGCTAGGAGACTAACCGCCCTTCGGTTGCCTCTCGTCACACATCCTCCTTGCGCTAAGACGTCCAGGGTAGAAGGCAAGACTGCATTACTTTCAGCCCAAAGGGGGTCGGTACGACTAGGGAGAAAGGATCCACTTCTGGAAGGCTGAAGCTGCTGGCTTCCTTGGGGGTGAAGAGCAGAGGTGGACACTCCAGCCAGTGTCACTCCCAGTCCTAAGCGATCACAGCTTGGCGCCCCCCCCCCCATTCCCCCCACCCCCACCCTCTTCCGCACCTATTCCCTCGCTGCTCCCATTCCCCCCCCCCCCCCCGGGGGACAGCGGGCAGGTGGGTCGGCAAGGGAGGAAAACGGGGCTCTCCAACTCAGGACAGGAGGAAAGGCCCGGGGCTACAGAGAACGTACCTAGCGGTGCGTATAAAAAAGGAAGCCCCCCCAGTAGGCGACTCCAGGGCGCTCCCGGGGGGCCAGGCCAGCTCCCACGACAGGCATAGACTCTTTAACTCCCCGCTTCCGCGCTGTCTTAGGCCAACCAGCGCACAGGCCCCGTGGGGGAACTGGCCAATCGCGTCGCACCGCCGTCCGCGAACCAACCAATCGCATCGAGGCCGCGTAGCAAATTCGAATGGCAACTCCCCGCTCCGCATTCCGCGCAGAGTAACGAGGCTCCAAATTTAAATCAACGCAGCCTCACGCCGGCGACGAGCGCGAGGGGCGGAGCCTGCCCGGCGTGAGCGGGGGACGCGTGGTGTGATTGCCCGGGAGAGAGGCCGGCGCTCCAGTTCCGGGTCAGGCCCTTCTCCCGCCTCCCGCGGCCTCCGCCATGGCGAGCAGCAGCGGCGCCGGGGCGGCGGCGGCGGCGGCCAACCTCAACGCGGTGAGGGAGACCATGGACGGTGAGTGCCCGTTTCTCCCCTCCCCGCCTTTACCTTGTCTCCGTTTCCCGCAGCCAGGGCCCCCAGGCGGCGGGAAGCCAAGAAGGACTTGAGGTCCACTTCCGGCCCCGGACGGCATCTCCGAGGATCCTCCCAGGGGACCCGCCGAGGCCGTGGCGCTGAGGGTGCCATCCTTCGAGAGCGCTCTCTGGGCTGCGGCGTGCTGTGTCGCGCGCACGGCGTTCCAGCCGCCACGTCAGCCGGGCGCGCGCGCCCCGCGCCTCACGCCCCCCACACGCCTCACGCGCCTCACGCGCGCCGCCCGCTCCCCACCCGCTCCCCGCGCGCCTCACGCTGCGGCGGGCTCCGGGCGCCGCCCCCCCCCCCCCCCCCCCGGCGGGGCGCCGCTTCCTCAGAGGCCCGAGCGGGAGGGAGCCGCCCTCAAGACTGCAAGCCCCGTGTGGAGAGCGGCCTTGTGCGTTTGGTCACCGCGATGTCCTTTGTCCCTGACGCTTGTTCACTGTGCGGCGAGCGGGCGAGGCGCCCCGCCCTCAGGAGCGCTCCGAGTCGTCGAGGAGCAGGTGCCGCGGGCGTCTGAGGCTGTGCGCCGCTTTACCTGTTTCCGAGGCACGTGGGTGGCCCGCGCGCACGTGCTGGAAGACGACGGGCCCTGGACTCAGGTTGTCCCTACCCTCGAGTGAATGCCGGTTCTGACACTGCTCCCCGTGCGGGGGCGGGGGGGAGACAAGCTATGTAGACGTCTTTGAGCCCGTTTCTTTCTTTTCTATGAAGTGAGGTCACCTCCTCCCAAAACAACTTTGTGAATATTTAAGACCACAAAGCAAAGGCGTATCAGAGGCGATAAAGCAAAAAAATAGTTACCATGACCTTTGGGTTGTATTACATGTACATCCCACTACTTGCGGACTCCGTTGTCTCCATTTTATCGCATCCACTTATGGGTTTGATGGATGTTGAATGTTGCCTTTTTTTTTTTTGCATTTTCCAGGGGGTTACTAACATGAGTCTTCGTCTCTATTGAAACATAACTCTGGGGGATCCCTGGGTGGCTCAGCGATTTTGGCGCCTGCCTTTGGCCCAGGGCGGGATCCTGGAGTCCGGGGATCAAGTCCCACATCAGGCTCCCTGCATGGAGCCTGCCTCTCTCTCTGCCTGTGTTTCTGCCTCTCTCTCACTCTCATAAGTAAGTAAGTAAAGTAAGTTAAATAAATAAATCTTTAAAAAAAAGAAAGAAAGAAACTTTGCAGTTTTCAGTTGTGCCAGCCTTCCTGCTGAATCTCCCTGTTGGCTTCCCTTACTGATACAGTCACTCCTTAAAGGGCTTCCAGTAAGATTTCTGGCTTTTTCTGCACAGGTTGCTGCTTTCCTTTACATTCTTTTTTTTTTTTTTTTAAGGTTTTTAAAATTAATTTATACATGAAAGAGAGAGAGAGAGAGGCAGAGACACAGGCTGAGGGAGAAGCAGGCTCCAAGGAGGGAGCCCGACGCAGGACTCGATCCCCGGTCTCCAGGATCAAGCCCCAGGCCGAAGGTGGCGCTAAACCGCTGAGCCACTGGGGCTGCTCTGCTTTCCTTTTCAAAGAACTATGTACATTAGAACGTTTGCATCTAACTTTTTACTTACCAAGTATCTATTTTGCTGTTTCTCTGAAAAGAAAACAGACTTTATTCTTTAAAGATTTTATTTATTTTAGAGGTGGAGGCAGAGAGAGAGGAACAAGGCTCTACTCCATCCCATGACCCTGAGATCAACCCTGAGCTGAAATCAGGAGTTGGATGCTCAACCCACTGAACTACCAGGCACCCCAGAATTTTATTAACATCATATTCAGCCTATTTCCCATTCTTTCTTAGTGTACCACATTATAGGTTTCCCCAGCTATCTGGAAGCAGACTGGTCCCATGAAACCTTTCCTAAGCTTATGTAAAGTGAAGAGCCAATACGAATTGGAAATTTTTTTGAGCATTCTCAGACCCCAAAAAATAACCTTTCTTAGGCTTTTGTGATGCCCTAGGACACATCTTGTTAACAGGTGCACAAAATAAATAGAGATAAAGCACAGATGCCCCCAGACGCTAGTTTAAGGCTCTGGGAGCTTCATGGCAAGAGATGGAGTTTAGTTCCTGGGGAAGGAGCTTGGCAGTAACAAACAATAAATGCTGGGGTTATGTGCTGGCTCTAATGGCCTATCGTAAACAAACACTCAACACTATTTTCACTTTTTGCCTATTTTCATAAAAGAAAAATTTATTGGATTTCTTTTGGTTAGCAAAAATAGCTACTAATGTATGGCTTCCATAAAAGCAAAGTGAAATAAGACAAACTTTCAAAAAGTGAGTGATGGTTATATTGTCTTACATCTTTGCTTGGAAGCCGGTAGGTCTTTTAAAGAGTAGAGTATGAGGCCCCACTTCTGTCAATTTTCTTATGATGGCTATACTTAGGTTCCTCATTTATACGGCCACAAAATCCTGTTTGAATGGAGAACTCCCAATTTATCACTGGTGGAACTATTGATGTACAAATGAGAACTGACTATTGGTTGGGTCATTAATATTTTCACTGGTTGGAGTGTGTGTAAAATGAAGATTATTGAGAGTGTAAGAACAGGAAAAAGTGAAGAAATACAGATTTTTTTAAAAAATAAAAATTGAGAGGCTGTATGACTTAGAGAACACTGCTCCTTCATATACAGTTAGTCCACAAATCTCAAGATAAAAAGGCCGCAGGTTGGCACTGAATCAACATTTGTTAAATGCGGCAGCTAGGGAATACCATGTCCATTAGAACTCTAAACTTCCAGAAAATCCTTGGTATTATGCCATAATTGGAGTCCAAGACAGTCACATAAAATATGAAGTTGAATTACTGCAAAATTAATGGAAAACTTTTCCATGTTTAATAATTAAGACACAAAGGTAAACACACTAAAAACACACACTGTAAATAATTGATCATAAACTGAACTGTAAAAATTCTACATGTTCTTATTTTATTTTATTTATTTATTTATTTTTATTTATGATAGTCATACAGAGAGAGAGAGAGAGAGGCAGAGACACAGACACAGGCAGAGAGAGGAGCAGGCTCCATGCACCGGGAGCCCGACGTGGGATTCGATCCCGGGTCTCCAGGATCGCGCCCTGGGCCAAAGGCAGGCGCCAAACCGCTGCGCCACCCAGGGATCCCCTCATTTTTAAACTATTTTATTTAATTATTAGAGCAAGGGCGCACACATACCCTCACAGCAGGACGGGGAACTAGAGGCTGGGGAGTCAGAGGCAGACTCAGACTCCTCTGCTGAGCACTGAGCCCGCCTTGGGCTAGATCCCAGGACCTTGAGATCATGACCTGGGCCTAAGTTAGACACTTAACCAACTGAGCCACCCAGGCGCCCCCATGTTGTCATTTTATAATCTCACCCTCCTCCACATTCACTCCCAGAAACAAAATTTCAGCTTGCCTAAAGGGGCTAAACAGAACTACCCAAATAGGATTATCATTTGAAACTTTGTTAATGCAGGGTTTCATTGAACTTAAGTTTAGCCTTGAGTGCCAAAAGTTTTTGAGTCCAGTACCCTCTCTCAGGATTAGTGTAGTTCTCATCATCTTATTACTTTCCTCCTATCACTACTAGAATCAACTAATTTATTTATTTATTTATTTTAATAATAAATGTATTTTTTATTGGTGTTCAATTTGCCAACATACAGAATAACACCCAGTGCTCATCCCGTCAAGTGCTCCCCTCAGTGCCCGCCACCCAGTCACCCCCACCCCCTGCCCTCCTCCTCTTACACACCCCTAGTTCGTTTTCCAGAGTTAGGAGTCTTCCATGTTCTGTCTCCCTTTCTGATATTTCCTACCCATTTCTTCTCCCTTCTCCTCTATTCCCTTTCACTATTATTTATATTCTCCAAATGAATGAGACCATATAATGTTTGTCCTTCTCCAATTGACTTATTTCACTCAGCATAATACCCTCCAGTTCCATCCACGTCGAAGCAAATGGTGGGTATTTGTCATTTCTAATGGCTGCGTTAGAATCAGCTAATTTAATCTAATGGATCTGCATGATTTCAGGGTTGTAGAACTCAGCTATAAACATTTTTATTTTTGTGAAGCGAAAGCATTTTGAAAATGATACTTCAGGAGCAGATAGGCTTGTAGTTTATCTGTGTGGCTTACTCTGAAAGAAGCCCGACTGATACCCTGGCCCTGATTTAGTATAAGGTCTTGTGTCAGTCCCTTCCTCTCATTTTTATATTCTCAACATTCTCTCCAGATTCCTTCTTAAAAATGTCAGTCTTCTATACTGCCTCTCTCTCTGTTCTCCAGTGTACTCACTTACCTCTTTTGCTTTTCAATGTTTTGAAATTTTAGGTACTCTTCATTGATAGTTTTATACTTTGATTTTTATCTTAAAATTTAAAAATTTCCTTATGGCTTCAATTACTACTAATAATTATACTTGTTATAAATGTGATTAAAAGGAACCTCTTTCTCACCAGAGGGTTTCAGTGTAGTGCTGCTTTAGTACATATCAGGTAGTAAGTTAGAAGGAGTTAAGAAAGTTCACAGTATACAAGGCATGTCAGTGAAACGGACGTATAGTCTCTCTGCTATCAGTCTAGTCAGTCACTGAAGAAAGAAACCTAGGAATCATTCTTGCTTTGTTTCACCTCCCCTCCCTTCTGTCCTTCACTAAGTCTTTCTTCCTTTGTCTCAGGTTTGACCACTTAATCTCTCTTCTAAGATGGCAGTAAGTTGACTCCCTCTCCACGGGTGTTCTGCCTCTTTCCGGGATCATTATATTATGCCACAGGGGTCTTGTAAAAATGAAAATCTGATTGTCATACTTTCATTTTTATATTTTTTAGTAGCTCACCAAAGTTCTGAAATCTTCAAAGAGACTTAGTGAGTGTTCATGCCTGTCCTTTCTCGTATTTTACACCTGTGCTTTCCTTGCAATTACATTGCCTCCACATTTAGAACCTTTCAGATCTATGAATTTACCAAGTTCTCTTTAATGCAGGAATTTTTGCACAAGCTATTTTTTTCACACTCACTCTCTTTGTACTTCTTAGCTCTGTGTTAGGTTGATTTCTCTTCATCCTTGAAGTGTGAGCTTACTTGTCACTTCTTCAGGCAAGTCTTTCCTAAACACTTGTCTTTCACAACTATGTAAGATGCCCTTATAATTTGTTTTGGAGGTATGCTTTTCTTTCTTTATTTCCCTTTTGACTAGGATCAGTTATTACTTTAATATCTATTTCTCCTAGACAGTAATTCCATGAGTATTGGGACCATATCTGTCTTTTTTCACAATTGTATTTCCAACAGTAACATGGCACAAAATACATATAAGTATCAATTATGTAGTGTAGGCACCACAGAAGTACTTATTACAGATAGGTTATGAAGTTAGGAGGTAAAGATCAACATAGATTTTATAAGAAAGCTTAAAGGAAAGAAATAGTCCTGAGATGGACCTGAGAGAGAGAGTATGGAATTACATGGGGAGAAGAGAAAAGGCAGAGGAGAAAAGCATGAACTAAGGCATGAAATCAGAAATAAACAGTATTTATAGACCAGGGTCTGTCACGCAGAGAAAACTGGTGAGAATTTGTCAGGAATAGTTGATGATGATGCTCATGTTGGTAATGTTGGAGAGTTGGGAGCAGGGTCAGAGTACCTGCTTTCATTTTTCTTGGTGCATAACAAACCATCCCAAACTTCTTGGCACAAAACAACAAGTACTTGTCTCTCTCAGTTCTATATGGTGGCCTGGCTTATCTGGGTAATTCTCATTGAAGGTCTCTAATGCATTGCAGTTAGTGCTGAATCTAGAGTCATCCCAAAGCTTTCTCACTCGCATATCTTCTAGTTGACACATGTTATCTGGGCTTGCAGCAGGGGCTGTTGTGGGTTTCTTCTCACTTGGTGGCTAGGGTGCAAGAGAGAATGCTTCAAGAGATTGCCAGGAGGAAGCCATATTACCTTCTCAAGCCTAGCATCAGAAGTCATGCAGTGTCACTATTGGGAGATACAGCTTGTGAGCCCTGAGCCTACTTGAACAGTCTTGCTCTATAGGCTGAGAAGGCAAGGCCTTCCTCCTGCGGTTTCTCAAGGGTGTATTTACGGTGAACAACTTGAGGGATGAGGTAACATCTACTTCCAGATAAAGAGCAAGTTTACTAACTTGCTTACTATTAAAGTAGGGATTTCCTAAGCTCACTGTTCTTCAGCTGTGAATATAGTCTGTCAATATAATGTACTCTTACTATGTCAAAGGCAGAAAGCTGCCTGGTCATTTCAGTGTTTGATGAAAAAGAATTCATAAGAATCAACACTTTTCTTCTAATTTTAAAGTCTTAGCGAAAGAAAACAGTACGTTAACACGCCAAGGAATAGTTATATGAAATTAACATCATCCTTAACATTAGTGTTAAAAGCATTTCTTTCGCTTATTTATTTTTTAACCACTGATACAAAAGTTTTAGCAAATAATGCAGGATAAAAAAAGAAAAAGACTGTTAGGAAGGACATGAAACTATTATTTGTAGGTAAAATGATTATCTAATTGGAAAACAGAAGAGAATTAACTAAAAGACATCAGTAGGATTTGTTAAGATGGCTGGCTACAAAATAAAAATAAGTATATTCTAGAATATCTACATTAATCACTTAGAATATACCAAAGCAAGGTAGAATGCATTTATGAAAACAAAACTAAAAATTAAAGAAATTGGTGATTCACTATCAAAATTGATGATGATTGAGCACTTGGCTAAAACTTTCTGCTCCAAGCATATAAAAATAACAGGAAATACTAAAATGCAATTATCAGCACAGCCATGTTCAAGAAAGCAAAAATCTCCTGCTTAGAAAGAGAAAGGTTTTCCCCAAAGAGAGGAGCAGATGGGAACCACAGCAGGAGACTGGGAATGAAACCTGACAAAGCATGCTGTGCTGCTTGGGTGAAGCTGGGGCCCAGAAATGTGCCATCTGCCATGGCCAGGGATTGGGAAGTACCATCCACATGTCCTGTGTGCCTGGTTGAAGCTGGAGGCCAGAAATGTGCCATCTGCCATGGCCAGGGATTGGGAAGTACCATCCATGTGTCCTATGGGTCTGGAGCCAGTGTGCTTCCACCAGGTCTGATCCAGAGGGCTGAGACCAGTGTGAGACTACCTATCCCAAGAATGCTTCACCAATTGAGGACATCAAGAAAAATCTGTGGAAGATGAATTTCCAGCCAGAAATCTACTTAGCTACTAAGTAGCTAAGGTAGATACAAAACATAAGCAACACACACAAACATTGAAAAGAGAGAAGGTATTAGTAATAGCTCTTTTTGAGCACGAGATGCCAATGGACACAGCATTCTGAGTGTGTCTTGTAGTACTCACACTGATCCTATAAAGTAAGTACTTACTACTCCTATTTCACAAAATTGTAAAATAAAGGCACAGAAAGGTTACTTTGCCTACTAAGTAATGAAGGTGAAATTTGAACTCAAGTACTTTGGTTCTAGAGAGCAGACTCTTAACCACTCTCTTTTGCTGCATGCATATACTTAAAAATAGAAAACACACATTTCAAAAATAGCCAGTGACAAGCGTGTAGCTTCAAATAGGTAAAAGCAGAAACAACAGCTACAAAATGAGTGGTTATAAAAAAGCATTTAACTATTGAACAAGCAGTTACTAGGGGAAAATAAGAAATCTCAAAACAGAGTTACTGAAATGAATTCAGCAGATAACAAGAACTACAGCCTGCATACAACTGAAGAGCAGTATTGATATGTTAGGATATCAAAAGTGAAGAAGTGAAATGAAAAGGGCTGTCAGCTTTCAGCCAAGATGAAGTAACAGAAACTGGATTTATTTACTCTCCTACCTGAAGAAGAAAAAAAAAAAACAAAAAGCTCAGGCGGAATAATATTTTTAAAGACCCTGGACACCAGGTAGTAAAGGACAGTGATCCCAGACTGTAAATGAAAAGAACCCACAAGTTATCTGTTCTTGGTACCTTCCGAGAGTTACCAGGCATCAATGTGGTTGAGGGGTGCTATGAACCTAGGTAGAACCCAGTGGATCCCCTAAGTTAGCAGAAGGAATTTAGAGTCCAGAGAGACCAGAACAGGGATAATTTGCAAAACAGAATACTCAGGAGGGTCTTCCTTCAGTGGTGAGGAACTAAACAGGCATCTGATCCTGATTATATAAATTTTAAAAGACTCAAAAGGATCAAACTGCTTTCAGGTAACTGCATCTCATTCCAAACCCAAGAATATGTATATAAATATTAAAAATATAGAATGTATATAGAAATATAAAAATAGCAACCAACAAGGTAAAATTACAATGTCAAGCATCTAATAAAAAATTCTTAAGTATGTAAAGCCAGAAAATAACAACCCATGGTAGAAAAATTCAGTCAGTTGAAACAGACCTTAAGCTGACACATATGTTAGAATCAGCAAAACAAGGACATTGAACTGTTCTCCATGTGTTCAAAAGTTAAGTAGAGGCACGGAAGACATATTTTTTTAAAAAACTCAAAACTCTAGAGATGTAAATGAATGTCTGATACGTTTTTTTTGTTTTTTTTTTTTAAAGAAGGAAAGAGGAAGGGCAGAAGGAGAAAAAGAATCTTAAGCAGGCTCCATGCCCAGTGTGGAAATGCAGGGCTGTCTCACAGCCCTGAGATCATAACCTGAACTGAAATCAAGAGTCTGATGCTTAACCGACTGAACCACCCAGGCACCCCTTGACTAAGATTTTTAAGTTCACTGAGAGAACGAAAGGGCTTATGAAAAGGAAAGATAACAGAATCTTTAACCTTCTACATGCTGATAAAAGTTAGTAATTAAAATTGTGGTTCTGACAGAAGCAACAAATGCATGGGTAAATGGGAATTTCCTGTGATAAAGGTGGCATTTTAGCTGAATAGTAGGAGAGATTATTCAATAAATAGTATTGAGGAAATGGGCTTATTTCAGGGAGATAAAGTTAAATCCTGTCTTCCACCTGAACTCCAGGGAGTTAAATCTTCAAGTGTTTATAGGCAGACGGGAAACAAACTTTGAAGTGATAGAAGGGAATCCTGGTATATAATTATAAAATCTTTGCATGGGGAATAACTTTCTAAGTATACTGCCAAGGGAAAATAATACAGGCAGCCATATATAATATGTTGACCATTGACTTAACAAATTCTAAACATGCTCTGGGGAATAACCACCATAAAACAAAATGTAATGGAGCCAGTGTATTTACATTCTGTGCTTCTCTTTGCTAGTGTTTCTTAGGTCAATTACTTTTATAAACTGCAATAAAATGAAGTACTATAAAAAAAAGTTAAAAAAATAAGCTTTCATTTTTTACTATTAGATTTCAACAGACGTGATTACTCTGTCAAATTGTAGAAGTTTCTAAGCACTTCAAGCCTTAAATATGTACATCACTGAGCATTGCACTTTTAGGAATTTATCCTAATGAAATAAAATATAGTTAGTATGTACAGATGTTTATCGCAGGATTATTTCAGTGGGGAAAACATGAGACCCTTAACTCCTAAATAGTAACTCCTAAATAGTAGAGTAGTTAAGTAATATAAGATGTTTTCATAAAATGGAATGTTATAAGACTAAATTATATTGTAAAAGCATACTAAAAATGGGGAAATGTTCATAATACTACTCATTATGATGCATATATTTAAGATATTAAATGAGTTGTAGAATATAAATCAAAGTGTAAAAAGCAGTTATGTGGAGGGAGGGTATAAGTGTATTTCTGATGCTAGGCTAAGTAAGAGAACAAGACAGTATTACATGATAATTTCAAAATCTAGGGATACTGTGCTAGTTTTTGGTACTTGCAATATTATATGAGTTAAAAACAATACTGTGTACGTATTTTTAAATGTAATTTTTTTTTTTTTTAAATATCCTCTGTATCTTTTTCAGTTCTGCTGGAAATTTCAAGAATTCTAAATACTGGCTTAGATATGGAAACTTTGTCTATTTGTGTACGGCTTTGTGAACAAGGAATTAACCCAGAAGCTTTATCGTCGGTTATTAAGGAACTTCGCAAGGCCACTGAAGCACTAAAGGTTAGAGATTTGTATGTTTATTCTAAGGAAAGATGCTTTATAGAAAATGATGAGTGGAATTTATGTGGAAGAGCCTGCTTAAATGTGATTAGTTTCTGTCACCATCAGAAATTCTGAAAACCAGAGTCTTAGTATGTTCAGTTACAAGCATTGCTACTATCATGGACTACATTGTGTCTTCACAGAAGTCTCCAGCTGTGTTTAGAATTTTCCTAGTGTTGTAAGTAAAATTGTGTCTGTGCCCAAAAAGATACGTACCTGTGAATGTGACCTTATTTGGAAATTGTGTATCAGCAGGTATAATCAAATTAAGATGAGATAGTGGATTAATGACTGATGTCCTTATAAGACAAGGGAAATTTGGACAGAGATACACCAGGAGAGTACCATGTGGACACACAGACACAGACATTGCCTTGTGACAGTGGAGGCAGAGATTGCAATGGTAGCCAAGGATTGTTGGCAGTCATCAGAAGCTAGGAAGAAGCCAGGGGGAGGATCTTCTGCTAGAGCCTTCTGACGTCTTGATTTTGGATTTTTCGCCTTTAGAACTGTGAGAAAATAAATTCCTGTTTCAGTCCATTCAGTTTATGGTACCTGGTTGTGGCAGCCCTAGAAGTCTAATACAGATTTCACTATTAGAAAGTGGGGTGCTGTTGTAACAAATACCTGCAAGTCAGGAAGTGGCTTTGGAATTAGGTAATGGGTAGAATTGGAAAATTTTACACACGTGATAGAAAAGGCCCAGTTTTCCTTGAAGAAAGTGTTGGTAGAACTTTGAACATTAAAGGCAGTTCTGGTAGGGGCTCAGAAAGGAGAAAAGAGCTTTAGAGAAAGCTTTAATTGTCTTAGCGAATACATGTATCATGTTGAGCAGAATGTTGCTAGAAATAATGGACGTTAAAGGGGCTTCCGGTGAGATCTGATGAGGAACATACTGAACACCAGAGAGACGATTGTCCTTGCTGTAAAGTGACAATACCTGGCTGAATTATATTTTACTATTGGAAGAAAAATAAAACTTGTAAGTGATGAACTTGGATATTTAGTTGAAATTTCCTAACAAAGTATGGAAAGTAGCAAAGATTTCTCCTTGCTACTTAAATAAAAATGTAAGAGGAATGAGAAATCGAGGAAGGAACTGGTTAAGAAAAAAGGAACCAGCAATTGATCTGGAAAATTCTCAGCCTTACCCAAAGAGCATACTCTGGAGAGAAACCCCAGAGTGGTGGCTCTGGTGAGATGAAGTATATGATTCATAGATGTAGTCAACCATCTCTAACCCCAATAAAAGGGTCCCAGACAAAATGAAGGAAGGCTGGGATTCTGTACTTCTGGATTCTACAGGAAGGAAACTGGCCAGTAGGGCTACCTGGCTGTGAAGAAGTGTCTCTCCTTCAAGAAGAGGGAAGAAGGACGCATAGTAGCTCTGAGATCTAAGACGAAGGGACTGCAGAGGCCAGTTGGCTGCACTGCTACCAGGGGCCCAGAGGACTATCTTTTTTTCAAATTCATACCCGCCATTTCTTAATTGCTCGCATTAGGAACAGGAAAGGTGTATTCCCTCTTGCTTCCAGACACTGATTTAAGATCTTGGATGATTTTATTTCCTTGTTTATGTAACTAACTCATCACAGATGCTGATACTCAAGTTAATCCTTCTGAAAACTTGTCCAAGGACAGACAACTTTTCTCTAGCCTTTTTTCTTTTCTTTGAGAAAGCAAAACTATATAATACATGTAATTTATCTAAGATTAAGTCAGTCCCCAGTAAGTTCCAGTGCTTTGGGTTGTTTTTGAGATTTTTTTTAAACTTTCTCATTAAATCTAACACAGAAAGGTAAACCAAACACATTTACACAGCAAAAATTTGTCATAAAGAGAATATCTGTACAGTTCTCATGCCAGAGCCCTAAAGTTCCTTTGAGCTCCCCTATCACCTAGGCTGTCCTGCTCCCCCTTTCAATAACTACTGTTCTGATTTTTATGGTAGGAGCTTTCTTTTAACAGTTTTACTGACTAAACATGGGTCTTTAAACACTGCAGTTTAATTTTGTAAAAGTTTTGAATTTGATGTAAACCAGGATCATAGAGGTCTTTATTGGGTTCTTCATTTCACATTATGTTTGAGAGTGTTTTTTTTTTTTTTAATATAGTTGACACATTAATGTTTCATTAGTTTCAGGTGTATGACTTAATGACTTGACAGGTTTGTATATTCTATCTGTTCATCCACAAGTGTAGCTGCCACTTGTCTGGTGATATCACTATTACAGTATTATTGACTGTGTTCCTTACGCAGTGCCTTTTATTCCTGTGACTTACTCATTCCATAACTGGAACCTGTTTTTCCCTCTCACCTTCACCCAATTTGTTCAAACTCCTCTCCCTCCTCTTTGCAACCATTAGTTTCTTCTCTTTTTATAGATCTGATTTCCTCTTTATTTTGGGAGTTTGTGTGTGTGTTGGGGGGGGTGTTTGGATTCCATTTACGAGTAGAATTGTGAGGATGTGAGGTTTATGTTTTTTTTTTTTAATTTTATTTATTTATTCATAAGAGACAGAGAGGCAGAGATGTCAGGAAGATTTTTTTTTTTTTTTGTCAGAGATTTTTTTTTTTTTTTTTTTTTTTTTTAAAGGTCACGTTTACTAATCTAGCACCATAATTCCAGTCAGGCCTTCTCAAGTGGCTGGGAGGAAGAAGGGATGAGGTGAGGAAGATGGAAAGGGTGGTTCTTAACTTCTGGCCCCATCTGTGCTCTCAGGCAAGGCAGGATCTAGCAAAGAGGAAAATGGTTGAGGCTGGAATTTAAAACAAAAGCTTCTGGTTCAGATGATAAGGAGGCCCTCAAGAACAGCAGAATCAATGCATCCAAAAGGCAGTGCTGGAATTCGCCTCATGAACTAGGGGGTTTCTTCTTGGCATCCAAGTCCTTTTTAATTTCTTCTAGTTTTTTAGCCACGTTTGGTATGTCATAGTTCTGAGCCAGATACATTCCAACCACGTTGCCAAAAGTAAATCCAAGCAGGAACTGGAGCATGGTGTCGGCGCGGAGGGCGGAGGCAGAGGGAGAAACAGGCTCCATGTAGGGAGCCTGACATGGGACTTGATCCCAGGTCTCCAGGATCAACACCTGGGCTCAAGGCGCTGCTAAACCAATGAGCCACCGGACTGCCCTGTTTTTTGTTTTTTGTTTTCAAGATTTATTTATTTGAGAGGGAGAGTGCATCCAAGCACATACATGAGCAGGGGGAGGTTCGAGAAAGAGGGAGAGAGAGAATGTTAAGCAGACTCTCTGAAGATCTCTGTTTTTAAAACCCTGAGATCTTGACCTGAGCCCAAACCAAGAGTCTGATGCTTACCCAGCTGAGCCACCCGGGCACCCCAGAGGTTTTTTTTTTTTTTTTTTTTCATGTTGTATGTAGCTGTAATACAGTCCCTTTCACTGGAATAATCAATCATATCATGCTTTGTTGCACAAATATACCCGTTATCCTTTCTACTGTGAATGGATATTCAGGTACCACCAGGGTGGGACTATTAGAAATATGCTGCTGTGTGTGATCATAGTTGTTAATGACTCATGATACGTATATATGCATGCATTTTTGTTGGTAAAGTTGCTTGGTTTTAGGTTATGTTTATCTTCAACTGGAATAGATAATGCCAGAGTTTTCTAAAGTATTTGTGTCAATTTCTATTTCCACCAGCAGCATCTGAGTTTCTCTTCCTTTCTCCACATCTTTGCCAATATTTATTGTGTTTTTAATTTTAGTCATTTTGGTAATTGTGTATGAGTTTCTTATGTGCGTTTTTGTTTTGTTTGCATTTCTCCTAGTACCAATGAGGTGGAATGTGTTTTTACATGTTCTTTTGGTCATTTTCTTTTGCAAGATACCTTTTCAAGTAGTTTGCCCATTTTTTTCTGGGTTGTCTATTTTTCCTTTCGTATTAGTAGTCTTAAATATTCTGAATGTGAACCTTTTGTTAAATGTTAAACTCTCAACCATGCTTTCATAGGACAGAGAAATAACTAAATATAATAAGAATATTACTTGCCTTTTATCAGTCTCTTTGCACTAACAGCTTTCTTTGCATTATTTCTTTAATGGTCACAGCAGTGATATGTACTGCTACTATGGTTAGTAGTTTACTGCTAAGGAAACTGAAGCTTATGGTGGCCAGCTTCTCCCAAGGACTTACTGAGACGTAGTTGAGCTGAGATTTAAACTTGGACTCTGGCTTCAGGTTGTTAACTGTAAGTTTTTACCTATAGTAAGTTCTAAAAAATAATCTGAGCCTGCTTTTTAAAAAAGATGAAATGTGATTAGAACTAAGTTAATGGACTGTGGCATGGGAACATTCCCTGGCTTTGTATTCTCTCATAACTCTGTTGTTAAAAATAAAATGTAGTATCAGTCTTTGGTAAATTTCTGAAATTCTAGTGGAAGAGAATTTATTTAATAAACATCTTCCACAACTGCATGAATTTTTGTTATATTGGAATTTGACAGAGAATAGGGAGGCAGAAGAGCATGAAGTTTTCATACTGTAATGCAGTTTGAGTACCATAAAGGAACCAGAGACAACCTAGTTAGCAGCAAGAGAAACTGAGAGAAGTATTTTGGCATAGCACTTACTTAGACAAAATAAAAGGCACAAAGCATTAGGATAGGAGTTTGAGAATTACCTACTTAACATAGCGTTCTTGCTTTCAACATGCTGGTTATTGCATAGTGAGAATAGTGGGCCATAGTGAGATATAGGAGGGAAAATAAATAATTAAGATAAAATTAAAAAGCATTGCCTAGTTGAATGGAAGAACGGTCTCACACAAAGCCTCTTTAAACACACTGCTCTATAAACAACAACCAGTATGCCAGTTTCTCAATAAAACCAGGCAGGGAGGAGAATCCTGAAAAGTTTCTAGCGAAGAGGAAAAATGTTAATTAGGACTTTTTTTTCTTTAAAGGGATTTTTGAAATCTGTACATAATTTTTATTTAAAAATGCTCAATTTTAAAATATTTAAATACCAAAATACAAAGAAGGATATAAATCGTTCAGAACCACCCAAGGGATAACCAGCAATACTTGGTGAACATCATTCTAGATGATACCATGCTACTTTAAAAATAAAAATATTACATTTAACTTTATGGATTAAAGAATAACCTTTCATAGGTTCCTTCTCTTTAAATTATAAAATCTGCTTATTCTCTCTTGCCTGCTGTTATTGGGTTGGTATTGGGAGCTGCGTTGTGAGCTTTCCTTGACCATCCTTTACAGACTTAATAAAGCATATATGGTTTTCTCCTTTTTGGATGGTTGCTGGTAATTAATTTCATATTTTTTGTGTTTCTTTCAGTACTAAAAATAGGGTAAGAAAAAACTGTACCTGTTGTGTTCTTCTGCCTTTACTTAGAAAGCCTACTGATTAGAATTTCATTATATGTACTTCTATTTTAGAATGTGTAAAATATAAATCAGGGACATCCTGAAATGTTGCAAGGAGCTGTGGGGTCTGAAACATCCAGTTTTTCCTTTAGTTAACAATGTAGAAAATTGCAACAATTTTTCTTTACTTGTTTTGTCTTTCTCACAGATTGTATATTGATACTGTTTAAATCAATTAGTAATCAAGTAGGTGGTTGTGTGTCACAGGATTAGGTCAACTTCTTAGCATCAGTAGATGTGTTATTTGTGTGTCTCCCACAGGCTAAGTAGGACTGTTAATTAAGGTGCAGTTGTTAAAAGACATTTTTATGAAAGATTCTTCTATCAAATACTGCATATTCGTATTGTCTCCTCTAGGCTAATACTGAAGTATAAGCAACATTTACATATTGTGATTTCAGGAATTCTGGGCAAAAACCTACTTTCCTGTGTCTTCTACTCTAAGGCTAGGGTACCTCAAATTGTACTTCTATTGGTGCATTTCATACTAATAATCCTTGCCCTTTCTCTTATATGATTACCAACACCTTAGAGTGAATGATGTGTCTCCTCACTGTAGGAGCATTTTGTACAGCACGAGGACACTGGAGCTGTAGAATTTGGAGTTGAGAGAGAAGTAAGGAAGGAGGGAATAAGCTTACACAGGAAAGCAAAGTGTGGGAGACAAGACTGCCGAAGTTGATTTTTCCCAGGAGCAATGTTTCGGATGTTTGGAAGGCTCTAATGGCAATTTGGTAACTGGAGTTTAGGATGCCAGTGCTGTCCTTCCAAACAGAAAGTAGTGCTGCATTCATATTAATAGGAATGCTTTACAAGGTTGATGGCTTGCATATTATAATTAGTTCAGGTGAAAATACTTCTTTCAATGTCTGCATCTTGGAGGAGAATCTCTACAATTAGTATGATAATGGAATGGGACTAGACAAATTCCATTAGAGTTAAGGTACTTTAATTTTTTCAAAACTCTAAAATTGTTTGCATTATTTCAAGTAGTCTTTGAAGTAGATGATTCTGAGAATGGGGTTAGGAAGAAGACAGAATGCCTAAAGGTATGCAGCTAGAGCAAATATAAGAACCTTTAAGGGGGTAGAAAAAAAATTGAGAACAAAGGATATTTTTTTTCAAACTAATTTCTAATCTTTGTGAATAATAAAGCCAAAGAAGTGAAAGGCTAACTAGAATAGCCAACTATTGGACAAACATGGTAGGTTCTGCTAATGGCAAAGAGAGTGTTTCAGATTGAGTTAACTACAATTTTCCCAGCATGTTAAGGGATTTTCATGAAAGGTCTCTGAACTTAGACTAAACTTAAAAGCAAGTTTTAATTAAGAAGTGGAAATGTAAATGAATTAAAAGTTTACCATGTATTTCTGAAATTAAATTTATTTAAAGTCATCATTTTCATATTTAGCATTGAGAAAGTACTTGTTTAAATCCTTTTCTTTTAGAAATATGTATCAAGGGCACCTGGGTGGCTCTGTTAAACGTCTCTTGATTTCTGCTCAGGTCATGATCTCAAGTGTTGTGAGATGGAGATCCCCATTAGGCTCCACACTAAGCTAAGCCAGGAGTCTGCTGCTTTCCCTCTGCCCCTCCCGGAGCATGCATGCATGCTTGGTCTTTCTCTCTAAAATAAATCTTTAAAAAGAAAAAAAGTCTCAAATCATTTATTGATGAATTATATGGTGTCTACAAATTTCTGCAAAATAATCAGGGAAAGTATATGGTGATATAGGTGAAGAGAATTAGACATGTGTTCATTATTCCCTTTTGCCCCTTTTTTCCTCTGTCTTCTGACAGATCTTTTTCATTATTAATCGCCTTTTTACACTATAATGAAACATGCATAAACAGGCAAACCAACAAAGACTGGATAAGGTGGATACAGTGTGTGGAGAAGGTCTGCTTGGGTCTGTTTTTCAAGTAGCGGTGTATTTTTACATTAACTGTATTATTTAAGATGATGTGACAAATTTTCCACTGTCAGCCTAGCAGTCAGTTCAAAAGGTAGGTCTAATGTACTGCAAAGAGTGAAAAGCACTGCATTATCCTGATGAAAGAGGTTCGGTGTTTGTGGAGGAGGAATTGTTTGTTAATGACAGTGCAGTATTGACAAATATATCTCCATGGTATCTCTTTTTTCATGGATTTATTATAATGAAACTTACTTTCTTGTTCTAGGCTGCTGAAAATACGACAAGCTGACTTTCTGGAGAAATCCTGATGAGATATGTCAAGCTCTTCAAGAGGATTTGAAGATTGCATTGTAGTCAAGAATGTACAATGAAATTACTGCATGCAGCAGTGTAGAAACATTTTCCTTTTTAAAAGAATTATAAAACCATAGCTTTATAAATCAGTGGAAAATGGCTTACAGAGAGAACTATCAGATGTGTTTACATCACATCTTACTTTTTTTTAACAGCTCTAATGCATTGGCATTGCTGTATTCATATTTATGTATTCCTTATTTATAGCTCTGATAGCTTTAATTTTCTAAGCAGTCTGTCTATCAGATGTGCACATCTGCTGTGCCTGGTTGAAGTATAGTGGAACCCATCAGAAGTAATGTAGTAGTTATGACTTGTTGACATTTCCATTATAAAATTTAATTTTGAATTGTTTATGCAAAATAACCATAGATTTGTGTTGTATTGGGCTAAAAGTTGACAGAATTTCAGCCACCATTTATGAATTTTGATTTAGACTTACAACATATCAGAATCTGTTATAAGAGCACAGAAATTTGAAATGATTTGTTCTAATCTGCTCTTCTTTAACACAGAATATTTAGTTTTTTAAACAAAAGTTTGTCACTTAGCAGTATGAACCAGATTGTTTTTGCATTGATTAAAAAATAAAACTTAGAAACTTAGATTTAAAAGTGGTAGTGCTTAGTATTGTCATTTGAATGAATCATTTAAATTTAATGAAAATATTGACAATATTTTTCTTTGAGTTTTATACTCTACATATGACAGCCTAAAAAAAAAAAAAACACATAATGAAACATTTCTGACATGCAAAATTCTTTGAAGTTTATTACATAAAAATAGTTTGAGTGTTTATCTAATAAATCCCTAAATAGGAAATCTCTTTCAACAAATACGATATTTTCTGAAGGAATAAATTTCCAGCCATTAAACAAAAGCTAAATAATCGAGTGTTCTGTATCAGGAATTATAAGTATTCCTTTCTAAGGTCACTTTGTCATTATTTTTTCCCTTAAAACTTTTAACTAATCAAAGTGGTGGTTCAAAGTAAATTTTAGAAAATGTAGGATAGTGTTAATTCTGTTCCTGTAGCAGAATCTTATTGGAATATTTTTCCCAAGGCTGATAGGATTTTAATCTGATTTTATTTTAGATTTTGTTAGCTTCCATTTAAATGATAGTATAAGCATTTACTCTTTAGCAGCATTTTTTTGTTCTTCAGACAAAGTAACACTATTATTTAAGTGACAACCTTCTGCACTATTATAAAAATCTAGTCTTGATTATTTTGACTGTAAGCACCTAGAATCTTTACCAAGGGCACTAGAAAGGTGCATTATTGGCAGACTTGGTTGGGAAACAATAACGACTTGTGATAAGTCATTTATTTGATAGTAAACACTGCAGATCCTGCATGTTGTTACTCATAAAATCATAAAGACATTTTTGTCAGGCTCCAAAATCGGTATATACTCTTAGGCCACAAGAGTTAATAGTTTTATTTATGGTTTTGTAGATTAAGTTATTTATGTTTGATACAGAGCAGGAAAATATATTGAGAAGGCCTATGGTTACAGAGAACTTCTTTAAGTGTTACATTTAAATGTAAACATATATTTTTAATGCATACTTAAGTACTATTTAACAAAATCAAAACAAATTGTAATACAATTGGCAGTGTTATGCATGTTGTCAGAAATAAAACCATTTTGGTGATACTGGCATGTACTTTTGATTTAATATATCCTTTGTGAACACAACTTTTGTTTCTGTAAATATTCTATAAATAGATAAATATTTAGAATGAAGATTATTTAAAGGCTCTATGATTTACAGTATAAAATTAAGCTAGAGGTATAAATTGCAATACATTTCTCCTGGTAGTGAGAGTAGATAGCTCTATTAACATTGCCCCAGACTTGAAAACAAGGTCGGCATTTCAGATAGGTGTCAGATCATATTTCTCATTACTTCAAGTAAGAGATTCCTTACATAGTGGGACATTACAAAGTTTTATACATAATCCATATTTAAAAGTTTTCTAAATACTCAATCAAGTATCAAGTTTTAAACATGTTTAAATCAATTAAACATAAAAACTCAGTTCCTCACACTGGCCACATTTTTTTGTAAAATATACACAACATATAATTTACCATTTTAACCATTTTTAAATTGTAGAGGTGATAACAATAAGAACATTCACACTGTTCTGCCATCACCACTATCTAGAACTTTTTCATCATCCAAACTACCCATTAAGCAGTAACTTTCCTACTTTTCTACTTTCAACCCATTTTTCGAGGTAAACATCTTTCTACTTTCTGTTTCCGTGAATTTGACTATTCTGAGTACCTCCTATAAGTAGAATCATGCAGTATTGTCCTTTAGTGCCTCTTTTTCGCTTAGTATTATGTCTTCAAGATTCATCCATGTTGTATACCATGTAACAAAATTTCATTCCTTTTTAGAACTGAATAATGTTCCATAATATGCATTTGCCACATTTTGTTCACCCATTCACCCAGTGAATATTTGGGTTATTTCTGTCTTGGCTATTGTGAGTAATGTTGCTTTTAATATTGGTATATAAATATCTGTTCAAGTGCCTGCATTTAATTCCTTTTGGTATATATCCAGAAGTAGAATTGCTATCATGTGGTTACTTTATAATTAAGTTTTTGAGGAACTGCCATGTAGTTGTACACAGTGACTACCATTTTACATTCCCATCACCAGTGCGCAAGGGTTCCGGTTTTTTACATTCTTGCCTATCTTCTGTTTTTGCTTATATAATAGTCACTCTAGGTGTGAAGTGGTAACTAATTGTTTTAATTTTCATTTCCCTAATTGTTATTTTGACTATATTTTTATTTACTTCCTAGCTATTGTATATCTTTTGAGAGTGTCCATTCAATCCTTTGCCCAGTTTTGAGTTGTTTTTGTTTGTAGAATGGTGGAGTTCTTGATACGTTTTGGGATATTAATTGCTTATCAGATACATGATTTGCAAATATTTTTTCCCATTTTATGAGTTGTTTTTTCACTCTCTTGACTGTTCTTTGCAAAGATTTTAAAATTTTGATGAAGTCTAATTTAGTTGTTTTTTTTTTCTTCTGATGCCTGTGGTTTTGCTCTCCTGCCAGAGGTGCCCCGGAATGCTGAGTTGACAGGTGGTAGGCCCCAGCACAGTGAGAGCCCTGCAGTTCTCACAGCCTCACCCTGAGGAAAGCACAGGAACCAGAAGACCATACTGCTAAGTACCTGGGCTCTGCAGTCAGATTCACCTGGTTTCCTGTTCTGGCTTAACGATTTGGGGCAAATTACTCCTCTGAGTTCCAGTGTCCTTCTCTGAATACTTGGGAAATTCATCCCTGCCACACTGACTGTGTGGAAAATATTTTGCCCAGGACCTGAAACACATTAAATGCTTATTTTTTGCACACACATTCCATTGGGTCAAGAGTGAAGGGCTATTTAAGAATTATGCATAAAACGAGGATAGTGGAGCAAACTCCGTGTCCATGAACAAATTTCTGATTTCCAGGTATACTTTGCACTTGGACTCTTTACCTCCTGTGATCTATAGGAGTTTCATTTACTGCCAGAGCTACTTTAACACCTTTCCCAAAGGTAGAGCCAAAATCCTTTAAGACCTTATAAATGACAGTTTGACTCTCTTTGTTAGGAAACTGTTCATGGGCTGATTCTCTTTTCCCAAAATCCATATGTTGAAGCCCTAAATCCCAATATTTTGGATGTGACTATATTTGGAGAGCCTTTAAAGAGGTGATTATATTAAAATGAGTCCTTTAGGGTGAGTCCTAATCCAGACCCACTGCTGTCATTGTAAGAGGAAATCTGGACACGCAGACCTGGGAGATGCACAAACATGGAGGAACTGAAGAGGGAGCAGAAGAGATCTGAAAGCCAAGGAGGAAGCCCTCAGAAGTAAGACCTCCAAAGACCTCAGTCTTGGATTTCTGACCTCTGGAACTGTAAAAGAATAGATCTTTTGATTAAGCCACCCAGTCTGTGGTACTTCGTTATAGCAGCTCTAGCAAACTAATATATCAGAATAAATATTTGCAAAATACAGACAAAACATAGTTCTCACTTAGTAACTCCTGTAGACTGAGTAACTAATGGGAAGATGAAATAAACAAGTGTTTTATTTTTAAAGAACTAGATGGGGGGCAGCCTGGGTGGCTCAGTGGTTTAGCACCGCCTGCAGCCCAGGGTGTGATCCTGGAGACCCGAGATCGAGTCCCACGTCGGGCTCCTTGCATGGAGCCTGCTTCTCCCTCTGCCTGTGTCTCTGCCTCTCTGTCTCTCATGAATAAATAAAATCTTAAAAAAAAAAAAAAAAAAAAAAAAACAACTAGATGGGCTGCTGTAACTCCTCATTGGTAAAGAGGTTCCGTTCTCAGGCCTACTCAGAACTTTGCTGAAAACAGCCCAGAGGTCAGGCAGTTATTTGGAAAGCCAGAAATCTGAAAGAAGAAAGATTTTGGTTGATGATGTTCTGAAATAATGTATTTCTTATTTTTGAGATACTTTGACCTGTGGTTCTAGATACTGTCCCATTGAAGGTTACCATTTAAATTAGTAGAAATCTTTGTGAAAAATCTGTGTCTTATTTGGCAGAAATGTGTATCCTGCTTAGCACTGAAACCCATATAAGTAATGGAATTGGTTGAATCATTTATATGCAAGCAGCTTCAGCAGTCAGATGTGAATTGTATCACTGAGAAATCAAAATGGTAGTCCATTGTGGATTAAGACCTCACAGAAGGAAATGGATTAATATAAAAGTACCTTGATACTCACCAATGGCAAGAGTGTTTTTATATTTTTAGATAAATTCCATAAAATACAATTTTTACAGAACAAAAAATGGATTTATTTTTACAAAATCTTTAATCACATGAGTCAAACATTTTTAATGCAAGCAAAATGATTTCTGTGCCTATTGTAAAAACTGAGCTGTCCGTTACTTTTATAGAAATTACTGTCAAGAGGGAGTCCTTGATAGAAACTAAGTGGAGAAAGGATTTGCAAGTGAGGACTAAAAAGAAGGCATTCAGTCTAGAAAAAGACTTGTTTGCACGTTTTTGCTGGTAAACCAGTAAGTATTCGTTCTTGCATTGGCTTGGTAGTATCAATCCATTTTAGTTATTTGTGGGTTCTCCAGAGAGCCCTGAGTCCTTCCATCAACACCCCTGCCTTGCCGAGATCAGGCCCACAGATGTTGTCTCACTGTGTGGAATTTTGTAAATTCTATAGGGAATTTTAATTTTTTTTTGAATTGTAATTTACTAAAATTTCTAACACTTCTACAAAGAGGAGAAAACTAGCAATACAATGTTAGAAAAGAAGCTAATGCATTGTGTAGGTGCAGAAAGAAAATCAGGAAATCACAGTATATTATTCTGGCTGAAATGGAAAGTTCTGTATGAGGAAGAGAGGAGAGGGCTTGAAAAGGCAGGCTCAGGCCAGATTATGAACATCCTTGAACAAATTTGACTTTTATTCCATAGACAGCAAAGAAAGGAAGAGACCTGGTTTAGCTCTGTTTTAGGACTTGCTTTGCAAGTGAATTAAGAGCAGGATGGATTGGAGTAGGAAGAAACTAGAAGCAGAGACTTGGAGGCTACTAGAGTAACCCAAACCTAAGTGCTCAATCAGGATAGATTGGAGAGACATTACAAAAGAAAAACACATGGGATTTAATGGCAAGTTATGGGGAACATAGAGAAGAAAGTAGGGTGACTGAGTTTTTAACCAGGATACCAAAGATTAAGTATCAGTAAATGGAAAAATAAAAAAGGGAATCTAGGGGTGCCTGGGTGGCTCAGTTGGTTAAGTGTCCAACTCTTGATTTCAGCTCAGGTCTGAGGGGTTGTGAGTTCAAGTCCCGAGTTGGTCTGGGCATGGACCCTACTTTAAGAATCTGGTTTTACTCAAAAAGTGAGTTTTATTTTATTTTAGAAATATTATATTGAGCATATATTAAATCCCACCCTTGCCTACCCTCCGAATTTCCCTTACTGACTCCATTTTTTTCTCACAGCAGTTAAACTTTAATACAACTTACTTCTATTTATTGACTATTGGTCTATCTCCCTCTACCTGAAAAATCTGCACAAGGCAAGGGATATTTTTTGGTTTTGTTCATTTATGTTTTTCAAGTATCTTGAACAGTGCTTGGCACATTATAAGTGCTCAAAATTATGTATTAGGTGAATGCATGCATGGGCAGAGTTGACATCCAAGAGAATTTCTACCGTGTAATTGAAAAATAATAACTAACACTGAAAACTTCTATGTGCATGACATTGTTTTGAGTGCTTTACTTATATCACATTGCTTACAGCTACCTTAAGGAATAGATAGCATCATCCCATTGCAGATAAGGAGACTAAAGCACAGAGTGGTAATGAAATGGATTTATCAGGCAAGTGGTAGAGCCGGGATTCAAACCTAGGTAAATTGGCTGTAGTGCCCCTTGCTCTACATCACCAACTCATGGGATGAAGGGGCAAAATGGGAGAAGGGACTGAAAGAGCTTGGAATCAGTTGCCCAAAAGTAGTAGTTGACACTCTGGAAGTAGATGTTGAGAGTATAATAAAAGACTAATGATAGGGGCAGCTGGGTGGCTCATGCCCTTTGGCTCATGATCCTGGGGTCCTGGGTTCGAGTTCCCTGCATGGAGCCTGCTTCTCCCTCTGCCTATGTCTCTGCCTCTCTCAGTCTCTCATGAATAAATAATAAATAAAAATATCTTTAAAAAATTAATGATAGATGCTTACCCTGCCTAGAATTGCCCCATTCTTTTCCTAATGCTACCGCTGATGTTGCTGAACTGGTGAATTTTTGTGGCATCTTGCAGATGTATGTTGTTGTCTTTTAATTAGGACAAAATAAATAACAGATTAAAGCCATTCACTTTCCAGAAGTACTGTATTTAGGAAACCCAGTACTAGCAAAAAATAAATCTTGTTTTATGAAATTCAGTGTTGGGCTCATATACACCAAGTTGAAGTGTTTTAAGTGTTACAGGAAAGATGGTACATCTGACAGCTCTAAATAGCAGCCACAGGAAATGTATCTATTGACCAGTAACACCATGTCTTTTAGCGCAGAATACTGGGGCATCTTGTGGGTCTCCCATAGCTGAATGGAAATACAGGCATGTTATATCAGAAACCGTCCACATTATCACCTCTAGCTACTAAAAGCAATAAATCGCGAGATACATACTTGGTGAGTTACATCAAAAGCCTTTAAAAAGATTATTCTGACAAATGAGGGTCGATGGAAGGTGGGGGGAGATGAGATAAATGGATGATGGGTGTTAAGGAGGGCACTTGTTATGATGAGTACCAGGTGTTGTATGTATGTAAGTGATGAATCACAAAATAAAATTTTAAAAAAATGATTGTTCTCGGGGATCCCTGGGTGGCGCAGAGGTTTGGCGCCTGCCTTTGGCTCAGGGCGCCATCCTGGAGACCCGGGATCGAATCCCACGTCGGGCTCCCGGTGCATGGAGCCTGCTTCTCCCTCTGCCTGTGTCTCTGCCTCTCTCTCTCTCTCTCTCTGTGACTATCATAAATAAAAATTTTAAAAAAAATCTTAAAAATAAATAAATAAATAAATAAATGATTGTTCTGATAATTATGCTTTCAAGGAGTAATGTTGGGAAACTGTTTAATTTGTTAAATATTTCGAGTCTATCTGCTCTCCCTCCAACAAACACCCTTTTCATTTTAACAGCTACACTTTATACTTGAATATGCTGACTGCTATGCATGGAAATATCTAAATAGACTAATATAAATTTCATAAAAAACAATGACTGCTCTGAAAGGAAACAGAATTTGTGGTTTCTTTCCTTAATTCTAATTTGTATTTACTAGTCATAAGATATCTGATCTACCACCAGGAAAGCATGGAGAACGACAATGGAAATTGACCTGCTGGTGGGAAGATCATGCTATGTTTTAAGAGGTAGATGATCATGATTCAGCAATTCAGGAAACTCATAAGTCAAGGACACTTAACTGTGCCTCTCTAGGTGTCTGTTTCTTCAGTTGTATCATGTGAGTTTTGGCCTAGAATCTCCAGATCTGTGCCCCCAAAGTTTACATTTCCTGTGACATCTTCATGATTTTTACCGCATGTAGATGCCACCGTACTATTATTTATAAACCTCTTTCTTTAAATAGACTTACTTAAAATCCAAATACACTTACTTTTAAAATAAAAACTACAAGGCTACTAGCATGGAAACAGCATCATTTGCCATAGCTAGAAAGTATCTATAAAAAAAATTACAATGAAAAATAAACATACGCTTACAACATTGCTAAATACTGTCTTTAGAATCTGTGATTCTGAGACCTGCTCTTTCTTTCACAGATGAACAAGTCTTAGCAACATAGAACTGGGTTATCAGAAGGATTATGAGAGCTTGGAAAAGGAATTAACTTCTTCACCATGGCATTTATTGCATTTCGAGTGTAATTGACCCATGTACCACCCTCTTTGGTACCCATCTTACATTTTGGCAAGCCACTATCTTAAAACAACCCCAAGATTCCTTTTTGCTTTAATATTCATAAAGTGTAATAGAAAGATCAGGCTTTAGGAGCAGACAGGCTTGATTTGTTGTCCACTCTCCAAGTGTCAGTTATCTGTAGGATAAAGATAGGATATATCTCAGCGTTATGAAGATTAAGTGGAGATATGTAAAACCCACAGCATATCTGGCACATAGTAGAAACTCAATAAGTGTTAATCTTCACTTCAGGGACGCCTGGGTGGCTCAGCCATGAGTGTCTGCTTTTGGCTCAGGGTGTGATCCCGGAGTACCAATCGAGTCCCGCATCCGACTCCCTGTGGAGAGCCTGCCTCACCCTCTGCCTGTGTTTCTGCTTCTCTCTGTGTCTTTCATGAATAAATAAATAAAACCTAAAAAAATAAACTTCACTTAATATTTTGTATTAATTGGACTTATCTAACCACTTAATTTCAGGAATGGCCCATTAATTCTGAAAAGACTTTAATTCAAAATGCACCTTTTTCTCACCAATGGAATCAGACTTCATGCTTTCATAAATTCTAATTTTATATACTCTTTTTTGAAACATAGACAAAATATGTTTAAATACAAGCATATACTATGTTTATGTTGACCTTAGAGGAACAAAAGAGCCAGTTATTTTATCAGTAAACTGAGGGTTTTTTTGGCAATAACAGAGGAATTGCAATTCGGGACAAGCAAACTATGGTGAATTATAGGCAAGCCTGGAGAACAGGGGAGAGGAGTATACATTTTTAGGGGAAAGAAGGAACTTGGGAGGGACTCCCGGGGCTTCTCCTAAGTTGAACCCGCCGGCAATTTCTTACTGGCTACACTTGTTGCTGGACAGGGAGAAATTCTTCCCTTCCTCCTGATGCAGGGTAAGTTTCCTGTTTGGGAATGCAAGGTATGCTTCCTATGGCAAGTGGTAGTGTGTGAAAGCTCCTCCTTTTGGACTTCCTGACTCCATTTTAAATTGTTTTCTCTCTTAAGATTTTATTTTTAAGTAATATCTAGACACAATGTGGGGCTCGAACTCACAACCCCGGCATCAAGAGGCCGTTCGCATTCTCTATCGACTCAGCCAGGTAGGCTCCCCTTAAGTGATGTTTTCTCTGTTTATTTTCACATTTATACAGGGAGGAAAATCAAGACATCCTACCAAAAGATTAATATGTAGCTAAATTTTACTGTAAAGACTTGCATAGCTGATTAGTGAAAGGGGCCCATGGGGATGAGAATGTTTTGAGAGAAGAAGCAGGATTATGAATAATTTCAAAATCTCTCTTTTCCACATAAAAAGAGCTCATGGTTCCCACTTGCTTCTGATAAACCCAATGGGGATATCAGTGATCTTTGTTCCTACTGAACACGGAGAACCGTCTTGTAAAATCAGAGCAAACAGCTGGCTAAAGGAAACCTTCCTGGGAAGTCTGCTCCTAGAACGCGGTGGAGGAGGAGGAGGGACACCCAGGGTGGGAGAGCGCTGGAAGGTTTAATCTGGGCCCTGCACATAGGCCACCCCAGCTCTCATCTGGCTTCACCCAATATAGGCAGAAGGGACTTTATCAATTAGGGCCATGTTCAGAGAGAAAGAGAGAGAGAAAAAAGCATTTTGCATGGCACTAAGACAAAAGCGCTTTGGTTTCACAAAGATGACACTATCTGCTGTGCTGTTCTCAGGCTGAAAGGCTGCTCGGCAAGGACCCTGGGGGCCCTGCAGTCTCAGGAAAAACTGGTGTGGGCCTGACCTTTCAAGACAGCAGCCACTAGCATGACTCAGATACGAAGAAGGCTGTCGTGATGGATTGTTATGACTCCCGCACTGTCACTTTCATCAGTTCAGAAAGGTTTGAGAACCTATGTTGGGATTTAGCAGTAAATCTGGTTAACAAGGGAGCCCCTAAGGAAAACAACGTGTGGCGGAGAAAAGATGTTTCTCCCCTGGGATTTCTCCAGTCTTTCCTTCTCTCATTTGCAGTATTGTGTGCTGTCTTTCTCGTTTCTCTTGCAAACTCAGGTCGGCACAAAGGAATCCATACTAAGTAAGATGTTGCTGATAATGTGTCCCCCTCCCTGGGGAAAGCCAAGATCTAGAAGTATGATCTAACCTGAAGGAATGTAGCCAGCTAGGCATCACGGGGCAGCAGAGGAGTGAGGATGATTGGCATCTGGAGAGTTTTGAAGGTCCTTGGCTCCCTTTGACTGCTGGACCCAGCATTCCCCTCAGCAATCTGCTATAAGGCCAGCTCTTTAGTACTGGCAGAGGCCCTCCTCACCACCTGTGAGTAATAAAAACTGAAGATGGAGCACTAGCTCCCTTTGGCTCTGCTTTCATACCTTGTCCTCAGTTTCTCATTTCCAATGTAATTTACTTCTCCTCCTGGTTAACTCTCCAACACTCAGCTCTCAAACAGCATGAGCATTTTTCACAATCCAGTGGGATAGGTAGATCCTAAGCAAGTAAGTGGAATCCAGTCTGCACTGCCCTGGAAGCAAGGTAGGAACCAAGTACCATTCCCACTAGTACCAATACCAACTGGAGCTGTCCTTTCATGTACTGTCCTAATGCATCAAACAGATTTCACAGCGTGGTTGAATTATCAAACCCCACCCCCCAAGGAGGGATGGTTGTTATAACTCTTGTATCTCTCAAAAAATTATTGTATTAAGTATTTGATACATAGAGTCTATAAGGAATAATTGTATATCCTCTCCACAGATAAAGACATTTTAACAACTTTATTCTCTCCTAACCAAAGTCTATTTTAGGATTGTTCAATGAATCAATAATCATATCTTTAAATTGAAGCCCTTATTCACAGTATGTCTCAGATCCCCTCACTTTTCTCTATCTATATATAGTTAAATGTTGACACCAACTTATGAAAAATCAATCCCGTGTCCCTTGGGGGCCATCTCACTCTCAAGAAAATTCCTGCTCTCAATCCTTGAATTCTAGCACCTATCATTATATATAGCATATAGTGAGTGCTCAATACATCTTTACCAAATGCATGACAGAACAGTGGTACATTGGTGACAGTAATGTCCACATGAAATCTTTCTGCGACAGTTATTAGTATTCTTTTTCCAAAAAGATCCCGAGAAAGCCTATTGTTGAATGCTGTATGCCATCACTGAACCTGGACATGTCATTGCTCTTATTTTAGGTTTATGTTCCTTCTATGTCTCAAGAATTCCCTGGCTTCATGGTCAAATGGAATTACCATAAAACTTTGGAGCTATACCTTCTACAAGCTTGGTCTCTAATCTGGTGCCTGGAACATGAGTAGATGCTCAATAAAAAGTTTGCAAATGGAATAATTAAGTGCTTCCATTTGATTCTTTCTTGATGTCAGGGCAGGCTACAGACTCACGTCCTATACATTCTGGGGGAAATGGAAAAGAACTAAGAGTTTTGTACCTTCTGTATGTCAGTCATCAGGCTGGATAACATACATAGATTACTTCATACAATTTTTACAGCAACCTCATGATGAAGGTATTCCAATTTTACAGGTAAAGAAACTGAGGCCCAAAGGGATCTGTTATGAAATAAATATGTACACATGAAATTCTTCTCTCTTTTAGAATATCCGTTCTCTTCCTATTGCTTGATCAAATCACACCCAACCGTCAAGAATGTTGAAGTACATTCTCCACGGGTGTCTTGTGTTTTTGTCTATCTTCTGAGTAAAGGCACTGGCAACTTTTGGTCTGGGCTATTTTTTTTAAGAATGTATAGCATACAGCCTTGAATAGAGAGAGCATCTCCCTCTGAGAGAAGACGAATTTGTTTTCTGACCAGGTTAATAAAGATAATGTTTCCTTCCAGGGTAGATTGGACAGGTTTGCTAACAGCCCCTTTAGAAGATTGGGGTTTCCTTATCTCAGGGTTCCTCAGCTGTGATACAAACCCATAGAGTGTACGGTGCCCTCCCGGACTACTTTGTGTTGGCCCTATGGGCTTTGGAGGACCAGTTTACCAGGGTGGATACAAAGTTCCTATGGCCTGCTATCCTGTGAGTAAGGAGGTCCATTATCTCTGACCTAGGAGTTTTGTGTTCTCTTCAAGTACCTATGAAAATGCAACAGACTAACTTTCAGCTTGCAAATAGGGTAAAGTTTTAGCTTTTTCACAGTTCTTGACAAAGACCTTTTTCCTTTGGGAAGCCTTTTCTAACTATACCAGCTTCTAGTGATACTCTAAGACACATTTGGCAGGAAACTCAACATGCTCAGGAATGTATTCATGAACATTTTATTACCTCACACTTGATTATCCTCTCCTAGAGGACAGAAACAGCCACTTATACCTCCTGATAAGTATTTAGCATTTTTCTTGGACACAGAAATTGGCTCTCATTTCATTAATTGTAATTCATTAAAATGTATTGAATGTCTATTAAGTGTAGGACATTATGGTCAGAATGTTTAGGCAGTTATTTCCCTAACTGGCATAAATGCCTTGAAGATGGACATAATATCTAATAGTTCTTTATCCATGATAATTCTTTCTGTCTCTCATTCTCATTCAACAAATATTTATTGCATGTCTGTAATTGCAGGTGGTATGTTAGTTGCTGAGTATGCAAATGGATAAGAGAAGTCTACCTACAGTGAACTCATGGAAACACATACGTGCAATACAAAAAGAGAGTCCAGGGACAGAAAAAAAAGTATAGATCAATATGGGAACAGGGATAAGAGCCGCTCAGAAGGACTTTCATTGTAGGGGGCCTGGCAGTTGGCTTTCCATTTCTTGGTATTTTCAGCAGAATTTAGTTCTCATAGATACTGAAACAAAGTGGTTTTTTTTTTTCACATTGTAGAGCCCCCTTCAGTGCTCACAGCCCACCAATGAGGAGCCTGGGCAATGGTTGAGGGATGCACGAACGATGAGCTTTCAAGGGTACAGTAGGAAAGGCCCACGGAGAAGAGCTTACCATCAGTACATCGCCATGGGCTGAAACAAAGCATCTATGTGGGGACTGATAATTGAAAGTAAAAATCTTGGTCAAATCCCTGCTCTGAAGCTTGTGTATATGCTCCATAATAGCCCATCTAAGATTGGCTGGCCTATATTAAAAATTATTGGCAGCAGGCTCAAGCTCCAGTTCCACCTATTTAAAAAGATATACTCAACAAGTGTGTTTAAGTAAATGAACATATATTTAACACCTAGAATATTACTAAAGACTAGAAACATGCACAAGGCATGTTCCCTGCCCTCAAGATGTTCATAATCAAGTGAGACAGATACAGAGAAGCATAATCTAAAACTGCAGGAGAGCAGAAGCTTTGAATAGAGACTAGGGGTTACCGTCAACAGGCTGTGGGAGTTTATTCTGCTGGGGACCAAGGGAGTTTCTTGCAAGAATGGCATTTAAGCTGATGTTTATAAAGGGTGAAAAGAATTTCCACAGGCAGAAAACAGAGATTCTGGCAACCCAGAAAAAAACTCAAGCAAATGCACATTCTTTGAAAATAAAGAAAAAATGAACTAATTAATTAATAAAAGGAGAGTTCAGGGAACGGTTAGTAGAACAGCAACTGGAATGTAGGTGTGCACAAAACTGAAGGTCAGAAAGTAATCCATTTAGAGCCTTCCACAAATATTTATTAAGTACCTGCTGAGGCAAATATAGTATGCTTAAAAAGAAATGAAGACTTAGCTCACAACCTAATGAGGAGATAGTTTAATCTAGAATTGTACATACTGAGGTGTCTGGGTGGCTCAGCTGGTTAAGCATCTGCCTCTGGCTCAGGTCAAGATCCCAGAGTCTTAGGATCGAGTCCCACACCAAGTGGGCTCCCCACATGGTGGGGAGTCTGCTTCTCTCTCTTTCCCTCCACCCCTCTTCATGCTTATTCTCTCTCTCTCCTGCTTGCTCCCTCTTTCAAATAAATAAATACGTAAAATCTTTTTTAAAATTTTAAAAATAATAAGTGCCAACAAAACACTGAAAAGAGAGGATCTTGAATGTAATCCTTAGTCACTCGGGTGTTATTCCTTAGGAGGAGAATGCAGTGAATGATTTTATCTGACCCGTGAGGAGGAGGTTAGGTCTTGGCAACTGTGTGAAGGAGGGTAGAGAGGGGCGAGAGATGGGAGTCAGGGACAACAGTATGGAAGTTTGTATAATCATCCAGGGGGAAAAACAGGAAGGGTCTATTCCAGATGAAGATGAAAAGAGACCAAAGACAGAAGACTCATGGTTAACAGAATCCACAGAACTTGACCAAGAAAAGTTTATGAAAATGGGCCCAAAACCTTCTATTCTGGGAGATAGAGCGGATGATGTTGGTAATAAATGTGAACACTCATCAGATAAAACATCCAGAACTGATAAGATCTCAAAGGTTAATTAGCCAATCGCCATCATATTTTTTTTCCATATAACTTTTTACTTGGCCATAATTTTAGGCTTAGTATCATATATTTTTAAAGCAGTAGAGATAAACAGATGTGAAAAACACATCTTACCAGTGTTTTTTCAGCTTCAGGACTATTAGTGGATCATGAAGTCAATTTAAATGTTATAAAATAATACCAAAAAAAAAGTGAAATAGAATAAAGGAGAACAGAACGTAAAATATAGTGATCACCTAGAAAGGTTATTACTTTGTGGTACTTTGGCTTCTGTTTTATGTACACAGACTAGGTTGTAATGTCAAGTACATTTCTCAGTGTGTGTTGTAGTTTAAAAAGTTTGAAAGCCACTGATCTAGACAGTGCCCAACAAATCATCTCTCCCAACCTTCCATCCTCCAGTTTATAGGTTTTGAGTATTGGCTGGAACAGAGGCATATAGGGGCTTGAGGCATTGTTTGTCCCTTTGACAGTCCAATTATGTAAAACAATGGTGCTAGTATTTTGGTTAGAGCCAATGGCCTCCATCATTTTTATAGAAAGCCAGATTCACCTTCTATATTACTGTCTATAACTCCTTTGGAATCATGGACAGTGTTCAGGATTACCTACAGCTGATTCACTTGCAGACCAAATCAGAAACAGAGAGAGAATACATTATTTTGCTTTCTTTTCTTGAGATCTCAAATAAACCTTTGCTAAGTATTTTAAGACAATGGAATTAAAAATGTAAATTGTGAATCCTCATAGATTTCATTTTTCCACTAGATGGCAGAAAAAGCACTTGTAATGGACACTACTTTGTTGTCTACTTAATCAGTTCTGCAGACTTTTTAATAAAGGGAAGTATATTTCATTTCAGTTTGAACTGTAGAATATGATTATAAGACATTTGATTATTTTTAACTAATTTAATCATATTAAGCTTAAAATTAAAGAGAAACTTTGAATTAGTTTGTGTTTATGTATGTACATATATGCCCACATGTCTCAATTAAAACATACATGATGGAATTTTATTGGCCTTGGAATACGGCCATGCTCTTTTAATACAAATTTTTTTTTTAAAAAAAAGTAGCATTTAGAAACAATTTTAAATTAATGCAGAAACATTTTTCATGTTACACATGGGCATAATTAGGTGTACAGTTGAGATATACTTAACTATGATATATTGCAAATAATGATAATAATAGAAGTAAAAAGATTGATGGTATAGCCATGGTTATGAACCTAAAATATAATTTTTTATAAAGAGAATAAAAACTATGTAAGCTAAGGAAATATAATAGAACAGTTAAGCATGGTATGTCCTTTTTTTCCTGTGTTAATTCTAATATGAATTTTTTTCTTTATGAATTGATGTGTCAGGTGGCCATTTATCAACAATAAGTCTTCAGGGGCATTTGTAATTAGACCACTTTACTATACACTTGAGAAGAGTTTCACAGACACTTGCTCTGGTACATTTACCATCAAAGAGAAAATTATTTTATGAATCTACAAAATACAAAATGGCTAATAGAGGAGTTATACCAAAGAGAATGTTTTAGGAAATACAGACATAATTTGATAAAGTGCTATCAAACTATCAGATAAAAAGTAGTTCATAGAGGCTGAGTATTTTGCCCCGATTTCAGTCACTACTTTTGCTACTATTTATCTTACATCTGGCCTTGGAAAAGAGGAGAAAAAAGAAATGATAGAAAAGAAGAGGTGATAAAAAGAGTAAAGTCCAATCATTCATTCAGCTCAAGGACTTCTGCTGAGTACATGTTCTGGTTCAGGGGCTGGGTGAGAATGGTGATGTGGCTTCTTCTATCAAAACAAGAGCATATGAGAGAGTAGGGAAGATGTTAAGGGAGCCAACAGGAAGTAGTACAAGAATTGCTGAGATTGAGTAATAGTTGCCATGGTCGTGTTACCTTACCTCAGCTCTCTCCCCTCTAACTACCTCTTCCTCAACAAAACAAAAACAAAAGGGAGATCCAGGAGTCTGTCAGCAATGCCCACAGTCCCCAGGAACCTAGGGAGGGGCCTCTGGCAGTAGGAGAGGGATGGAGGTGGGAACCACAGTGGGCCCGAGGCGGCATGCTTTCTGTACAAAGTAAGTTATAACCAGTCCCAGAGTCTCTAGCTGAGAAAAGCCTGTGCTGTGTGTGTGTGTGTGTGTGTGTAACAAAGATACCTGATCTTGTTTTGAGTCAAGGTGAATAAATGACTTTGGGGAATAAGCAACTCACATGGTGCAGTAAGCTAATTTCTAGGACAATGGAATACTAGAGTAAATGATTTTCCTTGCTATATGTTGAGTAGAAGTCTATTTTTCTGTTTGTTTCTTTGTAAAGGCAACTATGGTAAAATAATAAAATAAAATAAAATAAAATAAAATAAAATAAAATAAAATAAAATAAAATAGAGCTACCTTATGACCCAGCAATTGCACTACTGGGTATTTACTCTAAAGATACAGATGTAATGAAATGCCAGGACACCTGCACCCCAGTGTTCATAGCAGCAATGTCCACAATAGCCAAACTGTGGAAGGAGCCTTGGTGTCCTTCAGTAGATGAATGGATAAAGAAGCTGTGGTCTATGTATACAAAGGAATATTACTCAGCCATCAGAAATGACAAATACCCACCATTTGTTTCGACATGGATGGAACTGGAGGGTATTATGCTGAGTGAAATAAGTCAATCGGAGAAGGAGAATCACCGTATGGTTTCACTCACACGTGAAATATAAGAAATAGTGAAAGGGATTATAAGGGAAAGGAGGGGAGCTGAGTGGGAAAAATTAGAGAGGGAGACAAATAATGACAGATTCCTAACTCTGGGAAACAAACAAAGGGTTGCAGAAGGGGAGGTGGGTGGAGGATGGGGTAACTGGGTGATGGGCACTGAGAAGGGCACTTGATGGGATGAGCACTGGGTGTTGGCAAATTGAATTTAAATAATAAAAAAAATAAAATAAATGAAACCTAACTTAAAAAACTTTATAAACACACCCACACACAATAAATAAATAAAATAAAAGGGAATATGATTTGGGGTTCCTTTTTTTTTTAAACATTTTTTTTAAATCTTTATTTATTTATGATAGTCACAGAGAGAGAGAGAGAGAGGCTGAGACACAGGCAGAGGGAGAAGCAGGCTCCATGCACCGGGAGCCCGATGTGGGATTCGATCCCGGGTCTCCAGGATCGCGCCCTGGGCCAAAGGCAGGCGCCAAACCGCTGCGCCACCCAGGGATCCCCTGGGGTTCCTTTTTTTAAATAAAAAAACCTTACATTAGATTTGCAGGAGACTTCCCTTACAAAACCAAACTTTAGAAAGTCCCAGTGGCCCTAATCCAGGCACTGTGGGTCCTGCTGCCTGCTAAATGCGGGGACCTGGTCAGTCGTTTTACACTTCTGGGCTCCAGAAGTTTAATTTCTTAAATTGCATATCATGGAGAGGGAGTTAGACTCCCAGCACTAACATTCTCTCCATGAGAAGGATGGAAACTCTAACAGCCCATTGTTTAATTGAAAGGAACTGAAAAGAACTCCAAGTCCAAGGTACCAGTGCTAACCTCCTATCCCAACTTTTTCGGTCTTCAGCTCCCCTCATGCTCTCCAATGAAAGAAATAGAAATTTGAGCTTTCTCTATATAATCTTTCTTGAGTTCTGCCTTTTGCAATGGTGTCACAGCAACTGCCTTTACAAATCTACAATCTGAGCTCGAGAGTAACTCCTTTAGGCTGTAAGAATGGCTTTCTTTTGCTCACCCTGCTCTGAGGGGACTCTGTCCCCCCAAACGTTGAGTGTTTTTTGTTTTCCTGCTTAAACCAGGAAGAATGTGTAGTGAGAGCCCTCAGAGCACACAACCCTGTAGATCTCCACTCAGCACATCCCTAATGGGCTCAGCAGTGACAGCTGTGACGAATACCATGGCAATTTCCCAGATAAGATTGTATCCGAGTAGGGGCTACATTTCCTTCAGAGTCACAGAGGCCATTATTATTCTTTGGAGAGGAATTCTGAGGAGGAAATAGCAGATTTAAATGCCTACTGTCAGTTGCCAAAGAAATTGTTACAAAATACTGCTATAATGATGTGGAAAACTGCCCATTGCTTTGGATCCCACGTTTTTTGTGCCCCCTCCATTCATCATTCAAGATTTCCCTTTTAGCCAACCAGGTGTATCAAAACTGGTGTGCTCTAAAGCCTCATAACTTGGAGTCTCAGGTTGGGGTTCTTTGGCATTTCACATTATGGTTGTTCGATCATTTCTCTTGACCTCAAAAACTCTTGGGAGGTCTTCTAAGAAACTGTGTGTAGCCTAGACATACCACCCCAGCTGGTTTATTTATTAAATTTCATTCATTCAGCCAGTATTTATTGAACACACAGGAGGAGGCAGTATACAGTAGATGTTTCATGTGGAGTTTCTGAAGTCAAAGTGCCTAGATCCTAAACCTGGCTCAATCAGGATTACTGGTAGTGTGACTTTGTTGTATGCTAGTTGGACAAGTTACCTTAGTTTCTACATCTGCATGATGGACCTAATAGTCTGCTTGCAGTACCCTCTACATGGGTAGAAATGGGGATTAAATGAATTAGTATTCTTAAGATGCTAAAAACAATAGTATCTCATAATAAGTGTTCATTAGTATGTTCATTACACCTATTAAGAAGATAGCATTATTACCATTAAGGAACTTACAGTCTAAGGTCTCAGAGGAGACATGTACAAGAATAAACAAGATAGACTGTTCCCTGCGGTGACCCACAAACTTGAGCCAAAAAAAAAAAAGCTTGAAGTCAGAAAAGAAAAAGTAAATGTTGACAATATAATTTTTTTTTGTAAATAGGCTCCATGCTGAGCATGGAGCCCAACATGGGACTTCAACTCACAACCCTGAGAGCAAGACTTGAGTGAAGTTCCCTTGCTTATTAAATTCTTTCAGCCACTTACTACTCAGGGGTGGTCCTCCTCTTTCTTTGGTCCTCTGTGTATTGGGTTAGTTTGTGAACTGACAGTCACAGAGTATTTCCCCTAGTGAGAATGAGAGCCTGAGGACCACAGCAGGAAAGAGCTTGTTGAAAATCCTGATGCCCAGCCCCAATTAATACCTACTTAATCAGAATTTGGAGCTAGCATTAAGAACTCTACACTTTTAACAAGTCGTCAACGTTTTTCTTATAAACATCAAAGTTTGAGACCCTATATCTCAGGGGGTGAAGGATAATGAGAAAAACCCAAGATGGTTAAAAGGTAGCAAGTAAATCTGGGTGGTATAGTTTTAAAAAGTCCATGAGGAATGGGTGTCAAATCTTCGATTGGAACATAGGAGAAATGGGAAGAGGCTATTGGTTTGTAGAATTGGAAATAATTAAAGACCTTCCTTCTCCACTAGGGTGAGTTATTTCAACTATGGCTGTCATTAAATCCAGTATAAAAAAACCCACCAACAAACCCTTAGAATCAGACCTTCAATCTATATCATCACAAAGGGGCTAAGTTAAGATTTCAAAAATAATGTTACATATTCACTCACATTGAGAGCCCAAGACACCATAGAGACCACTGTTGATGACTCTGGTTTGATGCTACCCTGCCAGGCAGCATATCTGGTCAGGATCCCTACTTTAAATTCATGAAAAAGCAGTATGGGGGAGATAGTCTCTTCAGCTCAAGATCCAACAGTGTTAAGAATGTGAAGAGAGAAAGTAAGAAGGGAATGGCCAAGGGCAGCTGGTCAGTGCACAGTTGATTTGGCTTTAACCCGAAGATTACTACATTTTGTCTACACAATGGCTCAAATAAACTTGAGAATGAAGCTTGCTGTTAGAGACCCTTGTTAGTGCTCTGCACTCTAGATCCCCCACCCACCTCCTCAAAGGACGCCTTAAATGCGGGTCATGTCAGGTGACCTCTCACACACAGACTGAGGGTAGTACTGCTGTCAATCCATGCACAAGATACTGGAAAGGAAGGCAGGGGCAGAGAGAAAGTGGAGGTAACTGGAGGCATCAGTTTCTTAAAACTTAACACTAGGAGAAAGGAATATGAGAAAACGTTGACTTGTGGCTGTAACAAAGTTAGGAAGATGACTTATATTTAAAAGTAAGCGGGACCTAATTGTGCTTGAGAAAGAAAAGGAGCGAATGGAAAGGGGGGAGACAATATGGGAGAAAGGGAAGGGATTGTTGATAGAGCAAAATCACAGGGAAGGTAGCAAGGGCTAGCCTTCGAAAAGAGAAGGAACACTTCCTTGTAGTTTCAGAAGATGGAAAATGTGTTGAGATGGACAGCAGGAAATTCAAAGGCATTCGAGGTGATGTCTTTGGTATGGGTTTAGAGGTGGGTCTACGGAGATGGTGTCAGTAGGCCGCTAAAGGCATTCTTACCAAAGTGGAGAATTAGCATGCACTTTCTTCTCTTTCTTTCCGGTGGCCTTGGTATAATCAACTTGTCTGTCCTCCCTGGAAATCCACAACCACAGGCTGGATCACGGTGCCTAGGAGCAGTAATCTTCAGGTTAAAGCTGAATCAGGTGTGCCCTGACCAGAAGCTCTTGACCATTCCCTTCTCACTTTCTCTCTTCACAGTCTTAAGACTGCTGGATCTCGAGCTGAATGGACTGTCTCCCCCAGTGCTGCTTTTTCCTATGAGCTCAAGGTAGAGATCCTGACCAGAGATCCCTGGCAGGGTGACATCAAACCAGTCATCAGCAGTGGTCTCTATGGTGTCTTGGGCTCTCAATGTGAGTGAATATGCAACATTATTTTTGAAATCCTAACTTACCCCCTTTGGGATGAAATAGTTTGAAGGTCTGATTCTAATGGTTTAAAAAAACGTTTCTGATACTTGGTTTGATGACTGCCATAGTTGAAATAACTCACAAAGATAGTATCTCATAAATGCAGCAGTGCAGCAATAATTAAAAATCATGATATACATTTTTACACCCCATTCAAAAATGATGCAGAAGTTTTTCTTGAAATTTAGCAAGAAATTTCCACCTTTTCTGCTATTATTGCATTATTTTTGCAAATAGGGGTCTCACTGGGCTAAAATCAAGGTACTGGCAGAGTTGTATTCCTTCTGGAAGCTCTAGGAGAGAATCTACTTCTCTGCCTTTCCAAGCTTCTGGGAGCCACTTCTATTCCTAGGCTTGTGGCCTCTTCTTCTCTTCAAAGGGCATCACTTCAGTCTCTACTTCTGTTGCAACATTGTCTTTTCTGGTTCTGGCTTCTCCTGTGTCCCCCCGGGGTTAATTCAGGATAAACTTCCCATCTCGAGATTTTTAAATTGTTTACATTTGCAAAGTGCTTTTTGTCATGTAAGGTAACATATTGACAGTTTCTAGAGATAAAGCCATTGATGTCTTTTGGGGGGTTATTATTTTGTCTACACAGTGGCTCAAGTAAACTTGATAATGATGCCTCTGCTGTGAGGGACCCCTGTCAATGCTTTGTCCTCTAGATCCCCCACCCACCTCCTTATATAGGACACCTTAAATGCTGGTCATGTCAAGTGATACCTCACCTAAAGACTATGAATGATATTGCTGTCAATCCATGCACTAAATACAGGTGAAAATAAAATAAAATAAAATAAATTTATTTTTTGGATTAAAATAAGTATTAATAAGTTCTATTTTTAATTCCCAAATGCCATGATTGTCTAGAGCATCTTTAGGAACATAGTCATCCCACTTTGGTGATCAGTGAGTGTCATGGCTAATTTTAAGTGTCACCTTGGCTATGTTATGGTTAAATAGCTATTTGGTCAAATACCAATCTAGATGCTGCAGTGAAGGTACTCTTTAGATGTGATTAATATTTAACCAGTTGACTTTGAGTAAGGCAGATTAGCAGATTATCCTTGTAATGAGTCTTATCCAATCAGTGGAAGGCCTTAAGAGAAAAGACTGAAGTCCCCCAAAGAGGAAAAAATTCTATCTCTAGACTGCCTTTGGACTTAAGACTCTAATCAACATCAACTTCTGCCAGAATTTCCAGTTTGTTAGCCTGCCCCGATGATTTCCGATTTCCCAAGCCCCACAGTTGTGGTGAGCCAATTCCTTAAAATAAATCTCTCTCTCTCTGTCTTTCAATATATACAGGTGTTGTATGGCCTCTTTCAAATATGTACACACACATATACACACACATTCTGTTGTTTCTCTGGAGAATTCTGATTAATACAGTGAGTTAGAGAAGCACTTTCAATCTGTGGTAGGGCATGATTTGAGTCATTATAATAAACCCCAGGTTCAAAGATGATAGTAAAAAATTTAGAATCTCAAAGAAAAATAAAATCTAGGCTCCCTTATATTTGCTCTAATGTGATTCTGCCTTTTATCAAGTGAGTCTGAAATATGGATTCAGCGGAAAATATTGCTAGAGAGGCCTCAATTCTGGCAAAATACCTAAAATATCACAGGTCTTGGGAGTGGAGTAGATGTAGGGGGTTTTCTAATTTATCACTCTTAATGATCTTACTGGCTTTAAATATTATAAACCAGTTGGTATCAGTGTTATAAATACCATATTTCCCTTCATACAATTGCTTTTATAATTAATCAAAACTTTAAAAGCTTTGATTTTAAGAAAAGAGAAACCATGGCTCACTGGCTCCTGGAATTGAATTTGACATTCACAGTAACATCGCATTGTTTCAAGGAAGAAAGCAAGAAGAATGACATTTGAAATCATGGGAAGAGTATGAACAGGTATAATATAATTGCTTGGCTTGGAATTTTGCCAAAAGACAAGTGCTAATAATTTTTGCCATAAAAAGTGCCAAGGATGCTCTTTAATGAAAATCACTATTGTGAATTTCTGGGCCTCCATCTCATCCAAAAGTGATATTGCTATCAAAAAGAATCTACTTATATTTGAGCAGCTGTTAAATATTGACTCATAAGTGGTTTTCTGGATCTTTGCAACCAGTGGAAATATGGGCAAAAGTATTCTCCAATCCTTAAAAATGAAAGATGAGAAAAATGTATGTAAAACAGATACTTTGGGATTTTTCTAGAGCAGTTTGCTTTCTTTGGACAGAACATATATTATTTCTAACTATTTTTTTTTTTTTTTTTTTTGCTGTGTCCAGAGGTGAGATTGGGGCAGGAAGGAGAAAAAGGCAGTGTAAATATGGTGACTGAGTGTAAGGAGGAAGAAGGCTTTCATTATTTCATGTATTTCATTAAGTGGCCAAGGCTGGGGCAGCCCCGGTGGCTCAGCGGTTTAGCACCGCCTTCAGCCCGGGTGTGATCCTGGAGACCCGGGAATCAAGTCCCACATCGGGCTCCCAGCACGGAGCCTGCTTCTCCCTCTGCCTGTGTCTCTGCCTCTCTCTCTCTCTGTGCCTCTTATGAATAAATAAATAAAATCTTAAAAAAAAAAAGTGGCCAAGGCTGAAAGGCAGCATCCCTCTGGAGCATGTTTTCTTATGGCAGATGACCAGAATGCAAACAGCAAGCACATTTAAGACCTTTGCTCACATCATGTCTGTTAACATTATGTGGACCCAGCAAATTGTGTGGCCAAGTCCAATATCAAGAATGTGGGAAAGTCTACTCTGTACAGAATGGGAAGGGGAGAGGGTATTCGCTGAACAATAATCTATACATCTTACCTGTACTTGAATAAATGGCTTAGTCTCAACCAGTTTCAATGTTCTCATGTCTTGTTACAATCTGTGAAGAAAATAGTGCCACTTCTAGAATGTAGAGAGCATTCAACAAATATCAGCTCCTATTATTATTTTCCCCTGCATGCATATAAGAATATACGAAAATGGAAGAAGCAAGATAATGGGGTTAGAAAAGAAATTCAAGCTTGACACCAAAGGTAGTAAGATTAATTTAAATTCTAAATTCATAAAAACTGTACAGGAAAAGAGGTGGTTTGTCAATTCACAATCATGGTCACCAATGTTATTATTAGTTGCTGGCCATTTGCTCCTACTATTAATGCTATGTGTGAGATATGTAATATAAAAAGATAGAGAAAATGTAGCCAGAATCTGACAGTTTGCTTATTATGTAATTGGGCAAACATGATAAAACTATATACTTGAAGAAAAATACATAACATGGGAAAATGTCAGTAATTAAAAACATGATCCATTGTAAGTATGTTTAAGTAATAAGTAATTTCTAGAAAGCATCTGTGCTTTGCAGAAACCCTGCATTTCAAATATTTTTTTTAATCTTTGAGAGAAGTTTTGACTAGTTTAATTGAAATTGCGTTTCCTTATAAAATTTTAAAAGGAAGATCAGAGACTCTTAATTTAGGATTATAACCAAATTCACATTACCGTAAAGCTGAATCGGTTGTTTCTTACACACTGAGATCACATCTCAGTTGACATCCCTGCACACCTTCATCATAGAGGCCACAAAGTATATTGATTTCCCTCCACTTTGGCCGATGTGATTGCTCTATGTAGATACAGCCTTCGCCTTGACATTTAATCTCCTGATTCTCCAGCACTACTTCCTTCCATCTGATAAACCTGAGTTTAAAGCTAAGAATTCTTTAGTTCTACTGAGGTAGAAAATCGTCTCTTTGAGTGGCATTTAACTTCCCAGCTCTGATCTCCATAACTGGAATATAGTGGTATTTGCTTCTCTTTAATTCTGAGAAGAACTGCTTCCATTAATATACCGAATAACCTAAAGCTATTTCAGCAGCAAAAGGACGGTAACTTGCATATTTCCACAGGCAGAGCTCACAGATGGCCCACCTAGCAGGTGAGAGAGGACGTACCCAGAGAGCCCAGCTCGCTTTCTGTAATTAGGCTCTCTCCTTCCTTATTCCCAATTCACACTTACCTAGTGTGTGTCAGTAAAGGACAGATCTGCCCTCTGTAGAAGTGAGCTTTAATTGAGTGGCCACTGTTGGAGTTTTCATTCCTCTATTTGATCAATATCCGTTCATCTTCCTAGTTCTATGCTTGCATTCCTTAAAGACACAGTAGGCAGAGGTTACTGTAACTGGATGTCAGCTTTTTCTCAGTTAGGGATTTTGCTCTGACACTTCTGATTTCTTGCTCCTGTCAACTTGCTTGGATAGCATGGAAACCACCATGCTCTCTTCATCTCTCTTCTTTACAGCCTGGACCAGAACTAGCTCTTAGAAGCCAGCTTTTTACAGTTTTTTACTCTGGATCTTCTATTAGATCCAGTTTATTCTACAAAGACAAAGGATACAGTCCACTCAGTTCCAAGTCAAAATAAAACAAAGAACATGAAAGAACTGAAGAATCATCTTTCCACCTCCCTGAAATTCCTGCTTTTGTTCATTCATTCATTTGAGCAGTGAGTATTTGTTGAGTAGCTCCTGCATGAAAGTCCAACCAATGGTACTGCAGATCAAAAATGAGTAAGATACTTTCTCTGCTCTTGAGGAGCTCTCAAATTAATAGAGGCTAGCTAACAAACAAGCCAATCCAATACAGTGCACAACTGCTATAAGGGACATAAACACATACCTAGTTTGGTAGGATCTGGAAAGTTGTTTTCTGGAACCAGGGATTTCTAAATAAGATCTGAAGCCCAAGTCAGCCATATCCACAAATACTTGGTTTTAAAAAAGAATCCAGGCAGAGGAAGCAGCATGTGCAAAAGCCCAGATGCTTTCTCATTTCCCTGTTGCATTATATGTCCTGGTTTGTTGTGGCTCCTTTGGGACATGGTTGGAGAGAAACTGAGAAGGCCAAAGTGCGGTCTTCATGTACAATGCCCTGGACAACATCTACTGGCAGTCTCAGGTGGCAGGGTGCCAAACCCAGAAGTTCCTCAGTCTCTCCCTCCTTTTCCTTCCATTAATGATCCTGTTTCAAGACTTGTTGCCCTTAGAGAAAACATGATCCTCCCACCATTACTCATGCAGATCCACCTTTTTAACCATAATGGAAAATAGTTTTGAGAGGGTCTTTTGGCATTTACTTTTCTCATCTTGAAAACTATAATGCTGGCACACAGTTGAGTAAATTACACCTAAAAATCATTGAATATCTAACCATACTTGCAACCTGGAATCTTTTCTTACAACTGACATTCTTCAAGTCTTGAGCCTTGAGCCTTCTTCAAGCACCAGAAGGAACAGTCCACATCCTTTACTGAAGCTAGGTTACCCCTTACGACCAGCTCCTACATCTTTTCCATAACTTGTTGGTGTTCCTGATGTGGCTAGTGACATCCACAGTTCCTACACTACTTCGGTAACTTGCTCCCCAGAACTTAGAAGGGTTCATTGCAGGAGTACTGTGCAATCTCAACTACATCATGGCTGGGGCATGTATGCGCTTCTTTGGATTCCTGTCCTCCACTGGCAATACTATTTCTTTGAGGCAATTCATTCTAACTTGGCAAACAAACCTTTGGAAACCTGCCCTGTCCTCAAGTTAAATCTGCTTACGTTAACCTTCCTCATAAGTTAGTTATAAAAAATAACTGTACTGTTAATGTCTGTCAACTATTGAGGGACTACAGCATGCCAGGTGTTATTCTAAGAGTTTAGTGTGTGCTAAATCATTTAATTCTTACAAAAATCTTATGAGGATATATACCATTATTATAATCACTCCCATGTTATTAATGAGGAAACTGACAAAGAGAGGTAAAATAATTTGCCTAAGGTAAATGGCTGGGCTGGGATTGGAACCCAGACAATCTGGATCAGAATCTATGCTCATAAACACCACACTGAGCCTCCTTTCCAGAGAAGCCATTACAGACAATTTTAAAGAATAGCATCTTGATAAAATATTATATTGATAAAAACACCAAGTAAAAAGGAAAACCTCCAGCAGACACAGGGAAGATTAGATATTTAATGTTTCTAAATTCCCAGAAAGATGAAAACTTCTGTTTGTGTGTTATTACAGCCCTAATAATAATCACTAATAATACTGTACATTTCTTGCTGTAGTTAGAATGATTAAAAAGTCTCTTCTGAATTGATTTATGCATATATATCACTCATTACTTACTAGATATTCATTCATCTTAATTTGCCCTGGAGTAAATGGAAACTGCTTACTAAAAATATTATCAATCTAACTATTTGGGAATTATACAAAATATTCACATAAGATATATATCAATTGGTGGAGAATGTTTAAAAATACTGCATAAGTATATGAGATTAGTTGCCCATCACCAGCTTTTTGTTTTTTTAAATACCACTATGGTATATGTAAGTATGTTTGTTTCTTCATCTGTGAAATAGGACTAGTAATGACCACCCTATGGTGAGTGTCCCATGGCATTGCGAGCATGGCAGTGGTTTATAGACGGTAGAGTATTATGAGATGCTGGCTTCTTTTGCTTAAAAGCTTGAAAAATAGTCTTGGTTTTTGATAGTTGAAAATCATCTTATCCCTCACACTCAATTGAAAAGAAAATATATTCATAATTTTCAATATTTGACAATATCTAAAACTTTTGCATTTGTTGGTTTCCTTGCAGAAGTAAGCAAAAGAGACATGTATTACGCTACTTCAAATTTTAAGCGTTTGTTGTGAAGACACGGGAGTAGGAGGAAAAACAGCCTCATAGATACTGAGGTGCCATCAGAACCCAGCAGGGGCTGTAGTCATGCAGCAGCTGCCCTGGTGACTCAATGACTCATCAATCTAGTGGTTGCTCCCTAGACAATGAATGAGTACATCTTGCTTCTTCCTCTGGGGTTCACCATTTCGCTGTTGAAAACTCTCTCAACAGAGAGTTCTCTGCTTCACTTTTGTAGCAACTCATTAACCAGCTGACTGGCTCTCTTTTCCATCTCCTGGCTTCTTTTGCATTGCGGGTACTGTCTCAGTCTTCTGCTTTCTGCCTTTTCCCTGTGTTCCTCTGCACTTCCCAGCTCTCAAACAATGGGCATGGGCTAAGAAGTGAGCTGCAGCCTTCTCAGGCACCAGTGTTTAAGGATTAATTTTATAGCTCGAGGATAAATCATAGGTGTAGTGCCAGCTCATTCAGCTTTTCACAAGAAATGTATGTATGTATGTATGTATGTATGTATGTATGTATGTATGTATGGATCCCAGAACCCTGAGATCATGACCTGACTTGAAGTCAGAGGCTTAACTGACTGAGCCACCCAGGTGCCCCCACAAGGAATTTCTTGCATAACTAGTGAAATATTTGGCTCTGATCTGTCTGAAGAAGGTACTGGCACTTATGTGGACACTAAAACAACAACATTCCTCTCCTGTGTTGACACTACTTGAAAGATAGTCGCACTTCCTTTTACATAGTATATACCTGTTCATTTGAGGGACTCGAAAGAAGCAGTAGGAAGAGGGAGATGGCTGTAACAATCTCTGAAGCTGATATTGACACAATTAGTTGATATCATCAATCCTTCTTTAACTGAGATCATTATTAGTAAAGCAACATTCTGTGACTTCCCTTATCCCTCAGAATTCCTTTTGAAGATTTCATTACCCATTTAAGCTTACAATGATTTTAAGACTTCTTGTTTATTTTTATTGAAATGCAGTTGACTCACAATGTTGCACTAGTTTTATGTGTACAACATGATTCAACAAATCTCTGTGTTATGCGGTGCTCACTACAAGCGTAGCTACCATCCGCCACTATACAACACTGTTATAACACCACTGACTGTATTCTCTATGTTGTACCTTTCATCCCTGCGATTTAGTCATTCCATAAGTGGAAGCCTGTGCATCCCACTCCCCCTTCACCCATTTTGTCCATCTTTCCATCCCCTTTCCATCTAGTAACTATTTGTTTGTTCTCTACATTTATGAGTCTGTTTCTAGTTTTTGGTTGTTGATTCATTTGTTTTTTAGATTCTACATATAAGTGAAATCATTTGGTAAGCTTGCACTATTGTCAAGGCTAGGAAAGACCAAGAAGAGAAGAGAAGGAAAAAAGTTTTACACTTTCATTCTTTCCAAGATCTCATGACTCCAAATTTAAAAAGAGGACTTACTAGATTTAATTGCGATGCTTAGTTACATAAATGATCTCAGTATCAAACACTGCTTTTGCCAAAATAATCTGAATACTTCTGCTTGACAGAGATGTTTACGAAAATTTTTGTAGCAAACAATTACAAAATAAAGGTTAAAAAGGTCAAATTTATAGCTTAATACATATGTATGTGTTGATTTATATACTTCCAGGCCCTTGTATGCTAATTAGCAACATATTTTTGTTCGTTATTTTTACTTGGAACATAATTTTATATTTTAAATTATTGTAGCAGGTCACGGTTGTTGCTATGATTCTAAAGAAATTTTCTCATGGTAATAATTTGTTCAGCAAAGTTCTGTGGAACAAATAAATATATTTCCCGTCTGTTGCCCCCAAACACAGTTATATTAAAGATATTATGAAATACGGTCTGCTTTATGAGGGCACAATTGGAATGCATTTCCTAGAAATGCACAGCTTTGGAAAGTAAGTATCACTTATATTGAATATAATTTGGTATTTCCTTCGAATACCAGGCCATTGCTTCTATGAGTGCTGTTTTTGAGTTCTTGTATATGCTTCAACCATTCTTTCTTTTTCCTCATTGTCAGAAGTGCTATTTCCAACATTTAAAATCATGAGTTTCATTAAATAATCATAAATTTCAGTCCTTTAAAAAACCATTTTGTGCTTACGGAAGAAAAAGTAGAAATTAAGCAAAAGCAAAGAACGAGTCACATGGAAAATTAATATCATCCTTAACAGTAATCTTTGCTAGCTTTTTTCAGATTTATAAATCCCTATACGGATTCTCCCGTGTATATGTGTAGAAACACACACACATACAATCCTTTCTTTTTTATGAAAAGAAAGATCTTACTTTGTACCTTGCTTTTCTCTCTTAATTATATGATTGGTGTACTAGTAGGTTTATTTAGTTATCAAAGTCTCAATTTCTTTTTTAAAAAGGGTACATGTACTTGTTTATTGCAAAAACCCAAATAATTTTTAAATCTGTATCACAGGAAGGAAATAACATTATATTCTCTTTACTGTCACTGTAATCCTATTGCTTAGAGAAAACTGCTTATATTTTGCCAAAAATATCTAATCTGAATGTTTAGTCAAGATTTCCAACCTAAAACTTTCAATTACAGAAAATACAAGGAATAGATGAATTGAGTATATAATACCACAACTTAAATGATCCAGAGGTGGGGCATTTTAAAGGACAAATGGCACAGGTCCCCTCAACCAGTGTCATGGAAGAAAAAAGGAGACTGCTCTAGTCAGAAAGAAACTGAACCTATGTAATCATAATGCCAATTCCCAGAGATAACTATTGGTACTAAATTGGTGTATGTTTTTCCAGGCCCTTCTATGTATATGTAACCTTTCTAGCACTTAATTTTTATAAAAGTGTAATTTTTAAAAAAGACATTATTTATTTACTTGAGAGAGAGAGAGAGAAAGAGCATGAGCAGGAGGAGGGGTAGAGAGAGAGACGGAGAAGCAGACTAGTGCTGAGCACAGAGCCCAATGTGGGGCTCAATCCCAGCACCTTGGGACCATGACCTGAGCCAAAGGCAGACACTTCAGTGACTGAGCCACCCAGGCACCCCTAAAAGCATAATTTTGATCATGCTGTACATACTGTTCTGTAACCTGCTTCCCCTTTGCTCCCCATTAAATAATAGGCTTTGGAGATATTTTTATTTATTTGTTTCTTGACTCTTTTAATGATTACATATAATTTCATTGCAGTTTGTACTGTGATTTTTTTTCACCAATGCTAACTGCAACGGACATCTGACTATGTCTTTTCAAACGCTTTTAGAGGATCAATTACTAAAAATAGACTACTAAGTTACAGAAGAGCCATAATTTTAAAGATGTGTAACCATATTTATTTCTTCTGAAATGTGCTTATTCTTGTTTTAATTATCTTTCATATAGCTTACAAACATTTCTCCCAGATTTTAATTTTGTAATTTATCTTCTAAGTTTGTTGAGGATATCTTTTGCCAAACAAAAGTTTTATGTTTTTAATGTAGTAAAAATAAGTTGTGCTTTCTCTCATTTTTTTGGAGGGGGGTCTGGGTCTTGTGTTAGTGTATTTCCTTATACAGATAGTCCCTGACTTATGATGGTTTGACTTACGATTTTTCGACTTTATGATGGTTGAAAGTGACTGAGCCACCCAGGCGCCCTATCCTTTCTTGTGGTGCTGGCTGGGCAGGGACAGTAGCCACAGCTCCCAGTCAGTGACATGATCATGAAGGTGAACAACCAATATACTTACAAACATCCTGTGCCCATACAACCATTCTGTTTTTCAGTTTCAGTAGAACATTCAATAAATCACACGAGATAGTCAACACTTTATTATAAAATAGGCTTTCTGTTAGATGATTTGCCCAATGGTAGGTTAATGTAAGTGTTCTGAACACATTTAAGGGAGGCTGAGGTAAGCTATGATCTTTGGTAGGTTAGGTGGATCAAATGCATTTTAACTTACAATATTTTAAACCTGCAATGGGTTTATCCAGATGTAACACCGTTGTAAGTTGAGGTAGATCTGTAATTAAAAATTTAATCTGCAATTATAGGTTCTGATTTTTAACAATATATTTGATTTCCTTTTTTTTTTTCCTGACTAGATTTACCAAAGGATTATCTATTTTATTGATCTTTTCCAAGTATCAGCTTATGGGTGAAGTTATCAATTCCTGAGTTTCTGTTTTCATTTATTAATTTCAAAATTTATGTTCATTAATTCCTTTTTGCACTTTTTGACATTTTTACGTCTTCTCTAATTTCGTGAGTTGAGAGTTCATTTAATTTATATTCTTTTTTTTTTTTGACTGAATAGTAAACACCCAGGAGTATGGTTTTCTTGTGAAAATCTACTTTGAAGATATTTCATGAGTTTTGACTCATGATGATTTCATTATAGTTTCTTTTTTGAAACAAGCTTTACTTGAGAAGTCTTTTAGAATTTCTTAGTTATTGAGGGTTTATATAAATTTTGTTATTCATTTCTAATTTTCTTATAGTTTTGCCGGGTAACATATATTAAAATTTTTCTACTTTTATGACTTCAATGAAGACATTTACTTCATTGTCTAATTCGTAGCTAATTTTTTATAAAGTGTAGGGAGAAATGGAAAGATTTACTTTTTTAGACTATAAATGGTATTTATATAGTAACTGCTATTACTTACATTATCTTTTTTGTTTGTTTTTAAAATTGTAGATGGCTTTGAATGCATAGGAAATGAATGAATGTCTGTGACAAACATAAATATTCTGTATAAGGAAAATGCCCCAAATAACTTCTTCCTAATTATATTTTAATCAAAAATACATACTCTGAGGGAAGTTTGTCAAATGAAACGCTGAACAAGTTTATAATCAAAGATTTCAAGGCTCTAAAATCTATGAATTTAAGAATTTTTATGCTGTCTCCATGGATTTCTAAATGACAATGTTTCTAACCTAATTCAGAAAATATTCCACATAACTAAGTCAAAATTCATCTTTTGTTATATCTGTACACAATTCTGATTGTCCTCGATTGGTTTCCTTGGACCTTGCTACACTCAGCAAACCTGAATATTTAGTGTATTAAAGAAAGCAGTAAATTTAAAGGTGCATATACTAATGTAGTTATTCTCAGTGAAGTACTCTAAGAGGACAGGTTGACTTTGTTTTTGTTTTTTTCTATGATTTTTTTTTTTCGCTACTAAATCACCACTAAAGTTCTTGATTGGAATTGGCTTTGCAGTGTTTTGTACTTTGCAGTGTTTTGTACTTTAAAATGTTAATGGAAAAAAAAGTGAGAAAAAAGTGTTAGTGGATGTCACTCAGCAGTGAATTTCTATGAAAAGCTACCACCTTTCAGGATAAATACAGTGAAAAACTCAATTTTGAAAATACATTTTCAAATACAGCATTTATTTCAAAACGGTCATTATTTTATAGTTCTGGAAATTGTATAATCAAAATTGAAGTAAAAGTAGAAACATAAATTTACAAAAGTTAATATCATCTGAATATTTATCTTCTGTTACTACCATGACACACTGATGTTTCTTCCATGTTACTAAATAACTGAGTGAAAGTCTTAAACAAAAAGGAAATGACCAATCTAGAAAATAATTTAAAGCTGGGACTATGTAGATTTTGTAATGGAAACAGCACTAAAATTCAATTTGCTTTCTCTGGACTTTTTCCCAGTTTTATTTTGTTTGAGAGGAAATAGCATTTTTCTTAATACTAACAAAGCCATTTTTTTTTTTACTAACAAGGATAATTATAAATAAATGTCAGAACAGTTTGTTGATGTAAAAATCTCACTAGATAGGAAACATGTGGATTCTTAAAAAGCTTACTTTGTATCTCAGATATATTTAGATTCTTAAAACTTCTTTGCCAATGAACTTCTTCGGAGGGTTCACATATCATAATATTTCAACTTATACAAATAATTTTCATTTAATTCTATTGTATTAAACTTTTCTTTCAAAATTTTAATTTGTTTCTTGAGATAGAAAAACAAAAGCCCTTATGTTTGTCTCTCCGACTAAAAAGTGTGCTTGTAAATTATAGAAACATTTTAATCTCCCAGGTTTTTTCTTCCTTAAATATCTCATTTGGAACTAATAAGAGAAAAATTAGTAATTAAAACAAATTAAAAAATCTTTTTTGTACAAAGAAACAGAACACCAGTAAAAATCCCCCAAACTACCTCATCATTCAGTCAGTGTTTCAGGTTAAGTTAAATATGTTATGTGAAAAAGAATGTGGGGAAATGTGCCCTGGAAATGAATGAAATGCTACAGAAAAAGTTTTAAGGATGAAGTAAAATGGAAACTGCCCTTAACTGTTGATTTTGTGTCTGACTGTTGGAAATAAGGAGTTATGTAACTATGTTTTTCTAGCCCTCTCTCCCTTCCTCTGATCTTTGAAGTGTGTCACTCTTTCATTTTGCCATTCAACAGTCTGACATGCAAAAGCTTTGTTCAGACAGTTTAATTTAATCACTGCCACTGGTTCAACAAGATGATAAAATCCCCTGTGCTGTACAACAGCCAACATCCAGCTCACTGTTATCTGATACTGTTTGAAGCTTCTCTCATGAATGCATGCTGATAACACAAGAACTCCAAACATGTCATAAACAATATATTAATGCCCCAGTTGGAATTCCATTAGAATAAGAAGTATATGAAGTTTAGGCCATTCAAGTAGGCCAATGTAATAAAATGTAATTTGGACTAATCTTCCCAAAGAATGTCCTGTGTTTGAAGCTGACAGTCTCCTATCACATGCAAAAGTAATTGCTTGTTGACTGCACTGAAGACTTTTGAATCATGGCCTTTGTGCTTCAAGCACCTTCCAGGTGTCTCAGCTAGAAGACAATCTGTCTCTTTGTTTGAATGGAAAGACATCTAAACTATAAATAATAAAACAAGCAGTGAGTATTTTAATGAATATTGCTCATCTAGATTGGAATTTGTGGAAATCTGAGACAGGAGTAGTTTAAAGTCAAAACACAACAGAACACTTATTCTTTGAAGTGTTCATTTCAGTGATCATGTCTTTAAATTTCACTAATTTAATATGGATGACAATACCACAGATATTTATGTCTAAAATTTAGAAAATGCAAAACTCTTGGAGGAAAGATGAAATTATAGTTTTGCAATTTAATAAAGTATCCATGAAATGTTTTCCTTCTTTTAGTATTAAAAATATTATGCATGAAAGGGTTGCTGATCTGATGAAATTAAATGCTATTTATTCAAAAAACTGTTGAACGAACCAGAGACAGCACAGTAAGTTACAATATTGAAATACCTATGTAGTACTTACTCTTCCAGGCACTGTTTTAAATAGTGTACTTGATGCACCTCTTTAAGCCCTACAATAACTCTTTTTTCCTCCCACCGGTAAGATAAAGAGAAGCTGAATACTTTTCTCAAGATCCTAGAACTCTTGGTAGTCTGTTTCAGAGTCTGTGCTCTAAACAATTATGTCTCTATTGCATTCAGGAAGGGCCATGTTTATGGCAACATAAAAAAACTATTTAAAAAAGATTTTTTATTTACTTGCATTTTTCTTTGCCCAGAAGATTCTAGTAAAACAAAAGAGGGCTACACAATTTTTTAAAAATGACTTTATTGAGATATGATTGACATGCAAAACTTAAATTTATTTTAAGTATACCATTTGAAGTTTTGGCCCATGAAGCCATCACCACAATCAAGATGCTGAACATGTCAATCATGCCCAAACATTTCCTCAAGCCTCTTTGTAATCCTTTCTCACACCTCCCCTCCAAAACTCCCACTGCCCCACCCCTGGCCCAAGGAATCACTGCTCTCTGCCTTCTGTCACTACAGATTAGTTTGCATTTTCTAGAGTTTCAAATAAATGGAATTACACAGCATGTACTACTTTTGTCTGGCTTCTTTTATTCAGTACAATTATTTTGAGATTTATCGATGTTGTTGTGTGTATTGGTACTATATCTTTTTTGTTGCTGATTAGTGTTCCATTGTATGGGTAGATTACCATTTGTTTAGGGGAACTTGGATTGTTTTGAGTTTTGACTCTTACAAATAACACTACTATAAACAGTCATGTACAGATTTTTTATGGACATATGTTTTCATGTCTCTTGAGTAAATAGCTAGGAGTGGAATGGATGGGTCATATGACAAGTGTCTATTTAACATTTTAAGGAACTGCCAAAAGGCTGCACCATCTTACATTCTCATAAAAAGTGTATAAAATTTCCAGTTACTCCACACTCTTGTCAATGGTTGGTATGGCTAGTTCATAAAGTTTTAGCCATTCATTGTAGTTTTAGTTTGTATTTCCCTTATAACTAGTAATGTTTAACACCATTTCATGTGCTTATTTGGAATTAGTATATATATATATATATATATATATATATATATATATATATATATACATTTTTTTTTTTGGAATTAGTATATCTTCTTTGGTGAAGTATCAGTTAAAATATTTTGGTTACTTAAAAAATTGGGGTTTCTTCTCTTTTATTTAATTTTTAAAGTTTTTTTTTAACTTTTAAAAGTTTTTAGCTGAAGTATAGTTGACATATATTGTGTTAGTTTCAAGTGTGTAACACAGTGATTCAGTAATTATATGCATTATGAAATGCTCACCATGATAAGTGTAGTTACCTTCTGTCACCATATAAAGTTATTACAATATTATTGACTATTTCCTGTGCTGTATTTTTCATCTTCATGACTTATTTTATAGCTGGAAGTTTGTATCTCTTAATCTCCTTCACCTATTTCACTGATCCTTCCCACCAGCTTTGCCTCTGGCAACCACCAATTTGTTCTCTGTATTTATGATACTGTTTTTCATTGTTGTGAATGGCAAGATTTCATTCTTTTTGATGACTAATATCTTATTGTATATATATACCACATCTTCTTTATTCCATTTATCTATTTTTTAAAAAAGATTTTATTTATTTATTCATGAGAGACACAGAGAGAAAGAGAGGCAGAGACACAGGCAGAGGGAGAAGCAGGCTGCTCATAAGGGAGCCCGACCTGGGACTGGATCCCAGGTCTCCAGGGTCATGCCCTGGGTTGAAGGTAGCCCTAAACTGCTGAGCCCCGGGGCTGCCCTCCATTTATCAATTAATGAACACTTAGTTTGCTTCCATTATCTTGGCTAGTGTAAATAATGCTGCAATAAACAAAGGGGTGTATGTATTTTTTCAAATTCGTGATTTTGTTTTTTAAGGTAAATACCTAGAAGTGGAATATCTGAGTCATATGATATATTTAAGTTTTAATTTTTTGAGGAATCATTACTGAACCAAAGGTTGGCTGCCCGTCCCTCGAAAAGCGATACTCAAGCGATAGGTTTGATTGGGAAGGAGTTTGAACTATATTCAGGAGGCTGGTGATCTGGAGAGAAGGTGACTGTTCTTCAAAGGCCAACTCTGAGGTTTCTGCTGGCCCAGGGGTTCTTAAAAGGGTTTACTCAGTTAAGGGAATCCATTGGTCTGTGACATTTCTTGATTAAGTACAGACTCCATGATGCCAGCTACAGAGTTATCTTGGTGCTAAGAGGTTATGCAAGAAGTTCTCCTTCCTTGGTATCCAGGAGTTTGTGCAAGGGGGTGTGCTTCCTTAGTGCTTGTGAGTCATGCAAGAGTGCTCTATTCTTTCTGTAAGGAGGGCAAGGTCTACAGATGTGCAAAGGGAGATCAGTAAAGTCATTGGTGTGATCTTAAGAAAGAGAAATATTTTGGTAAAAAAATTGCTGAGATAATTAGAAAGCTGAGGCAGCCTCAAATGGACTTGCTAGACTCTGTGGTCTGGAAACGTTCTGGTCCTTCATTCCCTGAGGCCAGTGGTCTACAAATGTAAAGAAAGTGAGTTAGTTCTTTTACAGATCAAGGACATTAGGTCAGCCAGCAAGTTAACCCTCAAGACTGGCTGGAGTGCTGTTATAGAACCTCCATATTATTTTCCACTGTGGCTGTGCCAATGTACTTACTTGCCAATTGTGCATGAGGGTTGGTCTTCCCGGCCTCCTTGCCAACACTTGTTATTACTTGTCTTTTTGATACTAGTTATTCTGACTGGTGTGAGGTGACATCTCACTGTGTTTTGATTTACGTTTCCCTGATGACTGAGCATCTTTCATGTGTCTGTTGGTCATCTGTATGTCTTCTTTAGAATAATGTCTATTCAAGTCCTCTGTCTATTTTTAATTGGATTATTTATGGGTTTTGGTATTGAGTTGCATGAGTCATTTATATATTTTGGATATTAACCCCTTATCAGGTATATCATTTATAAATATCTTCTCTCATTCATGAGATTGCTTTTAGGTCATGTTGGTGGTTTCCTTTGTTGTGCAAAATTGGATTGTTTCTTTATTATTGTTTTAGAAATTCTTTATACATTCTAGATAAAAGTCTTATCAAATATATACTTTGCAAATATTTTCTCCAGCTCTATGATTTGTTTTCTCCTTCTCTTAATAGTATCTTCAAAGAGCATAAAACTTTAATTCTGATGAAGTCAAATTTATCCATTTTTTTCTTTCATAAATCATGCTTTTGGTGCCATATCTAAGAAATATTTGTGACCTAACCCAAGGTAACAAAGATTTTTTTCCCCTACATTTTCTTTTTGACATTTTATGGTTTTAGTTTTCACACTTAGTTCTATGATTCATTTTGAGTAACATTTTTTATATGATGATGAAAAGATACCAATTTGAATAAGTAATTTACTAATTTGAATTTTCCTTTTTGTGAGACACAGTAAAGCAAGAAAGGATGGGATCTTCCTTTTATTTTATTTTTATTTATTATTTTTATTTATTTTTTAGAGAGAATTGGGAGGAGCTGAAGGAGAGGGGAAGAGAATCCCAAGCAGGCTCCACACTTAGCACAGAGCCCAATGTGGGACTCGATTTCATGACCCTGAGATCACGACCTGAGTCAAAATCAAAAGTCAGATGCTTAACTCATTGGGCCACCCAGGTGTCCCTTACCTTTTATTTTTGAGTCCTATTGTTACATAGGTGAGCCAATTTTAACTATTTTTTTCAATAACTGATCTTTCCCCTAAGTGACTATTCATTCTGTTGAATGTTTCATTTATATATATAATGACCAAACACAAATTGTGGTCAAACAGTAGTTTATCCAGAGAAAGCATACCTTAGAGGAATTCTCTAAGTGACTAAGGCACTTTTGGACTCTAAGTTATGGGGTTTTAAGTGGCATCTTGACTATTACTGTAATGTCTGTGCAATAGCCTAAGTGGTAGTGCCTTGAAAAGAGTTTAGGTGGCTTTCCAAAAGTTTGAATGATGACTGGGAAATAGCCAGGGAGAATCAGGCTCAGATTTGTTTCCTCTAGGTACATTGTCTGTATTTTCTCCAGCAAGTTAGTTACTGCAAATTTCATTGGTGTACTGAGCACACCTGTCTTTAATTCATTGCATTCTCATAATGGATGAATGGCAAAACTGGGTTAGATAGAAAATAGTTCTAACTTGCTCTGTATATTTTCTTGAATCTAAGATTTCACTTGGCTGTCTCACTGCTCAATTTTTCTTTCCCCTTACCTTTGAGTATAAGAAAAGAGCTTTAGTGTTACTAATTTCAGCAATTTTGAGTAAATAGAATTAGTGTTACATATAAAGTCATTAAAATGGCACTATTTTGCATAATTTTAGCTTCCTTGGACTTTATTGGCAAGACTATTACTTTGTTATATCTTAGTGAACAAAAAAAACTACCTAATATATGTGGCTTTGGTCTTCTGAAATTAAAACATGTATCAACAGCTATAAAAATACTTTTCAGGAAAGGATTCCAAGAGATTGTTTCACTTTCTCTCTTAGGAAAGTGACCAAAAAAAAAAAAAATCAATCACAATTGCTTTATAAATATGCCTACTATGCACCAATTTCTTGCTTCCTCTTTTAACAAAATTTATCTATCCATTAAGTCATAGACAAGTAAACAAAAATGAATTGTCATTTGCGTTATTTTATTAGTGTCATATGAGATTATGGCATATTATTGACTTCTCCAAGAATATTTTACTCTAGGAGGCACAGTTTAACATGCACAAATCAAGATCAATATTGGATATGCATTAATTTTTCCAAAAATGCTGCAAGGCAATTTTTCACTACATAACCTTTGTTGATATTTATAGTTCCATAAAAAAATTATCATTGTGGCCAAATGATAGTTTAGCTAAGCTTTAATTATAAGAAATGGATTGTTATTTGCATTGCTACTTTGCATCCCAGATTTATTTACTGACCACTTAATTTATTTGCTCATGCTTTCCCAAAATAAGTCTGGAGAGTTTGAAGCATTTTTGCCCACTTGATTTATTTTAATATCAATTTTTTTCATTGGATATTCTTAGTAGTTTAGAGGTTGTTACTTTTTACCTTCACTGGATATGTGAGTATCATTGATATACCCTAAAATCTGGTCATATGTTGAAATGAATAGTCATTACTACCTTTCAGGTTATTTAAATCATTTGCAGAGGATTTAACTTTAAATATAAATATCCTAATATTCCCAAATCATATTTTAGCTTTCATGCAACTCAATGTTCAATTAGTTAATTAGTTTCTATGTCATAGATCAAATGCTCTCATGACAGTAGATGCTCATGATATTGCTTTTGGTGTTGTTAATGATGAAAATATGAGAACATGTTTAAGTCAGGCTAATGTAGCAGATACAACCTTTAAAATTTCTTTGTGTGTTTCATCTAGCTCATGTAAGACTTTTCTCTTTTAGAAGGGCCACTCTTATCTTTATCTCAAATATGTTCTTTAATTCTGCTTGGATAAAAATATTTTTTTTAAAAAATCTCTTTTCTCTTTGATTCAATTTCTCAATCAATTTAAACTTTCAGTATCATATTTAAAAGTCTTTGTAGGGGTCCCTGGGTGGCTCGGCAGTTTAGTGCCTGCCTTTGGCCCAGGGCGTGATCCTCGAGTCCTGGGATTGAGTCCCACGTTGGGCTCCCTGCATGGAGCCTGCTTCTTCCTCCTCCTGTGTCTCTGCCTCTCTCTCTCTCTCATGGATAAATAAATAAATAAATCTTTAAAAAAATAAATAAAACATTAAAAAAGTCTTTGTATTACTTATTGCTAGTTATGAACACATTCTTTTTAAAAATGACATACAACATGATATTAGTTTCAGGTATATGGTATATTGATTTGATATTTATGTGTATATGTATTGCAAAATGATCACCACACTAAGTCTAGTTAAATTCCATCATTACACATAGAGAATTTTTTTCTTCTGATGAGAACTTTTAAGATCTATTCTCTCAACAATGTTCAAATCTACAATACATTACTGTTAACGATAGTCACCATGCTGGACATTACCTCACCCTGACTTATTTATTTATTTTATAACTGGAAGTTTGTAATTTTGTCCCCCTTCACCCACTTCACCCATCTGTCTCTGGCAACCACCAATCTGTTCTCTGTATCTATGAATTTGGTTTAACATATTCCTTCCCTAATTAGATAATAAATTTCCTAAGAGAAGAGACCACTTTTTGTTCTATTTTTAAAAAATGCTTTATTGAGGTATGAATGACATGCAGAAAACTGTAGGTATTTGATGTATATGGTTTGATGAATTTATTTATTTTTTTAAAGATTTTATTTATTTATTCATGAGAGACACAGAGAGAGAGGCAGAGACACAGGCAGAGGGAGAAGCAGGCTCCATGCAGGGAGCCGGATGTGGACTCGATCCTGGGTCTCCAGGATCAGACCCTGGGCTGAAGGCGGCGCTAAACTGCTGAGCCACCCGGGCTGCCCTGGCTTGATGGATTTAGAGATAAGTATGTATCTGTGAAGTCATCACCACAATCAATGGCATGAATATATGCAGCATCTCTAAAAGTCTCTTCTTGCCCTTTTAATTTATTTTTCTAGTAAACATGATTACAAAACATACTAGTATACTATACACTATTATTAACAATAAGCCTATAATGTACTGCTGATCTCTAGGACTTACTCACTTTCCATAACTGAAACTTTTACCTTTTGAACAATACTTACCCATTTCCTCCCTACCCCCACAACCCTTGGTAACCACCATTCTACTCTCTGCTTTTATGAGTTTGACTTGTTTAGATGCCTCATGGAAGTGGGATAATGTAGTATTTTTCCTTCTATGTCTGGCTTATTTCACCTAGTGTAATGACCTCCAGAATTACCTATGTTGTTACAAATGATAGGATCTCCTTCTTTTTCAAGGCTGAGTAATATTCCAAGTGTGATGGAATGTATGTGTAATGAAGTATCATGGTTTCTTTATCCATTTATCAATTGATGGTCTTAGGTTGTCTCCATGTCTTGGTTATTGTGAATGATGCTGCAATAAACGTGAGAATGCTTAAATTATATCTCTTCAATATTCTGATTTCAATTATTTTGGATATATACCCAGAAATGAGATTGTGGATCATGTGGTGGTTTTATTTTTAATTTTTTTGAGGAAGCTCCATACTGTTTTTCCTACTAGCTACACCAATTTACATTTCCACCAATAGTGTATAAGAGTTCCCTTTTCTCCGCAAACTCACCAACATTTCTTTTCTTTCTTTCTTTCTTTCTTTCTTTCTTTCTTTCTTTCTTTCTTTCTCTTTCTTTTCTTCCACCTGAACAGGTATGAGGTAGTATATCACTCCTATTTGTCTTTTTTTGCTTTTGATGCCTATGGTTTTCTTTCTTTCTTTCTTTTTTTAAAGATTTTATTTATTTATTCATGAGAGACACAGAGAGAGAGAGAGAGATAGAGGCAGAGACACAGGCAGAGGGAGAAGCAGGCTGCATGCAGGGAGCCTGATGTGGGACTCGATCCGGGGTCTCTAGGATCAGACCCTGGGCTGAAGGCAGGCGCTAAACCGCTGAGCCACCCAGGCTGCCCCAATGCCTATGGTTTTCAATAAATAATCATCAAGGTCAACATCAAGATAAGAAAGATGTTTTCCTTCTTTTCTTCTAGGAGTTTTACAGTTTAAGTCTTTAATCCATTTAGAATTGATTTTTGCTTAAGAGTCCAATTTTACCCTTTTGCATGGGATATCCAGATTTTCCAACACTATTTATTGAAGAGACTATCCTTTCTCCATCGTGTATTATTGGCACCCTTGTTGAAAATAAGTTGACCACATGTGTGAGGGATTACTTCTGGCTCCGTTGGTTTATATGTCTGCTTTTATGCCAGTACCATATTGCTTTGTTTACTGTAGCTTTGCCATATATTTTGAAGTCAGGAAGTATGCTGCTTTCAACTTTGTTCTTGCTCAAAATTTATTTGGCTCTTCAGAGTCTTTTGTCGTTCCATATACATTTTAAGATTGTTCTTTCTATTTCTAAAAATAGCCCATTGGGACTTTGATAGAGATTGCACTGAATCTGTGGATTGCATTGGGTAGTATAGGTGTTTTGACAATACAATTTTTTCCAACTCACGAGCATGGATGTCTTTCCATTGATTTGTGTCTTTTAAAATTTCTTTCATTACCATTTTGTAGTTTTCAGTGTACAAGTATTTCACTTCTTTGGTTAAAAACCAGGCAAAGGCATCACAAGAAAAGAAAACCACAGGCCTATATCCCTGATGAACATGGATGCGAAAATACTTTTAAAAAAAGATTTTATTTATTCATTCATGAGAGACAGAGAGAGAGGCAGAGACACAAGCAGAGGAAGAAGCAGCCTTCATGCAGAGAGCCCGATGTGGGACTCGATCCCGGGATTCCAGGATCACGCTCTGGGCTGAAGGCGGGCGCTAAACCGCTGAGCCACCCAGGGATCCCTAGATGCAAAAATACTTAATAAAACATTAGCAAACAGGGTTCAACTGCACAGTAAAAGGATCACACACCCTGCCTGAATGGGATTTATCCCTGGGATGCATGGATGGTTCACCACACAAAAATTAATGTGAAATACCATATTAACAGAATGAAGGATAAAAATCAAATGATCATTTCAGTAGGGGCAGAAAAAGCATTTGACGAAAATTCAACACCCTTTCATGATAAAAATTCTCAACCAATTAGGTATAGAAGGAACATACCCCAACACAGTAAAGGCCATATATGAAAAGCCTACAACTAACATACTTGGTGAAAATGGAAAGCATTCTTTTAAGATCCAGAACAAGGCAAGAATGCTTACTCTTGCCACTTCTATTTAATGTAGTACTGGAAGTCTTAGAGCAATTAAGTAAGGAAAAGAAATAAACATCGTCCAAATGAGAAAAGAAGAATTAAAATGATCTCTTTTTGTAGATGACATGATTTTATTTGTAGAAAATCCCAAAGACTTCACAAAAAAAAAAAAAACTTCTAGAACTAATAAACGAATTGAATAAAATTACAAATTTACAAAATCAACATATAAAAATCAGTTTTAATTTTTAAACATTAAAAATGAAATATCTAAAAAGGAAATTAAGAAAATCCTATTTAAAATAGCATTAAAACTGTAAAATAGTTAGGGAATGAACTTTGTATATCGTCTACATTTTTATAGATGTAACTTTTTATATAACTTTTTATGTACATCTACATTTTTGTATCATCTACAATCTTAGATATAAGAACTACTCAATATATTCCTGCTGAAGTAATAAAATTTTAATCTCCTTTTTAAAATAGTTCATGTGAATTTCTTAGTTTTTACATAATTTTCTTCTGTTTCTATATTTTTGTCTTCTTTCAGGGCTATGTAATGGGAAAGAGTTTGTAATAGAGTCTAGATAACAGGCTTTGTTATGAAACATCTCACTTGATTTTGTTGGGTATAAAATCTCTTAACATTCACCAATTACATCTTCAGTTATAAATGGAGTGACTATGTGTCCTGGTTTGCAGGATAGTCTCAGATTATGTCTTCTCCCCTACGCTATTGGTTAGCATCTCATTTCACTCTTAGTTATAATTCTTCCAGATGGTTTCATGAAATTTGCCACTCTCGTCCAAACTTTCAATTTCCCTGTTTTTCATAACTCTATTTTTTACAGTGTGCTCTTCTCTTCTGGAGTTTTTTCATTTGTTTGCTTTTTTTTCTTAATGTGCACATTCTATTTACCATCTTTCCTCATTTGGACATTTGTTCAAATCTCATGGTTTCAAACAACTTCATCTTTCATAGTGATTTAGAAATGCTTCTGTCCAAGTGCCAACTCTTCTGAGCTCTTATCCTGCCCATTATGTATCCCCACAGGACAGTCTCTGCCCCACAGAATGTAATATGTCCAGATGTGAAAATCATCCTTCCCCTTGAGCTTTATTTTGCTATTGTGTCTACTATTTTGAATAAAATCATCAATAGTAAATACCAAAAAGAATTTAAACTCGAGTGTTTTCTCACAGAATGCAATTTGTTATGAGTCTTAATAGCTTCTATTTCATACCATCTTCAAAATTTGTCCCTTTCACCAAATTCTTTAAGTCCTGATCATCTATCAGTTTGGTTGCAATAGACTCACAATTTCTCATCTCTAGCTTCTCTCTTCTGTCTTCTCTTTGTCATTTTTGCAAGAAAACATCTTCCTGAAACCTTCATTGATTTCTCAATTCCTAAAGAATTCCATTCAAGTCCTTAGCTGTTATTCAAGACTCTATAAATGAGTCTCAAAGAATATCTTTTCTTCCTTTCCAGTCCTCCTCTTCACACATTCTCCATTCATCAGCCTGTCTGAACGGCTCTGTTTCTACTCTTTTGTTCTTGGTCAGATTTGCATTTTCCTTATTAGAACTTGTTGAAATTCTCCTCCTACTTCAAATTCCAACTCAAATTCTACTTGTCTCACTAAGTAGAAATACTCTCTCTCTCTTTTAGTTCCATTTCGCTATTCTCTGTGTGTCTTATATGTCAGGCACATTTTTCTGTCTGGCATTCTAGTTATTTATTTCCTCTGCCAGACTATAAGGCCTTTGAAGACAAGATCAGAGGCTGTACTTGAGTATGTGATCTGTGAATAGCCATAATTTTCAGTGTTCAAAAAATAATAAAATTGATTATGAGGTCTTGGGCCTCCTGAACCTCTTTATATAAACTCTGTTAGGTCCATCAGTTAGTGAAAGCCCTCAGCAATATGAATATTGAAGCAGGAGTAATAATGAAAGCACTTGACAAATCTACCTTTTCACACCCAGACTGGAGGAATGGGTAATTCATTAAGTTCATTACATTTTGCCAAGCATTATAGGGATATGCAATTAAGATCAAAGGCAATGTGTGAGGTCCCATTTTCACCCCATAATCCTCTCATAGCCCAAATATAGGTTACTTTCATTTTTCTCATTCTTATTAGTTTGTTTGGAAGTATAGATATCAACATGTAAAACATCATCTCCTTTAAAATACTCTACTGTAAGATGAAAGCAGTCTTCATGTTCTGTTTCCACTAGCTGTGTAACCTTATTTATGTAAGGTGACTTAATCTCAGAGGGCCTTGGTTTCCTCAGTTTCCTCATTTGTCAAAAAAGCATAACAAGAACACATAACCTTATAGAGTGGGTATGATGAGTACATGAGCTACTTCATGTAAAACATGAAAATAGAGATTATTATATATAATGATTTTTACATACCTTTCAGTTATTATTATTGTATTATTACTTGTCAGGTGATTTTTGAACCCTTTAGGAAACTACAAAAGAAAAAGGAAAGATTGGAAGTGTCACATTTTAAGATCATGTTTTTAGTCTTCAAATTTAAGTTTTGAAATAAAAAGTTTAGGAGAAAATATCACTTTAAGTCTCACTGTGGAGCTTTAATTTTCTGTAATATATATCTGCTCATACATATGTGAGAGAAATAAATAATGAATTAAGAAATATAATATGAATGGGATCGCATAACTCACAAATTGAATCTTTCATTAGGAAGTTATTAAGATGGGACAAAATGTCCTTCATTCAAAAATAAAAAATTCATAATTTGGGGGACCAAATTTTTGAGAGTGATAAAATGTGAATAACAAAACCTACATCATTCATTCATTCTCTCAGAAACATTTGTTGAGCACTTACTGTGTGCCAGACACTTAGTTAGGTGCTGCAGGTAGAGACTAATAAGAGTAATGTTGGTCCTCAAGCAGCCCTGCAGGGATGAGAGAGAGAGAGAGAGAGAGAAATAGAGAGATGAGTGGAGAGAGTTTAGCCAACAGTTAGAATCCAGCTGTCCTATTGTGGTAGGTTCTTACGCTGCTGGTTCTATCACTTACTAGCTGTGTAAAAATTTGGGCTTACTACTTAGGCAAGTCTTAGTTTCCTCGTTTGTAAACGGGACAGCATAGTAATAGCTGCTTCAGAGGCCTTTTGTGGGAATTGAGTAAAACATTCTTTGTAGGAAGTGCTTAAGTGCCTGCAAAAAGGAAGTTCTCAATAAATATTAGTTATTATTGTTATTAGAGCAGATAAATTTGCAAAGCATGAGCAGAAGGGGTGACTCATTTTGCCAGATGTGTATCAGGAAGTGCTTTATTGTCGCCTTTTGCCAAAGCAGAGATAAGGGAAGGGGAGGTGCGCTATCACATCAGAGGGTAAAAAAGGGACACTAAGGTGTTCAAGAGAAGATGAAAATTCTTCTGTGGTGAGCACAAAGGGAGGTGTTGTAGGAATCCTGAGGGTGGAAGACTTTCAGGCAGGTATGTGGCCCTATTGAGCTTTAGGAAGACAGCCTAGCTGGCATTTGGGAGGATTGATATGTAGGGTAGTAGAGGGCAGGTGAAATCTGAAGGCAGGGATCCCAGTCAGGCTATTATAATTGTCTTAGTTTGAGATAAGGCCTTGCTAACCAAGGATTGTGGAGAGAATGTTTTCCTTCATCTTTCTGGACACTACTTAAACATTGTCTACTCTGGGAAGCCTCAGTCAATTCATGAAAAGTATGGTCTCTTATTTTTTACCACTGCTGTTCTGGCTTCTGTTGCTGTACCCAATCTCACTATGTTCAAATAATTTTTCCTGTTTCATCCACGAAAATGTAAGCTTCGATCTTATTTTTCCATTGTATTCTTGGTGCTGAGAATGTAGCTGAATTTAGTAGAACAATAACAAAGCTTAGAACAGTAGCAGAGAAGCTAGGTAAATGTGTGGGTTGATTTGATGTGGGGAGGGGATAAGAGGGAGAAATTGAGAGTAGCTCTGAGTTATCCAGCTTGTAAGACAGAGTACTGTCAAGACAGGCCTTGCTGCAGTAACAAATCTTAGTGACACAACACAACAAGGTTTGCTTCTTCTTCTTGCAAATTACAAAGCAGGTCAGGTTGATATTCCAGAGCAGTTTTTCTCCATGCAGTGACCCAGGGATTCAGGGATCTTCTGTTTTGTGGTTCTGCTATCTCAGCTGTGGCTTCTATGATCACTGCTGACAGGAAACTACAGCTTGGAAATCGCACACCTGCTTCTATTGCCTCCAAGTGGAAGGAACATATGTCTCTTCTATCCATCATGCTCATAATTTTTGAATCCGGTCAAACAGCAAGCAGGTGACATATAAAGTTGTCCTAAAAAAGAGAAATACATATTTTACCTGCTGAAAGATTAAAATATGATTTTTAAAGAAAATACCACATTTTTAGAAATAGTTTGTTTTTCAAAAAGTTAGACTTGTTTTCAGTTCCTTAGCTTACTTTTTCTTCTTTCTAAATTAGCAACATTTGATGGTTCTAAAAATGTTTTTAATATTGATGAAAGTTGAAATGGCTTTTTCTCTTCCTGGTTTGCTTAGATTTCTATCAATGTATCTCAGAAGCTTCTCTCCCTTCAGACAGATTTCTTGTGTCCTCTTGAGTGTCAGGCAGGGATTTGTTTGTTAGCTCTTGGTTTTAAAGAACTAAGTATTTTGGGACACCTGGGTAGCTCAGCAGTTGAGCGTCTGCCTTCAGTTCAGGGTGTGATCCCCAGTCCAGGCATTGGGCTCCCTGCTGGGAGCCTGCTTCTCCCTCTGCCTGTGTCTCTGCCTCTCTCTCTCTGTGTCTCTTATGAATAAAAAAAAAAAAAACTAAGTATTTTGAATATTATATTGTTCATCTCTAGGGTAATAGGTAAGTAATATTCAAAGATCATATAGTACAGAAATTTTTGGCAATTTATTTTTTAAGATTTTATTTATTTATTCATGGGAGACATAGAAAGAGAGAGAGAGAGAGAGAGAGAGAGAGAGAGAGAGAGGGGCAGAGACACAAGCAGAGGGAGAAGCAGGCTCCATGCAGGGAGCTTGATGTGGGACTCGATCCCCAGACCCCAGGATCACTCCCTGGGCCAAAGGCAGGCACTAAACCACTGAGCCACCCAGGGATCCCCTTATTTGGCAGTTTAGTAAAAGTTTATTAATTTAGAATACATGAGAGAAAAGCAAATATGTCTTATTGAATAGTCTTGCACAGAATATTCTAGCTGGAATGCAGTTTTAATATCTTATGGACACGGTATATATAATAAACCAAACTGCAAATGGACTATAATGAATCATGGAAGTTAAAGAAAAAATTATGATTTGCAGTATGTCTTTAATGTAATATATGGTAATGCACCAAAATTATGTCTTTCAATAATTTCTAAAGTACACTAAAATTATTGTAAAATTTGTGAGATGTTGGTTTAAAATATGTAGTGTTAGGATGTATAAAGAAAAATTATTTTAGGGATGCCTCATGGGCTCTGTTGGCAGAGCATGTGACTTTTTATCTAGGAGTTGTGAGTTCAAGCCCCACATTGAGCATAGAGCCTACTAAAAAAATGAAAAATTATTTTATGATTTTTGTTAAATTAGAATCACATGCTTCATATTAGAATGATTACAGATTATAAGGAAGTAGACATTTTTATTATATTTGATCATTCTTTCAGTTACATTCAGGATATTAAGTTATGTCTCATTTTGAGAAATCCAATGTCTCATGCCTTTCATATTAAAATAATTTTGAAATAAGAAAGATTTTTTATTAAGACAAACAGATGAATAATGAATATCACATATGACACAGATATTTTATTTCAGCCTTTTGGAGTATACCATTGATGATTCCTACCGCAGCTAAAGTACGTGTGAAATAGTCATTCAACACCATCTTTTTCTTATTCTCTTGTATCAGTTTGAGCATTTTCAAAAGTGATTTTTACAGTATAATATCAACAGATGGAAATTGGAACTTGTTCTGATTCTCTTAGGAAATTAACCAATAAGAACAGTGTCTACACACAGAAAATCATGTGTAATTTGAGGCACTTCTCAAGATAACTTAAGCTGAGCATATTATTCTGAAGTCTAATCTGAATTACCCAAATTGCTTTCTTATATTACTTTGACTCATCACATAGTGCTCTCTTTTCCTTTAAATAAAACTACCATTGTAGCTTTTGAAACACGTTAATTTTTAGACAAGCTCAGAAAATTAAGGTGAATCATAAGAAGTGGAAGTTTTTTAGCTTATAAAAATGGGAACTTTATATGTTTGAATTTAAATACTAGAAATTAACAAAAAAATTAGTGAATTTGTCTCCTGTACTGGATTCAGGTCAGCACCTTGACTCAAAAGTCTCAAAAGGTAGAGCCAAAGTGAATTTCTATCTGTTATTTTAATGGGACAGATAGCAATATTGGCTCTGTAGTTCACCAAGACAACATTGCAATTATAGCAGTAAATGGTGTACGACATTAAAGAAACAAGGTCTAAGGCATAGTCATCCTTCATATTTCATATTTGCTAATAGTAATCTGGGTGCCCTCCCCAACATTAATACTGAGTTTAGGTAGGAGGGAATCTGTCAAGCAGGCTCACTCCTCTGCTGCGCGAGCAAGTGAGTGTTCATCAGTTGTGGGCGGGGTGCATCCTAGAGCAAACCTCTCATGGCCAGTGGAACTCATCTAGAAAGTGAGCCCAGGCAGTTCCAGCCTGATTCCTTTTAATGTCACAGTTCATTTGCAGAACCATAACTGGAATCAAGAATTAAAAAGCCTTGTATAAAAGTCAGTAACATTAAACCTTTAAGACTCATGTTTCATGTGTCATAAAAAGTCTATGAAAGGATTTTATATTCTGTACAGTGTTTTAGCACTTTCAATCACTTTTTTTCAACATAACTTTTGTGAACACTTTTATAGCCTCTAAATGAAAAACTAAACTATGTGTCATTCAAAAAAAAAACGTTTTATGGATCACAGATTTTAATAAAAGTTCTGCACCATAACAAGCGCCTGATAAACCTTTATTAAAATTCATTAAAAATATTGAAAAATATTTTAACAGAAATTAGACCTCATGTTTTAGTAAACATGGCAAATCACTTTTTAAGGAGTCTACTTACTTGTTTATCACATATGTAGATTCATCCACAGTAAAATGATGAATTTGAGGAATAAATAACCTGCTATTCACCATTAGGAAAAATTTCTTGATATATTGTGGGAATAAATCTTCCCAGCTTCTTGTCTCCTAAAATCTTCAATAATTATGATAAAATGAGTTTGCTATATGCAAATAAAACAAGAACAAAGGAAAACATTTTTGAAAATATATTTTATTAAATCTGGTATCTCCTTGTATTATAACCACATCAGAGGCATTGTCCTATTGCAGTTCTAAGGGACCAGAGAGCAGACATGACTAAACTTGATAGTCATGATACATTTAGGAATTCAGGCTCCTAGATATATTTTCTTTATGTCATTTTTTATTTTTTATTAATTTTATAATGGCTGAATAATATTTCACACAGTTCTATAGTTGTTGCTTCCATTTCATCTTGTAAATAATACTGCAATAAAAATACTCATGCCCATGTGTTTTTCTTATATTTTATTTTTTCCTTAGGATATTGCCATGAATAATTTTACTGGGTCAAATTGTGTGAACCTTTTTTATTTCATAAAACACATTGCCAAATTACTTTTCAGGAGGGTTCAGTAGATTTAAATTGTCCCCACCCGTGCATTGGCTACTTGTTCAAATGTATTTTGTTCAAGATTAGAATTTTCCCTTAAATATTTGTTAATATGGCATGTGAAAAATGATTTTTTTTCATTTTTTGACACATGAAAGCTGCACATATTTAACGTATACACTTGATAAGTTTGGAGATAAGTATATACCCATGAAACCATTACCACAATCTATGTCATAAACTTATCCATCACCTCCAATGGTTTCCTCCGGTTTTCTTATTTATTATTATTTGTTATTTTTTTGTGATGATATACAATTTTATTGTCTTTATAGGATCATGTGTATATAAAAGCTCTGATACATTGATAACTTGGCATGCATACTTTTATTTTTCTGTGTACCTATTTAAAATACTCAACAATCTAAAAATCATATAAATATATGCATACATCTTAAATATTATCTATATACAATAGAAATATAGATGTAGATAAGTAGGTATAGACACATACAAACAAAGGAAAATATCACAGTTTTTGGGGGACCATTGTTATTATTTTGGATTGCCAATGTTTTCAGTGTATGTGTGTGTGTGTGTGTGTGTGTGTGTGTGTGTGGTTGTAGATTTGGAAACCTCTGAGAGGTGGTAATCTTAGAGCTCATCTCTTCTAGCCCCTCAAAATAATTATGGATTTCCACTGCAATACCCCCAATGAAGTGGCCAAGCAGCCTCTGCTCCTACATAGTTGTCTATTGTGGTTCTCTACTGATGAAGCCCATCATTTCAAGCAAAAGCAAGTCTGCTAAAGATTCCCTGGTCTAAAATTATACTTACGTTTCTTTTCTTTAAGTACAGTGTTCTTCAATGCCTATGCTGAAATTTTGGTTTTTGATTTGAAGTCCTGAACCACATTGGAATTGGAGGAATCGCTTTCTGAACCTTAGTAGTAGGCTGGCTTGAGAGGATGATATATAATGGAAGCAGGGGCACCTCTCTTATCTCACGGTATTAAAGTTTTGATGCAGCTGTGATTTCATTTAGCAGATGTTAGTTGGAACCTCCTGTTTTTTACATGTTGGATAAGATTTCTCAGAGTTTGTACAAGATTAGAGATTTTGGTTAATGCATATATTCATAATTTCATTGTTTTTTTAATGAAATCTAGTTTATACTAATATCTCTTGCAGTATTCTTTTTTTTTTTTTTTTTGAGGGAGAGAGAAAAAGAGACAGAGCATAGGAGTGAACAGGAACAGAGGAGGGGTAGAGGAAGAGGGAGAGAGATAGAGAGACTCGAGGTCTCTATCTCACCACACTAAGATCATAACCTGAACTGAAACCAAGAGTCAATTGCTCAACTGACTGAATCACCCAAAGGCCCCTCTTTCAGTGTTCTTTAAAACATTCTTATAACACCTCTTAATACCAGTGTGGCACGTATTAAGAGAAGAAAAAGACCCGGGAAAAGACAATCTAGGGTGATTCACCTAGTTTCCTTGTTTACACAAAATGTAATAACTTTTGAGTGGGTTATTTGTAGAGCCAGCTTTCAAGGTTCCCAATGATTTCAGGTAGCATAAACCTAGCCTATCTCTATATTATGTCCTGAGTTTCATGTTAATGTCTGTTGTCTTGACAGCAGTCATAATTTATGCTTTTAATTATACTTTTTTCAGCTGTAAACTCATATTGTTTCTTTACAGTAATGAAGTCACTTTGCAGCAATGTCATTGTCATAAAGTGATGGGACATAATGAGAACATGATTGGAAAAAGATCATGGGCAGAGAATGATAGCATATTTAAAGGTGAATGGGGAAAATTCTGTAACTAAATAAGAACAATATAAGAAGGTGTGATGATAAAATGTATAGCTGACTAAAATCTTAAAAATACTATATCTTATTTCTGTCTATTACTATTTGCTTCTTGGTTTTCTGTTGAAGTCATAGCATGAAGAGTAGGATCAATTTTCGACCAAGCCCAAGCCTTCAGCTACCAAACAGATGGCTTCATCTCATCTCTAAAAATCTCCAGGAAAGGAGCTTGTGTGATCTTTCTTGGTAAATCAGTTATAAATGTTTTTGTAGCAAAGTGTCTCTTAAGCCTAAAGTACTCATGCTGCATTTTCTTTTACTCAGTTTTCTTTTTTTCTAAAAAAATTACTTAACATCTCTGCCAACTTTTTCTCCCAAATACCTTTCCAATCTGTCACCTCCTTTCTATTGTTTTATCTTTTCAAAATTTGTTCCATTTTGTTCTTCACACTATGAGAGAAGTCTCTTAATTAAATTAATTAATTAATTAATTAATTAATTTTTTTTTTTTTTTACACAGAGTGCAGGTGACCATATAAGTGGGGGTAGGGAGTAGGGACAGAGGGAGAGAGAATCTTAAGCAGGCCCCAAGCCCAGTGTGGAGCCCGACATGGGTCTTGATCTCATGACCCTGAGATCATGACCTGAGCTAAAATCAAGAGTCAGATGCTTAACTGACTGAGCACTCAAGCACCCAAGAGAGAAATCTTTTAAAAATGTAACACATACCATTTATTTCTTTGCTTAAAATTCTTTGAAGTTTTACCTTGGCTTTAGATAAAATTTAAACATCTCAATATGTTAGAGAGGTTCTTCATACTCTGGTTGCTACATGCTTAATATTTTTTTTTCCCAGAAAATCAACTTTGGTGTTTCTTATTTTTCTTTATACCAATAATAACAGCTGACATTTGCTGACCACTAAGTATGTGGCAGGCATTCTGCTAAGTGATTTTATTTTATTTTATTTTTTAAGATTTTATTTATTTATTCATGAAAGAGAGAGAAAGAGAGAGGCAGAGACACAGGCAGAGGGAGAAGCAGACTCCATGCAGGGAGTCCGATGTGGGACTCGATCCTGGGTCTCCGAGATCACACCCTAGACTGAAGGCGATGCTAAACCGCGGAGCCATTCGGGCTGCCCTGCTAAGCGATTTTATATCTTCTTGGACTTTTCTATGGTATTACAAGTTGTTTTTAATCTCCAAAATGAAAGGAAATGGAATTTTTTCTTTCTTAGCAATACAGTTTGTCTGACTACTCTCTATTAAGCAACAGAAATAAGATAGTGAATATCAGAAATGAAATTCTTGCCCGGATGGGGCTTACATTCTGCTTTTGTTCTGAAACAGGTTTGGTAATTATCAGTCTGCAAATGAACAGGGACATTTTCTCTCGGGGGGAGGGATGCAAAATAAGGAAGATGAATTTAAGTGAAGGTACTGAGGAGTAGTGGGTGGAGAGAGGTGGGAAGAAGAATCATGTAGCTCAATGATTCAGTCTGAGAAGACTCATCTGAAAAGGTCCGTGAACTCAGAGAAGCTGTGAATCTCCACCTGACCCTGACATGTATTTCATGCTCAAATTACACAGAATATATGCAGTTGCCCAAATCCAAAGATCTCTTGAGTCTCCCTGCCTCTCTTTGCATCACACTTTATGTCCATCGAAACTAGTGTCAGCAGGTGCTGTCACTGATTTCTTCAGCCTGTTGTACTAATGGGTTAAGAGAAGCATTAATCCATCTCCAAGTCCCCAGGAGCCCAGGAGCCCATGCACAGCTTCCCTAAAGATTCTCCAGGTACGTCTGACATCTGCTTATGTGCAGTGACCTCCCATCTGGCCTCACTCATGTCTGTTGCTCAAACACTTCTTTGATACTCATTTGAGGCCCTACACCACCTCTCGGAGATGCAGAGTATTGTTCCTGGACCTCCTCAGGCTGTAAACCCTAAAGGTCTAGAAGTGGTAGAGAGGTCCTTGGAGCTTTTGCCACCTGAATGCTGAAGCTGGGCTACTCAACCCCACTCTCATCATGCTGCTGTCCTGTTCACAGAAGCAGCATGCCAGCTCCTGAATGTTACAGAATGCCTTATGAAGACAAGTCTTTGCTTTTGCCAGTAGTACAGCATCAGGGAGATGTTATTAGGCTCCTTGCTGCCCTTTCCGACCCTTCTCTCACCCCAAATCCCCCTTGACTGAGCTTCCCTTCCCCTCCAAGTCAAATCTTTATGCCAATTTCCTAAGCTGCTTGTCTACCCATTGATCCCTCATGCTCAGATGTGTCCAAATCCATTTTTAGAGTCAAGGCATGAGCCTGTCTACAACTGTGACTTTTCTGTTGGCTTGTCTGTTTCTCCTAGTAGTTATAAACAACTTAAGGGAAGAAGAGTATTTATTCATCTCCAGAATCCCCCCAGCTTACTGTAGTTATGTCTCTTAGTCTTCTCCTCTTTCTTTTCTTTCCCCCCTTCTCATTCATTTACTCAGATTTGATAGTTGATTTTATGTGTCAACTTGGCTGGGCCATGGTGCCCAGATATTTGGTCAAACACCAGTCTAGCTGTCACTGTGAAGATAGCTTTTAGATGAGACTAACATTACATAGTAGACTGGGTAAAGCAGATTACTCTCTCCAGTGTGGGTGGGCCTCAACCAATCAGTTGAGGACCTTAAGAGAAAAAAATGAGATCCCACAAGAAAGAAAGAATTTTGCTGCCAGACTGCATTCAGAGTTAAGCTGGCAGCAAAAGCTCTTCCCTACTGTCCTGCCCTGTAGAATTCACACTTGCCAGTTCCCATAATTATGTGAACCAATTTTTAAAAACAAATCTTCCTCTCTGCACACACACTCTATTGGTTCTGTTCCGGAGAACCTGGGCTAATACACCAAACTCTTTCCCATGGCTTACCTTTTTAATATGATCTGGACTGCAAAAACTTAGCCTCCCACATCTATCCCTTCCTTCTCTCCCACACATTTATTTCCCTTTCCAGCCTCTGCAAAAGTTTTTGGACTTCAAGTATTAATTTGAGAGAACTAGTCTTAACCACGGACAGAGTACATTTTCCTTGTAAGGAGGCAGTGCAAGAATGAAGTAGTCACAAGGAGGCAGCACAACATAGGATTTAGAGTACAAGCCCTAGCTCTATGTTGCTGGGATTTGAATCCTGGTTCCAGAGTACAAACATGTGACCTAGGGTGAATTATTTAACTCCTTTGTTGTTCAGTTTCCTCATCTGTGAGGATAAGAATAATTCCTGTCTCGTAGAATTATCATGAGGATTGGGGGTTAATAGTTGCAAAGCACTTAGAACAATGCCTCAGCTGTAGTAAGGATGAGCAACAAATGTTTGTGACATAAATAGTAACTTTATAGCCCCCATTATAAGCTCTTTAACTATGGCTCAGGACCAAACTGGATTTGATAATAACTATTTGTCATTTTATAGTATATTCCCAGAACAACAGAAAAGAACGAAATTATTTATTTACCTTTTTCTCTGACTATAACCATTATATATTTTTATCTGCACAGAAAATAGAAAATGCCCGGACATAGGAAGGAATTAAAACATCTCTAAGTGAATTCTGTAGATCAAGGACAAGCAAATCTTTGCTGTTAAGGGTGAGGTATTAAGTATTTTAGGTTTATAGGCTGTAGAGTCTCTGTTTAGGTTTGTAGGTCATGTAGTTGACACACGCAACTCTGTTGTCGTATTGCAAAAGCAGCCACACAAATGTGCTTGGCTGTGTTCTGGTAAAGTTTTACAAAAACAATTTTGCTTTTGGTCAGATTTGGTACCTCGGGCCATAGTTTCCTGGCTCCTGCTCTATAACTGCTGCTGACACATTAATAAATTTCTTTTTCTGTCTTTTTTTCCATGTGCGCCTATGTCCAATTCATTGTAAATACAAGCTTTAATCCTGCCTCTCACTGAATATCTCTACCATAAATAGAAATGATGAATAACTTTAATCATATATTTGGTTTTGATTTCTGCTAGTTCCCTAGGATAGATGAAGAGCACCAAGGTGAGTTCTCTCAGAGAACACTCAGAGGGGAGGAGGCAGGCCGAGCGCTCATGGGGGCGTCATAGAGGGCTGAGCTCCCTCTGCTCAGGGGCATGCAAGGGACTAGCCCTGTCTTGCTGCCTGCTCCAGTGCCACAGCCCTGTCAGCACTGAGGACAGCTCCCCGGGCTGGGGCAGCTGGGTGCAGGGTCCCTGCATCACTGGCTGAGATGGGTTTGGGTTCTCTGAGATCAACTTTGCTCGGTTTCTTCCCTCAATAGCCTTAACTTCTTTCTATTCTTTGCTCAAATGCTACTTTCTCAGAAAGCTGTTTAAAATAGCCATGCACCTTTGTTCTCCTCTCTGCAAATGAAAACAATTCTTCCATTGCTCTTACCGACATCTGACTGTCTATGTCATTCGCCCACAATATGAGCTCCAGGGACACAGGGATTTATTTGTCTGTTTACTGTTAGGCACATACTAGACACTCCTAAACATTTGTTGACTGAAAGAATGAATGAATCATGCTGCCAAATTCTTTACCAGATTTCTTCTTTCTGGAATAATTTTCCAGAAAACTAAAGAAATGTATACTTCCTTCAGAGTATGGGCATGCTCTTAACTACACCTTCATGAGCAATATGTGTTATGGTCTAAAACATTTTGGGGAGGTCAATTTACTTTATTGCTTTCTTTCAATTACTATATATTTCTTTTCTTTAAATTGTTTCTTTATGTTCTTTGCCCATTTTGAACAAATTTATTTAAGCACTGAAAGGTTCACTTTAGATCTCCTTACTCCCCTCAGTTTGTCTAATGAGCTCTACACTGCGTTTGTTGGGAACAAGAACACAGGTGTTCAGCTGCTGTGGGGGGCAGAGTTCATTCTCCCCAGCTTAGAAAGTCCATTTTGGATCTGGCTATAAAGGTTATGAATATTTTGTTTAACTTTATGTATATGTATTAAAAGGGTGGGATTTGGGCAATTTTCCAGAACTTTCAAATACAAAAACTATACTGGCTTCAATTTTTTTTACTCATGGGGTGCCTCTTAATGATCTGGACAAAATTTCCACTTCGCTTTGTGACTATTGACTGGTGCCATATGTATGTGCTAACTGAACCATTATAGAATATGTTGGAAAAAATGAAACTGGTTGTTTAAGTGACCACAGTCTTTCTCTAAGCATATTCAAGTTATTACACAAATACTATTTAAACTGATAAATCCATTCAATTATTTCTCAGATGGTCTCAATCCCTATCTAAAGATTCATTGCCAAACTAAGGGGTATATATAAAATGACCATTCACAATGTATATTTTGAGGACATGTCCTCAACAGCATTGCAAAAACTTATCAGAGACCTATCTGGATTCACACCAGAAACTCTAAAGGTGAATACTTCTGCTTCTATGTTCATTTTACTGTATCTTAAGTTAACAAAATACCCTCTTAAAGAATAGGGACACAGGGTGGCTGGGAATGAAAGCAGGTATTTATGTGGGGTTGCATTTTTTTTAATCCCCAAAGGCTGCTTTATTTGTGGGTAAATCTCTTTTCCTTCCCTTGCTAATAGACATATTCCTATAATAGAGACTTGAAATTGAAGCTTGCAAATAGCATTATAAAAGAAATAAATGTTTTTGTTTTAATGGCAACTATCATATTTCTATAACTCAGATACTATACATTTTTATAATAGCTCACTCATTCATCCATGCTTAAATTTCCCTGCCTGTTGAATTTTTCCTTAAAGATAATCAAATAAGGCTCTTTGCCTATAAATTATACATTATCTTGCAACTAATTAAGATGATTTTATCATATATCTTACAATAGTAGTTGTTTCTTTCTTGTTCTTTTTACATATCAGGAGATGCTTCTAGTCAAGCACTGATGTGTGTTTCTTTGTTTAACCACAAAATATTCATTTAGAAAGCTATTTCTAACCTGAGCATTACTTTTAAAGTGACTTGTACACATGCCAGTTTTTCTGCATGTTTTGACAAATGACACATTTCCTTTGGTGCTTCCTTGTGGGTAACAGTGTGTGAGGATGTGGTGTTGGAAAAATTTATTACAGTTATTTTGTAGTTGATATTAAAGAATGTGATGTATTATACCAGGTGTCTGACCTTTAAAGATCTTAGGACCTAATTCATTACAACATAAAATTTACATATTATTCAACTTTGCTGCAGATCTTTTATGAACAAGTCATGGTGTGTATGTATATCAGGACAGAGGGGAAAAAGTCAAAGCTCTTGCAAGGAGTTGAGGTCTGAACCCCAGGCTTGAATCTGTTTGCGGTGTTTCTGTGGATTTAAATGAGAGTGAGGAAACCATCTAATGGACTATATTAAATCGAGGCAGAAAGAGCATGGACTACAAAGTAGAAATTTTGTGAATTAGTGAAACACATCTTTTCATACTCCTAACCTAGTCTGCCCTAGTCTCAGGTGCAATGAAAACAACATATAAGAGAGTGAAGAAAGCTCTAGGAAGGTATCTTTAAGTAATAAAGTCTGTGATACAGCCAACAAAATGATACCTAAACGATTATTTTTCATGTCTGATTTAAAAATTCAAGGCAAGAAAACAAAAAGTTGTTATGAAATACCTCACAAAGAGAATAAACATATTTAACATAGTGTATTTCTGAATGTTTAAAAGAATAAAAATTTGCTGCACATTGTAGTGAATTAGGAATGACACTTGAAAAGATTATGGGTTAGTAGAAGTCAAATAAGGCTATTTTAATTCTTTTAACTGTATTCATTATCACCTTTTCAATAACTGCTGGAATATCCTCTTGCTCGTAATTTACTTTAAACTTATTTGAGTTTTGGATCAAATAAATATCCATTAAATCAGAAAATACCACTTTTAAAAATGCATATATCTACATGATGGCAGTAGAAATATTCGTTTGTAAGGTCCTGGTCCACTACAGTTTCATGTCTCTCAAGAATTCACAAAATAATTGATAATATTATCTTCCCTGAGGACACCACGATAGTATGCCAGAAAAATAATTCTAAATCTCCCCCTTTTAAATAGAGACTATAAAATAATTTGAGTTAATGCAGATGGGTTATTAATATCAATATAATCCAAACACTATTTAAAGATTCAGTTTGCTATCAAAGATAATGTTTCCTTATTCTGCAGTTTAATTAGTAAGGAGGAAGCATTTTATCTGAAATACTGATTTTCTAAATTAGTTTGCTGGAAGGTATAGAAATATGCTTGAAGTTTTTTTTTTGAATTTTGCTAATTTTTAATACATGTGTGGAGGCAATTGAAACAGGACGAAATTTAAAAAGCCATAATTATCGCAAGGATGAGTTGCTCCTAGCAAATGCAAACCTATCACTCAGGCTGTGGCCCAGTAAGAGGAAATGCTGCGTGTTCGCAGTAGAGGGCGCTGTCTTCTAGGTCTACCGAGAGCTAAAATAGAAGGTCACTCAGTCTATTGATAAATCACACTGCCGTGATTCCTAACTGACAGCTCAAACTAACATCAAGCTGGATGAGGGAGAACAAAAGGCCATCAAGCAGCCATTTTCTTGACACTTTTATTCAATCACCAGCAGATTGCTTACGACAGCAATAGCAGCTGTTTTGTCTTCATCTTTCCACATTTGATAAAAGGTGTCAACTCAAATTTTTGTAAATAATTCACTTACCCCTACTGCACACACCAGCACTGTTCAGCATATGTATTTTGTGTGAGCAGATCACTGAGGCAGGTCAGAGCTCAATGACACCAGCTGAAGGTCATCTGTGATCTAAAAGGAAGCCTCGGTAAAGCTATAGCGTCCCTCAAGGTCAGAGATAAGAACTCCGCGGAGATATTTGTGATGGGAACAAAAGGTTAAACAATAGGGAGAAAAAGTATGAAAATGCTTCCTTTAATATACGAGTGCTTTTCTTTGTTTAAGAAACCTTATTCATAGCTCCTTGGTCAATTATCAATGTAGGGTGTTTGTAAACCCACCCAAGAGATTAAACATCTAAATTGTCCTCTCAAAAGTTTGAAAAAAAATATTATTTGTAGCATGCTATTCATCATGGCTGTACAGCAGCCAGAGCTGCAATTCGTTTCTATGTTCTTTTTAAAAGAATCATAAAAAGAGTGTCAAAAATTAATACAGTTAGATAGAATTTCATTTATCTAGTTCATTTAAAATTCTACCCTGAAATGCATTTAGGCTTGAGAGCTGAGAAAAAAATATAGAAAGAAGGTGTTTTATATCATAAGAGCTTCATTTGCTTTAAGGGCTTAGAGAAACTAATAGAGAAATCCTTGAATTATTGCAATAAGATACTCTATCTGGTGTTGGCAGTAGCTAAAAGTGCTGAGATTAAAAATGATACATCCTTCAATGCTGGGTTGTTTTTTCAGTTACATTACTCACAAAATAAATCTAAACAACAAATAGTCACTATTTGGTTTCTATTTTCTAATAGGAAAAGTCCATGTGCTTTTGAGATCCTGTCTTAGCTCCAACTGCAGAAGGATTTATTACCTGAAATTGATGTGCATGGAGATCAAAGAGCAGCTTCCTTACATTTTCTCCTATTCTTTCTACCTTAGAAATGGGGTGGGGGGACAATAAGTCTTGCAATGGCGTTGGCATATGTGTAGAAGAATGCAATGAGCCTGGGTAAATACGGCCACAGTAATGCAGGACATTAAAAACATCTAACAAACCCAAATAGGTAATCTAATTTCTGGTTGCAAGTTGATTGCCACAGGAAGAATGAATATTTTCACAATTTGAACGTCAACGAACTAGGGGAAAAACTGAGATCTGGAATACTGTTATAATCTTCTGAATTTTAAAGCACAATATTGCCTTTTCACGTTTTCTCTCTAGGTTATTATGCTTTTACACCTTCTGCCACTTAGCACAGGTCATTTTATACTGTAACTTGTCTGCTTATGGACATTTCTGATCTTCTCAACTAAACTGTAGGATCTCAAGGGCAAGAACTGTCTCTTAATAACTGTAGAGCATTGGGGCTTTAACGCTTTTATAAAGCATATAAAGCACAGGCCTATCTTATTTGATCGTCATAATCTCATGAGAAGATCAGATTAGAGATTATCTCCTTATAGATGAAGAAGCTCAGTTCCAGAAATGTACAAGATAACTCTACGGGTATGTTAGTGGAGGCAGCACTTGACTCTGGCCGTTAGGTGTGTAATCTACTGCTCTTTCCCATAACCTGAGTGTAGACAGAGAAACAAAGAGGGCCTCGAGAAGGGCCTCAGGAAGGAGCACAGCGCCGGCACACAGCAGAGATTTAGTGTACTGTTAAATAAGTAAATGATAACCATATGTGTTAGCCCAGAGATATGTATGAGGCATTCAAAAGCGTTTGCTCTTTTTATTGGTAGCAATGATTTGGGCAGTAGATCAATTCCAGGGTAAATAGGTCTGGTGGGCAAGAAAACTAAACTAGGAGAAGCCTATAATGTCTTTGGTCTGGGGGAGCTTCATTTTAGCAGAAACCAGATGTGTTTTCACGATGAAGAATTAATTTCCGGTAAAATGGGGATAATAATCACAGCTTTACTGTCTCATCAGATCGCTGTGGGGATCAAAAGAGACACTATATGTGAAAGCGTTTTGCAAGCTGTTAAGTGCCATGTACACACGGGAACTGCCTTAGGATGAAGGCAGTACATGCTGATGCCAGCTGAGGGCGGCACTGAGTTCAGCGCTGGCAGATGGCTTTACCTGGAGCAGTGTGGGAAGATTTGAAAGCAATGATGGAAAAGGCCTTCCAATAAAGTAGGGGATCTAAACCCAAAGCCAGAGATAGAGAACAACAAGACTCATTTAGAGGACAATGAATAGACTCATGTCTGTTTATAGACAGGAGCAGAGGATTTATTTATGCATGGAAAGATAGGTTGGGGCCTATCTGGGGAGCTTTGCAGTCTCAGAATCAAGTGAGGGAGTCTCATCTCCTGTGGAAATGTGGTTTCTGTGAATATGGGGATTCCTCTCCATGGCCCTAATTGCATACAAGGGAATCAGGGAAGGCTTTAAGGGAGTTAACCAAATTCCTCAAGGGAAAAATAACTTTCTTGCACAAGGGCGAACACGAAATGATTTTGAGAGGCAAGGTTCTCCAGGGATTGTTCAATAATACACTCTTATTGGGAGTATGCTGTGTGTCTCACATGATTCTAAGTAAATGATTTACATTAACTCAATCTTCATAATCGGGGAGACTGTTACCATTTAACAGGTAAGATAACTGAGCTCTGGAAAGGTCAAATAACTTAGATCCTATCACCAGGAAAAGGCAGAGCAGGAGTCAACCTTAGGCAGTCTGGCCCCGGAGCTTTGGGGCGACACTGTCCTGGTCTTGATGCACTGGTAAGCCCAGAAGCAGACCCAAAGTACTGGTATTGGGTGTTTTCACTTTGTGAAAATTTATGATTTATGTACTTTTTCATATGTATGCCGCACTTTAATAATAAGTGATACAATTTTTAAAAAGTCAATACTCTGTTTCCCTGTAGAAGGAAAGAATGGAAAAGTATATATAAACTGTTAGCCTGATTATCTCTGGTTATGAGGAATAGGAATAATTTAAATTTTCTTCATTTGATTTATCCCTATTTCCTAGATTTTTGACAACTATCCTGTAAAACTTCTGGAATAAAAAAATATTGTTTTAAGTAAACAAGGAAAATTTCTGGTGAGGAAGGGGTGCAACTAACTTTGATTTAACATTCCTGTGAGTAGTATTTTTATTTACCTAATTCCCAAAATAACCACTTGAAGAGTTTTCATACCATTTGTTGCCATTTAAGCATTAAATGAATTTCAAAGTGCTAAATCATGGACCCAAGTCACACACAGGACTCAGCACGTAATTAAAAGAGACAGGATTTGAATCTGGGACTGATTCCCAAACCTGGGAAAAAATTAAGGAGAGGATTTAAGGATGGAGAAAAATTCTGGGACATAAATTTTAAACTGACCTATTAAGACAGGGGTCAGAACCAACCACCTTGAAAAATTGCCAAACAGGAAGCGACGGATAAGATTTTTTATCACACAAGAGGTTAGTTAGTATAGCTTGAAATTTAATCAGTAGACTATGGATTCTTTAGTGTAGCTTATTGGGAAGAGGTTATATCTCGATTTTTTTGACTCATCACTGGATGTCTTCTCCAAACAAAGATGAATAAACCAACATTTGTTCATGATCCTGGGAAGTCTGTTTCAAAGATACTACTTACTCTGTATAAAGTTTTTAAATTTGTTTTTGCTTTTATTTATTTATTTATGTATTTATTTATCACTTCATCCAGTAGCCCCACATTTCCCCCTCTTTTTCCCCTAAGAATGTTACCCTATTTTGGGCAGACATTTTACAGTGACTCATTATATTGGACATGAGGCAATTCATGTAACTGCCAAATTTGGAAGAATTAAATGACCAAAAGCAGATAAAGATTTTAAGTGTCTTCTGCAGAACTGAGCAGAGAAGTTTAGAAGGGGACGGTGGATTCTGGTGAATACAAGAAGAAGGGGAAGGTGTTAAGTACTTCAGTTTTAAAACAGACAAAACTAGAAACTGTTGGCACGTGACTTTGGCGAAATGCCTTGAACTTGTTCCTGTGTGAACCAGGTGTAAAGTGGCATAAAAATGACATCTACTGGACAATGCAGACTCTATATTTGACTATTTGACTTGTGGTGCTTTGGATAAATGATGTCTTTATTAGTTTGGGCTGGGACAAAAAGGATACAGTTGTAATGTTTTAAAAGTTCATCCTGTTTTTTCTCCCACAATTTTTTTTTCTACCCATGTGGCCATTTCACAGTTTATTGCTGAGTTCTTAATGGCTTGTGAAGCTGACTTTTAATAATAATAATAATAAACGCTGATATTTTCTTTTGGTAGGAAAGGGCACAAAAAGGAAAAACATGTTTCCTAAATAGTAACTTCCATGGCATTTTTCCTTGTTGGAAAACAAATAGTTCTGCAGATGTGGCACTGCCTTTTCTATCTATTTTTAAATGTACCAGTATTTGTTTCTTTCTTCCTGGTGTCCCTGAAATTACTGATGCTGGGAAAACAGGGAAAATTCAGGAAAATATAATTTATAAGGTTGATGTTAACTTATCGAAAATTCCAGAATTCCAGTATGGTTAAACAAGTGGATTTTGAGTGATCTAAAAATGGATGGGTTTTGGTGATTCTTAGAAATCAACAGGACTATTGAAGAGTTAGTGATGTCAAACAAATGTTGTTTTAGCAAAATGTAAGATATGTTTCAAATATCTCAAGATATTAAAATTTCCCTTCTTAATGAGTCTCTATCGGTCACCCTATTTAAAATTGTAACTTTTCTTAACATTCAATATTCTCCACCTCTGCTTCATTGTTCTCCGTAGTGCTTACTGTCCCCAGACACATTGTCTGATTAGTTTGTGTGTTCCTCTGGAATGTAAGCTCCACAAGGAAGGATTCTTTCCCTTCTCCTACTCTATTCTCTTAACTGCCATATCCCCAGCACTTAGAACAGTCCATGGTACATACAAGGTGCTGAAAGAAAGCGTATCTTTGTGAAGATATTAAAATCCAGGGTGAATGAGAACATGTTTATTTGGATGGAACCATCAGAACCAATGCCTGTTGAGAACCTTCAGGAAGGTTTCAGGTGTACTGAGTCACTTAGAACTTTGATAATTCTCAGTGGAGTCTGGTTGAAGACAAAAAAGGTAGACTTAGGAAATTTTTGATGAACCTAAGCTAGGAAGAATAGCCATACAATGACAATACCAACTTTAGTTTAATTTTGAGGGGCTAAAATGATGGGTTCAAGCAAGAAAGCTAGAGAATAATAGAAAAAAACAGTCTTATTTATTTTAACTGAAAGAGCTATATAGCAAGTGAAGAATTTATTTAACTTACTCAGACCTGCACTTTTCTCTTCTGTATTAGATGGACTTTACTAGACTTCAGGTATCTTGTCGGTACTGAGATTACTTGATCTTCTGAAGCTAAGGGACCAAGCAGCCAAATTAGCAGGCAGAGTGGACATCTCAGCAGATAAAGAGGGAAAAGGGGCAGAGGTAGCAGTTATGGGAGCTGGAGGGACAGGTGCCTCATAGGTAGCACGTCATGGAGGCAAGGGTCAATAGTGGTTGAAGGGGTGATTTTGGCTGGGCAAGCTGAGATGGAGCCACAGGAGGAAGAAACAGAAGAGGAAGAGGGTGGGGAGGGCAAAGGAAATATTTCTTGTGCTCCTTCTTTTGCTCTTGAGGTGGCTCCTCCCCCTCCCTATCATTTCTGTATTGATAGGAGCACTCATGATCTGTCGGGAATAAGGCAAAACCAGACCAAACCAAATCCGCAAATCTCAAATGAAGGTAGGCATGGACTCCATGAGCAAATTGGAACAATTGCCATCAGGTAAGTTTGTGCTACTGTTTCAAGGTTGAGGTCAGAGAACACATCACCACATGGGCTGGCATTTCTATATCTGATAAAGAACCACCACTCAAGTGGAGCAGCATCAGATTTTATTAAGGTAGCCATTGCATGTAGAGGTTATGTAGAACAGTTGTTCTAAACTCGAGTGGGCAGTAGAGTCACCTGAAGGGCTTGTTAACACGGATTGGGCCCCACCATCAGATCTAGGTGGCCGAGGGTAGGACCTAAGAATGCGCATTTCTAACAGGTCCTCTGTTGATATTGATGCCGCTGGCCCAGGGACCACCTTCGAGACCATTGTTTCAGGCTGTGTTCTCAGGGTGCCTGGTGATGGAGTGAGTGGGGCGGAAGTCCATAGGCTGCCCGGGCTGGACGTCACACAAAGGAGCCCCTGCAATCCTGCTTTGAGGGTTTAAGACTCTGCTGTGTTTAAATATGGAAGATGATGCTGAGCTCATTATCAATAGAGCCCTTGACCTCTTTTCATCTGGGAGAAAGGGGCTCAATGAGGGAAGCATAGGCTTTGGGCAAAGTTCTCTTTGGTAGGTCTGCTACCCTTTCTCAGTGAAGAAAAAGGGAGGAAGGCTGTTGGCCCCCTCAAGTCCAGACTTAGATATCTAGACCTTGTATTGGCTCTAACCAGTTGCATGGTCTCAGACAAATCATTTAATCTCCTGCATACTGTCTTCTCATCTGTAAAATGAGAATGTCAGGCTAGATGATGTTTAAGATCTCTTCTGGCTCTCAAATTCGTTTTGTATTATTCTAAGTCAGAGGAGGCATTTATATCACAATGGCAAATGGACCAGTTTATCTTTGGGGTAATTGAGTTGGCTTTGGAGAGTTGTTCTTTCTCAGTGAAGGAAAGTCTCAGTGACCCAAATTTTCTCTGAAATAGTATGCAAGGTCTCTAAGATGCTAACGCAGTATTCAATGATCGGCTGGCTACCTTTTTCCTTTCTTTTTTTTTTTTTTCCTTTCTGATGTCAACGACTCCTTGACAAAAATCTAAGTAGTTTGTTTTTAGTTCAGAATAGAAAACCTGTCATTTTTGGGGAAAAGGTAATAAAAATTAGACCCATTCGTTGGTACTCACAGTCCCATCACCTGCTCTTGTTGTTTGTGTGTTTTGCCACCAGATAGCAGAATTACTCTTGTTATAATCTTTTTTTGACTTAGTTGGGTTTGCTTTTTAGCAACTCTTTAACAGAGAAATGAGAGAGAGGAAGTCCTCCTTAACTTGTTACCTGAGAATAATTGGTACTGGAGGAAAAAGCTTCTGCAAGTGCATCCACTTAAAAATGCTGGCTGAAATGTGGTCAGGTAAAAATGGCTTGCGTGGGCTTTTATCATGACCAGTAAAATTAGGAATTATAAAAATATGTTCAGCTGCTCATACTTTTTTTTTTTTCAGCTGCTTGTACTTTTAATCAAATTTAGATTTTATTTTCAACTATACCAAAAAATGTATCCAGTGTTTTTCTTTTGGGCAGAATCCAGCTCGTGCTCTTTCTGTTCAGCTCTGTCTTCTGGAGGAAGAGTTGCTGTCTTGGCTTATTTGCCTCGTATGGTTATATAAGAAATCATTTTTTGGAATTATTTAAAGACTATCAATTTTTGCAAGGGTATCCCCTGATTCTTTGATACTTGAATCCATCTCTTTGAAAACACTTGTGTCGTCACACTTGTTGATATTTCTCTTCTTGACTAGCTTAACACTTTCTGATTGTTTTGATTGTTGGCTTTGCCTGTCCTACAGTCTTATGACAGCACTTTCTTTGACTTCATGGAATCCTGGATTTTTTTGTCAAGTTTACAATTTCATTTTGTTGTTGTTTATAAAAGCACATGAACCCAAAATACGGGGCAATGTAGTGTTAAGGAAAAAAGAATTGTTTTTCTAGGAGAAGCTTTATTCATGTTGCATTTACATAATTAGTCTAAAATTAATGTGTGTGTGTGTGCGTGTGTGCGCGCGCTTGGGGTTGTTGCCATTTATCGAAAGCATACAAAAAGCCTGTGTCAGTGAGATTTTGCTATAAATATATTGTATAAGAAGCCAGTGCCAAACTCAGTGGTTTAAAGCAACCATCATTCATTCTCCTGGGTTGGTAAGTTGTCTGAGTTTTGATTGATACAGTGAGTTTGACTAGGTTAAGAAGGATTTTTGAATGAGGATTAGTTTTGTAAGAGGTCTATTCATTAGGGAATTTCTTGGTACAATAGATTTTCCTTTTATGAAGCAAACCTCAACATCTTCTGGTTCTGATCCTGGTTCTGCTCCATGCTAACTATGTTATCTTGGACAATTTACTTAACCTTTACTTGTTAAATGGGGGTAACAGTAATACCAGTTTCATTCGTTTTTATGAGGACCGAATGTGATAATGAACCTCGTACGTATGGAGTAGTTACTAATCTTTAGCTTTCCTTGTTATTAAGAGAAAAAGTACCTCTGATTATGATTAAAAGGTCAATGAATTGGGCAGAGGGGGAGGGGAAAACGTGGAGTTGGAGCAAGAGGTAGGGTTTGAATTTATCCTCAGTTCTCTCATGATATAAATCAAGGAAGCTGGTAGAACCAGGATTTCACTTTATTTAATAAGTACTTACACAGTGCCATTTATTATGTGCCAGAGTCCTTCCAGGAGCTAATGAATATTAACTCATTTAAAGCTCATATCAACTCTAGGATACAGATATAATTATTTTCTCCCTTGTATAGATGAGAATATCCAGACCCAGCGAGGTTGTGTAGCTTCCCAAGGTCACGCAGCTAGTAAATGGCAGAGCTGGGATTCAAATGCATGGCAATCTGGCTGCAGAGTTTGTGGTCTTTTTTTTTTTTTTAAGATTTTATTTATTTATTTGACAGAGAGACAGAGATACAGAGAGAAAGAGAGAGAGAGAGAGAAAGTGCAATCAGGGGAACATGAGAGGAAGAGGGAGAAGCAGCAGACTCCCCACGGAGCAAGGAGCCTTATGCAGAGCTCGATCCCAGGACCCTGATATCATGACCTGAGCTGAAGGCAGACGCTTAACTGAGCCACCCAGTTGCCCCTAGAGTCTGTGGTCTTAAGGCTGGAGGTGCTTTTCTGTCACAGGGAGCAACACAAAGGAAGCCAGGCTGAGGTGAGATATAGTCCTGAATATAGATATTTAATTTATATACTATGTTTTGAGGATTTGACTTCATTGTTTCCTTCTGAACTGAAGGATTTGAAGCAGAACTCTGTTCTGTGTCCATTTTGTCTTGTGTCCTCTCTGGAGCTTATTCCAGGATGGGAAGACACCCCCGAGCGCTAACTGCAGGCTGCTGGAGGATCACTTCCTAAAGACGTGAAGCCTTCCTGGGCTTGCCCACTTCTCATTCTCCTTCACATGAGGCAGAGAATCAGGATCACTCCATCAGGCTGCTTTTGCTCTTGAGTAATAGAATGTTTATTGCTAACTTAAAGGATATAGGATGAGTGAAAACAAACTGGGTTTTACATCCGGCTCTAGCCCGTGCAAAGATAAACACACCATGCTAATAAATCTCCCATACTAAAAATATAACCACACGGGGCAAAGGATGATGTTTGTAAATCTAATTGAATTGAATTTCACTTTTGTGCCTTTTGGGGGGCATAGTTCAAGCACGAGGAGTATGCAGCTCTGAAACACGATCCTGTGGGTCAGCATTACAGGTAATTGCCCATTTTAGCTCTAAGATGATGACTTATAATAAACTTAGTTGAGGCTCTGAAATGCTCAGTCATATAAAACTGCAATCGTCACGGGCAGGCTCGTCACCATGTGCAGTGATGCTCAGTATTTGGAATTATGTATTTTTATTTGGTTTTGTTTGTATCTCAGCTCAAGCGGCTCTCTGATCCAACAAAGATAGGGTGATTTTATTAAAAATTTAACATGTATCTCATAGCAATATTTACTTTAATGTGGTAAATCAAGAAATTCCTCCTTTTCTGAATGAGATATGTTGGTAAGATAAACTCAATGCTCTAAGATAAATATTAACTTTATAATGAAAACTAGAGAATGCCTTGTCGGGTACATTGTAGCTGTATTTCTCTAAGGAGATGGAAGCCATCCGTGCTTCTTGCTCTACCTTGTATGAGAGGGAATGGTTTAGATTTTAATCCTTAATTATCTGTCCGAGCTCCCTTTATAGTGACATCTCATCCTGTGTGTTCTTCAACTTCTCATTTTAAAAATATTGAATATGTTTGCTCATGCAAAAGACTAGCTGCTTCAAGAATTATAAAAAAAGTACAACCAGGCACTTTTACACACAGTAGTCCACGGAGGAAATGTTAACTTTTGTAGGTAAAATTCATTAGTGAAAAGGAGATTTTGAAAATCTCGAAGTTAAAAAAAAAAAAAAAAAAGCTCTTACAGGGACTCTGATGAACACAACCGAAAATCCAATTAGAGAATGTTTGAGTAGAGTTCAAAGGACACCTGTGATAGTTTTGATAAAGTTACTGCCCTGGAAAGAACTGAGATATACTACTTTTCACCACGGTGATTGTCCATGTATGGGTACCTTCACGCAGTGGCACCAGTCATGAATCCTGTAAGTGACCTATTAATAACCGCAATATGAATGAAATGTGCTGCCTAGAAAATGAGGTTGCCTGGCTCTCATAAAATACCATTTTCTTTTCATAATTTACGGGATGTGTTGTCCAAGGAGATGAAGTATTTCATGTTGGTCAGTTTGGGCTCTGCATAGGCCTAATACCATGTGGAATATTTTTAATGGTTGACTGATAAAACATTGTTTCCTGCAACTCAGCCCTTTTCTGATTACAAACATCAAGGCTACAAACACAATTTCTTACTCGGTTTATCTCTTGAAGAGTTACAAATACTATCAGAGACCTAAATAAAGCAACCAAGCAAGATTTTCGTTGGTGTTATTTAACCTGTGAACGATTCGGAATTAAAGGCGTGGTCCTTGCTTTCAAGAGGCTGATAGTCTTGAAAGCAGAGGGTTAATTCCCTGTAAACATTATTTTGATTAACCACTTTTAGCAATTTTTCTCATACTTAATCATACTCAGAGATAGACAAGCTTCTAATCTTTCCATGAGGCTTATGCATGCTGAGTTACTACTAGTGGAATGCATGCAGTGGGAAGAGGGGAGGTGAGATGCTTGGATTACTTGGAGGTCATCCACTGTGCACAAGAGGGAACTTTTCCACCTTTTAAAGTATCATTTATATGTTGTCAAAAACACATGGATGCTCATATGATATCCATTCTTTGAGATTTGCAAGGTGCAGGACAGAACGTAAGTCATACACTCAAGTTTATAAGAAATCTATACGAAAGAATGTTGCAAAAATCCATTTGACATCCTGCCTGTGCTTGGCCTTGGTTTCTCCTTTGGCGCACACCGGCTCCTCTCTGCTGTTTGCTGCTTCTTCTATGGTGGGGAAAATATTGGCAAATCTTTTTGGCTTTTCAATCCCAAGCCTATTAAAGTTATGAGGAGAGTGGTTGGGGTCTCAGACAGGATGAGATACAGGAGGACTCAGAAGAGCGCACGATGTGCTCTCTTCTATCTGTGCTGGGTTTTGGGTAGACACAGGAAGTGAAGAGATTTGGACTCACAGACAAGTGAAGAGATGTGGGCTTACAGAATTGTGACTGGCAAGGTTGGAAGGGGGCTGGTAATGTGAGGACTCACCGTATGGCAAATCTGTCTCTTATTGGGGTTTATGTTTGTCTTTCCATCTTCATGATCATACCCTGAGCTCCCCTTGGGAAAAACATATTTGCCATTTTGTAGGTCAGACAATAGTCCACATCAGCGATTTCAAATGGTTCCGATGGAAAATAATGTGCTGCTTGAGCTGGACAGAGGCTTAATTTTCCCCACCATCTCCACCCCTCTCCAGCAGTGTGAATTTGGATAAGTCTTGTAATCTCGATTAGCCTTACTTTTCATGTAAAGTGGGGGCAAAACATACACTTTCTCATAGGGCTGCTGGGAATATGAAATTATCGATAAATAATACATACGTATTTGTGCAATGTAGTAAATACACTTAAAGCGGTGTCCATGACATTTCTTATTTATTGCTTAGATTTCTGAGTCTAGCACCATCCACGCTTACACTAGTCACTCAATAACGTTTGTAGAATAAAAAAACGCCAAGTTGAAGCCTATGTTATGGTAAATGCCCAACAAATACTTACTGCATGAGCGAGTGGTTCTTGTCCTAGATCAAATGGCCCAGAGAACCACCTGGGAGTTACTCATCTCAGAGTTAGCTCTGAGGATTCCAGCCCGCGGGAGCTCTACTTCAAACAGGGATTCTCATGAAAAGCAAATCAAAAGTGAATTTGAAGGAGAGGCAAAATACATTGTTTCTTATTAGGCTTGCTGTTTGATTTTCATTAGGCATCCTGCCTGATTCTTATTAGGACTGCCCTGATTTCTTTTAGGTCCTGGTCATTTAGGGTCAGTGCTCATGTGCTATATAATGATGTCATTATTTGACTTTATTACATACATGATGTAGGTAATGATTCAGGGTTTATTCCAGAAAATAATCCTAAGCACCTAATGCTGATTGGTTTAATGATACAAAAACTAATTTGGAAAGAATGGAAGGTTTCCTGGGGCACAGCTGATGATGTGAATGTGAAAAGGCTTCATTTCCCACATTTAAAGAATGGAAACAACATGCAATTACGTGTTCTTCGATGAGGTGTTTTCTTTGAAATGGTAGAACTTGGAAACTGTCCATATGAGAAAGGTGGAAAAATTTAAGCAACTGTGCCAAGGTCAGTTTTCCTTTTTTATTTCCTTTATTATTGTTATATTTATTCTTGGCTATAAACATATGCTTTCTCACTTTTTTTCTCTCTCTCTTTTAATATGAAAACCTAATGGGGAGACTGATGAGATTGGCCAAGTCTGTGAAATGAAAATGAACTTTGTAATTTTGTTTATCAGCTTGGGGTCAATGACATAGAAATTCTGTAAGTTATAAATGTAAATATGAACATGAATTCCATGTGCTGAATTCATTCATGCAGAAGGCGGGCCCATTCCACTCCTTGCCATCACCCACCTCCTACCAGTTAACAATTAGCTAGTTAAATAAGCCACGTTGGGGTTCTTTGTGTCTGTTTTACTCGGCACCCTGTGGTGCTTATCCAAGCTCTTTAAGAGAGATTTGTGCTTGGATCTGATCCTTGTGATGCATTAAGAAAGGTGAGAAACTGGCCATTTCTTCCTTTTAATGCTTTTCTTTGGGATGGGATGGAATAGGAGCACACACCGAGTGACCCTAGTCACTCACTCCTAGACATCATTTCAAGTACCAACTGCACTGACTGAGCTTTTAAACTGGCCTTAATTAGGTGAGTAAATTCCCCACTCTCTATCATTTTAATTTTCTGAATCACCTTTATCTCACAATGCCTGATTTCTACCCACTCACTTATCCACTGCTTGTAGTTACGTACTCTTGACTGTCTTACGAGATGTTGTTTAATAAACAGGAAAAAGACTAGCCCTTTTGACACTTAATCTCATTAGTTCCTTGTTCTTACCGGTTCTTCCATTTTTTTGCCATGGAAATTTCCCTCATCAAGGTTATGTTTATACTGTAAAGGGGAGATTATAAATATGACAGTTGAACATAAGGACGTTGTGAGTTGTTTCTTCTATTCAATTCTTTTCCTCCTCTGAGGAGACATGATCTGCATCTCGTCTCTCATATCCTTTACCAGATGCCACAATGGCTTATTCCCCAAACTCAATCAATTCCCTTCTTACTGGTTTTTAAGCTTGATGTTCTGTCTCTGTTTGTGTTTGTCAAAAATTAGTTTTGCCCAATTTCTATGTCTGTTCTTAAGTGCTATAGGACAGAAAGCCAAGTGAGCCTAATGGAGAAAGGAGAACAGAATCAGGAAGGCTGAGTCCAAGCCCTGAACCTCATTGATTTGCTGGATGCCCTTGGGCCAGACTGGACCATTTATGCCCCAGGGTCCTCATATACAATGAGGGCTCAAAGTGGGGCATCCAGGGTCATTTCTGTTGGAGCGTGGGTATTTCCTCACCTATACAATGGCCGTACTAATAACATCGGCCTTATGGAGATTTAGGATTAAATCAGATTTTATGTGTATGTTCTACATGGTGTCTGTCCTAGAATAAGAGCTCACTAACTCAACAATAGCGAACCTTGCAATGGAGCTAATTGGATCCACTCCTCTGTCCAGCTTATGTTCCCAACTAAAATTCTTTTCTTCTATGGAAAGAGTCAGGGGAGGGGACAGTGGGGCCAGATGGGGAAAAGAGCTCTCAAGGAAGTAAGTCCCTGACGGGGTGGCCCCTGGATTCCCAGGATCCTTCTAGCCCAGTCACCTTGGATCAGACCAGAAAAAACAGCTTCCAACTAAGCAGCAGAATCCTAGAATCACTGCTGCTTAATCTTGGGAGTTCCAACCAGCCAAAATGAGTAGAGTCAGTGTGTAAGACAAAGTGGGCCACTCCTTGCAGACAGCAGCCAGCAGCCTCTGAAACAGGATGGGTTTGGCTGCCAAACCTGGGATTACCCAGCTGGCTTTGTAGGCTCATCCCAGAGTCCCTTGGCTCATTGTGCAATGACATGACCCTGCATTTTGTAAATTTCAAGTTTTTAGACCACATTTATCATAATTAGATTATTTCTGGGTGAAATATATTTACTAATATATTTAATTTTGGTTTCTTTCTTGATGTCATACCTTGTGTCTTAGATTTAGAATCACTTAAGACCGTTTTGGTTTCAAGTGATATAAATTTATCTCTGACTGACTTTAGCCTTGGAGGACTTATTAGGTTAGATATTTGAAAATTCAGGCCTAGCTGCCTCCCAGGGACTCAAAAAAAGTCAATTAGAGCTTGGTTTTTTCTTTTTGTTTTAGCCACATCCCTTGTCTAGACTTTCTTGTCTGTGGATTAAAGTCTCAAACTCTTACCTTGTTGTGGCCTTGGTAATTCTAGTCCTTTACTCAACCAACTACAAATCTGGCAGATATAGAATTTTTCTTTGGTAATTGTGTCTCACTCTACTGCCTAGGGCCACATGACCCCTCCCCTGATCAGTTCATCCAAGGGGATGGAATATGATTGTTCAATCCAGTCGCTGCCCCACTCCTAGGTTGAGGTCATCCCTACCTGAAGCCAGTGGACAAAAGTAGGGACAGACTCATATTCCAAAAGGAAAGAGGATTCTTCTACCACAGTCCTCCAAAGAAGAGGGAGTCAATGCTGGACAGGCAGAAAGAACAGATGCTCGTCACAGATCTCTTTACTGGAATTTGGAGCTTCACAACAAGAAAAAAAAATGCGTTCAATTGTTCACTTGAACATTTAGCATAAATCCTAGTTTCTAGATTGAATGCCCTGCAGATGCTGGCATTTAAAGTGGTAATTATAAACATGGAAACCTGCTTGTGGTATAATGATAGGTAGAAAAACAGAATATAAATCTTATGTTCATAGAGGTCACAGTTACATAGATAAAATCTGGAAGGGATGTTTAAAGTGAAAATAGTTTAGATTAGAATGTTTATGGATACTTTTTCCTTTAAAAATACTTTCAATTTGTTTCTATGACTTTTAGTTAAAGAAAAGAGAAAGTTCAGTGAATGAATGAAAGTTGACCTCATTAGATAGGAATGTGGTGTGTGTGTGTGTGTGTGTGTGTGTGTGTGTGCAGATCTTCTTGACAACATGACAACTGCCTTTAGCATATTAGTAGTAGTTTTGAGAAGGATTCCTGTGTCCTTTGTACCATAGTGCCTGGGTCAAATGTTCCACTTTCTCTTTTACTCAAGACTGGCCCTGCATTTCACTGATTTTATACATTACCGAGATAATACACTTTTATTCAATCTTACTAGATATGACTAGATATTAATTCTTCACATTTTCTAAACTTGATATCCCTCACTTTGATTTCTGTTTTCTTCCATGACATTGAATGAAATTAGCCAATCGCTTCCCTCTACCTTTGCTTCAAGGTTGCATTACTCTGTGTGAGTCCTGCATTAGGGGCGGTTGGGGATAGGCGACCCAGGATCAGGATGGTTACTCCAGCAATGCCCCCAGGTTCCTGGGATCTTTACACTTTTTTCATTCTGCCATTTTCTTAAGAGTTATACTTGAAGTCTTGCCTATTATTTTTTGGCTATAATATTTGGCCATTTATTTTTATTTAGGGTAGCTAAACAGGTCATTACTTATTTTGAAGAAAAAGGAAGACAAGTCAACTGATTTTATGAGTAAGCCATTCCAATATTTAAGAACTAAATTGCTAGGAGATATATGCTTTTATATTATGCAAACTATTTTTGTGAAGTAGTCTATGCTATTTTCTTTCTGGGAAAAGGAAGAGATCTTTTGCTAGAGGGAAGAGACCTAAAGAGACCTAGAATTTGTTATTATCTGTGGTCTCTATATTACCATCTTCACGTTGAATCTTAGCCTATGTTTCTTACCCACAGTTAGTCTCATGAATTCCCCTCATCTGTCCTCAAAATCTATCTCTGCATGTATAGATGTGACAGTGGCACTTTGATAGTTGTGCTAAAACGGGGCTCCACTGCCTCCCCAGGTGTCTAACTGTGGCCTAATCACTCTGAGTCTTAGTTTTTTCAGCTAAAAAAGGGATGATTGTGTCTACTTTTCATGGCTGCTGAGTGCTGTTGAATGAAAAGTATTGGATTATAGAGAATTGCCTGTGTCTGACTGATGAATTTAAAAGGAAGTTTCATGTGGTTCAAGCTAACGTTTGTAAGGTCTAATCACAATGCCATAGGCGGTGGCTCCATAAACAGTATTTGTTATAGTGATAGTGGTAGGAGTTTCATACTTGGCAATAAGGAAAATAAGATGTTGACTTGGCAGTTGCAATACACAAAGCCTCTCTCTAGTTCAAATCAAGTTAAACAGGGCAGTTCATCCTGGCTCTAGGCCAGACTGAGGCAATATTCAGTGGCAAGGAGCTCTTAGCTCCCTAGCAAGTTGGAGGGCGCAGGGGAAGCCTTGTCTTGAATGAAAGACATCCAAGCCTTCAGTCTTGGATGAAAGCTTTGAGCAGTAGGTAGATGAGGGCCTCTGATGAGTTATTCCTCATCATACTAAAGCTATAGAGTTCTCCCTAACTTTCTCACCCCAGCAATATCAGGGTCAAAGGCACTTTAGGGATCATTTATGTGTATTTGTGCTTTGAAGGAGTCAGGGGGTGTGTGTGAGAAACTTTTACGGTTCTTGCTCTACACAGATTCTTTTGATTGAATTATCACAGAGGTAGTGAAAGAGAATCAATTAGTAACTCTGTTCAGAGAGAAAAATTGTGCTTACAGTTTGAATATTTGCAGACAGAAAGACTGAGACCTTTTCCATGTTAGAATGTTGAATCAACTTGGAAGGGAATTGGCTATCATGTGATGGAGAAAGGAACTGTGACAGATAAAGTAGGGAGGACCGGATGTGGCATAAAAGCACCAGATCTAAAAACAGAGATGCAACCTGAGTGTCTGTTGATTAGTGCTTCCATAGCTCCCCAAGACCGAAGGGCTGGTCATTAACATCAAACCTACACTGCAGTGATGCTTGAGTTGGCTTGTAATTATATGCACATTTAAAATTAACTGTTGGGAAAGCTCTTTGTGGGTTTTTGTTCTAAATGACTTTACAGCTTTTTTTTTTTTCCTCAAGGTTCTGTTTTGAAAGAGGTATACTCTACAGATAAACTCAGCCCACATTTGAGGTTAATATCCAGGTGTATGCTCAATCTACACTCCTCTGTCTCTTCAAAGGACTTCTCAATTCATTGATTAATGTCAGTGATCAGAGGCTAAAGTCAAGAGTTATAACAATGATTGAGTGAAACCATATAAACAATCATTAATAACAGGTTGACAGTCTAGTTGCAGGGGTGTATTGGGGCATAGACTTAGGCACCCAAGAGGAAAAGGGATGGATGTTGGACATGGATAAGGAACAGAGGTGAGGGAAACTGGGAGTCCTTTTTCTTGCCACCTCTCTTTATCTATAAAGCTTTGTCAAGAAAAGACTAAAAATAGAAGAAGAGGAACCCAGAGAAAAATACCCTCTTCTCCCCACCTCTAGACCTTTGATCTGTTTGGTAAAGAGCTTTTTTTTTTTTTTTTTTTTTTTTTTACCAATACCTCATTTGACTCATATAACAACCTAAAAATGTAGACTGAATAAAAATAATTAATTTCATGTGACAGATGAATAACTAAGCCTCAAGAATATTTAGTGATTTGCCTAGTTTGAGCTTAGATTGTAACTTAGGTCTTCCATCTCCCGGTATGCTTCTGCTTTTGCTAAGGCATTTATTCATTGTGCATTCTTTGACATTGAACTACTCTTTTTGTTACTTTGTGCTATTAATGTCTATTAAAAGGAAAATTGGAATCTGGGCAGTGGAGCAGTATAGGATTAGAAATCAAACAATATATGTCTAATTAATTCAATGAATACTTGATTAATATTTGGCAGTTGCATTTTCATTACAATATAATTAATTAGAATTTCTAGATAAACAACTTCACGCAGTTGCTATGAGAATTAAATGTGATAATGTATGTGAAAGTGTCTACCACAGTGACTGGCAGTTAGAAGGGACTCAATTAGTTGAATTTGAATCTTATCAAGACTAATTTTCATGAGGATTTCATTGAGGTAAAACTTTCCTTTAGGATAGAGCACTAAAAATGGAGAAATAACATTTAATGTTATCATTAGTTCTGAAACTTCTGAAAAGTGAGCCTCAGGATTTCAATTTGGAATTTATATCTGTATACCTCATCAGAATCTCAAATTCAGCATCTCCAAATTGTCATGTCTCCCCCCACCCCCCATGATTTGTTTTCTCTCTGAATCCTTCCTTTTGCTAGTGGTCAGCCAGGCTCAAAGTCATGAGTCTTCTCTTTTTTTCAAAGCCAGCCACCAAATTCTTCCAAAATTTTATCTGAAATATTCTATTTTGTCTTTTTCCCCTCTATTTCTCCTAATATTAATTTACCTAGGTTTATGTCAACTCATAGGAAAATTGCTATCTCCGAAATGGTCTTCATCTCCTTGATCTTGTCCACATTAAAGACCTTTCTTGGATTAGTTTTCCTAATACCCCATTTTTGTTATATTAATCCTGTGATTAAGAAATTTCCAGGCTTCCCAATACCTTATGTACCAAGTCTAACATCCTTTGGATTTTCAATTACCTTTATAATGTAGCCTCTCTTAAGTTTTCTAAACACTATCTTAAGTTTCATTTCATCCAGGAGCATGAAAATCCAAGCCTACATTTGGTACCTATTTTCTTTTTCTTTTATGTTTAGTGTTTACTTATACTTAGGCACTGTTATATATTGTTTAAGAATTGCCCGCCCAAGCTTTATTGAAGTATAATTGACAAATAAAGGTTGTATATAGTAAAAGTATACAATTTGATGTTTTGATATACATATACATTATAAACCAATCAATCAAGCTAATTAACATTTCCATCAACTCACATAGTTGTCATTTTCTTTTTTTGTGTGTTAAGAACACTTAAGATCTACTCTTTTAGTAAATTTCAAGTATAAAATACAGTATTAACTATAGTCACATTAATCTACAGAATTTATTCATCTTACATAATGGAAAGTTTGTACGTTTTTGACCAATGTCTCCTCATTTCCCTATCTCCCTACCCCTGGCAACCACCATTCTACTCCCTGCTTCTATGAGTCTAACTACTTTAGATTTCACATATATGTGAGATCATACAGTATCTGTCTTTCTGTGTCTGGCTTATTTCACTTAGTAAAAAGTCCTCCAAGTTCATCCATATTGTTACAAATGGCAAGATTTCCTTCTTTTTTATGGCTGAATAATATTTCTATATGTATTGATTCCTATGTATATTTATATAAATATATATTGCATATATATCAGATATATATATTGGATATATATATATATATATATGCATATATCACATCTTCTTTATCCATCCATCTGTTGGTAGATATTTAGGTTGTTTCCATGTCTTGGCTATTGAGAATAATGCTTCCACAAACATGGAAGTGCAGATATCTCTTTAATATACTGAGTCCATTTCCTTTGAACATATACATAGAAGTGGGATTCCTAGACAACAAAGTGGTTCTATTTTTAATTTTTTGAGGAACCTCTGTCCTGTTTTCCATAATGGTTGTACAAATTTACATTACCACCAACAGTATACAAAGGTAAACATCCACATTTTCTCCACATCCTCATCAACACCTGTTCTTTTCTTTTTGATAATAGCCACAAGAATTGCTTCTTTTGTTTACTTTTCCATCTCAATTGTAAGCATCTCTAAGATAGAGAGTCCTCGTGCTATATGTTTGTGCTGCTAACATAATTTAAACCAGTCCTAAAAATATAGTAGTAACTCAATAGATATTTATTGAATTAAACTGAACTAATCTTTACTAATGGCATTTGGGGGTGTTAATAGTAAACTTACACAAAGTTGTCACCAGGTGGCGGTAAACATGGAAAAACTGCCTAATGCCTGACTTGTTTAATTAAAGAAAAAAAATGCTCTTTACATAATTTGTATGCAGTTTTAAATTATGATTTTATATTGTTGTTTTTTAACCTCTCCAGTTTTTTTAAATTGAAGTATATTCTGAATGATATGAATGCATTAGTAATTGTGTAATTGGTATGGTGGGGAAAGGTATTATATAATCTTTTGAAAATTAGAGATCTCAAGGGCATGATGTTAGATAAACGTATTTTAGGTTTAAAATGGAAAAAGAATGCCAATTTTTGTTGACGTTTTAAAAGGGGGAATGTGCCTCAAATAGTCAAAACTTCTCTGAAATTGGGAGCCAAGTAAGTTTTGTCATACGATGTATAGAAACCTTACCATGGTGTGATTTTTGGTGAAATTTCTGTCATTGGTCTTTTTCATGAATATTTATTTAAATCCCAATGGAAATCATTGCTCATCTGAAAGGGAGTTAACAATGCTTAATAGCCTCTTCTGATTTGATTGATGTTTTTGTCACTTTCCTTGAAGTAAATAGGTTCCATTAGCATACCAAATATGCTATCTGTCCTTTTACCTCCACAGGCACTTAACTGACCACTCACTTAAGATTTAAATATCCCACCTAGGGTTTTGTTGTCAGTTCAGGGTCAATTTTAACAGGAAGAAAAGGAAAGAGCTTTAACTACTTAGCTAGTGAGTAGTTTCAAAATGGAGGAAAAATAGTTTTCCTCATAGTAAGATTTACTTCATTTGGACTACTTAATTATTCTGCCTTCAAAGTGTCTACAATCCTGAAATAGCTAAGATCATTGAAATCAGTGTGTATTGAGCAAAAAGTAAAAAAGAAAAAATATTTGGAATGATTAGGAAGTGGTTAAAATGTTCAAGAAAGAGTCTCAAATCAAAGAGATGAAGATAATTTTTGAAACTAAGGCATGGCATACAGAAATCAGTAAGTCTGAGTGAAGGATGAGCTCATACATATTCTTCTAGTATGTAAATAAATTCCAGGGAGACATATGTGGGATTGTGGTTACTTTTTCAAGCCACTAAAGTTCATAGTTAATTAAACAATGCGGAGTGGCCCACAAGAGACTTGAGACGACCCCAATTCTTCCATGGCACTTGGGTACCATCAGATGTGGTCAGGGTCAGTAAGGAACCAGAAGTGTTTTACAATCTCAGTTTAATATATTACACTCTTTCCCTTCATACCTTCCTTTCTGATCAGATTGCATGGAGAATCTGAATATGTTTGCAATGGTCATCTATTTGTGATCCTGGGCCTTGGTACTGTGATCAGGAAGGGGCTGCGGAGGAGTGTGAGAAAAAGTCAGGGAGAGTCCAGAGGGGCCCAATCGAGTTAGCGAAAGAGAGAGACTTTTGACGGATCTGACACTCTTGGGTGTGGAGAAACAAGGTTAAGTTCATTTATTTGAACAATTATTTAGACAAAAAGTTCCTTAGTAGCACAAAACTCTTAAAAGACCTTAAAGCAATGAGTAAGTTTTTAATTACAGAGAAGCAGAATGGTTTGTGGAACAAATAACTCTGTGCCTCAGGTTGGAAGCCTTTGACTCCCAGGTTCTGATGCCTTAATGATGTAGACAATTTTTGAGTTAGTTTCCTTTTTTAGAGAAAAAAGAAAAAAGAAAACCCAAAAGCTGTGAAGACAATTGAATGATATAATCTAATAATTTTATAAATCATAAATTACCAATCAAATAAAGACTGCTGTTGAAATAAGTTTCTGGGTCCAAATTAGAGTTGTTCCTGCCTGGGATGCCGCATCAGCAAACAGAAAATTAGATCACTCCCATGTCCCTGTAAATGCTCCTCTTGACCAGAATTGCAGTATATCCATACAGTCAACCAATCTGCCAATGCCAAGCCAACTCTGGGTCCTATATTTATTTCCTTATTCCTTCTCAACACAAACGAAGTTGACTCTGTGGGGCCCCAGCCAATCAGATAATTTGTGTTTCTCTCCTCCATGTTCTTTATTCTTTAACCTGTAAGAGCTCCCTGTCTTCTGCCCCATTTCACAGTTCTGTGAAAGGAGACTGCCTGCCTGCCTCATCAAGTGGTAAATAAATTTTGTTTGTGTCATCTAAATTGTCCTCTTTAATCATTTTTTAATACTACCATTAAAAAAATTCTTTATTTTGAAATAATAACTTCAGATTGCATTAAAGTTGCATAAATTAGTACAAAGAATTCTCATGTACCTTTCACTCTGATTCCCCAAAATGTTAATATTTTACTACATTTGCTTAATCATTCTCTCTTGTCTCTGTCTCTGTTTCTCTCTGGATACTTTTTATCTCAACCATTTGAGAATAAGCTATAGACATAATGCCTCTTTCCTCCTAAATATTTCAGCATGTATTTCCTAAAATCAAGAACATTATCTTGCATAATCATAGTACACCATAAGGAAATTAACAGGTAGCACGGTACTATTATTGCATTTAAGGGGCTTATTTAAATTTCACCAATTGCTTTCTAATATCTGAGATTTACTACTATCAAATGGCCAAATTGTTGGATACATTTATAAATAGTTATAAATGTACATCGGAACACATTTGATTCCTAGGTGTCAGAGAAAATGGAAAGGAAAAATAAAGAAGAAAACAAGTGTAGTAGTTTTACTCTGAATAAAAGCTAACTTTTTTTTTTTCAACATTCCTCCTATAAATACTGTCTCTATCTTTGCATAGGTTGCCAGCAATGGAGAAGTGATCATGAATTATTCACTAATTCATACTTCATGAATTCAGTGAATGTTTATTGAATAGCCAATCTAGGCCATATACTCTGCTAAGTGTTAGAAAAACTAAAATATGGTTTTTGCCTGAAAAGAGCTCAGAATCTGAGAAGATACTGTTTTCAATATAGATGAATAACTGAGATTCAGGAGGTCATGAAGGGGAGAGAAGAGAAGGCGAAAAGAAATCTCCCCGTCACATGATTTTAGATGCAAAAGAGAGAATGTAACTTCATAAATTGTGTTGTTGACACATAGTTGGGACATGAGTGAAGGATCTTTTGTTTCCCTGGCAGAACGAACACATACTTTTGAAGTCTGTAAATCTAGAAGTCATGTATTAACTCACTTTCTATTTCTGTATTTATTATTGAGAATTATGTACTTATCTGAATCAGCAGATAAGGATTTAAAAAAATTTGGATAAATATTATTTAAAAAATCACAATAAACAACTTAATAGACACAAAAGGCAAATTTTTAAATAAATTTTCAGTTCTCTTTTGTTGTTGAAGCTAAGATAATCATTTCTTCTAATTAATTTTTCTTAGTTCATATATTAATTTAGGTAGAGTATAGCATAAAAGGAGAAACATGCAAAATAATTTTTGACAATATATGCATTTCTACTAGTGAAACCTACTCTGGGAAATAAAAACATTCTAAAATAATCCATTTTTGCAAAGAACAGGCAAGAAACATGATACTGAAATGAAAGTTGAAGTAAAAACAAAAACAAATTCAACTCACATACTTTATTAATGCTGATGTGGATAGCTGTAGATTTATTATAATAGTACAAGTGATACATGAAAATGGACAATTATTCTGTATCAGATTTGAGGGAATTATGGTTATCTTCCAGGTATGAAGTACGTTTGTACCTGGCTAAGTGTCTATGGATGCTGATATACAGCAAATCACATACACAAGAGCAGAATGATAAATAAATAAAAAGGAAATATCTGGATAGGATTTAGGCCTAGAATACAGTATCAGACTTTAGGTACCTCAGAACAAATAATTTGAAGAACAATTGGAGCTGGGCCAGGAGAAATGATTAAGAGAAGGAAGAGATTAATTTATAAGAAAAGATCTAAGTAGACAAAGATATAGCTAGGCAGGTAATGACTACAGGGTAAATTATAAGATTCTACAAATATTTGAAAGTTAAAAAGGTGGGAGTAGAATTATTTAAAATGATACAAAAGAGTAAGTTACCAGGAGTAATTTAGTAAGAAGAACTCTTTGACATTGAAAATCATTAGTTTTTGGAAAATTCTTCTAATAGGAAAAGTAATCTATTCTTTTTGAAGATTTGCAACTAGACAAGACATGATTCTTGATTGTGATTGGTTTCCAGCAAGTGGAAAAATTGATCAAGTTATTTGACCCTTCATCTTTTTCTCTGAACAAGAAAGTCAAAGATATTAAATCTAAGGTTGGTTAATATAGTGTCTACCAACCGCTCAAGAGTTCATGTTAGTCACTAGTGCCTCAATTTACATTTGTAGATTGGACTGTGTAATTAAACTCTCTGTTATATACTGACTTCGGCAGCTTATTCTTTTATTTCAGGGGGTTAATAATTATCTTAGGGCTTTATACTTTCATCCCAAACAGAGCCTGGCAGTGTTGAACACCAATTATGACCTCCACACATACTTATATTAAATAGAAAGTTGTATTTACTTTGCAAGCAGTGTTTATGTTTGAATTGATTCCAAAGAAAAGAAATCTGAGGTGTTTACTTGTCCCACTTCTTATTTGGAAGATTTGTTTACATGTGTAAAGAGACCTTTTCACTGCTCCATGCTCCACAGATTGGTAGCCACATAAAAAGGTCTATCTCCACCATCCCATCTTCTCAGTTCCTATTTCTGCTGTTTTCGTTCAGATCCTTTTCATTTCCCAGGAGACTGAGGCAAGCATTAACCATCATTCTAACCTCATTGTTTTCTTTTTTCCATTCTTCCTACACCTTGCTGCCAGAGACCTCTTTCTAACCCAAATCTGATAGAGCTACCAATATTTTGTTGGCCCAAAACTCAAAAATATTTAGTGGATCACAATTATCTACAGGATAAAGTTTAAACCTATTCATTCATCCTTCCAGGATCTGTCCTCAATTTACTTTTTCAGCCCTACCTCCAGCTACCTTCTGTGCTTCGGATCCCACAGAGACTACAAAGCCCTTCCCCCACTCATTTCTGCTCATGCTGTTCTTTCTGCTAAATCCTTCTCATTGGCCACAGTGGCACTCAGATGTCACTTTTCTTTACGGAGCTTTACTTTTCTTTTTCTTCTTTTTTTTTTTTTTTAAAGATTTTATTCATTTATTCATGAGAGACACAGAGAGAGGCAGAAACACAGGCAGAGGGAGAAGCAGGCTCCATGCAGGGAGCCCAAGGGGAGAGTGGATCCCAGGACCCCAGGATCATGCCCTGGGCCGAAGGCAGACGCTCAACCACTGAGCCACCCAGGCGTCCCTATGGAGCTTTTCTTAATGCTTTAGGTGAGATTAATTATTCAACTTTCTGTAGTTTGGGTAGCATTTATGGCACCCATATGGCTCAAATTCCTTTTGAGTCTCCTTTTACCATCACAGCACATTTCTTTGAGGACAAAATCTCAATCTTACCACATACATTCCTGAACATATGACCCTGTGTATAGTTAAGTCCTCAATAGATTTTTATGGAATGAATGAAAAGACGGTGCACCTCATCTTCATGTGGGATAAATCCCACAGACTACCAATGTGGCAAAGCAGATGTGTTTTTCCAACCATATTGGATTTTTCCGGGATTCTCTAATAGTGTAAGGTATTATACACATTTTTTTAAAAGGTTTTCTTAGTTTCCAGATTTGACTTAACTCAGGCAACATAAGATATAATGTTTGACTACACATTTCATCCTCCACTCTGACTCTTCAGCAGTTTGCTTTTTCTTTTTTTAAGAGAGAGAGAGAGAGAGGGAGAGAGAGAGAGAAAGAGTGAGTGAGCCCATGAGTGGGGGAGGGGTGGCGCAGAGGGAGAGGGAGAGAGAATCTTAAGCAGACTCTGTGCTCAGCTCAGAGCCCAACGCAGGGCTCAATCTCATGACCCTGAGATCATGAGCTGAGCTGAAATCAAGAGTCAGATACTTAACTTACTGCACCACCCAGGCGCCCCCGCAGTTTGCTTGTCTTTTCAGCCTTGTCTACCACCATGAGACATATTACATATTATAATTATTTTATTAACTATGAACTATTTTCTATCTTCTCACTCTGGAGTGTAGACACCATGAAAGCAGTGCTTTGCTTTTGTTTGTTGCTTTATCCTCATTGCTCTCAACAATGTTTGAAACATAGCAAGTATTTAATAAATGTTTGTAACATAAATAGGTGAATGTGCATTGTGTTAATAAAAGGAACTGCTTTTTTTGGTGTCAATTTTGAGACTACTAGATTTGGCATTTTATGAAACACAAAGCATAATAGCAGTAAATCAAGTCATTCAGAAAATTCTCACTGATTATTCAGAATTTAAACTTTTATTTGAGAAATGATTGCCCATTGTTCACGAATGTTAATAGTTGTTAGCGGCAGTCTTGTGACACAGAAAAGCATCTTATAAAACATCTTACAAAGAAAAACATCTTATGTGGTAATATATATATACAATGGAATATTACTCAGCCGTCAGAAATGATGAATACTTACCATTTACATTGATGTGGATGAAACTGGAGGATATTATGCTGAGCAAAATATGTTAATCAGAAGAAGGCAATTATCATATAGTTTCATTCATATGCGGAATATAAGGACCAACGCAGAGGATTATACATGAAGGGGGGGGGAACTGAATGGGAAGTCATCAGAGAGGGAGACAAACCATGAGGGATTCTTAACTATGGGAAACAAACTGAGGGTTGCTGGAAGGGAGGTTGGTGGGGGGATAGGGTAATTGGGTGATGGGCATTAAAGAGGGCATGTGATGGGATGAGCACTGGGTGTTATACACAACTGATGAATTACTAAACTCTACATTTGAAACTAATGATGTACTATATGTTGGCTAATTCAATTTAAATAAAATTTAAAAAAATTAAAATAAATCGAAAAACTTCACAGATTACCCCAAAATTGAATGGCTTAAAGCAACAAGAAAAAAATCTTATGAGGCCTGATCTATGCTTTGGAAAATGGTATAAACGTGAACTACAACCTAGCTTTCCAAATTATTGTCTGACTTCAGGGCTAATGATGAATCCGATTTGATATAATTTTTGGCACATTGTTGTACATCATTTGTGTTTCACCATTTTTGTTCTTTCCGTGGATTGTCATTGAAAAAGCTGTTCCAGTTTCTTTTTGCACTGGAATATCCTGCCAAACTGCTGTAGAATTTGTCAAAGGCTTTACACGTTTTAAGAGCAGAAAATGTGCAGCTGAAGGAGGAAAGGGGCAATGCACACCTGCCTTAAACTGTGTAAGCCAGTGACTGAGCCTGGGACCTTAGATTGTTTTACTGACTATAGTGCTGCTGTATCCTGTACTCTGCTCCGCCCACCAGTGCACAGATGGATTTTGTTAAAAGACTCTAATAGTGACTATATTCAATTAGCCCTTTTTTTTAAAAAAAAAATTAAGTCAACACTTTCTCTGCCTTTTCTCTCTCTTTTTAAAGACCTGAATGTCTAAGGATATGACTGTGAACTAATCTTGCATTGCATTTGTAGGAAAGTGAAATAAAATGAGATGGAAATTTTAGTTAATATAGAGAAATGAAGAGTCACATAGGTTGAGTTTTAAGATATTTCCCAAGATTGAAAGGTATTATTGTTTGTCTTCTTAGTATTTAGAAGGAAGTACTGAATTTTCTTTAAGGAAATTGCTTGATTTTTTGCTGTTACTACCCCCTGTGTGTGTGTGTGCATATGTATGTGCTTATTTGTGTGTATTGTCTTTTTTAAAAAATAATTTATTGATAACTTGAGGCTTCTATATACTAAAGTTTCTCCAGGTAAAGAACAGCATCTTCTCAGGATTCATAGGATTTACATACTTATTAAAACTTTAGGGTTCAAGCCAAGCATAGTAAATGCCTAACTGAGGAGGACAGTTTTTATTTTTATTTTTTTAAAGAACGAAGCATTGATTTGTACCATTTTATAGATTTTCTCAATTAAAAGACACCCAATGCATGATGCACAATTCTCAGGTAATACTAGATTATAACCTGGTTCTCAGTACGCTAATTTATAGGTAAATTTGCCAGAAGTTTGGACAAATTTGAGACGTATTATTAAAAAGAGATTGGAGGAGATTTTGAACTAGAGAAAGTACAAGTTCTACTCTGAGTTTTGCTACTGGGGTTTCTATGATCTTGGCAAGTCACTAGCTCCATTTGTCTTAGTGTTCCCATCTGTAAAATTGTGGTCATTATACCTGACACTTCCTTTCTTAAAAGGGGATGTTATGAGGATGAATAAGGTAATGCTTTGTGGTAAAATGCTTTGAGCTCCTTAGAAGAAAGATGCTACATAAATACAGAGTATTATCTCATATGAAAAATAGCTGCAATGCTTTAAATATAGCTACTAAGAGGCACAATCAACTCCTCATCTATTTTTTCTCAATGTGGAAAATTCCTTATATTAAAAGAAACGATGTTCATGTATTGATTGGCAAATACATCATCACCTCTCTCTATTATTGTGTCACTAATACACTTTTAAAACTTAAATAGTATCAAACACATGATCAATCCTTCCTGTTCCTTATGCTGGAAACTTCGGATTCATCTTCTTTTCCTTCCCTCTCTTTCTCTTTAAAAAGATTTTATTTATTTATTCATAAGAGACACAGAGAAAGAGGCAGAGACAGAGGCAGAGGGAGAAGCAGACTCCCTGCAGGGAGCCCGATGCAGGACTCCATCCCAGGACCCTGGGATCCTGACCTGAGCGGAAGGCAGACAACCACTGAGCCACCCAGGTGCCCCACTTCCTTTCTCTCTTTGCCCCCTAAATCCTTGCAGCTCTTTCTTGGTAACTTTTATTATCTCTCTTTTCTTTGTCTTTATATCCCTAGACACCCCTAGTGAGTGACAGTGGCTGAGAGACCAAATTCAGGAGCCAAAGTCCTTGGGTTCAGATCTCAGTTTCTTTCTATAAATTGCAAACGTGGTCATATAATGTAATCATCCTATACCTCAATGTCTTCATCTTTAAAATGGGGATGGTAATATCTATCTAGACAGGGAGATATAAGTAAGTTAATACATGCTAATCTACTTATCATTATGCTCAGCACATAGTAAGCTTTCAGTAAACTTTAATTATTTTATTATATGAACACCTGCAATAATCATTGCAGGTCATTTATTATTCTTCGGACTTACGAGGCACTTACATCTTCCAATAGTCTGCCTTTACAACACTATTTGACTTTCTTTGCTAAGTAATTCCTTTTCCAATTTAAAATAAAATCCACCCTCCAAAGCTCTCAATGATCATCTTTAAATTCCTAATCATGAGCTTAAAATTAAACCTCTAACATTCCTTATGAGCCACTGCATCCATCCAAACTATCTGACCTCACTGTCAATAACACACAGGAAGGCATGCTCTTCAATCAGGTAAATATTCCTGTCATTCCTCACCAATGTAGCATTAGTTTTCATGTTTAACATCTTCATTTCTCTTTTAAAATATACACCCATCCTTTCCTTGCTTCAAATCTCTGCTTCTCTGTAGAGCCCATTCCAATGATTCTCCTTTTCTTCTGATCTATCTAATCACTTCAGGAATAATAACACTTCTCCACTAATGTATAACTGAATTTGGTTATGTAGTCGGTGTGTTTATATTTTTATGTACAGTATAACTTTATATTGCTTTTTGAATCAGGGTGAGGTACTATCCATGCCAAAGAGAGGAATCTGGAGACCTTTTCTCCCTTCAATGGGTACTGTAAATTAGGCTGCAATGGGTATTCTATGTATAGAGTTCTCTGACAAGCTTCTGAAATTATCCTTTGTTGATTTAGCAGTTCCATAGCAGACAGCTCCTCTGACTTCCTGTTTAGTCTCTTAGGTCCCAAAATTTTAAATGAACTGCTTACTACTGCAAGTTTCGAGCTGAGTGGATATCATATGTAAATACATTGTTTTAGGGAGCCTTAGAGAAAAGTTCTAAGCAAACAGTAATAACTACCCATAGAATCATTGAAGCTCAAGGATAGAAAGGTCCTAAAATGTCATCTATTTTTTGAGACCAGGAAATCACAGTCAACCCTGTTTCTATTAACTTAATAAGGGAGAAAGAATTCTGGAGAATGATGTGATGTTTCAATATCTCCACAAAACAGTTATTTTAAATATCCCTCATTTCTTCTTTACATACATTGCATCATATAATCATAGCAACTTAGAATCAGTAAAATTTCTGACTCGTGCATGAGAGTGGGGCATGTGATGCCCAATGCTGAATTTGAAGTTAACTGTATTTTACAACGTCTATTTTTGTCTCAACTCTTCCTGGCAACTTTAGTAAAATATATTCTATTTATTAATGTGCATGTGTGTGTATGTGTGTGTGTGTGTGTGTGTGTGTGTGTGTAGGATAGGTTGGTATGGGATGGAGGTTCACATCATTGTAAAAATTGTGCACAAAAGAAACAGTATCTATAGAAGCAGGTATCTGAGAGGCTGTCTTAAGAATTTAAGACTGAAAATTTGCCTCCCCAGAATATACAGAAATATTTAAGATATTTTCAGACTTTAATATGGCCAGGTTTTGTAATTTGAGTCAACCTTTCTGGGTCTCAAGGGATAGTCCAACCTCACCTTATATCTGGGTTAGACATATATCATTATAAATAAATAAGGATAATTTTCATTCAGTACATTTAAAAGTATTATTTAGAGCCACAGACTATCTTCAATAGAATAACATAGGATTTTGTTAAAATACTAGGCTCCTGGCCAGACTTACCAAAAGAATCCCTAGGGTTGAGTGCAGAGATTCGTACGCATATTAAAGTTTAAGAACCACTGCCTTCGAAGCATATCTCCTATTTTGTGTATATTTCCCCTTTAGACTATAGGTACCTTGAGAGCCATAATATTTTATATTTTTGCAAAATTTATGGGATTTCTATTTAATTTGTAAGTCCCTTGGCAATCGTCCCATCACAAATGCTCAATAAATATTGTTAAAATGGAATGGAATTACAACAAATGTATTTGCCATTTTATACACTTCCAGAAAATCCCACAAGATGTCAGAAAGAATGTAACTGTATAAAAATGCCTCTTTTCTTTTGAGGTTCCCAAGCACCAATGCCTTAGGTGACAGCTGCACTAGGACTTGAGTTGACAAAGTCATTATATGGTTTAAGATGAGTATAGTTTCCTTCCACGTCTTCAAGATTTAAACAACTATAAGCTTTCTGACCCTAGGGAAGGACTTCTGCCCCAGGCACGGTAGTAAAATTTTAAGAAGAGTGAGACATCACAGAGCTTCATGTCCAATAATCTTCATGGTGTCTGGTGGTTCTCTCCACTCCAGACCCATATGTCCAGATGCCTTCTCCTTTACTTGAGGTCTAACAAGCACCTCAGACTCAACTCCGCTTTGTGTTCAGATCAAAGTCCTCAAACTCATTCTCAACTACTTTCTCTTTTGGATTTCATCTTCTCTGTGAGCGAGTATTTTGGCTGTACCTTCAAAAAAAAAAGAGTGTGTGGAGGGGCGCCTGGGTGGTGCATTTGATTAAGCCTCTGACTCTTGGTTTTGGTTCACGTCCTGATCTCAGGGATGAGAGATGGAGTCCCTGTAGGGTACCCACTTGGCGTGGAGTCTGCTTGAGTGTTTCTCTTCCTCTCCCTTTGCCCCTCCTGCTCGTGCTCTCCTTGTCTCTCTAAAATAAATAAATATATCTTTAAAAAATATGTGTGCTGAATACAGGCTCTTTTTAATTCCTTCACTCCATCTCTGGTCCATGTCTCCATCATATTTGGCCAAAATTCTCTTAGCCTCCCAACTGATCTCTCCACTTCCACATGTATGTCCTTCAGTCTGTTCTCAAGGCAGCAGCCACAGTGAAAAACATTGACCAGATGATGTCATTACTTGGCTCAAACTCTCCAAGACTTCCTAATTCACTCAGAGTAAAAGCTGAAGTCCTTACAACAAAAACCGATTTTATTTTAGCAACATAGTTTAATTATATTAGAGGAAAGCAAATGCTGAATCTAGACAATGAATACCTGTTAACCCTCTTTCAGTCAGCTCTTGTTATGTGCGTTTTAAGAATAATTACTTGCTATATACAAGCTTTCACTGCACTCTATTAATATTTATCAGGCACAATACTTATTTATTAGTATTTATTTATCAAGCATGGGCTCAGTACTGGTCCAACCACTATGAATATCCAAGAGGCTGTGAAAGACATGGTTTACTGTAGATCTATAGAAAACTTGGGTAGAATTGGCACAGCCAACCATTGTAATTGCAGAGATCTTTATTTCCTTTAGTGTATTTATTGCCCAGAGATTGCAATCTTTGATGATTTTTTCTTTAGAAAGAAAAGACATTTCTTTTTTAGTATAGCTTTAAATATTTCTCTTTTCCATAACATAGCACCTTTTGAACTTGTTACAATTTTAATGATAGATACTGTGTAGATAAGATTAGAGAAAGAGTTGAAATTTGGGCATTGTCTTCCTGGTTTTTGTATCACTTTGTGATTATTACTAACCCCATACAGGAGGAGAATCTGAATTCTGAAATTAAAAGCCTGCTGCTGCTGCTGCAAAAAAAAAATGCCCAACAGATTGAATATTTGTGAAACTAAATAGAAAAAGTATATTTTTTTCTAAAAAAATAACTTCTCTGTTAGTTGAGTTACTGTTAAAAAGATAAAAACCAAAATTTCTCTCATAAAATTCAGTCTCCTTGGAAATGACTACTAATTATAAATTCTATATTGTAATATGCAATAAGGTAAAATAGTATGTGATCCATAACCAAAATAACTGGCTTTAACAGATTTTTGCAACCTCACCACCCTTTGTTTAATGATGAGAAAATTCTTGATTCCCTGAATGAATTAGTACTAAAAAAAAAAAAAAAAAAAAAAAAGCAAAACCAGAGCTGTGGGAAGTAAAAACTTTTACATCTTTTTTTTTTTTTTTTTTTAAATCCAGAAATCTCTCTGGGGCCTGATAGCCTAGAGAAAATGTTTCACTACTGTATGCCTTTCAATAACTAAAAGTACCACAGCCTGCCAGTTAGCCTCTGTTGTATTAGTGCTACGACTGTGCAGCCGTATTTTTTAGTATCTTATTTTCTTTTCGAGGGAGAAATTGGAAAGTGGTACTTAGACTAAAATATAATCCTATCAATTTTACATAAAATATTGATAAGAAATAAAAATTTAGCATCTCTGGTGTGAATTCACTAGACTGCACAAAATACAAATATATAGATTAAGGAAAGTTAACATAATCCTTTTATGGGAACTAAAATCAATTACATGTCAGCTTTGTAGTATTATAAATGTATTTAGTCAGCATAGAATTTTTCCAGCAGTGTTTCCTGCAGATTGAAATTGACTAACCAGATGTTAAATATTAAATAGAACTAATCAAAGCATGGTTCAAGAGACTTTAAAAACAATGATCAAAGGGAGCTATTTATTACCTGATTCATGTTACTGTTGAAATATTGGGCCTGTGATATTATATTTAAACTTAGTGTTTTCAGGATCCCATTTTCTAGCTTTTCATGAACAATAATTAATGTTAATAAATTAACTCATAAACTATGTAATTGGATCATTGTGCATAATCATGGTTAGAAACTTGACCGAGAGATTTAAAGCTCAATTCATAGAAATAAAATGTTAGTTGGATATTTAGTACATATATAACTTTTAGTAATAATATAAATATTTAAAAATACTAGGATTTGTTTGTTCCATCTCCATACACACACACACACACACAGAAACAACACAAATAAAAACAAACAAAAAAAGAAGATAGTAGATTCATTTCTGAGACATCTTAGAACAATCATTTGGTCAGACCTTTTGCTTTCAGAACAGTAATATCTAAATTTAAAAAAAATCGAGGAGAAGATATCCAGAAAAAGGCATTTCTTAACCTCTTCACTCCATTATTTTCCCATGGTGCCAACATTTTTTTTGCCTATATTCAGTAGCATTCATTTTTTTGCCTGTTTTCCCCTTATATATTTGGGAAGGCAGAGTTGATACATGTCTCAGTACTTGATCTTATTAATTTTACTATTGTCACTATATTTTATATAAATCATTTATATAACTTAAGAAAACATCTCTCAAAGTTTAAATTCCAATAAACAATTAAATTCACGACTATTCACATACCAATAAATACTTTTTACCAATATACAATGATTTGTGGTTGTTATTTTGTGTTGGAGGAAAAAAGGGAAATGAGATCATACTAGTAAAACTGTTTAAAATGTTCTGCTTTATTCTTAAATTTCTTTGCTTCTACTAAGTTGCTTTTGAACCAATTTTCGGTTGATTTGTTTGTGTTAATTAATTATAGTCTATTAGAAATAGCTAAGGTGCCGTTTTAAACAGATTTTCCAAGAAAAAGTCTATTTTGTTATAGATGGTATTGATTATTCTACAGAAATGAAGATTTACTGTATAGCATACTGACTTCTGTGCCTTGGACATGTTAAGTTTCGTTATAGTATTAAAAACAAATCAGGAAAAATTTGTTAATTGGAGAAAAGAGTGTATATTCAAAAATTCAACCATACACGTCTTTGTCTTTAACTTTGATTCAAACACTGTCAGATGGCTTTCTTTAGCTGATTCAGGATCTATCTTCTCCAAAAAGTCTCCTCCCAGACTGGTCATGTACCTCTCTTTAAGTTCCCTTAAATTTTTCCTCTTGATAATTTGGAATATATGATTATACATCTGTTTTTGTTCTCTGGTTGTTTCCTTTATGTTAGCTTCCAATCAGCATAAACATTGCTGAACAAAAGTTTTCAAATGCCTTGATGTCATGATGGGATACTCCTTTGTACACCCCCGTAAGTGCCTGTGCAGGTCATTATGGGATCCTGTATACTTAATTTCCTGCTATTTGGTGTTCTAGTCCCAACCACTTGCAGTTCTCAGGCTAGGTTCTGCCTTTTTGGGCCACCTTGCCTTTATTTATGCTGTTTTTTTCTTAGAACATTCTTCTCTTGCTTCTTTACCTGTTTGACACACTCTCATCCTTTAAAAGGTACCAGCTTCCCTTGGAAGTTGCCTTTGGTCTGGATGGGATCTCTTTCCTGGGTGCTCTCAAGTCACTTCTCAAATTGCACTGCTCAAACTATTGTCTTTTCCTATATCTGTAGTCTAGAGCCTGTGAAAATAGGAATTCAATACATTTTGGGCTACCTTCAAGAAGTCCCTTAACTTCTTTTGCATGTCAATTTTCTCATCTATAAAATAGGGATAATAATAGATAAAATGAGATAATAGCCTGCTTGACCCAGGGTCTGATATGTGATAAAAAATTGCAAAATGTTAGCTATTGATGGTTCTGGCATGAATAAATGATCTAAACTTCTCAGGAGCCTCATTTGTTTTCATTTTGTTTTCCCTTCTTGGTGTAGGATTTCCCTGTTCAGTGTCTGCTGGGAGGGGGACTTACTTCAATTGGTAGGAAATACGCCTCCCCAAGTTTTGAGCTTTATCATTTGAACATCACAAAAAAGTTTAGTTTTGAAATAAATTTGGATCATAATTCCACTTGTATGTATCTATCTAAAATATTTCTGGTTTTTATCAGTGTTTCATAATGTATTTATCTTTCCTTCTTAATGTACAATCCATTTCTGATGTTTTTGAACCCATCAATTAACCAATCCATTTTTATTATTGATCACACTCATAGGTGTCACAGGATTGTGGTGGATATGCAAACATAAGAGAGATACTGACAGTCTCACTGTGGTGATAATACTAACATATATACAAAATCAGCAAATAAGCAATATTTTCCTATGTGTTAATTGTATGGTTTACTATAGAATTTTTGAGTGAGAGAGAAGTAATGTATAGATAAAAACTGAAATAATTATGAATGATTGCACAAAGGAAATGACATGTTAGCTGGAATTAAAAGACTTGAAAAGATATAGGAAGGAGTGGAACATGAAATATACACGAGATTAATAAGCTAAAAGCAAGAGTACAGAAAGAGTCATCAATAATTAGAGGATAAAAATTATCTTTGGTTCATAGATGTGCATGAATGACACTAAGACTCAATATCACAATCTGAAATTATAAGAGAATGTATTTATGAAAACGGAATGCTGGCCTCTAAAGAAAGATTGTTAAAGTAGAAATCATTGCTTAAATAAAGCAACATACAATTTTTTAACCTTGAGTATTTGTAAGTTTTGCTTCCATAATACTGGGTACAAGGGGTGCCTGGGGCGCTCACTTGGTTAAGCATCTTGCCTTCCGCTCAGGTCATGTTCTCAGGACCCTGGAATGGAGCCCGGCCTAGGGCTCTGAGCTCAGTGGGGAGTCTGCTTCTTCTCCTCCTTCTGCCTCTCTCCCCACTCCTGCTCTATCAGTCTCTCTCTTAAATAAATAGGGTCTTATAAAAAATGCTGGGTGCAAAAGGGTTAAATAGAAGCATCCCTCAAACATCTAGATCAGAGACTGAGGACAGAGTTGTAGGAAAAGTGGAAGATATATTTTACATTAGAATGTTTCATGCTGTCTGCATTTCTCCCCATTGTGGGGTATCTAGGCTTTTTTTTTTTTTTCAGTTGGGACTTTCATAATTAGAATTCCTGCTACAAGGGTATTAAAACTGCCTATTAAAACAGCCTACTTTGCTTCAGAAGGCATTAAGGTGAAGAATGCAGAAAGTATGCATGGGGACACCAAGGCTCTAGAAAGCAGAAGTGTTGAATAGAAGGAATTTAGCGAAGCCTCTTTGAAGAGTGTGTTCAATTAAAACCTGAACATTGAGAAAGGGAACAAAGACTCAAGAGTAAATGTTCTGACACTATGATGATGTGACTTTGCTGGTGACATGTGAGAGATAGAAACAGCCTAGACACAAAGACCATCAGTAGAACTAGAATAATACAAGATAAATAAACTTTAAAAAAAGAAGAAAATTAAAATAATAGAAAAAAGATGTCCCTGGATGACTCAGTCAGTGAAGTGTCTGACTCTTGATTTCAGCTCAGGTCGTGATCTCAGGGTTGTGAGATCCAGTCCTACACCAGGCTCTAAACTCAGCTTGGAGTCCGCTTGGGTTTCTCTCTCTCTCTCCTTCTGTGTCTCCTTCTGACCCCTCTCTTTCTTCCTATCTCTCTCAAGTAAATAAATAAATAAATCTTAAAACAATAAAAATAAAAAAATAACACGAGATGACAAATCCAGATCAGACCTAAAGCAGGTTTATTTTATTATTCATTTTGGGTTAAGAGATTTACCAGGTCTTTAGTGGGGAGAAATTATAAGTACAATTAGAACCTCACATTTCAACATTTATAGTTTTATGCATATAATTAAGCTTTAATTAACTGTATGGTAACATATATATAATTCTCATGTTGAAAGGTTGTTACCATTCTTAGCAAATCCTTTTTCTGTCTTCATGAAGTTGTCTCAGCTTGGGAAAAAAAATCATTTGAACTCTGCATAGGATTTATTTTCAAATTTTGGACTGTAGTTCATGAATAAGAAGGATCTTTCTTTCTTTCTTTCTTTCTTTCTTTCTTTCTTTCTTTCTTTTTTTTTTGAGAATGGCAATGATACTCAGTGAATATTTTTTGATTGTTATAATTAAGATTCTCTTGCCCTGGGCAGGGAAAAACTGGGCAGGTGATACCACATGGAGAACTTTGTGTTAGAAAGGCTTTTTTCCTCACTGGATGTGCTACAAATGACGGAAGGAATCTAGGTGTCCTGAGCGGCAGTTTTCTATATAGTAGAGTTTGTGTGCTTAACGGATTAACTGCTTTTTATGTTATTCTTTCTCCCAGGATTCAGGAAAGAAAATGACATAATAGATTTTTTTTTCCCTAGGACCACAACAAACCTCCTTAGTCAAACTCAGTTGCTCCTTGGGAGGGAAAGAGCGTACTAGTCTATGTTTCTACAAGTTACAAAATCATTTACATTTATTACTCATGCACAGTGAGGCCCCAAAGCCTCAGAGCTATGATTCTCCAAATCACAGCATTCTAAGCTTGACTGATTGGTTTAAAAGCTTGTGAGAGATTTATAATGATTCACTGTGTAAGCCAATGATTTTATATTTAAGGCAGGAGACTGCTTATAAGTGACAGAAAACTTGAGATTCTCCTTGGACTCAGCAGGTGACCAACTGTTTTCATAGGTTCAGATAGAAACAGCATTTTCTTTGCACTGTGTGATCTCAACATTTGTAAAGTGCACACACCTTAAAATGTATAGAAGTGTTACAATATTAGCATCCCACTTACAGTGCTACCTTCGGATTATTTGGCTGTATTAATATCTGTGTATATTTACCACAGGAACTTAGAAAATTCTACTGCTTTTTTGAGAATAAACCTTAATTTCTTCCCCAAATTCCAGATTTGTTATTTAAACAGCAGATATTGCCGTACTTTACCTTTGGAACAATTACTAGGCTTAGTTCACTGCGATGTTTGACGACGTGTAGTAACAGTACCTTTAACTGTTTAAAAGTTTATACAAATAAACTGCCATTATTTAAATATGGTACTGGTATAGATGAAAGAAATACAATTAATGGGGTACCCTTGTAAAAAACATTAAACTTTATATGATGTTTTGCCTTGTTTGATCAATGAAGGAAATTTGAAATTTGCGAGGAAGACCAAATATTTTAATTAGGAAGTTATTAAGAGTAATAAAGTTACTATGGGTAATTAAAGGAGATATTAGAGGACCACAGAAATATCTATTATATCAGCACTGGAAAGAGTCTCTATTAACCAGTTTGTTTATTTCCCACCAGGAACATTAACAGGCACCATTTGGATGGGGCACTACAGTGCATAGAGGTATACTTTCTAGGGTCTTCATTAGAAGAAAATTAAGTCACCCCTCCATTCTAGTTTGCTTCATTAGCCACAATTTGGAGTGCCCCATCCTCTCTCCATTTTCACAACCAAGTCCCTTGGGCTGGTCTCCCGGTCCTTTGCGCCTTTCAAACCTCCCACCATCCTTGCTGCCTAACACAGAGACGACTTTCTCTGGCCACCTGCCTCCCCTGCCTCCTGCCTGTTCACACCGGGCCTGCAGTAGTCTCTCCACCTGGCCTGGGGCTGCTCTGTCTCATTTTAAATAAACGCCCAGCATTATCCCAGGTATAGTGTAGTATTTAAGAGCACAAGCCTTACACTCAGAACCCAGCTTCTAATCCCTGTTCTTTCCAATGTTAGCTGTATGACTTTGGCCAGATTACTGGACTGCTCTGAGCCTCAGTTTCCTTGTTTGTAAAGGCGAAAATCACATCTATCTGAAAAGATTTGTGATGAAGACTAAAAAAACTAATTTGTGGAAAGTGCTAAGTTTATACTTGGCATGTAGGAAGTGCTAAGGAAATCATTACTCGTATTATCAAGCTTATTCCAATAAACGTTGATGATTATTAGATTAAAAATAGGTGATTATGATTATAGATTAGATTACCATTATTTTTTTATTTTTATTTTTTAAATAATTTAAATATTTTATTTACTTATTCATGAGACAGAGAGAGAGAGAGAGGCAGAGACACAGGCAGAGGGAGAAGCAGGCTCCATGCAGGGAGCCTGACGCGTGACTCGATCCTGGGTCTCCAGGATCAGGCCTTGGGCTGAAGGTGGCGCTAAACTGCTGAGCCACCCGAGCTGCCCTAGATTATCATTATTATGTTAAAATCAGACTGCACTCAATTTCTTACCCTAATTGAGTGACCTCTTCCCACATCAAAGTAATTTCCCTTGACATCTCTTTGTTATAGGGGCTACTCTTTCTCTCAAATTTCTATAGTCCTGTTTTCTGAAGTTCTTATTTTCCATTTATTTGGCTCATTTATCACCATATTGTGTACATGAATATCATGAAAGACTTGCTAAATTTCAAATATACCATGCTGATAGATTTTACTGACCTACTAACACATCTTATCCAAGAAAGAAATGAGGCAAGTCATTCATGGTTACCTCACATTGTCTCCTAGGGATTCCAAAATACCCTTTTAGTTCTTCTGAGGTATTGCTGTGTTGACAGCTTTCTATTTTCTGTCCAGTCCAGCAATTCTAAGGACGAGCTCTGGGCTTGGTGCATAGTAGGTGCTCCATAAATGCTAACTAACTTGAATAAATAAAATTAACCCCAGGTTAAGGATTCTCCAACAGATAGTGAACCTTTAAATGCAGAGACCCGGGCACCTGGGTGGCTCAGTGGTTGAGCTCAGGTCTCGATCCAGGGGTCCTGGGATGGAGTCCTGCATCAGTCTCCTTGCAGGGAGGCTGCTTCTCCCTCTGCCTATGTCTCTGCCTCTCTCTCTCTGGGTCTCTCATGAATACATAAATAAAATCTTAAAAAAAAAAATAAATGCAGAGACCACCAATTATTAAGTCTGTGTCTCCATGTCCCTGTAGAATCCGTGCTCCACGAGGGTTGAAGTGGAGTGAGTAAGCTTCTGGGAAATGTCTCATTTCCTGTTAACAAAGAATATTCTTTATAGTGTGCTCTGTTTGGGGAGAAGGCTTGTGCTTTCACCACCGTGTTCAGAGGGTATACTGTCCTCGCGAGGGTGGGTCACAGGTAAAATCCATTGCGTCCACAGACCCCACCTCTGGGGTCTCTGCGTTCTGGTTTCTTCTCTCATCGATCTGTTCTCTCCCCCACTTTTTAAAATGTCAAATGCATATAACATAACATTTGCCATTTTAAACATTTGCGAGTGTACAATTCAAGGTACTCGATGGCTTTAAGTACCTTCACTATGTTGTGCAACCATCAACACTATCTATCTGCAGAACTTTTCCTCATCCCAAACAGAACTCAGCACCCATTAAACATTCCCTATTCTCCCTCTGCACCCAATCCTGCAGCCTCTATTCTATATCCTGTCTCTGTGATTTGCCTGTTCTAGATACCTTGCATAAGTGAAAGAATACAGTATTTGTCAAAAAATGTATCTGGCTTATTTCAGTGAACATAATGTCTGCAGTGTTCATAGCATGTGCCAGAATTTCATTCCTTTCTAAGGCTAAATAATATTCCGCTGTGTGTGTATGCTACATTTGGTTTATCCATTCATCTGTCGATGGACATTTGTTGTTTACACTTTTTGGCTACCGTGAATAATGTTGCTGCGAACATTGGTGTACAAATAAATACCTGTTCAAATCTCCGCTTTCAGTTATTTTGGGTGTATACCTGGTAGTAGAATTGCTGGATCATATGGGAATTGTATGTTTTACATTCCTGCCAGCAGTGCAGAAGGGTTCCAGTTTCTCCACATCCTCTCCCATACTTGTTCTGGTCTGTTCTTTTTTCTTTTCTTCTTCTTCCCCTCCTCCTCCTCCTCCATCCCTCCTCCTCCTTCTCCTTCTTCTTTGGATAATAGCCTTCTTAATGGGTGTGAAGTGGTATCTTGTGGTTTTGATTTTTCACTTTCCTAATGATTGCTCATGTTGAGGATCTTTTCATGTGCTTATTGGCCCTGTGTACTGTCTTTTTGGAGGGTCTGTTATTAAAGCCACTAACATTGTCCTAGGTGTTTAGTGGTTGTCTCTTAGCTGCTAGCCTTCTTGGTACCTGTTGCTATTTATTTGTGCATCTGTATGTTTTTTTTCTTAATTCAGTATCACCTCTCAGTACTTTGACCCTACAGGTTACCATACTTCCAGCTGAGCACATGTGCTATTTCTATTGTTAACCTGGTCTCCCCAGCTCTCTCCCAGCTCCCTCCCAGCTCCTGTCACTGTGTGGGTTTTTATCTTCACTTTGTCTTTGGTTTGGTCTTTGCTGTCTCCATCTTCGTTCTCCATATTCAGCTTGTTGTCAAGCACCTCTTGTTCCTTCATAGTTTTCAGCATTATCCCTAGGAGATACAAACTCAGACATTCCCATGATTGGTGGACACACTTTCTATTTACTGGGTAAATCTTTTGTGAAGGGATTGATTAAAGTGTTTATACCCGAAGTGAGCAGCGCTATTGTGTTGTTCAGCACAATGCCATGCACACGGGGCATTCAATAAATATTTGCTGAATGCTCTGAGTTCCCTTTGACTATTGAACTTTATTCAGCATACAAGTCTGCAGTAATTTATGGTTAAATTTCATCTTAACATATATCAGGCTTAGGAGAAAAAAAGTGTGGGTTTTGGAAAAATACAAAGAATGTACAATGAACTTTTCCTGGGATGTGCCACATACTAATGTCTTAAAAATGTAAATTACATTCTGTGCTTTTTAAATGTTATATTTAAAAGGTTTTTAAAATTTAAAATGTGTCTAGTAGTGCTTACATTTGGTATCAAATCTAAGTGATTAATAATTCCATGTTCTCGGAATTCTTGATTTGTTTCCCGTGTCAGAGATTTGAGACTATTAAGAGGCGATTAGGGAGGGTATCCTTGAAGTCTCCTTCACACCAAGAATCTCCCTTTTTTTTGGTTCACTTCACTTAATGTGGGAGTTGCTTGTGATATTTTCTACATTTCACCTTCCGAGGTTATGGGCCCCATTCATATGCCATATCTCCCTCTCAGATGAGTAAGTATGACTTTCATGAATTTTTCTTCACTTGTAGAATTTAATTTACATGAATAATTAGGAAAGAACCAAGCGAAATTTCCCTCTCCCTGAGCAAACAATCTTGTTAAGAAAATCAACTGCAAACTTTTCTTTTAATATTTTTTTCTTTGCATCTTGAAATTTATTGCTTGCTACCAAGAAGCAAAATAAAAAGAAATATAGGGTACTACAACATACTGCTCTTTTGCATATTGATATCTGAATAATTACCTTAGGGCATATTGAGTTATAATACGACACGCTATTCTCTCAGGACATTATCTTAAAATATTTTACTTATTTAGCATACAGTTCAATATTTTAGAATTATGTAAAGAGCATAGTTGTTAACCGACATGTAGTGTGCCAGCAGAAACAAAAAAATGAGAAGGACCTAACAGACGAAGGAGGCTGTTCTTATTACGTTATAGTATTTAAATACTGTGGCGATACAGCTGGTCAATTATAGCAGCCAACCTAGTAAAAAAGAAGAAGGCTGTAATTCTGTCCAGATGGTTAATATGTGCATATTTTTCCCTTAAAGCATATTTCCCATGGAATTCTGTTTGATATTCATACCTGTGATCTTGTCTAAGTCCCATAAGCACACGGTCAGCAGTCAGTATTCTTGTGTGATATAACGGCCTCCAGTAGATACCAAAAGAATAGTGCCTGAAACTAAGAATTACAAATGCTCATAATATGAGTCAATGGTCAGCCAAGGAATTGAACACAACAAAGCCTGGATGTGCAATGCAGGCTGACACAGGCCAGGTTATTACTATTGGTGTAATGAGACCCAGTTACCTGATTCTTAGAATGTGCTCCAAGGTCTAGTTGGGATGTGTCTTAGTCCACTGGGGCTTCTGTAACACAATATACAAACTGGGTGTCCTGTAAACAACAAAAATTTATTTCTCATGGTTTGAGAGGCTTAGAAGTGCAAGATCAAGGCACTAGTATGGTTACTTTCTTGTGAAGGTTCTCCTTCTGGCTCATAGTCAGTGCCTTCTCACTGTATCTTCACATGGTGGAGGGATCTAGGGACCTCTCTGGAGCCATTTTTATAAGGCACTAATCCTACTGATGAACTTCCACCCTCATGGCTTAAGCACCTCGCAAAGGCCCCCATCTACAAATACCATTACATCAGGAGTTATGATTTCAATGTATGAATTTTGGGGGACAAAAAATTTTGGACCATGTGTGTTTCCTAACAATCCTAGGACAAAAGGAAAGCCCACCAATGCCAAAAATACTGTGTCAAAGATGAACATAATGAAGCTTTGAGTTTTGACATTCCATTGGCTGTGTGACTATAACCAAGTTATTTAAATTCTCTAACTCCCAGTTTGCTCACCTATAAAATTAACTGTGTGAATTAAATGAGATCATGCAAGCAAAGTATTTGTTTTATTTCCTGGTGTCATTACTATTGCTGTTGTAATGAAACCAGATCTTACATTCATAGAAGAAAATTGCCACCAATAGACTATGTGTTACAACTGTCAAAATCATAGCATGCATTTCACACAAAAGGGTAAAATGAAGGGAAACAAAAGGAAAAACAAACTGGGACCGCATTCAAATAAAAAGCTTCTGCATAGGAAAGGAAATGATCAACAAAACTAAAAGGAAGCCTACTGAACAGGAGAAGATATTTGCAAATGATATAGCTGGTAAAAGGTTAGTATGCAAAATATATAAGGAATTGATACAATTCAACACCCCAAAACCAAATAATCCAAATAAAAATGGGCAGAAGACATGAGAAGACATTTTCCCAAAGAAGACATACAGATGACCAATAGACACATGAAAAGATGCCCATCATCACTTATTATCAGGGAAATGCAAATCAAAACCATAATGAAATATCACCTCATGCCAGTCAGAATGGCTAAAAAATCAAAACCATAAGAAACAAGTGTTGACAAAGATGTGGGGGAAGAAAGGGACCCTCATGCATCATTGATGGAAATGCAGATTTGGTGCAGCAACTGTGGAAAATAGTATGGAGGTCATAAAAAATAAAAATAGAACTACCTAACAATTCAGTAATCATGCTGCTGAAGAACACAAAAACACTAATTTGAAAGGATATGTGCACCCCCATGCTTAGCGCAGCATTACTTACAATAGGCAAATTATGGAAGCAGCTCAAGTGTCCATCTATAGATGAATGGATAAAAAAGAGGTAGTAGATTTATACAATGGCATATTATTCATTATAAAAAAAACAACGAAATCTTGCTATTTGCAACAACATGGATAGAGTTAGAAAGTAAAACAAATATCATATGATTTCACTCGTATGTGGAATTTAAGAAACAAAACAAATAAAGGATAAAAAAGAGAAAGAGATAAACCAAGAAACAGACTCAACTTTAGAGAACAAATTGATTGCTTACCAGAGAGAAGTGGGTAGGAGGAAGGGTGAAATAGGTGAAGGCGATTAAAAACATACTTAACATGATGAGCACTGAGTAATGATGTATAGGATTGTTGAATACCTATATTATACACTTGAAATTAATATGACACTGTATGTTTACTGGAATTAAAATAAAAAACTTAATAAAATTTTGAAAAAGGGTAAAATGAAAAGAAACCTGTATTTTATATCTAAATTCATTAAGTATATTTGCATTTATTTATTTATTTATTTATTTATTTTTGTATATTTGCTTTTAAAACTGTTCTTGATATGCCTTATGTGTATGAGAAATTAAATATGATTATATTTGCTTATAAAGTATTTGTTTATAAAGTATATTTCACTAGGAGGTCATTTTGTGACCAGGGGTATATTTCATTCCCCTTGTTTATTTAAAAATGGGTCAATTTCTTTTTTCAAAAGATTTTTATTTACTTATTCATGAGAGACACAGAGGGAGAGGCAGAGACATAGGCAGAGGGAGAGGAAAGCTCCCTGTGGGGAGCCTGATTCAGGACTGGATCCCAGCACCCTGGGAACACAAGCTGAGCCAAAGGCAGATGCTCAACCAACTGAGCCACCAGGCATCCCAAAATGGATCAATTTCTATGTTTAATGCATTGAAATAGTTAGTCCTCATTTTCTGCTATTTGGGGAAGAGTGGCATTATTATCCTTATTTTATAGATGTAAAAACCAACATGCAGGTTATACAATGTGATTGCCATTACATTCCAGACTCAGTGGCAAAATAAAAATAGAGTTGAACTACTTTTTTCCCTTGATCTCACAAGCTTAGCTTATGTTGCTGCTATAAATATATATAAAAAAAGAGCATTAAGCAGTTTGTCCCAATGGAAACTAAGTGATGGGTTTTAAACATCTTCTGTGCCAACTAACCAAAACCTGAATTGACTTCTATTACATTATCAAATCATTTTTACAAAATGGGTCTGTTGGACTTTTTCACCTGTGAATGCTTCAGTCAGTGCCTTCTCAAAAGCAGCAGCAAGATGGCAAAAGGAAATATAAGTTGTCATGTTTAAAAATCAATTGAAATAACATTTCAACCTTCAGTTGCAGCAAATAAAACGAAATCCTGGTGATATCAGTGATAGTAATGTCGGTTGCTGCTTTTCTAATCAATTAAATGCATGATTCTTAAGGCCTGCCAAGTTTATATTTTGCTATCTGGATGTGCCCTTCCTCTGACCTTTCTTTTCTTTTCTATACTTCATTCTTATGCACCTGCTTCTTTCATGGCTTAGTTCCTCTTCTCACAGAGGAAATGTATCCCAAATTAATTTACACTTAGGTTACTTAAACATTTTCATACTAATGGAAGGCCAAGTAATGCTGGACCCAAAGAAATAAACCCCCTAATGGTGTGGGGGCACTATTCAGGCACTGCAGGACCTGGGTGGGAAGAATGCTTTTCTGCTGGCACGGTCTCTAGCCACCCCTGTATCATATCCACTTTCTTTCTCTCCCAGCCCGTTTCTGCCCTTCCCTGTTTCTGGGTAGATGAGTCTAGCTGTGATTCTGCAGGAATGCTCATTTGGTGAATGCCAACAATGTCATGAGGAATGAGAACTGGTTACTGGTTGGCTACTATTCTAGAAGTGTCACTGAAGTGCTAAGTTGGACAGAGTAGGGGGTGATGAAACCTGTCTGTGGATAGATGGAGAAGACTTGATGGATGATAGAAATGCAATGAAGTATTTGAGAGTAATATAAAGAGAAGCATGAGATAGGTGATGTGTTTGGAGGTTGTTCAAAGTCTGATGTGGTGAGATGTGAGGAGAAAGACAGGAATGACTGATTGGAATCAGATTGTGGAGAGCTTGGAATGCCACACCTAGGAATTTGGACTTGGGTCTGAAGGCAACGAGTCTCTGTAGAATTTCTCACCCCGTGTCTTCAGAGCCACCTGACTTCCTCATAGGAGCTCTGCACTGCCCCAATACAATGGGAAGAGCATAGTGGATGGAATTAGAATACTTTTGTTCAAAACCTCGTAAGGATCTTGGGCAAATCACTGAAATACAAAATTGGTGACCTAGTTCTTCTACTTAAAAAAATAGTGTTGTTGGGGATCCCTGGGTGGCTCAGTGGTTTAGCACCTGCCTTCAGCCCAGGGCGTGATCCTGGAGACCTGGGATGGAGTCCCACATCAGTCTCCCTGCATGGAGCCTGCTTGTCCCTCTGCCTCTCTCTCTCTCTCTCTCTCCTCTCTCTTATAAATAAATAAATAAATAAATAAATAAATAAATAAATAAATAAATCTTAAAAAAAATAGTGTTGCATGTTAGAGTTCAAGCTGTTAAATAGAGTGTGACAGGCACACTAGGTCTGGGCTTGGAATTAAGCCTTTTCACTACGGTGAGACCTAAGCAGAGCATTGGTGCTAGGGGAAGCTCTTTTGGTGGTAGAAAGACTAGGTAATCTAGAAGATACGGCAATAGGTACAAACCCAAATGTCATCTCTTCTGAAAGGCAATCTCAAAGTCAGTTATTTGTTGCTATCTCTTGTCTTTCAAAGCTTGTTCTGTATGGCTTTGCTATAGTAGCAGTCATTGTCTTATGCTGGTTTTAAATATGTGAATATTGTACTTTTAAAATGTTTTTTTGGGGGGGAGTAATGAAAACCACAGTGGAGAGTGTTAGGAAAAAAGGTATCATTTTGAGTCTACTGGGGTGGGAAGAGAAGGAAGTTGAGGACGTTAAAAGTTGGAAATGAACCTAAACCCAGGCAGGGACTTGAAAAAAGTAATTGAAAATCTAGGTCTTTTTTTTTCTTGTCAGATTCACTCCTCTCATTCTACAGACCAGTGTCTCTCCTTCCCTGTCCCCATTGAGACACATGGCAATTTACATGGGTTGCAGTTCTAATCACCCACAGAGACTACCTGGCTGAAACTGAATCTGTTTGAAATTCTCTGGAGAAGCACATCTGGTGGCTTGATCTCATTTCAGATGTCTGTCCCTGTCCAATACCCCGTGTCCTGGGGCATGGAGCCACATGATCCGTGTCTATCTGTATAGGACCAGTTCTCAGGATAGGGAAACCCAGGGCCTGGGCTGGACAGACACTCGGAAGGGTTTTCATTACATTGATTTTGTGCTTTTTCATGGCTAGAGACCATGTTCCATCGATATTTTTGTCACTAGCACTTTGAATACCATTTACAAATATCTGATAAGCATTGATACATTTTTGTTGAACAAATAAGTCATTCCTAAGATCAGAATTCTTTCCAACAGTTAGGAATACTTGTAGAGTTCTATACGTTTAAGATTATTTTCATAATCAACTCATTCTATCTTTTCAATAATCTTGTGAGTGATTAGATTTACAATTCATTTTGAGAGGAGGAAACTGAGACTCTAGACCATGGACTCTTAAGGAACACTAATTTGTTTGGAATCCTCAGTGTGTGCACACACATGGTTGTGTATGTAGCAACAAGAACAACAGCATTAATATGTACTGGGTACTTCATAGGTACCACACTCTGCACTAACCACTTATTTATCCTACCACCTTTCATCTTCACAACACACTCTGAGGCTGGTGCTTCTAGTATTCTCATTGTACAGACCAGGAAGCTGAGACTCAGAGAGGTTAAATGATTTAATTGGTCTCACACAGCTAATAACTGGCATGGCCAGAATTTAAACCTAAGTTGATTTGACACCAGAACCCAAACTTTAAACTGCTATTTTATGTTAGTGAGGGTATATATCCTCCAACCCAAATCAGTGTTTATGGCTACTGTCATATGTTCACAACCCCACCTGAGGAATCTAGGTCATTCCAGATGAAGGTTGGACCAACCATGCTTTTTATCGTGTAAGTAATGATCACAAGCACGATAGTGTCTGAGATTTCAGAAATGCTAAATTCTATAACAACAAGAGCAGATAATGTACTCAGAAAATAAAAAAAACATCCCAATTTTGGTCTAAAATTAGATTAATGACCTCTTTATTTTATTTGTTTGAACCCAAAATGCATGGATTTAGTTTCTGTTCATGACCAATTGGACATATGTAGGCTATCTGTTAATAGTGAGATGTTTCCCATGGAGGCAGTGATGATGATTCCAATTCTCCTTGAGTAAAGTTTTTGTTTTGTTTAGTTTGCTTTCTTTTGAAGTGATGGGGACAATTGGACTTTCTAGGTAATTCATTGAACTTCTAATTTCATTTATGAAATGCTAGCATACAGTGATAAAATAAATAAAAAAGAATATGTTGTGATCTTTAGACACAAGTTTGGAACAAAGATTTTTAAAATCATGCCCTTCTTTGCATGCTTTGTATTCAAATAATTATTTACAATCAACTTGTAAAGCCTTAAAAATAAGCAAAACATCTCATTTAGAGGTGAATACTAATATTATTTGTCAGCTGACTACTGATTATCCTTTGATGAAGAAGAAAAGATTACATTGCTATCTCATAATGATAATTAAATAAAGTCTGTGGAGTCCAGTCTTCAAAAGCTTCTGTGGAGTAAAGGTAGGAAAGTTTACAAGAAAATGCAAATATTTAAAAGGCATTTTGACCATTTTCCCCAGGAAATAAGACAGTAACTATGGAGTAGAGAACATAAACAATGATAAAATAATCATTTGTTTGCCCTGATCACTTGTTTGCTTTTAGTAATTTTTAAAAGATTTATGAGTCTCTATCTTTGTACTTCAGTGACAAGTAGATTCATTATGATCATTAGTTTCCTGTGGTGTTGTTCTATCAGGTATATTTTCATCAGGACTGCTGGTGAAATTATCAACCATAATATTAAGATTAGAATAAACAAGAGATTCTTTCCTTATATAATCAATTCAAATTTTCATTTCATTAACGTGTAAGACGGCAATGTCACTAAATTGCTATTTAGACTATTACCAGTCTGTGTTAATCATCTTAATTTATCAAGATTTGTTTTAACCTTTGCTATAAAGCCTTGCAAATATAGATGATCATTATCAATTTTTAGGTAAAAACGAAACTAATACTTTGTGCCAGGGTTATTGTATCACAGTCTGTTCGTAGCAAAAGGGGAAGTTCTTGAAGTCCCTTTTCGCGATGTGTGTCTTGGACCAAAGTCCAACCAACATATACATTTATATCTGTATGTAACTTTGTAATAAAAGCTCTGATAAAGTGCTATGCTATATAATGAAATCGAATTCTGGAAGGAACCTGGGCTTTGGATATAGAAGACTTGAGTTGAATATTGGCTCTGCCCATTACAAGTCAAACAACTTTGGCTAATTTAAGCTCTCTCAGTCACTTTTCTCATCTGTGCAATGAGATAACAACATCTGTCTTGTAGGTGCTCAAAAAATGGCAGCACATGTAACTTACCATTTAAACATAATAGCTAAAGGGAATGTGTACTGGAGTTTTTTTTTTCTATGTGGTTTTGAGGTCCATCAGACATTTTATTTCCCTACATGTGAGCAATTCAGTGCAAAGGCTCTGATTTTTTTGCAGGATTAGTATACTACTGTCATCCTGCCACCTTGGTTCATCAGTCAAAAAGAATGAAATTGAAATGTTAAGTTTTTTGATGCCATAATATTAATTATAAGTCTCCATTTCAGTGTACACTCAGCCATGAAAAATTGGAGGTGAGTTGTCATACAATATTTTCTTTGGTTTGTTGTTAGTACGAACCCTATTACCTTAACACACTATCAAATATTTTATGGAGAAATAAATGAATACATAAGGGTGTGGGTGGCAGAGTCTTAATGTAGGTACTGGGTCCATCTGGTGAAATGTTTCATCCAAACCTTCCTTGGAAGCCATTAAGCTCCATGGGGAGAGGGGCTTTCTAGCCAAAATGATTAATTAGTGTCCTGTGAAGCCTAAAGCTGTTTTACTGTTTCTCTGGGCTTCCTCCCACAATTTTACCCATGTCGTCTGATTGGTCAGTGGTTATAATGTGTCGTACTTTATGATAGTTAAGTAATCATGTTTAGAGATATGTGTAACAGATAAAAACTCTAAATGTCTTTACAAGGAAGGTCTCTTTAGTGGATCCTGCCTCCCTGTGCCTTTTTTTTTTGGACAGAATGAAAAAGTTTTTTTTTTTTTTTTTTTAAGATTTACCTATTTATTTCAGAGAGGGAGAGAGACAGAGAGAGAGAGAGAGAGAGAGAAAGGAGAGGCAGAGGTAGAGAGAGAGAATCCTCAAGCAACTCCCTGCTGAGCATGGAGCCCAACATGGGGTTCAATCCCAGAACCCTGAGGTCATGACCTGAGGTGAAATCAAGAGCTGGCCGCTTAACTGACTGAGCTACCCAGGTGTCCCTGGACAGGATGAAGTTTTGCATTCATCCTGCAGCCTGGCATTGAAATGTCTGTAAGCCAGGAAATCAGGCATAATAGTAGAGACAAAAGATAATGTTGATTTATAATCATATTTTTTCCCTTTACAACTATTTTATTTTATTTTATTTTATTTAATTTTTATTTATTTATGATAGTCACACAGAGAGAGCGAGAGAGCCAGAGACACAGGCAGAGGGAGAAGCAGGCTCCATGCAGGGAGCCCGACGTGGGATTTGATCCCGGGTCTCCAGGATCGCACCCTGGGCCAAAGGCAGGCGCTAAACCGCTGCGCCACCCAGGGTTCCTTTTTACAACTATTTTAAATATGAATGTTTGTTGAAGGCATTCAAAAGATATTTGAAAGTGTTCATTCATTAAAAAAAAAAAAATGAGTGTCTACTATGTGCTAAGCCCCCAGGCTGGGCCCTGTTAATGATATTGATTTTGTTCTCAAATGCAATAAAAATACATAATTATGTAATAATAATAATAATACACAATAAGGTATAGAGTTTTATATGTCATAAAAGAAGCAGAGAAAGTGCTCTAAGAGTTCATGGACAAAATACTACACACCATGCTGGGCACATGGTTGGGGGATATTCAATAAAATTTAGTTTCTTTCTCTTCCTTTTACTAGTGAGAAGGATTACTTGGTGCGCATTATTTGTGCATGGTTGTGCACATGTATGTATACATATGTAAAGGAGCAATGAAATACTTTATAAAAAACTGATCTACTGGATCTGGATTTTAGAAGATGGCAGGTAGAAGACATTGTAGGCAGAGGGCATAGCACATACCAAGACACAGAAGCAGGAGATTGCATGAGGGAAAATCTGCTTGTTTGGTTTCTTGGAGCACAGCATTTGTGGTGGGAGTTGTGAAGAATAAAGTCAGAAGGAAGTCGAAGGATTGTGGCAGTGTTAAGGGAAGTGCTCCCTGGATCACCTTACAATAGCATCTATTCTGGTAATATTTGTACGTTTGTATGTCTGAGAAAAGTTTCTATACAGGTTAAGGGCTTATGCATTAAAAAAAGGCAGTTTCTAATTTTTGTTTGCCAAAAATCCAGGGTCCCATATGCCTGGTGAAAACCCATAAAACATTTAACAAGCTTGATGTCAACATCACTGGGCAATTCCTTCTGAGACATGGATGCTGACCCTTGTATCAGTCAGGATAAGTTATGTTATGCTGCAGTGACAAAACTTTCAGTCTCCCTGGCCTGATCTGCTATCGTTTCTTTCTCACTTACACAAAGTGTGTAGTCCTACAAGAGTGGACCTAACCTTCCAGATTGCTTTGACGTCATTGAAATATTCTCCCATGGCTTCCATAGCATGGAATGAGCAAGTTGGACAATGAAGCACCAGTAATTAACTGTCTCCATGTGGACACATGTCGCAAGTCACTTCGACCTAAATTTGATTAGCGAAAGCAAATCATTTGGTCCTGTCTATCGTTCTTTCATGCTGTTTATTTCTGGAAGGTATGGACTTCATTTTGTTTATAGTTTTCCCCCATTGCCTAGCAAATGGTAAGCATTCAATACATCCTTTTCTTTTTCTTTTCTTTTTACCATTCCATTACATAAATACTTCATAATCAATATGAGTATTAAAATAACACAAAGGTGAATAAAATGGAAAGTGAAAGTGGTCCTTCTCAAAATGTTTTAAGAATAAGTTACTGCAAGATCAATTTTGGATTCTTTAGAAAAACATATATGATCTTTTACTCTCTGGCCCCAATTTATCTTTTCAGCTCATTTTTCAACATTCACCCACGTGGATTCTTTTCTATTAAATACATTTTCAAATGTGTATTTTCACACTATTTGGCCCTTTGCTCTTTTCTTTCTTTCTTTTTTTTTTTTATTGTAGTAAAACGCACACAACAGAAAATTAGCTATCTTACTCATTTTTAAGTGTATGGCTTGTTATTTTCTTTGCCTGAAATACTCATTCACTTTTTCTATACTTGTCAAACTTCCTTTGGGAAGAATCTGAAACTCTTCCTCTCTTTTTTCTCTAAGTTTTATTTATTTAAGTAATCTCTACTCCCATCGTGGGCCTTGAGCTCACGACCCTGAGACCAAGAGCCGCACCTCTCCCGACTAGCCAACCAGGCATCCCTAAAACTCTTCTTGATGGTCCTAATCCCCTCCATGCTCTCGTAACACTTCATACAGAACTCTGTTCTTATCTGTTGCAGTTCTCATCCCATGGGTTTCTACAAGACAGGGAGTGTCTCATTCATCTTAAATATCCAGTACCCATCCCACGGATTGGTGCAGAGGAAATGCTCCATCCACTGACCACCCTTTCCTTGTATCTTCAATATTTCTCTCTTTATTTACCACTTCCCATCAGCTCATATAGACACTCCATGCTTGCCAGTTCTGCAAAAAGTCCTCCCTTGATTTTCTAGACAGTTTTGGCTCTTTCCTCTGCTTTGCGCCCAAAGTTTTGTAAGAATTGCCCACATTTGTGGTCCCATTTCTCATTTCTCATTCAAACTTTGACACCCTGTTACTTGGTTTATGCTTTTAAACCTCTCAGAAATGATCTGGAGGATTTCATAAATAATCTAAACCCCACAACCAACAGTAATGTTTCTGTTCTTATTTTAAATGAACCATCCATTATATTTTTTAAAAATTGAATTAAAGGAATATTTGTGCATGGTACCATAGTTCTCTATCCTATTCCTTCCTTTCCAGCTCTATTTCTTTTTTCAAAAGGGGACTTCAAATTTTTCCACAATTTTTTCTAGGGATAACTTCTGTATCTAAAAATAATATGCATAAAATGCTATTTCTTGTTGCATAATTTAGAAATATAATCAACTAAATTTCTCTAGTACATATGTATATTTAGCTCTTCTACTTTCCAATTCTTCTCATATTTCTCTCAAAGTAGTTATATTTTTATTTTTGGTTATGTTATTTTTTGGTTCTTTGTTACTTTTGTAACTTTAGGAAATATACACTTACTTGTTGTTCCATCCACAATAGTTATTCCTTACTCCTACTTTGTTGTACATTAATTTTTTCTTAGTTTCCTTTCTACTTGCCAACTTTTGACACATATACTTTTAGTTTTTCTATGTCACATTGTGTGAAATGGACCTTTTCATTTATGCCTCCTTGTACACTTGTGAGACTAATGGAATTTCTTGCATATATATATATATATATATATATATATATATATATAATTTCTAGGTTTTCTTCTTATTTTGCATAAACACCTACCTCCAACTGTAGCCAATATTGTTCTCCAAAGTGATTAAACCATTTTTCACTTCCAACATAACATGAGAATTCTCATTTCTTTGTAGCCTTACCTTACCATTAATTTTTGCCATAATGAAGAGTGTATAATAATATCATTGTCTCAATTAAATTTTGATTATTCCGAAATTTGTAGGCATCCTTTGTCCATTTTTTCTCCTTTCCCATTCTCTTTGACCTTGTATTTTTATACCTTAAAAAATCCTTTTACTGTCATTTTTGGTAGTGATTTGGGAAGAAACTGAAATTATGTGTTAGATCTACCATTTTTTACTGGAAATATTCTTGGTTAATTTTATTTCAATGTGATGTCAGCTCTCTAGATGCACAGGATTCTGTTTACCAAGGACTACTTGTCCATGACATAATCTCATCCACTTCATGCTTACATTGAATCTACTATGATCTAAAAATTGAGAATTTTCCATGAGTATGCTTGCTCCGCTGGTGTTTTCTCCTTTATAACGCAAAGGATTAGATTTGATATTTTTTTCTAATATTTTGCAGGTCAACAGATCCATTAATCTTTAATTCTCTCTGAAATTCAGGGGGAGCAAAATAAAAAACATAAACTATCTTTACTTTGACAAAGATCACTAATAATCACTAATGACTTCCATATCCAATGACTTTTTCTAAGTTTTCATAATTTCTGTCCCCTTCACAGCATTTGATAGTGTTTACTGTTTTATCTTTAAAATTCTCTCATCTTTTCTGTGACACAGAAAACATGGACAAATAACATACCTATTCATTCGGTTATTTATTCACTTCATGTATCAAGTGTCCTCTGCATGCCAGGAAAGCATCTTGATTTAGCTGAGGCAATATTTTGTCCCTCTGATTGCTCAGTATCCTTTTTGTTTTGGTGATTTGTTGAATTATTCAGAAATAGAGCAAAACTTTTTCTGAACCATACATACGATCTGTATACAGATTTCAGGATTGGTATTTAGAGCCACTTCCTTAACTTTCAAATCCTTGATGCTTATGAAATGCTGGGATTTAGACAAAAGTCCAGCCTGAGGAAACATTGCTGGCAAGTTACAACACAAGAAGAAATAACATCTAAATGTAATGTGTTGAGCTTATAAAAACAAAAAAATAAAAACAGAATAGACAAAAAGAAAACTAAGGTTTATGTGAAATCAGGAAAAATGAACTAATATGAACTGTTTGCAAGTGTATCTAATATTTAGATAACTTGATTGAGTTAAGTAATAGCTTATTATTATAGTGGCTTACTATTTAGCTATTACTCGTAATAGCTGTATTCAACTTTGTTTCTTTAGGAATGGAGAGTTTGGTAGTGAGAAAAGAGAATAATCAGGGTAGAGGGAACAGGCATTTGCATAGTAGAAGAATCTTATGGACAGTATTCAAAATGGAGCAGAAGACATTTGTGCTTTAGATGCCCAGGGGACCTGCAATTGCTCCACGTGCCATTCCTGGACCATGGCAATTTCCCTTTGGTACTACAAGAATAGCATTTATGAGGAAAATGGAGTTGATAAACAGCCTGAAATGGAGACAAAAAAATCTGCACTCTAAAGATGAACCTCTGGCAATTGACAACCGAGAGCTGTCATGTTGTTGTGACAGACAAAATGGACTCGAGTCAGTCTTTGGACTGGGCACAATGTGATTGAAAAACAGGCAAGGTCAACTGAAGAAGATTTATCCTGACATTTCTGAATGCCTCCTGGAAGTCTGGTAGAACTTTCTAGTCTTATATTCCACTGCTCTTATGCTTCATTGCTCTGGCCAAACTGGGCAATAAAACTGGTAGCTTTGCTCTTGATGTGAAGGTCTGAAAATTTTAGATCCTTCTTTCTGTTAAATTTACCAGCATATTAATGTTTTTATATTTTTAGGAAATTAGAGTAAACTTAAAAGTAATTGTAGTTTCGTGTCTCTGTCATTTTCTGGATGATAATTTGTCTTTGTTTGCTAACTCTTCCTCTTGGATTTCAAGAATTAGTTACTTATTCATTATTATCATTGACATTTCCTGTGCTTTCATTTGTTTCTTTACCACTGACTGTTTCCTCAATTTCATTATTATCAAACAGCCCTTCTGTGATAGACTGCTGTTCCCCATCTTCATATTGATTAATTTCATTTTCACATGCATCATTCTGATTTCCAACATCTTCAGAGCAGTCTTCAGAAGATGAGTCATTTGCAAAGACAGATTTTCATTAGTGGAGTCATCCTCAGAGTCAGAATGTGATGGTCTGTTCGCAGGAATATTGTTTGCTCCTCTGTGTCTTTCATTATCTCTTGGAAGGGATGTGCCTGATGTACTTGCTTAGTCATTATCCAAGTAATTAAAATCAAATGTACTTATTTTGTAGATTAAACAAGAACATTCTTTATTATGATTGTTTGCAATTGAAGCTTCAGGGACACTTTAGGCTAGATATTACATTAAATATTATTTTCCATTTAAATTAAAACATTTAATCAGAAATTCTGAAAAGCAAGATATGTAAGCTAATGCCTCATATGTGAAATTCATGAAGATGCAGTTCCACTATAATATTCTTTTGTGAAGTTGACATGCAACAAATAAAAAGTTTAAGAGATTACCAACAGTGATTATAGATTCTGGTCATTGGCAATGTTACTCTTCTGTATGTGTGCGTGTGTGCATGTGCATGTGCACGCGCACATAAATTGTCAAATAGATTATAAACTCTTTAAAACTGGTATTCTTTAAATTTTTGATGAATTTCCCCCCACTATAAGAGGGGGCAGTAAGTAAGGACATTTTAATTAATTCATTAAAATTCCTATGTAAAAATGGGGCATTTGGTAACTAAGTTCATATGTTAGGTATCAGTATTGGAAGGAAACAAGAAGAGAAATTACCTTGTATACTCCAGAGCTAGGAAGTCTTATGAAGTCTACAATGTGTGTCTGACTTCTTGTATCAGGTGATCAGGGGAGTTCACGGCTGAGCACTCTGGAGATCATACAAAAACATATTTTAAGAGCAAGGAAAGTTTAGGGGTCAGTTAGAGAAAGGCAAAGGGGCCTGGTACTCTGCAGATAACATGAGGAAAGACTTGTCCATATTTAAAGTAGGTTGGCAATGATCATTATCTGAAGAATTGGAAGAGGCAGAAGAAGTAAGATGATGAATTTGTATATGCAGGTCCTGCTGAGCTGTTCTCCTGCCACTGCCTTTGAGACAGTGAACCCCCTTGGCCGGACATAAAGAAAGTGGGACTACTAAGGATTCTGCCTTCTTAAGTGAATCAGAATAAGAGAGGGCAAAAAGAGAGTTGAGAAAGTGTACGATTTCACTGGAATTGGCATAAAAGGAAACACTATAGAGATGTGTCCACTGCACTGTCATGCGGTGAGGGTTAGGCCAAGAACCCTTCAGGTCTGCCAGTTGCAAGGAAGGAAAGTAGTGTTGTTTCAGAGGAACTGCTGCAAGGTATCACTGCTTGGAGTTGAGACAACCTGAAGCAAGCCCAAATTTGAGCCTACTGAGAAGATGGGTAAACCCCGAGTCTCAGCCTTCAGCCCTATGAACACCAGAAGTCCTACAGGTCTGGCAGCTATGAGGAGGGGAGTTTCAGCTAGTGTTTGAAAAAGTGCTGTTAGAGGAGGATATTGTAGATGCCTAGGAAATGAGCCCAGCACAGATGTGTCAAGCCAAGTGTCCTGGGTTAAGCTGCTACAACAAAATTCCCATAGACTAAGCAGTTTAAACAATAGTCATTTCTCATAGATCTGAAGGCTAGAATTCCAAGGTAAGGATGTAGCACATTGACTTCCGGTCAGGGCTCTCCTCCTGGCTGGTAAACAACTACCTCCTCACTGTGTGCATCCTCACATGGCAGAGAGAGAGAGAGAGAGAGAGAGAGAGAGAGAGAGGCAGCACAACACTCTCAGTTTCTTTTATAAGGGCCCTAATCCCATCATGAGGGCTTCACTCTCATGACCCATGACCTCCTAAAGGCTCTACCTTCAAATACCATCATGTTGGGGATCAGGGTTTCAACGTAGGAATTTTGAGGGGGGCACAAACATTCCTCCTCAGGTAATGTGTCTTTTGATTGGCAGTTGTGGAAGGATTTATTTAATGGAGAAGAGTTTCTGTAACCCCCAGAAAGGAAATATACTCACTCTTTCCTCTCCTGGGGCAGATAGAAACAGTAGACCTTATTTCTAGAGCCTGGTTTGGTCATACAATGTCTGAGAAGTTGGGCTTGGCACCTCATGCCATGGGTGGGATGGGGTCCTGACACTGCTCAGATCTGGTGCTAACTAGGTAACAGAAAGCCAGTGTAAACTTGAAACTCACAGTGCTTTGGTGGCCCTATTTGATGCTGATGACTCATTTCTGACTCATCTGTTGGATTTGTGTCCATATGATAGAACATTTTAGGGTTTCATTTGCTTTTTGAAACTAATTCCTTTTTCTAGTTAATTTCCTTTTGTGCTATTCACTAGATTTATTCCTTCAGTCCTTGTGTGTCTCTGTGTGTGTCCGTGTATGTATGTGTGTCCGTGTGCATTTGGACTGGACAAAATGGAGCAAAATGGAGCAGAATATGTATTATGGTGCATACGTGCAGCATAATACATATTTCAAAAGATGTTAAAAGTTCTTTTAGAACTATACTATCTGAGGTTTTGTATTTAGATTTTAAGGAAACCTCTTTAAACTATAATTCTCCTATGCATAATAATTTCATGCCTATCACACAGCTCAGACCATGTATAAGTTTATTTGGAGTTATTTTACTTTAATAGTAGACAAAAGCAGAACAAATATTTTTGCTGTTACATCAAGTTCGACATCAAGTTCGATACCTTTTCTCTTCTGTAAGCAAGTTAAATTTATCAGAATAATTTATGAGTGGCCATCGGAGGAACATGGGTTGCCTTGTTTCTATTGTTAATGTGTGATTCCATTGTTCATTAATGAGAAAAATGAAGTTCACAAGACAAAAGTCAATACCCAAGTTCTGCATGGAGACTATTAAAATAAGTAGGAAAAGTTGAGAAATATTCCAAAGAATATTCTCCATATGACCCAGACATGCACTTAAAATCTTTTTAAGCTGATTTGCTTCAAATTATACTAATTTTGGAATATAAAAAGGGAAATTCAGGGAAAATTGGAAAAATTAAAATCAGCCACTGCTATAATATTATTTCCTTACCTCCATTCTTACTCATTTTACAATAAAATTTCAAACATATATACTGGTAAAATACTACCTCTTTGTTTTTAAAAATTACACAGAACTGATAATAAAGCACTAGTTTTATCACCCGTCCCTCCTCACCATCTATTAAAGGCTGTGTTCTTTGTTTCAAGGTCTTGTTGAAATAAAACAGAATGAAATTAGTGACCTTCATACTGACTTCCCTAACCAGCTTCTGGCAACCGACCCAGCCCTCAGTCTGTCAATAGCTTGTGCAGTTTCAGGTTTCATTTGAAAAAAAGAAAAAGATTCTAGTTCCTTTCCATAAACATCATATTTCAGTTGTTTCTTTAAAAAAACACTGATTACAATTTACACATGTTACATACTAATAAAGACCTATTTTGTTGATAGGCTTTCTGCAAAAGTAGGACTCAATTGGGAATGTTTTATTTGAGGCATATGGAGAAAGCTGCAATAGTGAAGCAAAATATTTATAATTCTTCCCTGTTTGGTTTTGATTTGTCAATCTTTTCTCTTCTTTACATAAAACAACATCTTGCATACAAACTGTTTGAAAGTTGAAATAGTGGCATTCCAAATGTAGTCAGAGGGAGGAAATTATAGTTAAATCCAGGGAAAAAAGTAGGTAAGAGAGAAAAATGCTCTCAGCTCAGATTTGGAAGTATGGGAAGAGCTTCAAGGCATTAAAAGATGAAGAACTGCAGTTCCTGCACGTGAGAACACTGAGACGTTACACACACAGTGTGATCTGTACCTTTTAATCTTGTCCTAAATTTAAGCCAGTTTGTTCAGTACCTTATTGCATCTTTTCCTCCTTCTTGCTGTTTCATTACATTCTTCTTCTTTTTTTTAAAGGTTTTATTTATTTATTCATGAGAGACACAGAGAAAGAGAGAGAGGCAAAGACATAGGCGGAGGGAGAAGCAGGCTCCTTGAGGGAGCCCAACATGGGACTCGATCCTGGGACTCCGGGATCACACCCTGAGCTGAAGGCAGACGCTCAACCGCTGAACTACCAGGCATCCCTCATTACATTCTTTTTAAAAAGAGTTCCTGTTCTCATGTTTCTCCTTGTTTTCTCTATTTTCTGTCCGGATTCAACAGAAAAACATTGAGACATTTGTCCATTTCAAAGATACATTCCGTTGTTCCTGCTGAACACTTGTCAGAAATTCTTGCCGTCGCATCCCATGTAGGTCTTCCCCAGAATCAGAAGCTATTTCATTTCAGCAAATACCAACAAATTGTGCCTACTTTCCAATTGTGGATTTTCTATTAGTGAAATCCTCAGGGTAGGACACATTTCCTCAAAGTCAGATTTCCTGAAGTCACAAACATTTTATTATTTCCTTTAATCTTTCATGACTTTGCATTTCAACCCCTGTAATATTTATTATCCCTGGATCCTAGATGTTTTCTCATTGTGACCTTAAAATTGCTTATCATCCAGGCTCATTTCCTTGTGTTTGGTCCAAAATAGTCTCATATTGCCATGGTTCTGTGCCCTCTCAACATCTGTGACATCAGAGGTTAGAATTTTAGTCCAACGGAAAAATACATCTCCAGGATTATTTCTAATATTTCATATATGTATATATTTGTATTATACTTGAAGGGATTCTTGAGTTTTAATTTGTTTCATGTAAAGAAAATTCTGTTTTAGGCCTGTCTACCATGGTAGGAGGGAGAGTGAAATATGTGTTTCTCAAAAACCAGTGACTATTATGTCTTTGAGAGAGTTTCTTCTGTATCGTAGGCAAACTATCATAGTTACTATTTTGAAAGGCAGTGCGAAGATAGAAAAAGATTGCCTTTATTTATTTATTTTCTAGATTCTACAGTCTGTCTGCTATGTACACTGGTCTAAATTTTTCCAATCTTCTCTCAAAGTTGGAAATGTCTTTGCCATTTAAAATACACTACCAGGATAAAGGGTCATCCCAAGATATTTTTGATACTTTCAAAAATATTTTTCCACACATCTTTCCACCAGTTATCCCCCTGAGGCAAAGATAGTCTTAGTCTATTTAGAATAGTCCGTTTAGAAATACCGTCTCCAGGGGATCCCTGGGTAGCTCAGCGGTTTAGCACCTGCCTTCGGCCCAGGGTATGATCCTGGGGACCCGGGATCGAGTCCCATGTCGGGCTCCCTGCGTGGAGCCTGCTTCTCCCTCGGCCTGTGTCTCTGCCTCTCTCTCTCTTTCTCTGTCTCTCATGAATAAATAAATAAAATCTTAAAAAAAAAAAAAAAAGAAATACCCTCTCGGGACTCTTTTTCCCCCAAAACTGATAAATGCCAGAAGCCACGAGACCAAAGATCTTATTGATGAACAGCAGTGAGAAAGAACTGGCTTTGGAATTTGAGAGTCCTGGGTTCAGAAGGTAGCTTGAGCTTGGCACCTTTGGGCAACTTGCTGAACTTTGCTGAGCTTCACTTTATTCATGCGATAAATGGGATAGTAACACCCATGGTGAGGATTACATAGTATATAATGAACATAAAGCTCTCATTGGACTTCAGTGGATGGTCACTGTGATGCTAATAAAATCGTTGTTTTTTTATTTAAAGTCTTATTAGATGGTGCCCTTTGGGATTCACATTCTTGAAGTGTTAAAGAAAAACCATGTCCTGTGTCTTATCTCGAAGTCTCTTCTTATGATATCAGCATCACTGAGCAAGAATGGGAACCACAGTGTTTTCTGCCGCTTTTATTGAGAATAGGATGTGCCTGTTGAGGTTTACTCCATGGTAACTTAAAGTGACTTGAAATCTCAAAGATTCATAGACTGCCTGAGGATTTTGCACAGCAAATTGAATTGGCCTTAGGAACCCTGACCTACTTCTTGCATAAATCTCCATAGGACTAAGGTCACGTGGTAAAGTTGACTGATTATGCTCTTTGGAGCCAGTGATATTTGGGTTCCGATCCTGGTTCTGCCACTGATACCGCTGTGCTGTCTTGGGTAGTTTGTCTTGTCCTCCCAGAGCTCCCCTTTCCTTATCTGCAAAATGGTGCTAATCATATTTCCTGTCCAGGGTGCCACTGGGTGAAATTGTGTATGAGTAGCCCCCAGAGGAGGTTGCTGGGATTTGAAACATAAATGGCCTCAAAAAAGAGTGAAAAGAAAAAAAAAAAACAAAAAACGTTGGGTTTGAGTTTTTTAAAACCTTAATTTTGCCACCACCTCACTAGGTGACAAGGAAGGTGATTTAACCTTGATCTCTAAATTGATGTGTTGGAATTAAGCCTCTTTTTAAAGGCATCACCATTTCTTGGGAAACATATCACACGGATGTAGAGGAGTTCAGTGAAATTCCAGACAATTTTTTTTTCACAAATTGCCTTTTGGTGCCACTTTCAGAGAAAGAGGAAGAGAGTTGCAGGTGAGATACATCCTACTGTTTAGTGGTTCTTTTGTCCTTTTGACGTGTGAGGAACGTGGGGGCAATTGTTGGGTCTGTGCCCAAACTCCTGGAAGGCAGAGTGAAGGGTTAATGACAATTCCTTCCCCCTAAAGTTTTTTTTTGTTTTGTTTTGTTTTCCCCCAAAACCTAGGAATAATTCAAACTTGAAAGAAATATTCCCGACTGCTGCAGGCTGCCGTGCATTCTGAGAGTTAAGTGGGGTGAGTCAGGGTCTCTGAAAACATAACTCCCCGGGCAGACAGCAGACAGCAACTGGCCGTTTGGGAGGTGCACCCCAAGCTGGGATTTAACCCCGAATCTTGTGTAAATGCTATTCAAGAAAAGAAAGGTTAAGACGTGTGTTTTACAACGGGAACGTGACACTCTTCTCTCACTAAGAATGTTTGTTGTGTTTGACTCGCGTTTCCCTTTCGGAGCCCGAGAGGTGCATTTCCAGATTAATCTGCAGCATATTAATTGTATGGGGAGTTTGTGTCTCGCAAGGCTATAGGAAATAATGAGCAGATAAGAAAGACCTAATGGCAGCCTGGGCGCGTGGAAGTCCATGACACATTTATCTGCATAAGAATGCTCTCCTGACTTCTGAGGAGTCGTAAAGACAAATAAAGGGACACACTGGATTGAATGACAGAGGCAAGGTAGTGCCCCCTGAAGGCCCCCTGGACCGCCCCGGCCTGAAGGCTGTGACAGGCAGGAGCTGCATGCACTTGTGCTGTCACGGCCTCAGCCATTGTCACTGTCAGAATGGGGCACATTCATTATTCAGGTACAAAACTATAATTAAGAACATTGGCCAAGAAAGGGGGAGGGGAATGGGACGGTTCAGGGAGTTGGAAGCCGGATCAAGAGCAGTTCTCCTCTAGGTCACTGGTTCAAACTTGGCCCGTATTGGTAATGACGGACAGTCATTAATATATGATGGCTGTTTGATGGCCTCGATGAGTGGGTGCCCATATCAGGAAAGTCACCATTGTAATTGGCATTAATTGGCACTTCTGTTGGCAGCGTCAGCGGAGAGGCTGCAGATTGAATGGGCTCCAGCGAGTGAATTATCCTCTGATCCTGAGAAGTGGGCCTCCCAGGGCCGCGCCGTGCAGGTGCAGGTGCACGGTGCACGGTGCACGGTGCACGGTGCACGGGAAGGCGGCTGCCCTCCCCGCCGCTGGGCTCTGCGAGCAGGGGGCAGCAGTTCCGAGTGTGCTCGCTTTGGCACCTTGCTTGACGAGCCCCGAATCTGCTTAAAATCCAGCCTCACCGAAAGGAACAACGGGCCCATGAAAAGCCCAGAGTGTGAGATAACGAGGGGGTACCTCCAGGGCATCATCCTTCCCCGGTTTGTTGCCTGCTAAGCCACACTTGGGTCAGAGAGCCAGGCAGCTCGCTCTGTGATCTGTGGCAAGGACTGGTTGTGACTTATGTTTAAGCCCCACCCCCACCCCTCCAAAACCCAAACCCCAAATCATACTCTTTTTGGAAATGAAAAAGCAAAAGGCTCTCTTAATGGCCTGCAGTAAAACATTGTTGAACAAGCCACCATGTTGACTTTTTATAGTGGAAAATTAAAGGTCCCCTGTAATCATTTTTTGCTCTTCATTGATTTAAGGACCCAGTCGAATAATAATTTAGACTCAACTTTTCATCTCTGCATAGATTCATGATTTGTAAGCTGTTTCTGGCAACTGTCTCTGTAATACCAATGAAATTTCTTCTTATTCATCTCACTTTTTGGCTCAGCTCTCTCATAATTAGCTTCTAGGTCAAAGTAGCAAGTATTTAAGACTAAATTTCTGTGGATATCAACTCCTAAAGGACATTCCACGGCAATAGTACCAGTCCCAATTTCCTTCGCATTCTTCATTTATCTCCTATTTCTTCTGAAGGTATTTAGACAATGTGTTTTCTGAAAAATGAAACATCACAAAGAAATCCACTTATTTGTACTTTGAACGGCTATTGTTTTCAGGTTTCGAAAAAGCAGATTGCTAAAACTCCAGTGAACAAAAAATAAAAACAGAAGAATGTTTAAAGAAGAGCAAACAGTGTAATGGGTATCTTTTTTTTTTTTGAGTTGTTATTTAATTAGAAGAAAAGCCATTTGTGTGGTTTAAAAATATCTACAAACTCAGAGCACTTTTTCTTTCAAGAGAAAAAGTGATGTCTAAAAATACTTATATTTTTATTGGAATGAGTTTTACACGATTTAATTTTTGAGGTGGTTTGGACTTATAAATGAAAACATCTCATTTCCTCCACATTTTCTTTTCTAAGTTTTCTCCTGCAAAACCCAGTAATTTTCTGGCTTTTTATCGTTGCAGAATAAATGTGGACGTTTTCCTATAGGTGGCGCTCTTGCACACATCTTACTTAAGGAAACGTCCCTCTGTATAGAATGAGTTTGGCAGGCAAGTTTAATGGAAGCTGCTTAATAGTATACATTATATATCATAAATTCTACTTAATGATTCTGCCCAGATAAAGAGCCATGAGCCCATTCTTCAATGATTGATATGCTTGTTTCATCCAAATTACCACCATTTGGTATATTATGACTTTTATTAGCAATCCAAGAATTTTAACAAGTAGATCATGGCTCGTCCACATTAAAGTGTGAGAGAAATTTGGACCTTTCCGTTTTCTCCCCAACTGCAGAGATGGCACCATTTATGTTTCCCATTTTCAGAATAAAAATTTCAAGACATGATCAAAGGAAGGTGGACAGCATACTAAAAAAGCAAGTTCACTCTCTTGGAAGAAAGAGATGGATGCAAGGGTCCTATGCTGATCCAGAGTAAGGAAGTGTTTACAATCAAAATGCTGCCCAATGATTTGACAAGAGTCAGTAAGTGAGAAAAACATTACACACTACACATACTATCATTTATTTTAGGTGGAGGAAAGATACCTTGAAATTTTCATTTTTGGTAAAGAGATGGATTGGATTAAGAAAGAGGAGGTCGTGGGGATCTGCATGGGTCTTTCAAGATGCGGCAGGAAGAAAAAGAGAAAAGTAAGGAGAGGAGGGTGTGGAAAGAGAAACAAGACTTTTTTCATAAGGAGTGAGTGGATTGGACTTTTGCTAGGATGGAAGACTCCTTCCTCGGTGTTAAAGATCTTCTCTAACTACAAGGGATTGCTGGTCTTCTTCCCAGAAAGACCTTGTAATCAGATTCACATCTAGTTTCCAGGACTGATATTTTGTTAATTGGTTAAATCTGTACTTTGGTTTAGCCACACACAAATATCCCACGTACAAAGTATCTCAAAGAAGATGCTTAGGAAAATACATCATTCCCATTCTGTAAATCTTTTCATGCTATTTTGGAAAATTTTGGGAAAAATTAATTCTCTCTGATCCATACATATATCACTTTAGTACAGTAAGAATGTACAAAACCCTCTTTCTGCTTGACGTTTCGTACTCAGAGAGATCTCCTTGATTTTTTTTTCTAAAGCCTTTACATAACAAGTTAAAAATAACCTTCCTTGATGATTTAGTGGCATGAACTGAGATTAGAACTTCAAAGACAGTTGCACACAAGATGCACTTATTGTTCTTGTGGTCCCTTTAAATATTCTAAAATGTCATGTTAAAAATGTCATTGCCATTTATTTACCTCTTCTTGTTCTATATTGGTTTGTATGGAATGAAAATTCTTTATTGTGTCATTTTTAAGACCTTCACATTTCCACTTAAAATAACAACTTATATTTACGCGAAACCAAGCTTTCTGTGTACAGAGAGGAAGGTCATAGCTCACCAATCATAATTCCATAATTTTTTAAGAAGTGAAATTAGCAGTTTGATGTTAAATCTTGAGTGTGGCAGAAAATGCTCATTTAATAACTAATGGGATATATCTAAAATATGAAACTATTCTGAAATAGTTTTCTTTTTTAACATGTGAGTGGATTCACATGTCTTCGTTCTCCTGCTATCCAGTTTATAAAGACAAACTAAAAGTGATATATAGATTCAGAAAAAAATGTGCTATTCATGATCTACATATTTCCCTTTGTATTTTAGTAATAATGCTGTTAACATTGGCAATTCAGTGAGATGGTCCCCGGTTTGTTAGGAAAGTCTATTCAGCAGCAAACCTTAATCAAACAAGCATGTGCTGGACCCCAAATCTTAAGAGGAGATGTTATTACCCTCATCTTACAGATGAAAAGCTGAGACACAGGGAGCTCTAATAACCAAGGCAAGTTTCCATAGCTAAGGAGCAGGACTTCCAGGACTGGATGGCCACCATCCCGCCAGCATATACATGCTCACTCCCAGGTAGGTGGCTTCTCCGGTGCTGCCAAAAGATTTATGGGAATGTTGACTGTTTTATGTTTGATGGTGATTCTGGTTCTATGACTGGGGGGTCCCGTAGAATATCTCTGTTTTCTAAACATGTGGTCATAGAGGATTTTTAACCGGGACATGAGGCTCAGCGCCAAAGAGAAACAAAGGGAGTTTCTAGTGATTAGGAAATAAGGAAGGGCAATTATGGATTTTGCATAGAAGACAAATTTTGGAAATAAGACAAGGAATTTGGAATCTCACTTTTGTGTTCCTGTGGGACAATACATTTGCAAGTGGTCTTACCTGCCTTTTCTCACCTGTGGGAGGCCATTAACTCACTTTAAGAAGTGGAAGGGAGTGAAGGCAGGGAAGCGTGAACCAAATGCATTATTTTTTGGCTTTGTATCTGTCGACCTACAAGGATGGAGACAGAAACCAAGTGACATCCAGTAGAAGTTCAAGCTGGGAAACATGCCCTGTTCTTCATCAGTATTGTTACGTTATTTGCTTTGAGAGCTTACGAATTCTCAGAACACCAGATATACAGATGAACATCTTCTCTCTGGGTGTCTTGTATTTCTGCACTTTTTGCGGGCAGAGGTACTGATATTTCATGCTCTGGGGTGTCTTTCCAGGCATGTGTATATAGTCAACAGCCCTGGAAGCTAGAGTTAGTTTTTTTCCCTCTGGAGAAAAGAGCAGACATGCTTGCTGTCCGTTACAACAAACCATTAGGGATCCCCAAGGGCAGGCTTTCTCTCTTTCTGCCACCTACTGTGTGAGCACATGTCACCTGGCCCTCTGTGCATCATCTTGTGGGAACTAGGGCTGGGGAAACCAAAGCAAAAATAATGATATTATCTGGCTGCTGCTGTTGCTGATAGTAATAACATCCTTCCTCTCTGAGCTGGGAGTATTGTCTTCCCAGTAGTCTGCTAGTACCCATGACTCTATGAGGGCTAACTTGTTAGCTTGTCAATGGGATAAAATCTTAGGCCCTTTGTGGTTCTTGATAAGTACATACTATTACTGAAAGCTATTTAGATTATTCCTTGGACGATAATTTCATTTCACTGATATGTATGATTCAACTTTGGTTATAATTTCTATATGTTAATATGGATTATACAGTTTATTCTCTGAAAATTTTCCATTGTAAACTTAATTATTTCTACTTCAGACTATCTCCTTGCTTTTTCTATGCACATTCTTTAGTACTCCCTTACTTTGGCAGATTCATATTTTGATATTCGTATCAGAAAAGAGAAGCCATGCATAGGGATATGTTAAGAAATGAGAGAAACCACCTGGAATATTATATGGGCCACAATTTGGAAATCATTGTTTTAAACCATTACATCTCTGCAAGATGATCAAACTACATCCCTCCCCTGCCACGAGCACAGAATATTTTATTCATCAGAGACCTTCCATTTAGTTTAGTAGCAAAGTGGTTTAACAGAGTTCTTGATTAGTATCAGGACACCTAACTTCTTGTCTTTACTTGGTCAAGAGTGCTGTGTCAGCAGAGTGTCTCATTGTCTCTCTTTTTTTAAAAAATGGGGATAATAAACCTTGCCACCTGCCTGCCTCACAGCAATATTGAGAATACTAATGAGAGTCTCTTGAGAGATTTTGAAATCTGCAGAAGGAATATGCTATATAAATACGCAGCACCAAATCATACCATTTTAGAACTAAAGAGCTCATAGAAAGCACTCGGGCTAATCCTCTCATTTTATAGGTGACAAAATGCAGGACCAGAAGGGTTCAATGGCTAGTGTAAGGTCATATAATTGATTAGTGAGTAACAAAGTACGAGAGGCTCACTCACCTAGTTTTCCTTTTCAAAAGTGTTGCCTACTGGCAAAAAAGATGAATAAACCCAGATATTTCTGGATATACGGTGGTATTATTCCCCTAGTGGCTTGGCATAAGGCAGGTTGCTCCCCAGAGGCAAACCAATTTGATAATTGCAGTTTATCAAGGATTTTACTTGCATCAAATGCATATTTGGTTCTTGGCAGTTGAACTGACTCCACCTGGGTGAACAATATTCCAGAAGATACCTTTGGAATAGCTGAGATCTCAGGTAAGTGCAGAAGGAGTTGATTTGCTCTTTCAAACAACTGCAGTAATAACTTCGGCTCAACAGGAAACAAATTCATGCAAGTGTGTTGCCATATCTAGACTCCATATTTTTTATCTTCAGGAGTTTGGTTGGTGCGATTGGATTTCTCCAACTGCTTTGAATGTTTATTAGTGTACACTTGCCAAGGAGTGTCAGCACCTTCCCTGGGCTCCGTAGTGCCAATGACAGCTGAGAGCTGTCAGAGAGCCAAGACTCACTAGAAACTGTTTACCCATATCCAGGTACAAACACTAGGGCCAGAACCTGCGTCGCTTATCGTGTTGATGCTCTTAATTAAGTACTAATTAAATATTGTGGCTGGAAACTTCCTCTTCCTGTGGTAGAGAAGACTAGTTTGAAACAAATGTATGACCCAAGACATCAGGAAATTTTAGGTGTCTTACACTCTTAAGGGACAGATCCTTATCCAATGTGTAGGATACGCAGGTTGCAGTAAGTTTGTTAACCTACCATATGGAACTATGTCCTTATTCTTGCTTCTCCATTTAGGTTACCAAAATTTTGATCTTTATTTATCTTTTAATTTAGGACATTTTGAAGAAGATCATAGGATTTGTTGAGGCTGGCTGAAACCATGTTCTGAAACATAACACATGTGTTTCTTACTGAATATACAACATATACCAAAGGAAATAGGAAATAGTACATTCTGATATCAATTTCTAGTCCCTCTACTATAAAGAACAGATACGATTCTTAATGCTTAGTTGGCATGGCACATGGATTAATATCTCTGTTCTGATCCGCCCTAGAGTCTCTTTGCAGAGCCCAACAGGGCTCTTGCTTCATATCGTCCACCCCAGCTCACCAATTACTGCTCTACCTGGAGGAAGTTCCCTTTAAAATGGCAATTTTCCCCCCAAGTTGCTCTGAAACCCTTAGGTGCTTGACCCATCATTTGCTCGGTGATGCTGCCATATTGTCTCTGCAACTTGAGTGTTTTTCTTCTCATTCTTGTGTTCAGCCTGTCTCACAACTAGCAATGCACTTGGTGTGAGAAAAAACAATTTAAATACACTTTGGTAAGAAGACCAGAGAACCACTCCCTCCCTGCTCCCACTCCTGATTCCCCTGCACAGTCCCATGGCATTTTATTGTGAGACACCATTAATCATCTCCTGGAACCTATACCTCAAAGCCATTATCTGTTTCCTCACTTGGGTTCCAATATCAGATAGATACATATGTACTGCTTACTTAATAGGACACATAGGCAATAGTCTTCTGCCTCCAAGGTCTTCCTGCCTTACTTGGACTAAATAATAATCATAATAGTGATATTGTAATAATGATAACAACTCACATTTATTGAACACTTAAATAGTGTGCTAAGACTGTTTTAAATGATAATTCATTTAACCCTTGTAATTGAATAGATATTCATCTAAGTTATTACCATACTGTCTTTCTGGCATCAAGAGGGGGATAAATATACAAAGAAATTATTTTAGGCTAAAGTATGATAATTCTGTTGAGCATCCTACATTAAATACAGGCAGTTTACAAAGCGTTTTCTGTTGAAATTATACATCAGTTGGTGATAACTGCCACGGGGACCTTTGTACTTTAAGGAAGCTTATCTCAGGTAGGAGAAAGGAAATCCTTTTCCAGTACTTCTTCAGAGACCGAAGGAATGCCTTTTTAAGAAGTCAGGAATAAATATGTGTTTTGCTGGTGTGATAAAAATAAGACTATACCTGGATATCTTGTGATTAAATAGGTTTACATTGCTATATAATTGTTAAAACAAAATTCATTATCTGTAGGCTACAGGTGGATGCTTATTTGCAAGTACTGAGAAAACAGAGCAGTTTTATTATTATTGTATTTTTATTTTTATTTTTTTAAAGATTTTATTTATTTATCCATGAGAGACAGAGAGAGAGAGAGAGAAAGAGAGAGAGAGAGAGAGAGAGAGAGAGAGAGGCAGAGACACAGGCAGAGGGAGAAGCAGGCTCCTGCATGGAGCTCCTGCCCGACGTGGGACCTGATCCCAGGTCTCCAGGATCAGGCCCTGGGCTGAAGGCGGCGCTAAACCGCTGAGCCACCTGGGCTGCCCAACGGAGCAGTTTTAAAAAAATATCAGGTATATGCATATACCTGATCCATCCTGCATTGAGATATCTGAGGCACTATTAAGCAACGTTTTAGGCAATGGTATTAAGTTAAAAACCTTCTTTCAAATGAAAGGAATGCTATAAAAATGATACCAGAATGTGGTTTGACTTTCAACATTATGCACATTGTTTCCTAAGAAAATCATACAGAAAATGTAAATTTTACATGGTCAAATAGTTACTTTCATTGTTCTTATGATTTCCATTTGTTGTGACATATTTAAAAGATTTTTCCTATTTTAAAATTGTATTACAGCTCATCACAGTTTTTTTTTTCCTAAAAGTTTAATAGGTTTCTTCTAGAAATTCAAATATGTGATTCATCTGGAATTTGTTATAGTGTAAGGACTGAGGTCATTATCAAGTATATATATATATATATATATATAACAAACAATGACAATGTATCCTAGTGTTATTTATTGAATAGTTCAGATTTGATTTAAAATGATACTTTATCATCTGAGAAATCACTTACATACTTCCTGGAATGTCCATTCTGTTTCATTGATCTCATCACATATCTCTCTGCTAGTTCCATGTTGTTTTAATCTCGATTGCTATATAATACCTTCCAATATCTTTTAATGCACCACCCTTCTCCTCTTCCTCCTTCTTGTTCTTCTCCTCCTCCCAGTGTCCTCCTACTTCCTTCTAGATTTCTCCCGATTATTCTTAATATTTTTGCATACTTATTAATTAGAAAACATTTAGAAACATTTAAAAAATCCTCTAGGATCTTAAATGGGATTGTACTAAATATACAAATTCATTTAGGGAGAACTACCTTTATTCCAATACTAAATCTTTATATCTAAGGCAAGGTTTATCTTTCTATTTATTCAAGGGTTTTATGGTTGTTGTTGTTGTTATTGTTGTTGTTCTTTAGTGGAGTTTTACCATTTTCTTATTTGAAGACCTATATATTCTTCCTTATCTATATGTTTTTAGAAAGAAAAACATTTTAAATATATATTAATATACAACATGTTAAATGTTTAAATGACTTATGCATGGGCATCTTGTTTTTTAGAAGTTCTGTATTTCTTAAAAAATGTTTTCCAGTTGGTTAGAAGGATTGCCAGAGGGAGAAGATACCCACGTTCCACAAAATGATTACATAAGAATGTTGTAAGTGTTCACGTTGATGGACAAGGTAAAATTTGCTAATATGTATTAGTGAATACAATATGGCAATGAAAATGATGATATAGATCCACATTTACAGAGATAAAAAGGATGACCACAGCATATTGTTGAGAGAAAAACACATTAAGGAATGCCATTTGGCATGATGTAATTAATGTAACACCATATGTACATAATTCATGTGTGTATATAGGTTTGGAGAGAGGTCTAACATGATATTTTACAAAGTATTAACAGAGATTATTTCTGAGTGGCAGGTTTTTGGATGATTTTTATCTTCTTTTGTACATTAATTTTTCAATAGCATTCACCATTTTACCGACACAGTAATGCAGTAAACTCCAAATAGAAAACATTAGAAATTTTATAAGGATTAAAAAGAAACAAATAAGGTTAATGCTTAGCTTCTTTTTTTTCCCCTCCAAAGGCATTTTACACATTTAGTATATATATATGGGTAGCTTTGAAAAGAGTTTAAAATTTAATTTGGTTTAGTAAAATCTATTCATCCTGCAAAATTGTTAGTAATTCTGTTTACTTAAGTTGCACCAATCATACTGATAATGACACCCACAAAAGCATCTTCACATCTGAAGGACAGGGTGACTTGCATTAGGTTTCCATTGCAGTGCAATTCCATTGCTGCCCATCCTTGTGTTATTACTAATGCGCTGCTTCCCTCAAGCGCAAAATTAAATTGTCTAATACTTTATTAGTTATTTAAGAAAATTCCATGTGAAAACTTCAAAGTTGTGGATATTTCAATAAAACCTTTTTAAGTGAAAGAGATACGTTTGATGGAGAATTATTTTTTACTAAATTAAATATAGTGTACCCGACCACTAAAAGAAGGAATTAAGTTGAGCTAAGTCTCACACCATGCATTTAACATATTTGTAGTTTATAATAGTTTTGTGGATTGATAGGAGAGTTAGTTATAAAATTGCTAAAGCTCCTTACCAACATCGTGTTCGTCAGTAGCCCCATTGCCCCCAGAACACTACTTATTACATTCCTGCTTTGTGCCAAACGTGAGCTTTCTGTGCGTGGTGTCATTACTGACTACTTGTGAAGTGGGTGTCTGCTATTAAACCATGATAGAGATGGGGATTGTGAGGCTCAGGGATGCTAAGGATGCCATCAGAGTCATACCAGTAAGGAGAAGCTGGGATTTGACCACGGTCCAACTGTCTCCAAAGTTCAAAGTCCAAAGCACTATGATCCCGTTTGCAGTGTCCTGGGATTTCATTCCCAAGGTGCCTATTCTTTTTTTCCCTTTTGCTTTGCCTCTCTTCTTGTATTATGAACTTTCCTGTTCAAATTATCTCCGAAAGTGGGGGGGACTGAAAATCCACCTATGCTGGAATCAAACCTTTAAAAAGTAGATATTCCATAGTTTTAAGCATTTGATTCATCAAAGTTGAAAGTGGAGTTTGGAGGTTGTCAAATCACTTCTTATTATAGGGCAAGTAGTCAAGACCAAGACCAGTGAAGCAAATTTGTTCAAATTCACACAGTTTGTTTCACTGACAAAAATTTATCCAGTATTTCCTTTGTGCCAGGCATGGTTTTATGTGCTTTGTAAGTATTAATTTAATCAGATGATAACTCTATGAGGGATATGCCCTTATTATCATCCTTATTTAACAGATGAAGAAACTGTCAACAGGGCCACTGTCACCTCACTAGCAAGTGGTGGAGTCAGGATTAGAATGTGCACACTGGTGAAGCTCTTGTCCTTATCACTCTGACATGTTGCCTGAAACAAAGATCCAGGCCTCTCGGTTTTCATCCATTTTTCTCTCTACCACATTGGCCAATTACTTCAATTTGTGAATAAGAAGAAAGTTCCCTGGAATCTGGCATAGAAAAATTGTTCCTTTTTTTTTCCAAGGACTGTATGTTTATTTATTTTTTCACCTATTCTCCCCTCCCGCAGCCATGAGTTTGTTCTTTCTACTTAATAGTCTGTTTCTTTGTGTGTCTTTTTATTTTAAAATTATTTTATAAGTTTTATTATTATTTATAATTTAATTTAAAAACTCTTAGTTTTATACATTTTAGAAAAATGAACTTGATGAATACTGTTAAATATAACTACAGTCTAGATGAGGGGCTGTGTATATTTTTAAAACAATATTCTGAAGCTGTGTTTATTGTTATATGGGACTTTCTTATTGATGATGGCTTTTTCACCCTATACCTGCTGATCTTCCATAATGCTAATATACACCCAATGTTGACACTTGCTAGACTGTCTTTGCAAGCATAAATATTAGACATACTGAAATTTGATTTTGGCTCATCTTTTACTTTGAATAAAGAGATCTAAAAATCAATCTTTACAGCTGCCTTTCATTTTCTATGAATAGAGGTCAAATATATCAGGGCAAGGGTAGTATTAAAAGTAATCTATGATGTCAAGGTAAATGTATTAGGTAAGCAGTTTTTAGGATTTTGAGTTTAATAGGATATACAAACCTCGTATATTTTGTTTATTTTTCATAATCTCTTGTACAGACCTATATGAAATTAACATTAGTTCCTCCAAGGGTAATTTCATGTCTCTTGTAAATGGAGGCATTAAGGAAAAACATCTTGTGGTTCTGAGATCTGAGTTCAAGTTTAATACTTATTAACTGCACAACTTTGGGTAAATTCCTTTTTTCTATAAGCTTTAGTTTCCTCATCTGTAAAGTGGAATCATCTTCTTCTTCTTCTTCTTCTTCTTCTTCTTCTTCTTCTTCTTCTTTTTTGAGAGAGAGAGAGAGAGAGAGAGAGAGAGAGAGAGAGAAAACAAGCTGTGGGGGGAGGGGCAGAGGGAGAGGGAAAGAAAATCTTAAGCAGGCTCCATCCCCAGCACAGAGCAAATGCAGGCGACTGAGCCACCTAGGTGCCCCATGAATCTTATTTTTAATTCATGGAGTTGTGAGAATTGAATAAGATAGTACATTTAGTCTATTTTGTTCATAGAAAATGCAATTTATTTTCAGAGTATCAACAAAAGCTGACAATTCTACTACCTGATTTTTGCATGGGATGGTGAGACAGAGTGTGGCAGTGGGTCATATCCTCCATTAGGATTTACTCTTTTGGATTCTAATCTGGGTTCTGTTACTCCAGTCACTGTGCCAGCTAGGATGAAAATACCCAGAACTCAGATTTTTGTTCAATCAAAGGGTTGGAGTAGGAGAACTTTTAGGTTCTTACTGGGTCAGCAGCTCAGTGTTCATGTTCTATACCACATGTGGTCTAGTTATCAGAGCACATGGTGGGGTTAAAAGGCTAGGAGTGAAAATTTGACACTGATTCGGTATAAGGTTGAAAAATCATACACCTTTATAAGCTCAGTTTTCTCCTTTTAAAAATGAGAATTGGCATACTATGCAAAGACTCTTACTCAAACCCAGAAGTTTGCAATCTGTTATTAAAACAAGAGGATAATTTTATAAATAAAGCTATGGTGGACCCCAATATAAAATAAATGTATCAAATATACAAAATATGTAAAGTGCTGTTTCTTTCCTAAAAATAAAGACCTAGCAATTGAACTGTCTTCTCGAAATTCACCCTTCCTTATACCTTATTACCTACTTGCTTAAGGCTGAATACCTGTGAATGATCTCGGACCCTCATTCATACATGATCTGATATACCATGAGCACCAAGATAAGTTTTACTTCCTAAATAATTCTTGATTCCTTTTTTCCATGCCCACCTCCACTGCTACTCTGCTCCATCAACCCTCTTACTTGGACTATTATGATAATCATCAAGTTGGTCTTCCTATGGGTCCTTATATGGCTGCCAAGTGATCTTTGTGACCCGCAAGCTTGAATGCACCTATTTTTCCTCCCACACACCTGCCACAGTATTCCTAACGCACTCTGATAAAACACAAGGGCTCTGATTAAAAAAAAAAAAAAAAGGAAAAAGACTTGGAGTCACAGTCATCTGCATACATTCTACTTCATTTTCACAGAGACTTCAGGTGGGAAGGAACATCAGAAGTCCACCCCCAGGACAAATTTCTACCATTGAAGCAGTCCAATTTAAGCATTTTTTTTCTTCAGATAAACTTGAGTTTTGTCAGCATTCCCCTTATTCTTTTGAAACTGCAGTCCAAATTTACGGGAGCTTTTTGTTGTCAGCCATATATTAACTTGTGTCATAGTGTGTGATTGTAGTCCATTGAACTCATGTAATTATTTTGCCTTTACAGTAGCTTTACAAAAATACATTTAATATCTGCCAGGGAAAATTCCCATGCAGTTTTCTTTCTAAAAGTGTTCTTGGTTAGATGGGCACATCATTCTTCCAGATGAACTTTAGATTCATTTTGCAAAAAAACCCTCTTGGAGTTTTCAATTGAAAAATCTTGACTGTAGATTAAGAAAGAATTGACATTTATGCAGTATTAAATCATCTCTATAACTTGCTATAGTTAATATAGTTCTTTATTTGCTCAAAAACATTTTGTATTTTTCTGCATATTGATCTATATACTTTGTCCTTAATTTATTCTTTGATATTTTGTATATTCTGATGCAACCATGAGTTATATTTCTAGTTGAATATTGCTGATATTTAGGAAATATCCTGTTTTTAGTGTATTCTTTTATCTGATTGTTTGTAGAACACTATTATTAGTTCAAGTACACATGGGTCCTTGATTTTATATCAAAGGCTTGTTGATTAAAACATTTTTCCTTCTTTTTCAGGATCAATCATTACTGTTGTGCAATGAAATAAATTTTATTTTTCAGAGTTTCTTCACTCTTAGTTTATTTTCCCAGTCAGTATCTATGCCTGTTTGATCATAACAAGTTTTTCCCTGAACTTTCTGAATGTAGGACTTAACATTTAGCGCTCTTAATTTTCTTTTTTTTTGAGTCTAGTGTACTCAGAGGATATATTTGATGCCTCTTTCATAGAGCAAAAATGTCAAATTCCATGACTGTTACTATAACAGTGAATTTGATCTTTTCCTCTTGATGTTTATCAGACTCCCAATGGATGTGACTTATACAACATATCTAAGCTTCTAAAAGTTTTTGTTGGATATTCCTTGAATATCCCTTTTCCTTCACCATAAAGGTACTTGTTCTCACACAAAATGAGCTGAACTTTATCATTTGTATATATCTAGCTAAATCATTTCTTTTTAAAAATTATTATTATTGTTATTGTTATTGTTAGGGAGAGAAAGATAGAGCAGGAGTGGGGAATGAAGGGCATAGGGAGAGGGAGAGAGAGTCTCAAGCAGATTCCGTGCCTACAGGGTTCGATCTCATGACCTTGAGATCATGACCTGAGCTGAAATTGAGAGTCAAATGCTTAACTGAGTGAACCACCCACGCACCCCTAAATCATTTCTATAAATAGTATAATCTCGGTTATTCATCATTGTCAGGAAATGAGCTACTTGGGTAAGTAAATTTTCTGAGGACATTATCTTCTCAAGGGTTAGAACTTTACATTTATTTTAGATTGACATCTTTCTAAGGTATATGCAATACTATATATGATATTTATTTTCCAACCATTGTGGCTAACTTCTTTAAAAACACTGCGTTGGAGAAATGTAACCATTAAATGTAAAAGAAAATGATAGAGAACTGATATGGGAAGTAAATATATTGAGGCTCATACAACTTTTGCACTAGAAATGTGTTTTTAAACAGTGAGTGAATATACTCATTAAACTAGTAGAGAGTAATTAAATTAAAAGAATATTGATGATGTTTTAGAAAATGTTAAGTAACAAGGGTAATTTGTAGTAATTTTTATTTACTATCCTTTTGTTACTGGGGTATCTTCTTTCATTCAAAGAGAAGGTTAAATAATAATTTAGTTTTATTTTGTTGCAGCTAATATGCATTCCAGGTGGTGGCACTTATTTTTGTAGCTAATTGTTATGGTTTGAATTGTGACCATCTCCTCCACCCCCCACTTCCAACCTCATCCTAGCAAATTCATGTTGAAATCCTAAGCGTCAGTATCTCAGAAAGGGTCTTTACAGGTGATAAAACTAAAATGAGGTCATTAGAGTAGGCTCTAACCCAATATGACTGGAGTCCTTATAAAAGGTAAAAATGTGGAGACACACACACACACATACACACACAGAATGCCATATGAGCATTAAGGCAGAGATTAGGGTGACACATCTACAAGCCAAGGACACTGATGATTGCCAACAAACCAGCAGAAGAGGAGAGAGGCACATGGAAAAGAAATCTTCACAGTCCTCAGAAGGAACCAACAGCTTGATCTTGGACTTATAGTTTCTGGAACTTTGAAACAATAAATTTCTGTTGTTTAAGCCACTCAGTTTGTGGCACTTTGCTAGGCAGCCCTAGTGAATTATTATACAATCTTCTACCAACATTTAATGCTTTGTTGATTTCTACTAATTTTGAAGAGGATTGCTAATTTCTGCTTTGAAGTTCCCCTTTTCCATAACTCACCATGATTTCAGAGACTTAGAACAGGTTGGCTTTTGAGGATGGAAGAGGTCAGAATATTTGTAGGTATGTCTCTGTCTACACCTCAAAAACCTGGGACCATCCATCCATCTATCCAGGATTTATTGGGTGGTTACCATGTGCCAGGCTCTGTGCTAGGCTCAGGGGATACAATAGGTGAAGTCGACTTTGACTTTGCCATTGTGAAACTTGCATTCCAATAGTTATATACAGTGTTCACGAAATTTTCCCAGATTATGTTAGTGTAGTTTATGAAAACTGCAAAAAGGACATAATAGTATCTGCATCTTTCCTTCCTGATATAGCTACTAGACTGCAATCACAGTGCGCTTTTCTCATATTTTATTTTTCTTAAGATGTTGGCTTGCAAAATCTTTTATTTACTATTCTATCATTGACTCTTCCATCATAGTTTAACCACTCCTGAAAGAAAATGATGTTGATTCCAGAGAAAGGACTATCTAGATAAACTCTCATATAATAGGGATCTCTCCATCCATTCAGCAAGCAGATATATTTTAACCTTTTCCGACTGATGACAGCTATGGTGAAAATGGCCACGTGAGTGGACACATGGAACACAACCACAGCCGAGTACTGAGCCTAGCAGTGGTGCTTAAACATATTTTCTGGAAAAAGAACACCCTACCTTTAGTCTGCCTTTAGGTCATTTGTTTCTTTCTCATAAAAAGATGGAGTGAAGCATATGCAGTTGCAGGACCTCTTGGGCAGCTGCCTTTCTACAGATTTAATTAGTGAACCAGAGGTGACTTCTGTCTCTCCCAGGTGTTTTCTTGCCCTCCAAGTCACCTCCTTCACTGCTCTCATCACTGTGCTCTGCCTCACCAGTGATAAACAAAGCATCAGGCATTCCTGCCAAGGGCACTCATCAGAGTTTCCCCACCCTCTCCTCTTCCTCTTCGCTTTGAACAAGGTACGCTTGTGGAGAGCAAGGGGAGAGGTCTTCCCTCCCTGCTGAACTGGCTCGATCAGTATTTCCTGGATTTGCCTGGTGATAGATACTGAGTCAAAATCTGCAGGAGGAGTCCTGGGAACTTTTTAATACATACATCAGGTGATTTCTATAATCAGGCACATTTGGAAAGCTTCATAGTATGGCATTTTGAGGTAAGCCAGTACCTCAGTTGACTTATCTTGCTCCGTACAGGCTTAAATTTTCTAAACATTAAAAACAAAATAGACTAAAAACAGAGAGAGTCATAGTGTGACATAGGAGAGAATTGAGGGATTCTGAGTTTTAGTTTTTGTTTGCTAGAAGTCCAGGACAAATTCTATAGATTTTGGGGAATCTTCTTTGTAAGATGAAGAGGTTGAGACAGATTCATTCATTTGTTCATTTATTAATTTATTTATCAAATATGGGCCAAGATCCTACTATCGTAAGTATTGTCCAGTTCCTGGGAAAACAGTGGAGAATGAGTCACTCATTGACTGGCTCTATAGCTGTGGCCAATTTCTCAGTGCACCACGTGTCTATTCAATATTATTACCCTCTGACATCCAGTACGTGGTGGAAGAGTGTTATTAACACCAAATTTTTATTATAGTGCCCTTTCTTCCTCCCAAAGGAACCTTGGAATTCCAGTCATGCTCTGGTTGTTAAATAAAATTCTGTAATTTATTCTCTTGAAAGGAATGTCTTCCTCACAGAGGTATGATCCACGTTATCCTAAATACCTCGGGGGAATTATCCTAACTCCAAGCAGTTTCTAAATGGCTTTTGGAACAGAATGAATTGTGGACTTAATATTGGATAATTCCATTGTGAAGCCAAGATGGAAAGTTTACTGATGCTTATTCCAAAATCAGATCATAAGGTGGGGTTTACAAATACCATAGTTGAGGGTCCTACATTTTTCAGGTGAGGCACCAAAGCATCCACAAAGGAATGAGTACCTGGTCTTAGTCTGGTAGGGCTAGGACAGGCGCTAAATTTATTTATCTCATTCACTTCAGTATTTTCTTCTCATTCAGCATGACTTCCTCCATTGAATCCCATCAAAAGTTTGGACCATTTTGCCTTCGAGATTAAGCTTATACCAAGATCACATGGAGGGGTTCTCCATGTCTGACCTTTCCTTGATGTCTCCTAAGGTTGTAATGCAGATTTTTTTTTAGATATTGGTTAATGTTAGAAAATCCTAGTAGTTCAGGACTCTAGATTTTCAACAATTAACTTCTTTGAGGACTGAAAAGTCCTTGAGATGAGAAAGCAACATTTTCCCCTGTAGCTTTCCTAAACTGTCTTTGGATCTGGATTTATTGCTATTTTGTGGGAAACTTTAAATTCATAACTCGACTGAGTTATGAAGAGCAGTGGTTTTAGGTGTCTCACTCCCACAGAGCATCGTCTTTAAGGTCAAGAGGATAATTTAAAATTGGAATGGAGATCTGTTAGAAGGGGTCAGAATCAATTTTGAGGGCTAATTGTCCTTTGTTGGAGTGCCAGCTTATCTTTAGGCCCTTTAGCCATATGCTGTTGTCTTATTTGCTAAGGACTAAGAAAAGAAAATCTTGAAAATTATAAAATGTTGCAAATGAATAAAAGTAGGAAAATAACCCCATTTCCTATTGCCCTAACAAAGGACAAATCCACTGTCTGAAATAAGGTAGAAAAAATGTTGCCAAAAGCTGATAGACTTGACTGAGAACTCCTGGATGTGAGATCCTGAATCAGAGCCCTGGGAGGCTCTGGGGCTCCAGGCTGGGACAGAAAGCAAGCATACCACTGCCCTGCAATCTTTCTGTGCTGCAGCTGCCATCAGACCTACCACATTTGGAGAGAAAAAGCATCCTCCTGATATATGTCACTTTTGGAAGTCAACCTCTCTGATTTTGTCACCTATGAAAAGGAGGTAATAGCACATACAGCAGAGCATGGCTGTGAGGATTGAATGGAAAACTGAGAGTGGTCTTGTGCAAGCCTGGCACAGAGTAGGTGGTTAAATAATATTTCCTGGATCTACGGCCATGTACAATAGAACCTGTAAGGGCATATTTCTTAAACATAGAATATAAGGTCTGAATTTACAGGTTATTTAGACTTAAGATGTGTCTTGTTAGGACCAAAGAAATATTGTTGAAAATATGTTGGGTCCATCTCTGACGATACAGGAGTATATCACCCGAGCCTTGGCAGGCTTGGATTAGAGGTACTCAGAGGCTAGCCCATGGAATGATTTGAGGTTCCCACCTGTAGAAATGAAAATGCATAAATGTCGTAACTCTTCCTGTGTGCTACTGGGCAGGCAACTCCTGTTCCATACCTCACTCTGCCACCCGCTATCTGATGTGTTGTCACCTCCTCAATTATCTAATCCTTTGCTTTGATTCATTCCCTTACAGCATGTTTGTCCTCTTGTAAAAGCTACCTGTCGGCCACAGGGTTGGTTATAGACCTCATATCAGATTTCGAGGACTGCGAGATTTGATTCCTCCCTTCTCCTCGGTATTTTATGATGATTTGACATTGGTGAAAAAACAGGCAGCCGTCGTTTTATTACAGATGTTACTGTGCTGCAATCGCTCTCTGAGGTTAACACAGCAAACAATTGTCCTTTTGTCTTAGCAGTGCTTCCATCTTTGATAGATGTTTTTGGTGCCTGAGATCACAAAAAAAAATTAGGAAAAATTGCAAAAGAGTGGCTAAGAGGGCTAGTTATTGTTTTTAATCCTTTTCCTGGTCTCTTGACCATGTTGTATCTGCATATCATGCATCTCCGTGGTAAATCTCTGGAAGTAAATAACTGGACGTGAAAGCAAGAAGTTGGAGTGAATTATTTTGTTCTGGTAGCTATCAAATTAAGAATTTCCTACTTTTATGGTTCTTGCTAATTGATGCTTTTATCCTATTCATAGATGTTCTCATCCCTTCATCTATTATAGCAATAGTCAATGTTTATATTTTAGTCAGATGTGGTCTGAATTTTAATTTGTCTATATTCTTTATGTGTTCTTATTACATACACATTGAGGAGAATATTTCCGTCAATGGAGATGGAAAATATTATTTACTGAATACCTACTATTTGCCAGGTGCTTTATATAAATTCTTTCAATTAATCTTTATGGCACCTTTCTAGTTATTGTCTTTATTCCACAGCTGATGCAACAGTGGCTCCCAGAAGGGGTGGACTAGATGTAGAAGTCAGCTCTGTCCAAGGATAGCCTGTGGTCTTTGCAACATATCATGTGACTCTCTGATTCCAAGTCAGGTGTGGGCTCAAGTCAAATGTGCATGGAGGGAAGCTGCCCTTGTGTGGTTTCCAGTGCTCTTCTTTCTGTAAAAGTGATTTTGGAAAAAGTCTATTTTCTCACTTTTGCATATTGAATATTGGAGAATGTGTCACCAAGAAGGTAATCTCTAGATTATATATATGTATTTTAAGGAAACTTTATGCTCCAGAGTGAGACATTGGCCTATAGAGTGATTGGTACACAGAAAGTGAGGGGATTCCTAGTATTTGTAGAGATTAGAAGGGATGTTGACATGGATTGGCTGTGATTGGCCTGCAAAGGAGAGAGCAAGAGCTGAGGATGTCTTCTTAGGTCCCTTACACATTTTCCCAGGAAAGCACTTGGCTGGCCCTGTCTTAGAAAACAGGGGATCAACAGGCACCTTATGCTGTGGCAAGATCAACCAATAAAAAGAAATTGGCTAGGGATTATTATCGACCTGAGTTCAAAGTATAGCTCTTCATTGTGATAGCTGTCTAATCTTGGGAATGTTCTCTGCCCTCTCTGAATCTGTTTCATTATCCAAAAAATGGGTTGAGAATACTTTGTAGGACTATTATGAGACTTGATTGAAATATCACAGCTTCAAAATACACAAAGCCCATAGTAAGTGCTCTATCAGTGTTAGCCTTCTTCCTTCATCTCATATCAGCCTCATTTTAGTCTGGAACAATAAAAAAATAATTTCATGATGCTTTTGAAACTATTAGAGCAGTCCTGTTGCTATTCATATACGATGAGTTTTTAAAAATGCTTTAATCCATAGACGTTATATATTGATTATATATCAATTAAAAAAGAAGAAATGCTGTAATCCACATTAAGTTCAAGATTTACCTGTACAGGGTCCTTCATTTATTACTATGTCTGTTTATTTATTTTATTACTCCTGATTATCTTTTGTTCAGTTAACCATTCAAACAAGCTCTTAATGCTGCCATTATATAGCTAGCCATGATGTTATGGAGAAGAAAGGAAACACAAGATGCTTTTCTGTCCTCAAGGAAAAATTGAATACATGAAAAAACTTAAGAACAAGTAACTGTTAAATGCTAATATTTATTGTAACTATAAAAGAAGTTCAGAGAAGTTTCAGAGTCAAGGATATGAGCTGGGCTTGAGAGAGGGGAAAAATTTGGACAGGGAAGAGAAGATGAAGGTATTTATGAGGGATGGATATGGGGACAGTCTTAGACTGATCCATGATTGGAGGTAAGAATGAGCATTGAGTGTAGGAGGACACTGAAGAAATTTTCTTCCCTGGGATGTTGGGGTAGGGGTGTAGGGCCATGGAGAATGGATGTTAAGTTGGATCTCTGCGGAGGAATGGATTCAGCACTTTTAGAGTCCCATCATTATAACTTCTCTCTTCTTGCCTCTTAACTATGGAAGAGCTGAGGCATCTGTGGACTGATCTGGATCCAGACAAATCTTGAACAAATTACTTATTTTCTGTTTCTCAATTCCCTGTAAAATTGGTATAAGTGTATCTATCTCATCAGATTTCTCTGAGGTTTAAATAAGTTAATGCATACTGAGTACTTAGAACCTTTCATAAGAAACATTAATATACACTAGATATTATTTTTTAAACAAAAGAGAGATTAATAGATGTGTGTGAATATGTATATGTATGTATTTATTTATTTTTAAAGATTTTATTTTTTGAGAAACAATGAGAGAAAGCAAAAGCAGCAGGGAGAGAAGGAGGGAGAAGCAGACTCCACACTGAGCAGGTAGCCTTACTCCAGGCTCGATCCCAGGACTCTGGGACCTGAGCCAAAGGCAGATACTTAACTGACTGAGCTACCCGGGTGCTCCACTCTGAGCTTTCTGTGGTGGCACCGAATAACATGGGACTGTTAATTTTGGTAATATTTCTACAACTTAGTCTCTGGAATTCAAACTGTATCCTGAAATGAAACACAACGTTCTATGGGGATAGGAAAAGAACTATATTTTGATTTTAAATTTGGATTTTTGGATTCTTTTTTTAAATTTTTGAAAAAATTTTTTTGATTTTTGGATTCTTGAGCAAAGGAAAAATACCCTAGTAACAGAAAATCTTATACACGAGAAAGTCTCATTTACAGAATAAAACAATTGTCCCCTACAGGACTGAACTCACAGCCTTGTCTTTATGGGAACTATGCTTTACTTCACTGGTCCCCAAACCTTTTGCATCATGCACTCTAATCAATAAAATTTTTATTTATGCTTGTACCCCCACACACTTATACACACTTATTTATTAGATTTTTGTAGTAGTGTGCTATCTCCCTTCATCCTAATTGGAACATCTTGTATAACTCCTTGGCATGTGTTCTTTGTTTTACATATGACCTCTCTGACTAACATACCTGATTAATCTAGATGAAGCATGCTTTTAACTTTTTTGTGTCTTCCCTTTAAGAATATTTTGTAGCCTATTGACAGTTGTTCTATAAGTAGATGGTGTAAGCTGTTCCACAGGCAGTCTGATATAATGGTTCTGACTTTTTTTTTTGTTTTATTTATTTATTCATGAGAGAGAGAGAGAGAGAGAGAGAGAGAGAGAGAGAGAAAGAGAGAGGCAGAGACACAGGCAGAAGGAGAAGCAGGCTCCATGCAGGGAGCCAGACATGGGACTCGATCCTCGGTCTCCAGGATCACGCCCTGGGCTGAAGGCGGCGCTAAACTGCTGAGCCACCAGGCCTGCCCCTGGTTCTGACTTTTGGAGGGAGGTCTGTACTGGAGACTGATGGGGAATGGTGATGGGGTGGTGATGGCCATGAGAATGATGACTCACCCCAAAGGAAAGTATATACAGTGAATAAAGAACTTTTAGGAACTCAACCTTTAGAGGTAGGCAAAGAAGCAGAGTCCACAAAAAAAGCCTGAGAGATAGGAGAAGGTGTACAAGTAAATTTGAATGTATATCAAAGTCAAGGAAATAAAGAACTTTTTAAAATGAGGGCACACACAAAAGTCTTCAATGTAAGAGTGGTCCAGTGAGATAAGGATGCAAAAGGATAGTTTGATTTGACATCTTGGAGGTCACTTATCTTTTAAGTGGTGAAAAGCATCTCAGTGGAGTGGTAGGCTGAGAAGGAAGAGGAAAGGCAAAAACATAGACTAGTATTTCAAGGAATTGGTGAGAGATGAGATGGGAGAGAGGGGAAGAGGGTCAGGTAGTCAGGAGAAGATCCTCCCTCCCTCTGTATCTAGTTAGCTAGCTGGCTCTGTCTATCCATCTGTCTATCTACCTGTCATCTATCTATAATCTAGCCGTCTGTCTACCCATCTGAAAGAAAGGGTGACTCTGCCTGTTTACTTCATTATTTGCTCTGTCTGGATGGCCTTTTCTTTCCTGGTAAGATTTGGCAGGGTTCAGTCCTCATGTCTTCTTAGAAGGTGTTAATAACAACTTCAACTGAGTACCCACTACAGTGTGACTACGTACGTGCAGATTTGTTATAACACTTACCACTCTGCTAACTAGTTATTTTTGTGCCTGTCTTTCTGGATAGATTTGTGCTATTTAAATGAAGACACCATATTTCTTCATCTCTAAATTCCCAGTCCCTACCATAGTGCCCAGCATGTACTAATTGTTCAGACGTGCTCCTTGAATGTGCGAATGAACTAAAAAGGCAAACAGGCAGGCAGGGAATCCTGTGGGAAGGTCTTGTGGGATGGTTAGTCTGGCAGCAGCATTGCAGAGGTATAGGGGGGTGGTCCATGTGAAGCTGGGGCAGTGAAGCCCACTCAAGGGGCTGAGATGACCTAGTTAGAAGGGCTTACTGCCCTAAAGCAGGGAAAAAGAAGGAGCCCTCTTAAGAAATGATTCAAAGGGAGACATACCAAAGTTTGGAAAAAAAAAGAATAAAGAATTAAAGATAATAACAGACAACTCATCTTTGAAACAGGAAGAATAATGAGGAAAGCAAAATCTGAATCATGGTGGTTGGAGGAAGGGAAAGGGCACAGTAGTGGGAAATGAGTTTGAGTTTTGGTTTGTTGGGTGGTCTCCTGAGAAGTCTTTTATTTTTGTCTCTGTGTCTTGTTCTTGGATCTTTCCCAGAAGCATGCAGTCTCCTTTTTTTTTTTTTTTTTTTTTTTTTTTGTATTTGTGTCAAGCAGCCACCTCTTCTTTAGTCACTTCCTTCTGAAAGAAAAAACAAACAAACAAACAAACAACAACTACATTTCTTCCATAAAGACTTTCAGCAGTGATCCTCCACTTACATCACAAACATGTCAGAACAAAGTGAAACTTCCAGCTACGGAGATTCAACAAGCATGGTACAACGTGACCAAAATTGGAACATCTGCCTTTGGAATACTTAGTGTTTTCAGAGAAGCTATCATCTGTTGGTCAGAAATGATAAATTACATGGAATATCAAATGTATCCATCTTCATTTATATATTTATTTTTAAACAAACGTCCACGTCTGGGTCGTCACCATCCCTCAGTGGTAGAAAGCGAATTCTTCTTTCTAGGTTTAGATTAACTTCACTTTTTAAAAATCAGCACTTGCATTTATAGAAATATTTTGATAAGGTTTAAAAACTACTCTCTGAGGCCTCTGCTAATTTTAAAAATAAAAAATATGGAAAGAAAGGTATTCTGAGGAAGGCAAGGGCTCATTATTTGGAAGGAAGGGTGAACGATTGTTCAGCGTTCCTCGCCATCCATTTCCTGAACCAATCCTCTGTCTGAAGGCCACCTTCACTTCTTTTTTCTCTTTCCTTGCTACGCCAATAAAATCAGTCATCCCCTCAGCAATAAGCATGTAAAATGACTTCTTTTGTAGAACAAACCCTTTGTGTGTAAATAATTTGTTAGCCCCCTCCTCCCTCCAAGCATTGTGTTGGAAAAAATATCCAACATAAATTGATTGTATAGATAGCCTGATTGTAAAGCAAGATTAATATGAAAACACAAGGAGTCTGCAATAAAACCTACTAACTTAAATCATTCACATTTGTGTACAAGCATTCATATTTAGCAACAGTCCCAAGGCTGAGATTAAAGCTGTTTGGTAGGTTACTTCAAGGCCTTTTTATTGCTAAATCTTATTATGTCTCTAAAATGTAGAAATTAATCACCTGTCATCAAAGCTGCAGTGGATTATTGACTTCTAAATGTCTCTACAAATTGATTCATGACAGAATGAAACAGGAGACTGAACTAGCATTGAAATTCTTTTGCATGTGATAAAAAAGGTCTATTAAAAGCATTTCAACAAATGCTGCCTATTAGGTAATCATCACAAAGTACTTTCCTATCAAAATGAGGTGCTTCTGGAATAGTTTTGATGAGATACATTTTTTTCTTGCCTACATTGATATGGCAACATGAAATTATTCTGAAACCCCAGGAAGCTGATTTGGAAATCCATTTAATTTTTATATTACAGAATGCACAACTTATTTCTTAGTATTAACACAATATAAAGATGGTTAGGAAAAACCCACTCCGTGTGTGGGTGTATGTGTGTGTGTTTGTGTATGTGCACGTGTGTCAAACAGGCCCTGAAGATTATTCAGTTTAGGAATTTTGGGGGACATTTACAATCTGAAATAATGGGATTACAATAATATTTGGCTTAAGGATCCCTTCCATTATCTCATTAAATTCTTTTGACTATGTTCTGCTTTCTCTTATCCGTTAGTTTAAGTCAGTGGTTCTTGAAGCAAGTCAGCTTTGCTCTCCATGGGACATTAGGCAATGTTTGGAGACATTTTTGTTTGTCACAACTGGAGTGTTTTTGTGGGGAGGGTGCTCCTGGCTTCAGTGGATAGAAGCCAAGGATGCTGTTAAATGTTCTACGATGCACAAAACATTCCCCACAACACTTATCCAGCCATAAATGTAAATTGTGCCAAAGTTGAGAAACTTTGGTTAAAAATAAGATTTCAGGGTACCTGGGTGACTCAGTCGGTTAACTTTCTGACTATTGATTTTGGCTCAGATCCTGATCTCAGGGTTATGAGATCAAGCCCTGCGTTGCCTCTGCACTCAGTGCGGAGTCTGCTTGAGATTCTCTTCCTCTGCCCCTGCCCACTGTGCATGTGCACGGACTCTCTCTTTCCCTCTTCCTCTAAAATAAATAAATAAATCTTAAAAAACATAAAATAAGGAGATTTCCAGAAAATATTCCTTGAATAGGGGCTAGGAGAAGTTTTAAGTAGAATCCAGAACATTTCTCTTTGGTCAAATTTGCCTCCTGACTGTTGTCCACTAGTTTTTCCTTCTTGGTAAATATTTAATTGCCAGAGATGATTTCCTTCCTTTTCAGAATTTTCTCACAGGCAGTTTATTCCAACAGTCCATTCCTTGCCATGTCCACACTCTACCCATATCAGTCTTCCCTCCAACTCCATTCAGTTCTTTATCTTCTTAGCTCTGTAGAGACTCTTAATGGTCAAAAGAAGGAGCAGTCATTGAGCTGATCACTGACCAAAATATATTTTGGCTTTCAATTAACATTCAAGGATAGGGATCACTATTTTTGATTACTATTACTATTTTTGATTAAGAGGAGAAAGAGCGTTACAAGTAGAAGATTATATTTTGGGCTTCTGTCTCATAAGATTATTTTTTCAACCCAATTACTCAAAAATAATTTTAAAACTTTTCACTTAACTAAATAACCAGTGTTACTATTTGATCATGTTGCTTTGGATAACATGCAAGTTTAAAAAATAGTGCCTCCATCAGACTATGAGTCCTACAAAGCCACAACAACCTTTTATCATCTTCATATCTCAGTGCTTACATCACTCAATAAGTGAGCACATTTTATTTTAATCTTTAATATTCAAGTATACCTTAAACATGAGCACATAGTCTTATGTAGATACAACATCATACACATGTCCTATATGCAGTGGATATTAACAAATTTGTTCCTACTCACCTTATGCTGTGTGTGGATCCAGGAATATATCCTCACTTTGGTCTTCTTTAAAGCTATTTCCTTTGCTTGAGAGGCATTCTGTTGTTGCCCGCTCACTTGCCTATTGCTTGGTTCTCTCTGACATCAGATCCTCAAGACCCCCTTTACAGGATTGGAGCCTTTTTTTCTGAGCTCTTGTCCTAATAAGGATGCATTATTACACCTGCCTGTTTACTCATTGAGGTTTTACTCTAGATAATCCGCTCCTGAAAGAGAGGTGTTGTATCTTAATTACCATAGATGCCCCTGAACTTGGCATAGAACATGAAACTGGCATCTAATAGTCACCCACCAAATGCATGTGAAATGAAGAGAGGATAAGCGGAACGCATAATTTGGATTACATTTAAAAACCTCTTGCATCAGTAGAAGTAGCACAATTGACATGTGTGAAACCTGCAGAGAGACACACAGGGATGTGCTACTACCAAGCTGTGCCACAGGTCCCCAGACCGGGGCGCCCAGGCAGGGGCAGCTGCTTGCATCCTGGATACTGTCTTTTCTTCTAGCCTGGAAAGAATGGAGAGGAGAAGGCTCCCAAAGTCACACACAACTATTCGCTCTCTCCTGACTTCAGCTTCATATTTTTGGAAGAGGGGATTGCATTTCTTCTTTAGGATATCAGGAAATAAAAATCTCCTTATTAGGAAATAAAACTAATGCCAAGGGTTATTCAGAAAAGTCAGTTTGGCAGATTTAGAGCTGTCCAACGGTGTAAGGGCTGCTTTGGGGCCAGGAAGTTCCCTGTGTCCATCTGCGTAGGCTGCATGAGACTCGAGTGAACACATTGGAGACGGGATATGTGCATTCAGGAGGATGTTGAATTGGTTCCTGGAGAAGAAGGCCACCAGCCATGTGAGATTCTGTGGTGGTGTGATATGTGCCTACACATGTGTTGTAGGAGAACCAAGTCATTGGTCTTAGAAGTCTTTAGCAAACCCTTCTTGGATGTCAGGAAGTGTATTCATAACTCTCTACCTAAAGAAAGAGGTGGGATCCCTGGATAACACTAGAAACCCTGCCCAGCCCCTTCTCACAGGAGGCAGTCATGCCTCTCCTGTCCCTAGAGCTCTCCACACAAGAAGGGCTTCCTGTCACCTTGGAGACCTGGGAGCTACTCCCTACCATCAGCTTTATTGTTGATGCCAGGAGTGTGTGAACATTAAGGGAATTCCTTACCTAAGTATACCCAGCAGCATTCATGAAGAACTCTCGCTCGTAGCTGAATATCTAGTACAATGTACGAAACTGTGAAGAGAGGTAATGAAACGAACACTGTCTCTAAGGAAGAGTCAGATACAAGTAATTAATTGTTAGGCAACTGAGGCAAAAGATTTGAAATGGAATCTATAGAGATTACCCTGATATATAAAGAGGGTTTCAGACTGTGAACCTGATTTCTCAAAGAGCCTGGGATAAGCCTCAATTCAGGCATAACAGCTTATGGTAGATTTTTACCTGCACTGTTATACGGGCAGCGAGCACTTATCATCGCTTCGTGCATAATCATTCTATTACATCCCTCTTAGAGTCTTCTGGAAATCTCTCTGGAGACATTCTTGGGAAAGTGGTGGCAGTAACCTTGAACTCTTAGCCCCATGCAGCCCGCTTGCCACCAACCATTTCTGGGTTGTTTTTTCTGCGTATTTATGCCGTGAAGCTTTCTCCAGTCCTAGTTTTTTTTCTTTTCAAACTCAAGATTATTTCTGGCACTCACATAACATTTACAGGGAACTAGTTAAAATTTAACTGATACTGGGGGAAAACTCTTGTTAGCAAAGATTGTTTATGCGAAACTACATCTCATAAAGAATCTCCAGTCTTTTTGAAGACAGAGAACTAAAAGTCAGCTTTGGGGCTGAATTTATATATCTTTGTCTCTCTTTCAGTTGATCTTGGCAACACCTCACATATAACCCAAGACCAAAATAAAGTTACATTCGGAAGGCAGTCACGATTCAGTGATCTTATCCTGCAGAACGCCTTCTCTTGGCGTTTACATCATATAATTTGGTAAGCGGTTTACACATTTTCTCCTGTGATTTTCAAGGGGCTTTTATGATCTGCCAAGTGGACAAATGTCAACAGGCTTTAAGGATTGATTTACCAGGATTTCTGTCTCTTGTGAACAGATTACTGTAGCTCAGAATAAAACACATGTAAACAAGCCCAGCAATCTTCGAGGAAAATGCAGTTCCCACCGGACGGCGCGGCTTGATCAGGGAGCCTGGTGGAGTTGCTTCTGTCACTGTTCAGTCTTGGAGGAGTAACAGCTTTCCCTCACACACAGCTGCCCTGGAAAGGTTCCCTGAGCCTGCCTTGCTGGTGTGCAGCCAGAGGATCCAAGTGGCAAAGGTGTCAGCACCCAGGAACCTGACGGCCCACACCTGCAGGTCTCGCTAGGAGCTCCAGCTCTGCTGTCTCCTGACACTCACCCAATGGGCCTGACCCTCAGGACCTTGAACCTGTCCGTGTCATCAGAGATGATGCCCTCCTGCGACCAAGACTCAGTACCAGGGCAGCAGAAATGGAGCTTTCAACTACAAGTGGGAACTGAGTTGAACACCTCCATGAAGCTGTTGGGATTTCCACTATATTATTCTTTGTAAAAGAAAATGTAATGTCAAATCATGGCACTTAGGTCTTTTAATTACCATGCTTGAAAGTCTTTGAGCCTTTATTCTGATCATTTTATTTCTTTTTTTTTTTTTAACTTTATCCATGATGAAGATTGAAAGGAAGACAAGGAGAAAGACAAAGTCCCTTGTTTCTCCAGCCTTGCTTTGTCATGTTCCTCACCACTTGGTCATAGGATGTAGGACCATGTTCTCCATGGCCTCGGAGGACCATGACTATTTTGCAGGGACTGGCGGGGAGGAACTGGAGGAGCAATTCGTGGGGATTCCCCTAGAACTAACACTTCGGTTGTTTTGAGCATCTCCACAGCTGTCCCAAGAATGTGAGAACAAGGAGAGCCTAATTAGCTTCTTCCTTGCCATCTTGGTTCCCGAGTCAAGACAGGCCGGGAAGCCCACAGTTCTCGAGGGTGAGTGGACTGTAGATCTCCCTAGAATTTCCATTTGCTTCAGATTTGCATACAATATTTATACCTTCCACTTAACTGGCTTTTTAATCTTAAGGAAATGGCTTAATGTCTTTTTGAAAGAGGGATAGCCAATACTAAAATCTATCCCACAAGCTTATTGTGAACATGAATTAAGAAACAGACATAAAAATCCTTGCACAGTACCTGGCACACGGGAGATACTCAAAACCCCTTCAACCTCGCTTCCCATTCAAGTGAACCTGAAGCATCAACAGTTCCTGCCTGTGTGGGCCACCGGCAACGCACATTTGGCTCTTTTACATTCGAGGCTCGCTGGACTGGCCCCAGACATATGACATGGGCTGATTGGATTGAATTGGAACTTTCAGTTCTGCCTTGAATTGGTTCCCCTGTGTAGACAGTCTGTGTGATATCAACCCTCTAGTTCAGGGAGAAAGAGGCTGTTTGGGCATGGGTATTATTTTCTTAAATGCAGAATGAAACGGGATCAGCAGGATGTTTCAGTGAAATATCTCGTTTGAACTTTCCTATTCATTTGCTCTTTTATGCATTCGCAGCTAGGGGTTTCCAGCTGATCCATTTGATTGCTCTCATGTACAGAGTGTAGAGACAGCAAAGAGGGGATTCCTGTAGATTCTTAACTTGTTAACAAAGGCTGCTATGACTGTGGCAAGCCCCAGAGCTGACAGCCAGTTTCAGTCCTTTGTAGGGGTTAAGAGAGGGAGACAAGGCAGGGAAAGAGGAGTAGGAAGTTTTAATAGAGACACTGAATCTAAAAAAGCACCAGGGCATAGAGAAGGGCCAGGAGGAGGGAAGCCGTGAGGCCTGGAAACGCCACCAGCAGGACTCTGGACTTGGAGCCCCTTAGCTGGGTCCTGCTATAGACTCCCGTCGAGCAGATATTCTGTGAATCGGCTGCCTCCCTTGTGACCAGAGTGCAGGACAAAGCCCCAGGACACCTCCGGGCTCGGCTCAGGACTGTCACCTTGTGGCCCTGCGTGGGCCCATCTCACTGCTTTTTTAAATTTGTAGAAGTCGCTTATTCATAGCCATAAACAAGGTTGCTTTGAGGTTCAACTGCAAAAAGATACCCTGTAAATAAAGTGCTATTAAATAAATGGTGGCATCATCGATTATTTTCATTCAGAATCTATAGTGTGAAGACTCTTACCATTAGTTTCTTATTGGGGAACAGACTGGGCCTGGGATAAGGGGGGTAACGGTGGAGGGGATGTCCATGAGGAAGTGTTGGAGCTAACTGAATAGGACTTTTAACTTAAAAATAGGCAGTGGAGTCGGTGGGGTTATCACTGACATGTGTTTGATCTCAAATGCTCGTGTGAGGTGGACATAGCAGAATGTTCCAGCCCATCTGCCCTTCTGTGGCTGGGCCGCAGAGCTACAAGAGGGCACCCTGGTTTCTCTCAGCTCCTCAGCCTCTCTGCAGCAGCACCGAGCTACTTACCAGGGCTTTGTTTTCAGGTTTGAAAGGCTTTCACCCCGGGTGGCGTGTGGGTTTTTGACGGATTGAACCTACAGCTTGCGGAAATCACCAGTGGCCTTTGGTTCTTTTTTGTGGCTGTGAACCTACTTAAAATGCCTGACGTCTGCTTTTCTCTTTACTTACCCTGAAGCCATTTCTTAACAGCGATTCTCTCCGTCTGCAAGCAAACCAGAGTCTTTGATAAGTGTGGATAACTGGGAAAGGTAAACCAACAACACAATGAGTGAGCTCTCCAAATGCACTTTTTTGGGGGGGGGGGTAAGGGGAAGGGGTCTACCTCTAGGACTTCCCAGTCGGCAGTCTCTAGGCTGTTTTACAGTTTGCTTTAATTTATCTAACTAATGACATGAAAGATGTAAAATTGGTGAAACTATAGTGTTTGGCTTGCTTAAATTAAGTTTATGAGTTTTGCTTAAGCCTGCCAAACAAGTTAAATATTTCATGGCTTTCACAGGCTACAGTTCTAATATTTATAACTCTTGTGTACAGATTTCAAAAAATTATAATTACAACTCCCAGGATCCCAGATATAGCAGATGTTCAATATTTTCTACAATGTTGGCAGAAATGCTTCTCATGCTCTTTTCGATCCCCAACCCATGTATTGTATCTGTTGAAACAAGCTGTTGATAAGAAAGTCTACTGTCATTCTTTCATTTTAACGACCTTGGAAAAAAGCTAATGTGAAATAGGAAGAGAGATGGAAAAGGTGATTTCTACTCTCCTAAAAATATATTACTGAGTGGAAATAATGTTCTACCTAAAGGAGGATGACATAAAAGTGCATTTTGCCATGAGCCGCATTTTATTTACTTTACGACCACAATGTTTTCCTGTATAATTTCCATCTTTCTTTAATTAAAAATGCAAATTCCCTTTTTGGCTGAGACTGACTTTCCTTGACCCCTTTAACAAAATATCTTCCTCATTTGCCCTCCGGAAAAGTTTGAAAACCTTCTATCAGTCACTTTTGAAGATTTTGAAGGTCTCTGTAAAAGGGAATTGTGTTATCAGCCCTGGTCATCGTTAATTCTGGTACAAAAATGTATTAATACCTTTTTTTTTTTATTTTTGGTGTTACAGATGGAGAGAAATTAATGGGCACAGGAGAAATTAATTTTGTGTTTGGGAAGTTTCTGGCCTATGGGTTCTAGAATACCTTCTGGCAGGAGGCAGGTTTGAAGAGCTCTGAAATATTCAACTTCCTCTACTTCCCAATTTGCCTAAGGCCTGCCTTGGATACAAGGAAGACATGCTAATTCCAAAATGAAATAGAACTGACTCTATCCCTCACCCAGCTCAGGCATGCAATTAATAATCAAGAGAGACATACAAAATGCGATTTACCTTTTAGTTGATTTTCTTAGTGGTTATATTTAAATATTTAAAAGACTTCAAAACTTACACTCTCCATAACATTATTTGTATGCATAATCTATGAAATATATTCTAAAATATAAACATTTTCTTGAACCTCAAAACCTCAAATTCAGATTCGTGTATTTCTCTTCCCAAAGCACAGATGACTACTCTGTCTTCAACCTCAGACTCAAAACTTTAAAAATACCCTGTGAGGAAATGAAATATGACTTCCAGGAGCTTCTAGCCTGAGGAGATGCGGGAGGACTATGCCCAAGACAGGCCTAACTACTGGAAATGGATGTTTGAGCAGTTACGCTTTTAAAAAACCAGGAATAGTCAAATGCACCCAATATGATGCACTGTGCCACTCAGGGATGTGAGCAAGTTTTCAGTCGGCCTGCAGGTAGGGAACAAATGTCTTCTGAATGGTACGAGACAACACAACACGGTCATGGCCAGGCCATTCAGGCACATGGAGGCTCCTCATTACGTAGTTGTCAAGCACACATGGGAACATTTGAGGTGACAGAGCAAAGCTGAAGTTGAAGGGTGCAGGCTGAGGGCTCCATCAGCTTTCTCCTACCTCTTCCCACTCTCCAAGGGTATGTTCTCCTCGGTTCTCATTTCATTCCTCCCTGGACCTCTTTCAGTGACGTTGAAGGGATGATGTGAAAAAGTGTCACCTCTGTCTGTTGCTGTTGAGGATGGGGAAACTTCAAGAAACTCTTTCTAAAAAAAAAAAAAAAAAAAAAAAAGAAAAAGAAAAAGAAACTCTTTCTAGACGCTGTAAGTTTTCCTTAGGGTTGCCCTGAGGAATGCTCAAAGCCAGCTGAGGACGCATGTTAATGCCCCAGCTGCTCTGTAGGTACAAGTGTAGAAAAAGTGCCAGGGACCACCCGCCTGGAGGGGGGTGCATTTGAAGCCTCAGGGGGTTACATAAGGGATTTTAGAGATTTTATCTATGAAACAAGGAAATTAATCATTCTGCAGAGCTATAGGATTCCAATGAATACACAAAATACCGGGCAATTAGCAGAAGCTCAACACTTGGGCTTCCCAGAATTCTCTTCTCCACAGAGTTCAAGGACCACGAGAGACATCTGGAGTAACATTTGGAAAGTGTGAGTGAAACTGCAGCCATATTTCTTGGACTTGGAAAATCTGTACAGGGCATGTGGTGCCACTGCAGCTCAGGTATGTTGTCACCTATCTGGTGGCTCACCTGGTTGGTGTGGGGAGGCATCTGGGCCTGCTGGATCTCCTCCTTCAGCTGCTCATACCCCTGAGCCAGGTGTGTGTTTAGCTCCCTGATGAAGAACATAAGTTTCACTTGTAGAACATCCTCATTGTTAGAGGTGGGGTCTCAGAGAGGGTGAGGTAGTGATGCAGGTTCTGGTCCACCTTTGCAGATCCTAATTATCCTGTGGTTCCATGTTATCCTTGTTTCCCCTCTTCATGGTCATCTTTACCCTCTGACCCCCCTGCCCTGCTGACTTGGGGCTGTGGCATCAAACACAAAAGCAACAGCCTTCATGTACTTTTAACCAGCTCCCACAATTGAGAGAGCCAAAGCCCTATAATAATTCCCTTCATATGTATGTATTTCCTGGTGGTTCTGCTTCTCTGTTTGAACTTGGACTCATATATTTGTCAAAATGCTTAACATAGTCCTCTGCCCATAGCAGACATCTCATTCATTTCACTCTACTCACAGGTATTTGGTGAGAGTTAACTCTGCTGGATGCTTGGGAGACAGAAATGAACAAAGCAGGATCTGGGCCCACATTGCACACAATCTGGTGAAAAAGAGAGTAAAGCTTCTATATTAATGTGATTAGTTCCTGGCAACTTTGCTCTTGTGGACTTCTTTGCAAAGAAATTGGATTGGATAATTCTCCCGAGCTGCTGGAGGAGCTTGTGTATCCAGATTCTGTCCATGAGGTGATTTGGACACAGAGGAAATCCTGAGTGGTCATGATGATTTCCCAGGTGTTAATAATGCTAATATGTTACATGTCTAAAGCGCTCACACTTCAAAATCTGTTCCCAGTGCGTTATCTCATTGAACCTCCTGAAGACATTATGAAGGGGCAAGGCAGGTATTATCATACTATTTTATAGATAAAGAAACTGGGATCTGGATCAGATTTTGAATCCCAAATTTCTGACTCCTAGGATAGAGCTCTTTCCATGATTGTACAGATTTTCTCCTTGACGATCCCAAATTAGGATCTTGTGTAGTAAAATGAAAAGCCCAAAGGCTTTGAGGACTTATGGATTATCCTATAAAATGTGTGGTTATCTGTAGGATCACATACATGCCATATTTTCAGTTCTGAGTAATGCCTAGAGCCAAGTCCAGGGCCTGGAGAGACGAGTGTTTAAATCCTTAAATATATTTCTTTTAGATACCACCTAGAATTCATAAATAATAGCCCATTTCTCAAAACCCAGCACCCTGCACTCTCATTAGGCATGCCTTCTGTGTGCTTTCCATAACAAAATCCACTTAATAGCCCACAGAGATTTGTCACATTGGATTTATCTTGCTGCCAGCTTCCAGAAATGTGTAAATGCTACTATCTCTCTTTTTCCTTTTTGGATTAAATCTGATTCACTTTCTCAAAGTTGAAATAATTTATAAAACATTTTTAGGCTAGGAAACCTGAAGCAAAGATCACTGCTGTTGGAGAGAAAGAAGAAAAAGAGACATCCTCAGGGGAACATTAAGGGCTGTGTGTCTTACCTTCTAATATACAGTATGTGTTATCACGCATTTTGGAAAAATCAGCGTTAGGCATGTGCTTGCAAGTTTTAGTAGGTGATTGTTCAAATTATGTATCACTTTACGCCAACTGCTCAGAGAACAAAACAGCACCCTGAGTTGTAGAACTGATTTGCAGGCTTAGGGTGCCTGAGATGATCTGCTCGTAGTATTCTCTCATTTAAATTTAGCATCAAGTATTACCTGAGAAATCTCTGGTTCTTTAAAAATATCCGAAGACAACTGAATGCTCATCGAATGCCTACATGATAGTTACCGCTGGTCAAAGCTGGTGTTAGGGATAGGCGTCAAAGAGGCAGACATAATATGAAATGCTTCTTAATTCTTCATAGGATACGTTTGCCATTGTCTCCAACATGCATTTTTTAGGGTTAACTCTTTTCCTTTCTGTCTTCCTTCCTTAAAATCTTTTAGAGTAAAGGTTGCTCAACTTATCAAAGGATGTTATAGAATGTCTCCAAAGTCACCAGCACATAATGTAAAATTGCAAAGGACGATAGTAAGGTTACTGTTTTCCTAGAGGGCCAAAATGCATTTCTCGTTTGTGTTTATTTAGTACACAAGAACATACGCTTTCTTCTGCGCTGTAGTGAAGTTGCCGTGCTCCTATATACAGGTGAAAATCCATGTCACCTCACAAAACAAAGCAAAGCAAAGCAAGGCAAGACAAACAAAAAACAAGAGCAGGAGATTTGACACATCAGGAAGTGCTGTAGTATAAGTGCTCTGTTGATCTTAATCCTCAATCTTTATTCTCACTCTGAGTAGTTTATCTCTACCCGCTGGATGAGAAAAAGCTTCAAACTACTCAGAGCTTTCTTAAAACTACTGCTTGACTGTTGGAATATCTTTGAGAAATAACCTTGGAAATGCAGGAAGCTGTCGATGAAGACTTCTGTCACAGCTGAGTCGTATGTGGCACATGGTTGTTACAGGTAAGAGCTGCCCTCCATGGTGCTATTGGCAATGTGACTCTGGGGCCAGCAGAGGGGGGCACACGGGGGGGGGGGGGCATTTGGTCTCAAGTGGATGGCTTCTCGACTGGCTACTGCCAGCCTTACTAATACCGTGTGCAGATTTCAGGTGGTGTACTGGGTTTTATTTATCTTACAAGAGAAATTATTTTCCAGATCTGGAAAGGCCAAGAACAAGTAAGGATTAAAGTGCCAAAGGGAAAAGCCTGAGTTTTCCAGTGGTACTTAAAAACAACAGGCATCACCAAATACTTCTTCTATAAAGGTCAGTTTTCAGCTTTTGCCTCCCACCATGAGTGGTGAGTACTTGGGGGTCAGAGCAGGGGGCCTCCTCCTCACTGGGTGGCCTTTTCTACCTTTTTGAAGTTTGTATCATCTGCACCTAGACAAAAACTTAATATATGATTCAAAAGGAAGGTTTAAAATAGGATGATTCTGGGCATCCCTGGGTGGCTCAGCTGTTTGGCGTCTGCCTTCAGCCCAGGGCTTGATCCTGGAGTCCCAGGATCGAGTCCCATGTCAGGCTCCCTGCATGGAGCCTGCTTCTCCCTCTGCCTCTGTCTCTGCCCTCCGCCCCATGTCTCTCATGAATAAATGAACAAAATCTTAAAAAAAAAAAAAAATAGGATGATTCTAATGAGTAAGATTTAGAGCAGTGCATTAATGTTATTTATTTTTGACAACGCTAAATGACATTTACTAAGTCAATTCGATTTATTTAACAAACAACTACTATGTGCCCAACTCTGGGTGAGGACCGGTGGGGTTTACAAACAACCTGTCCTCAAAAAGCTAAACATCCTAGCCCACGTTAACAGAAGCAAAAGGCAACAGAATCAAAGCTCAAAATCTCTTTTTGCATGGACCAGGGTCTCATCCAGTGTTCATTTTGTACATTACTAGCAAGAAGCTGCTCTTTCCTTTGTAGAACAAAGTGGTTTATAGACTGGGGAGAAGGTTATACCCAGTGGTTATTACAAGTGGGGGATGTTCTGTGCTCCCATCCCATCCAAGCAACAAGCAGAGTGTCTGCTATTGCAGGCCTGGGCTGCTGACCGATGGCAAGCACATGGGGTTCCTGCCCTCAAGGTATTACCATTGAGTTGGGGTGTAGACTCAGTTCTGAACCTCAGTTGTTTCTAGATGTCTGGGAAAAGGCACTTGGGCTGCTGTATTTTTTTTTTTTTTAATTGTGGCCTAGGAGATTTTGTTTGTTAGGGCAATACAAATTCAACAACATTTAACATTCCTAAATTCAGGGAATCTGGGTGGTTCAATGGTTGAGCGTCTGCCTTTGACTCAGGTCATGATCCTGGGGTCCTGGGATTGAGTCCCACAACAGGCTCCTTGGGAGGAGCCTGCTTCTCCCTCTGCCTATGTCTCTGCCCTCCGCCCCATGTCTCTCATGAATAAATAAATAAAATCTTAAAAAAGAAAAAAACAACAAACATTCCTAAATTCCTCCTGGAAGACTTCCTAGGGGACACACCAGTGCATCACTCCTAAAGCCTTGATGTAATGCACAAATAGGAATATTTCAAATACATATGGTATCTTTTAGATAAATCATCCCTTTATGCAGGGATAAATATGTAAAATACAAATCGGGTAACTGAGCTGCTTCGGTTCTACACATAGCTCAATTGGAAGAATCACAGTTTTTTCCACAGGTAGGTGGTGGATTATGCAACGCAATTTGTTAATAAAGTCTTGCCCAAGAGGGGATAGCAGAAAGATTTCCATCACTTGCAATGAAGAAAAATGAATTCTTTAAGTCCTCTAAAGCTAAGAGAAATCTAAATGCAGCCGCAAACTAGCTTCAGGAGAAAAAAAAAGACATTTACAGAAATGTTTTATTAGAAAGGCAGCACTATTTGAAAATAGGCATTCTCCTGCAAGGGAGACAGTGCTTTGAGTTCTGATTTATTTGTGTGAGAAAGATACTATCTTTTCTCTTTTTAAAGTTGATAAGAAGGAAGACAGACTGGAAGGCTGAAAAATAATTCTGTCCAAAACGTCTCCTAGGTTCTAATGGTTTACTTAGTTGCTTTTCACCACATCTTGGCCCTTAAGAAGGAAATCACATATGAGAACTTAAAAAGCCCATGTGTTTTTATGTTTACATTGTTAACGTAATATATATATATATATATATATATATATATATATCACTGCCTAATAGTTACATTATTAATACCACTTGTGAGGGGTAGTTCTGAAAATCAGAATATTTTCTCATTGATTTTTACTGCAAAGCTTATCATTGAAATGCTATCTGCTGCCTTGCTTAGCTGCAGAATAAAATAAAGTCGTAATTCTAAGTCTCCAGCAAGGTTAGGCCTTATACGGGAGAATAGACAAATTGAATCTTAAAAGATTTAATCTTCATTGCCTTTTTCTTTTGGTAGCTATTCTTTTTCAAAAGCTAATATAAGGCTTTTGGAGCTTGAATTGTTTTATGTTGTATATTTGTCTTTGTTTTTATAAATTTAATAGTCTGTAAGTTCATCCTCAAACACTAAACCACTACATAGTAGAGATGAAATCTGATTTGAACCATTCAGCTTTGTATTGCCAGTGATGTTATCAGAGGAGCTACAAGAAGAATTTCTCTAAATGGTCATATAAATCTCACAAATGTGAAGCTGGCGCTCCGATTTGTATTCCACGTAATGGGAAGCCTTCTTTGAATGAAGGGGTTGTTGTGATGCTGGGTTGATATTAGATCATTGACACTTAACCCACTGACTCTTTAGCCTAAAGGAACTCCCTAATGGAAACGCACTTGGGGTTTTCAGCTTGCTTTGCTTCTGACCAAAATTCATATCCCCAGCAAGTTCACAGTTAGATAGGAAACAAGCATATCCGTGGGAAATACAAGGCACGTCTCCTTGGAATGATGGGAAAAAGAACAAGGAAGGGCCAAAGAGATCATCCTGTAAGGAAACAAAATTCACATAAATGGTGGAAAGAAACCGTAGCGATTGCTCACCTTTCAGCGGGGCACCCAGCAGTCTGGCACCTACAGCTGTGAGAGTAAACCCCTCATTTGATGAGAAGAGCGGTTTCCAAGTGGTGTATGCTGTCAGTTTCACAATCAGGACTTCTTGGAGGAGGGAGAGGGAAATGCCAAAGCCAAGAACCTGGATTTTTGTTGTTTCGATTGCGGGGCTCTTCTTAAAGCACCCTATGGCACCCTACGGCACAGTCTTTCATTGGATCTATCACCTTTGAAGATGCTCTAGAGCAGAGCTTCTCAAACTTTACTAGGCATACAAATTACCTGGTGATCTTATGAAATGCCAGATCTGGTTTATCAGGATGGCCCAGCATTGCCACCAAAGTCTCAGCGGGCTTCTAGGACTAATATGCTCTGGGGTGCTGCTGACCCTGTTGGTCTGTGGACCACAAGATCACTAGGCTTGATGGAAGTTCTCAAGTGTGACCCCCATACCAGCTGCATCAGAATTACCTGGTTATCTAATCTAATAGATTAGATTTCTGTTAGAAATACAAATTCTTGGGCAGCCTGGGTGGTTCAGTGGTTTAGCGCCGCCTTCAGCCCAGGGTGTGATCCTGGGGACCTAGGATCGAGTCCCACGTAGGGCTCCCTTCATGGAGCCTGCTTCTTCCTCTGCCTGTGTCTCTGTCTCTGTCTCTCTCTCTCTGTCTCTCTCTGTGTGTCTCTCATGAATAAATAAATAAAATCTTAAAAAGAAAAGAAAAGAAAAGAAAGAAATACAAATTCTTCTCCTCTACCCCAGATCTAGTGAATCACAAACTCTACAGGCAGGGCTCAGCTGTTGGGGTTTGGACAAACTCTTCCAGGAGAATCAGACGCACCCTCAAGTTTGAGAACCAGTGCTCTCGACCAATGGTTTTGAACCATACCAATAAGGGTCTTTAAAAACACCAAGGCTGGGGGCTCACTCCAACTTAGGAAGCTAAGGCAGCATTATTGTTGTCTGCATCTTGCAAATGAAGAAAAGCAGGGCGGGCGAAGTACTTGTCCAAGTGTACACAGTTAACGAGTGGGGGGTGCGTGGACTGAAATCTCAGACTTTTTATTCCAGAGTCTCTCTTCCCTTTGCTCCCCTACCCTGCCTGCTGAGGGCATTTACAGGATGAGTCCAAAAGTGGAGACTGCTGTCGTTTGTACTGTTCTGCCTACAGTCTGGGCTGAAAAGCCCATCAATCTAACTTCTTTCAAGAGAACTCTATTCTATGAGGTCCTTCACATCACTTGGCATTTCTCCCAATCAGTCACCAAGTATACACTTAATTTCTTTTTAAAAGCCACCTGGTTTTGTTTTTTGTTCCTGCGTATGCCTTTTTGTTAAGTGGGTGAGGGATGTGTAATCTATCTCATGCATAATTTGTTTAAGACAAGTCATTAAAAATGCACTAATGTTTAATATGCTGTATATGTTCCTGCTAGAATTCTTTTTTCCCCATGTAAATGATTTTTGAAAGTTTTAAAAATAGTTGTTCAGGTTTTATTGCATGCCATTGTTTGCAATCCCTCGTTTTAAAGCTCTAAAATTAACATTTCTTTCCTATCAATTTTATCTTCTGTTTGCCTGTTATTGATTTTTTTTTTCTTGCCCTCTGCGTGTCTAATGGAAACAGAGCTAATGGGTCTTTGCTTTGTTTATTCCCTTGCTTATGCAGCAGCATTGTTTTGATGCGGTCAGCACAGCTCGAGGAATAGGGCTTTGAGTGGCAGCCGAGGGAGTTCACCAACACTCTCCGTTTTATTTGCGTAGACTCTGAGAGAATCCTCTCTGTTGTCCTCTTCTACTGTCTCTGCTTTTTGCTTGTCTCATTTGGTTGTGGTCTGGTGAGGCGGCCTTATTTTCCTTCAAGGATATCCTTGTGAGTGATAATCACAAAAGATATACAACCTCCCAGAGTGGCCAGGAAGATCAAACCAATGGGCACCTGTGAGAAGCTTCACCCTGATTCATGAGGCAATCACGACTCCTTACTAATCTGCCACCACCAGCATTGGCTCTTTAAGCACAGAGAATCCTTGAGGGGGGAGTGGTGGCAGGGTGCTGATTGCTATATTTTATCTACCAACCCGCAGAGAACACGGAACAAGCACACCTTTCATTTATTCCTTAATACATGTAAGCTGTATTTATGGAGGTTTCTTTACGAGGGGTGGGAAATGCAGAGTTTAAAGACGTGAATATTGCCAAAATCCATCACACAGATGATTGTGTCTTTTGTCAGATTTCAATTATCTGTGATAATAAGCATCAGGTATAGAATTAGAGAAAAGTAGATGTGCAGAGTCGAAGACAAAAAGGAGTGGACCTTCCCCTGACAAATGAACGACGGTATCATTTGTTACTGAGTTCAACCACCTGGTCTAGTATGGATGGATTAAACCTTAAGAGAATCACTAAGTCTTACACAAAATTCCATGGTTTCTCTCCCTTTGCCCACCAAACCTCTCACTAGACTCACCAGCATAGCGCAGCAGCCGATCTAGCCTCTGATGCAAATATTAATGAGCAGTGAAATGGCCCAAAGGCAGGAAGCAGGGAGAAGAAAGGGGCCTTGATGAGCCACAAATGGATAATTATTCTCTGGATTATTAAGAGCTGACGCCACACGAGGGATACAACTCAAAATACTGATAGTATGACAAAAAACATTTCTTGTGGAATTCTCTTCTGAACTCTGCAGACATTTCACTTGTAGAGTTCTCTGCTGAACATTCGAGAAACGATCAGAATGGGGTCCTTTTATCAAGTGATTTGCAGCTCCCAAGCATCAGCTTATTGCTCTTCTCCAGAGCCTGGGCAGTAGAGGCGCACGCGGCCCAGGGCAGGGGTGGGAACTTGAGCTCCGTCTCTTTCCCTGATTTGTTGCAAAGCTTTAAACAAGTCACCTTATCACCAGCTCTCTGTTTTCTTATCTGTTTAGGCAGGATGATGTTGGCTGCTCACCCAGCAAATATATTTAAAAGATTAATGGAAGAGTGCTTGCATAGTAACTTTGAACTCTTTATGTCAAAATGATACACCATTCTTGTTATACCATTAAAATTAATAAAGAAATATTGAACTCACTTTTTATCTAAACGCAGAACACCACGAACCTAAGGGCTGTATTTAAAAGACCTAAGCATTTGGTTTCAATATTTGCTAGAGGTAAGAAACAAGGATGGCTAAGCATAGCTTCCGGCCAGTATTTTCTCTCAGATGCTTATTGCACACACCACACATCTTTAGGATTTTTCTCCAAATCAGTTGATTAGACATTTTTTTTTTTAAGATTTTATTTATTTATTCATGAGAGACACACAGAGAGAGGCAGAGACACAGGCAGAGGGAGAAGCAGGCTCCCTGTGGGGAGCCTGATGCGGGACTTGATCCCAGGACCCTGGGATCATGACCTGAGCTGAAGGCAGACACTCAATCACTGAGCCACCCAGGCGTCCCTGATTGGACTTTAAAAATGTTTCTTTTACTCTCTTTCCTCCATCCAACTCAGCACCCTTGTTCCTGGCTGTTCAGACCTGAGAATTTAGAGGATCTTCCTCAGCCCATCAACTGTCTCTGGCTTCTGGTAGCTTCCCTTTTGGTAATTTCAGTGACCAATGACAAGCGAGCACAGTTGCATTAATTTAGGTCCCCTAGGGTCTGTAAGGAGTTAACTAAATACAGGAAATAAAAGACTAAGAGGAAAAATAGATCAAATGTTTGTGATCATGGATGACTAATATTGTTTATTAGGGCTAAAAAAAAATTTAACTGTGCTGGTAGCTTTTCAAGGTTCTTCAAATATGAAAACATATAACCACCATTCATCGTACTACAAGTTAGTAAATATAAATTGGGAACATACAGTATAACAGCATTGACTGGGTCCTGGACAAGATGCAAAATGGCTAGGAGACATTATCATCAGGAGGATTACAACAGTCTCATGGGATAGATGAAACTACCTGGAATTTAGAAATATACTGTTCTCTTTAGTAATTAAGATGTCAACTAAAAACCATGGCAAAAGGAGATTTAAAGTAAAAATATATAATTTGTAAGTTCTTGTTAATTAATGCTTGCCTTCTCATATTTAAAGTATTTTTAAAGCCTGATTTATTCCAAATGTGGTATAAACCTCACTAATTATATGTATATACTGCATATCAGACCATATTAAGTTAGCACTAAGGTGCAGCTAGCTCAGAAAGAGAATGGGACAAGTATTTAAGAGTTCTTCATATTTTGAAAGAGCCTTTTAGGTCAGGAAATGAGGACTATAACATCTGGTTAAAACTAAAAGAGAATTTTAACTAATTGTTCAAGCTGGACAATAGCCAAGACCCTGGAGTTAGCACACCTGGATAATATCCATATAATGTTTCTAGAGAAATATATTCTGGTAAGGAAGCAAATAATGAAACTTTAAAGACTAATGAAGGGAATGGAGAAATTTTAGGAAACAAATTTATGGAATGATATTGTATAATCATTTTGAAGCTTTAGAAGACAACCAGGGTTATACACAGGAAAAAAGAAAAAAAAAACACTATGGAATCTGTGTTTTTTGTTTTGTTTTGTTTTTTAAATCTTTAAAGGTCTGTTTACACAAACAGACTAAGGAGGTTTGATACTTCAGTTTTTTTTCACATATGACATATAGTTGCCATCCAGCAAGTTAGATTTAGGTTTATCTTTCATTTCAATTTTGATAAATATTTCAATTCCCCTAAAAACCAAAGAGAGTGCATTACATTTGAGGGAGTCACAGTTAGTGAAGACAAAAGAGAAATGGGAGAAATTTCAAGTTTTAGATTACAAGTAAGAAAAATGAAAATCCTTAGGAAATGTTTAGTAACCCTTTGGTGCCCTTGTTGCTCAGCCATCCACCCTCCCCATCCCTTCAGAAAAAAGCTAGAGTATTTAAAAATAAACTACTAAGTGATTGAATTAATAAATTATAACTTTCATGGAACAATGCACAAATGGGTTTCATATTCTTATATGGTATTAAGAGGTCCAATGTTGCTAATGGTATGGATCACGATCTTGTTGATAAGACCCGTCTCTGGTTCTTTGGTTCCATTCTCACCAGTATGTATAATGATCTGCTCAGACTGAATGCTGTGGTTTCATATTGGAAATTTAGGGACAGAACCAAAATTTTGATATATAGTGGTGACTTGGAAAGGAAGACTGACACTCTAGGAGCAGTTAACCAAAACCCACCATTGCCACCACTGAAATCACAGTGTTAATGAAGGGAGGTATGACACAGCTCTAACTATAGATACTAACTCTCCCATCTGCAGAAAATGCCCAGGAAGTAGAACTATTGAGCCAATACAGATTGGATTTTAAGGAATCAGTATGAAACTATAGATTTCTAAATATAAATTAAAAAGCAATGTCTTGTGGGTTTAAAAGATGAAAAAGTCAAGTAATCATAGGTGCTAGATATAATTAGTTTAATTTCAACTAGCACATTGAAATAAATATGAACGGGGAAAATTACTGATCAACCTCTAGATAATAATAGCAGAATGATGAGTAGTAAGTATTTAAAAAAGAATAAATAATGATAAGAAAATCTGATTACTTTCTTGATAGGATCCTGGAAGATTAAGTCAATGAAATTGCTATATTATACTTTGATTTTGGTTTTACAGATCATGAAATTATATTTGCAAATTTTATGCAAATTTACTAAGAGATTAATGTTGTCATGTTCTATAGACTTAGGACAAAGAAAATCCTGCTAAGATCATTGGTTCAAAAATGTATAAAGAGATTCCAAGGTCATGGATTCTGTGTCTAGAAGAGCTGGATAGTTTCATTCTCTTTTTATAGTCACATTTCTCACCTTTTTTTGGTTTGCATATATCCTGTAAATGGCGATAGTCAATCACAAGAATGGGCCAGAGAAGTTAACATACCTAATAACAAAGGTTTATGTGGTATCATCATTATATCATTCATTCTTTCAATGAGTACTATTTTGAGCACTTACCGTATCACCTAGGCACGGTTTGAAGTCCGTGGGTTATATCACTGAACAAAACAAATGAAATCCTTTTCCTAGTTGAGTTTGCATTATGGTGGCTGGAGGCAAACAATAAACACGATAAATATGCAAATTATGTAGTATGTTAGAAAGTGATTTGTGTTATAGAAAAAAGGAAAAATTAGAACAAAGTAAGTGTATTGAGTATGAGGAGAAGAGGTACAGTTTTAAACAGAATGGTCAGGGTAGGTCTAATTGGGAAGATGACATTTGAACAGACCTGAATGCCAACAGTGAGTTAGCCACATCAGGCAGAAAAATGTTCCAGGTGGAGAGAACAGACAATACGGAAATCCCAAGGAGGGAATGTGGAACTGGAGAACTCAGTAACAGATAAGGTCAGAGAGTTAACAGTGGACCCAATCATATTAAGTCCTTTTGGCCTTTGTAAGCACGTTAGCTTTCAATCTGAGTGACGGGGGAGTCATCAGACAGATTTGCATAGAGGAGTGAAATGATCTGACTTATTATAATGAAAGGATCATTCGGGCAGATGTTGAAAATAGACTCTAAGTGGACAAGGATAGAAGCAGCATGACCTATAAGGAGGCTCTTACTATTATACAGGGCTAGTTTTATAGAATATAATTATTTTAGGAATTGGCCTTGAATTTTATAGCCTAAATTCCATGAATACAAATATTTTTATTTTAGTTATATATTTAAGATGAAATTATTTCCAAGAGTCGTTTATTGAAACAATATTTGATCCTCAAATTTTCAAGAACATAAATCAAATGCATAATTTAATTAGTGTAATGATTTATGTGTGCAATATTTTACAGCATTCTATATGCTTTCATAGGCAAGAACTTATTTCAACCCTTATAAAGACCCTGTGAGATTGGAGAGCTGATTATCATCATCTCATCTCATCCAAGTCAAAGATAGTTCATTCAACTAGTTAGTGGCAGAACCAGGATGGGAATGCAGGCATTCTTATTCCAAGCCCAAAGCTCTTTCCACTCTATCACTTTGTCCAGACAAGTCTTTGGAATTTGTTATAATAGGACATGACCTACATTAAAATTACTGTTAATGACCTACAACTGAAGGAAATTTTCAGAAAGTATTAAATCGGAGGGGAAGGGGTAGTGCACAGGCAATTAACAAAAAATAAATAATAAAAATCAATCCTGATAATTCAGGTACTTTATTTCCTGACCTCTTACTTTCACCTAAAAGTCACTTATTCAAATACTACCAGAAATTGGAGCACACTCAAGGTCAAAACTTATGGTGGTGTGGCTACTAGCCAAAGCTAACTTTCTGTCAAAAGTATCTTTAAAAGAGGCTAAGCTGAAGGTGCCTTCCAGGTCAAATATAAAGATATTTAAAAAACCTTGGGTCAAACACACTTTTTAAAAAATCAAATGATGTGAGATTTGTCAAAATTTAGTAAGGTCTGTGAAATCCCATTTAAGAAGTTAAACTACCATAAATCATCATGATCCTTGCCAACCTTTTAAGCTTTAAAACTCTTTTTCCAAATCAGGTTGAAAAAACAGTCAAATTGTTACTTTACATTTCTCTGCCAGTGGCTTTTCTTTCCCTATCCTCTTGGCATTTCAAAAGCTCTGAACAACCTTCCCTATATTTGTTGAACATGAAATATTTCTTGATATATGATTTCAAACTCTAACAAATTTGACCTTGAGTAAGTTTTTTTTTTTTTTTTTTTTTTTTTTTTTTTTTTTTTTTTTTTGAGTAAGGGTTTTGACTTTGCCCCGCATCTCTGGGATCCTACCACCATCATGCAACACTAATCAGTATTAGAAGCCACACTTTTTTTTAAAAAAGATTTTATTTATTTATTCGTGAGAGTCACACACAGAGAGAGAGAAAGGCAGAGACACAGGCAGAGAAAGAAGCAGGCCCCATGCAGGGAGCCTGATGTGGGACCCCATTCCTGGGACTTGGGGATCACGACCTGAGGAGAAGGCAGACACTCAACCGCTGAGCCACCCAGGCGTCCCGAAGCTGCACTTCTGCACCAGTTCACATTCCCACCAACAGTGTAAGAGGATTCCCTTTCTCCACATCCTCTCTAACATTTGTTGTTTCCTGTCTTGTTAATTTTCCTCATTCTCACTAGTGTGAGGTGGTATCTCATTGTGGTTTTGATTTCTATTTCCCTAATGGCAAGCCACTCTGGAAAACTGTGTGGAAGTTCCTCAAAGAGTTAAAAATAGAACTACCCTACGACCCAGCAATTGCACTTCTGGGGATTTACCCCAAAGATACAGATGCAGTGAAACGGCAGGACACCTGCACCCCAATGTTTATAGCAGCAATGTCCACAATAGCCACACTGTGGAAGGAGCCTTGGTATCCATCGAAAGATGAATGGATAAAGAAGACGTGGTCTATGTATACAATGGAATATTACTCAGCCATTAGAAACGACAAATACCCACCATTTGCTTCAGTGTGGATGGAACTGGAGGGTATTATGCTGAGTGAAGTAAGTTAATCGGAGAAGGACAAACATTATATGGTCTCATTCATTCGGGGAATATAAAAAATAGTGAAAGGGAATAAAGGGGAAAGGAGAGAAAATGAGTGGGAAATATCAGAGAGGGTGACAGAACATGAGAGACACTTAATTCTGGGAAATGAACAAGGGGTAGTGGAAAGGGAGGTGGGCAGGGGGTTGGGCATTGAGGGGGGCACTTGATGGGATGAGCACTAGGTGTTATGCTATATGTTGGCAAATTGAACTCCAATTAAAAAAATACAAAAAAAAAAAAAAAAAAAAAAAAAGGAAGAAGAAGAAGAAGAAGCTGCACTTCTTAGGTTAACCAGTAGGCTCACTTTGTTGGGCTCTGGTATGATTCCAGAGAATTCAATTTCTTTGTTTTCACTTGAGAGGGAAAAGCAGTGTGAAGAACAAAGTTAAGAAAGTTGGGGTGCAAAATCTTTCCTTAAATAAAGTAAACTAATAAAACTAGATTGGATGTAAAAAAATTTTTATTAAGCTCTACAATGTGTCAGACACTGGGTTAGATGCTTTCACATTCATTATTTTGGTTATTTCCTCTCAATCCTGTGAGGGAAATGTAAAATGTATTTATATTATATTGATACAGAAATTGGGTCTGGAGTTTGAGTGACTCTCTGAGAAAGAAGATGCCAACCAAAGGTTGTTTGACTCCAAATCTCAGAGTAATTTTTGGTTTTTGGCCATACTGACTCTCAAAATTAATCTATGCCCAGATCTTAAACACAATCCCCTGAGCCCCACTGCTTGCATATTTTTCACCTTGTGTAGAGATGTGAACGCCTTCAGGTGTCTGGAGATGTCATGGTCACACGTACTGTGACTATGTATCAAATTCATTCAATCATTGGGAAAATATTCATTAGCTTGAGGACAACTCAGTCAATAAAAATTGTAGTGAAAATTAAAGTTAATTAGCTGAGATAGGTATACATCTTAGGACCAAACACTATTCAATGACATCAATAAGTGTTCTTTGTACAAAATCAAAGAATTCACTTGCTATCAAGAGTGATGACATAGCTAAAAGTCAGAATCCAAGTTCGGAGAGCCTCTTTTTTCAATTTCTGGGTTGGTTAAATATAATTATGAAAATGCAATATTATTAAAACCGGAATAAAGTCACAAGAGAAAGTAAAAAGATTATGATGTATTCATCCACGGAAAATATTGATGATTTCTGAAAGGAATGCTGACAGACTATAGGTGAAATCTGATTAGAAAATTAATGTCAGATATATTAGCCAGAGATGATCTCTCCATATTGATTTAAATCACATCACTCAAAAGAAGGACCCCTCCTAAGGCTCGGCATTCTTTCAGTTAAACTGACCTAGATTCAGAGCAATAACACTCCATTTTCGTCTTCATTGTCCTCGGGAAGATATCCAGGAGATATCTTACTCGTCTTTCCTTCCCTTGAAGTCCAAGAGTTTGCTCCCTCAAGATCATTATGCTTTCTTCAAATTAAAAAGAAAACAACTTAGTTTTTTCCCCCACTGATAAAAATCATACCATAACATGTGTCATTTACATTGTTTTAGAGATACATGATCAATTCTTGAGATGTGCCTGGTTGTAAGACTCCGCTTTATAGAAGTTACACAAAGTTAATTTATGAGGAATATTATAACATAAAACCTTCCCAGTTTTTTTTTTCTGTTTGTTTCTACTTGTTTAATATTTGGACTTAATTTCATGATAGAAAGACATTCCTCTTACCCACAAACTATCAGACGGAGGCAATCTTTTCTGGGTTTGCGAGCTAAAATTTGGAAGAATAATGAGAGAAAAATTAAAATGGGACCAAATGACCATGTACTTCTCCCCCCGCTTAATTTTCTTTTCCTCTTGCCTTTTTCTTCCCCTTCAGCTCTCTCCCCTCTGATCTATTTAATAACTTCCTAGGCAGTAACTTCAATAGGTACAGCAGAATAGACACATATGACCCCTGAGTACCATAGCGTAAAAGAGATATCAACACCGATAAATACATATGTTGTGATCCACAAAGATACTTCAGCAATTCTCTGTAACAACTGAGTATTATTTTCTGAGAAATATGCACTGCTCATGATTTTAAACAAAGATGTTTTAACTAAATACAAATAAGTGTTTATTATTGTTCTTTCTACTGCTTTCCTTAATCCAAAGGATTATACCTTTTGTTATTCAAATGAATCAAAATTCTGGGAATCAGTTTCTTTATATGTGAAATGTTGGGGTTGGACAGATGAGGTCTAAAGTTGTTTTCTGTTTTAAAATACTGTGACAATAGAAGATTTTATGAAACATCAGGTTTGGTTATCTATATATGCTGCTTTTCTTCTTTTTTTTTTTTACATTGTGACTCCATCTTTCAGCTCACAAAAGAATTTCCTTTATCCCCAAATTTTAGGGTTTTCTATTTCTGTTTCCTCAGGGATGACAAGGTGAAGAATCTCACAGCTTAAGTCATCCAGACTTAAGAATATACAAAATGCCTGATTCTTGATGGATATTTAGATTTTACTGATGGATAACCATAAGCCTGAACTCTACTACTGGAGAATCAGTGCCACATTTCCCTCCACTAAGGACTGCTCATGGAGTGGTGTGAATTTGGTTTGAGCAACTGGGCAACTTTATCTGGTATTAGATTTTGGGTAGCTTCGGGCCACCTTGCATTTACTCAATGGAAAATAAAACAGAGAAACAGCTTACCACAGTAGAAAAGGCTACCTCAAAAGAGACTTAAGACACAGAGTTGTGTTTTCCTTCTGTACTATGTTTATGAATTTCTTTAAACTTCTAAGTAAGTGGCATATAGCATGGATAATAAAACCTAACTTTCCCTGTTTCAAAAAGGCTCAGGATCCTCTACAAAATTTTAGATTCAGCAAAACAAAAGACATTTCAGTAAGCATTTTTCTCTTAATCGTTGAGCATATATATCCACAAAATTTTTTGTTCACTTTAGACTAAGTCATCAAAATTCGCTTAGCAGGACCCCTTTACAATCTAAGAAGCTTTGTGAGTTTGTTTTCCCAATACAAATGAAATGTTTTCACTTAGAAGCTGAAACACAATATTTTTCCAAGAAATTAACTCTAAACTTAGAAAGTTCCGCTGAAAACACACTATGGTTTTAATAAGGGTCCTGAAATTCAATGACATGTGAATGTTCCCATATTAGACTACAGCTTACATTCATTAGGTGTGTGAGTGAATTTCCTGTTTAATTTTAGGTTAATGAAATAAATACTTTAATATAGCTCTCTCTCTATTTTTTTCTAATCCTAATATTTTATGAATGAATAGGGCAATCATCCAAGTTCTGGGCTTAGTTTGTGCCTCTCACACAGGGTCAGAAGGCTAGAAGGACTTAGCGGGTTATCTCTCCCACTCGAGGACAAAGGAAGTTGCAGGAAATCTTTTTGATAATAACAGAAATGCAATGAAGAGTTCTTGAAGACGATCGCAGCGTTTTCTCTAGTGAAGGTATATTTTACCATAAAACCTGAGAAGAAGCTGCAAGATGGGTGTAGTGATCTTTTTTGGGGACTTGAGAATTAGTGGCCTCACTAAGCTCCCAGGGCAAACCAGAGTTACAGTTTCCAACAGCTCCGAAAACTCCACTCTGACATTTCATTTTACCTTGGCAAACAACTGCAATGAAAAATAGCCCAGACACATTATAGGATATGCCCTTATGCATGATATTTTGTATCAGATATATCAGTCACATTGCAAAGGACTTAGATCAACTTAAAAAAATAAAACCCAATAGAATGATTACAGCCGCTGCCTAGAATGACAAGTATTATCAACAAAAATTAATCAGGCGCATCTTTTAGTGAACTCAATTAATAATGTGCAACAACAGGGTCTCTTTTCTTAAGATGAAAATTAATTAGTGGAGGGAAGGTCACTTGGAGATGCTGACATCACTCATCAGAATGCTCTGGCAGCTCTAATTATTTGTCTTCCAGGCTTGGGTGATCAGAAATTATTGCAATACCTGAGCAACATTTTGAAAAAGCTTTGTGCATGGCTCTTTTAATTAGACCTGGTATTTGATTAATGCAGTGGAAGCGTTTAGATCAGCCTCTTATCATTGAGTGACTTAGAAGTTTTAGGGAATTATACTGTGTGAGACAGGGTCACTGAAGAGGTTTTGAATCTATATATTTTTATTATTAAAAGAGTTATAATGTTAAATTAGATTTATCCTTCTCTTATAAGCACTCCGTTCATTGCCAAGCAGGATAATGTATGGGATGGAATTTTATTAATTCATCTTTCAAGCATTTTTTGCCTCTCAAGTAAAATAATCATGCTTGGGGTTTTAGAATTGAACAAGTTAATTTGAAAATCTTTAAGGACTCCGTGTAGGACAACATCTCAAAAGATGAATATAATCATTATGTCAAAGTTCAATGTTAAAAAACGCAGTTAGGCTTTTTATGTACAGACACTGCAAGCTCATAATGTGAATATAGAGGCAAATTATCTTGGAAAACTAGACCAGGAAAAAAGACAGTGGAATTGACAATGTTGATATAAATGTATTTATTTCATAAGTTGAATAATTGCATGTTCAATTTTTTGAGGATTAAAAAAAGCTAGCTGTGATAAAATTTGTCTATATTAAATGTGCAATAGTTCATACATAGTTTTTGATTTTTAATGCAATTTACATGGTGTTCTTATCAGCAGTACCTTTTTAGCATGACGTTCAGGTACTAAATTAAATGTCAACTAGGGTTTAGCTATAGGTTTCTTCAAAGACCATGGGATGAAGTGGACTTAGGGTGAATTCTGTAATAACTTTTTTATCTGCAGTGGAACATGTTCCAGTCTTTAAAACTGTGATCTAGAAAACACATGTAATATTGTAACTGACTTTCGGTGACTGAGGATCGGTTTACCTGCAATCTTCTCTTTTGTTGGGATTGAGGAACAGAAGTAAGGCTCAGCAGTGTTGATGCCTCTGCAGGGATTGAGGAGCAGAAGTAAGGCTCAGCAGTGTTGATGCCTCTGCAGGGATCCTGTGTGGGAGTCACAGGCAGAGCAGCAACTTTGGCCTGGAGCTCCCAGCTTAAGACAGTGAAAGAGAAGTACACCTTTCTCCTTTCCTCCTCCCCTGACCCAGGGGAGGCACACCTGTGCCTGAGACTTACAAAGGGTGAAATGTGTTTTCAGAACTCTCATAACAATGGAAAGTGGTATTTCATACTACGAGAGGAAACTTCTCCAATATTCTGTGTCTTCTATTTGTCCCCCTGTATTTACTTATTGCACATCTCTGGATGTTTGTGATTCCTCTGGATGCCTGGGATTGCAAGAGAAAATCTAAGGCAGATAAAAGACTTTAAGGCAAACTCCCTCCACCCACCATCTCACTGAACCCCCAAATGCCAAGAGCCCTTCTGGCTGAAGGAAAGAATTGTAAAGTAGTAAATGTTTGCAAGGGGCTGGATGAACTTGCAGAACAAAGAAGGAGTGAGTAGCTAATAGATGTCAGATTTAGGCTTTACCGTTTTGCTGCCCTTTTAGGCACTGACCTACTAGCCTGGAGCATGGGTATATATACACATGAAACTCTTTTTGAGTAGATGGCTTATTTTATATACAATTGTTAACCTGACTAGAGAAGTAGCATGGAGTAGACAAAGGAATTAGATTTTAGATCCAAGAAATGTGGGATGAAACCTAGACCCTACTATTCAATATCTGTGCGATCATGGGTGAGTTACTCCATTGCTCTGGACCTCACTGCCTTCTCCTGTGAATGGAGTAAACAGTGTAATCTCATGGATGACTGGGAAGATTAAATGAGATAGTGCTTACTATAGTGATCAAAATATTGTGGAAGCTCAGTAAATGATAATTCCCATTGCTAATCTTTGGCACCAATATTTTGATTATCTTCCAGCTAACTGGTTTGTATTACTTAAAACTGGACGGACTATACTTAAGCCAATAAATATATCCTAAAATCAACAACTTGTTGATATTTCTTTCTCTTAAATATATAGCTTATATAGTCCCCATTATCTATATTGGGATTGTCTGGGGTAGAGCTACGATTCAGATATTAATGAAAAATAAAGTAACTTGTCCTACACTTGCTGGTAAAACATTTTGGATACTTATTTCTATTGATGAATTATGCATGCAAAGGCCGAATGGGGCGCACTGATTTATTTTCCCTCTTTTATGCCTTGATTTTCAGGCTGTGTGCAAAGCAGTGTATATTTTTTCTGTCCTGCACTCCCACTGACTATATTATGCTCATGGGGCTCTTCAAGTGGAGGAGACACGCAGCTATGCTCACGGATGGCAGGTCGGCCTATAAAGCCAAGGTAGTGAGCAGGCATTTGGGAGAAAAGATTTTAAAATTAGTGTCAGATGTGGAATTGTTACGCTGAAGTAGAACATCTCCACTTAGCTGTCAATTCCATTCATATTTCTATTTCTCAAAATCCTACCATTTCAGAGATCTATGCACAAAAATATTAAAAACCCCAAATCATGGCCATTGAGTAGACGTGTAAAATAACGAACCTGTATAACTTTTAAAATTTAACAAATATTTATGTAGCACTTATTATGTGCCAGGCTCAATTCTAAGTCATTATAAGAGGACCAGAAACTGAGAAGAGTGTGCCATTCCCCGAAGACGATGGAGAGCAATAAATAAGACAAAAAGTCTTAAAAACATGTATTTGACTGCCTTATGTATTAATTGTTTTCACACCTCCAAAAGATGAGAAACACCTAGTCATTAGTCACCACCCCCTTTCAAATTTTCTGCTTAGAGGACCGCAATCCATGGCGAAACTGGCTGTAACTAGTGCTGTTTGATGCTCATGCATGGATTTATAGGGTGCCCAGCTACACTGGAGATTGTCTCTGGCCTGTCCCTTTGGACTGTCCTTCCTCTCTGGTTCCCATTCACTTCCAGAGCAGAGGATCCAGGCAGGATGTGGGTTGCACAATGGTGGAGAAGCCATGGGACAGAATGAGGAGTCTGGAGAAGGGGCTTCTCCTCCTGCTCCAGCCACAAATCTGCTAAGAACTCTTTAAAGACACATCTAGCTCTGTGGTACTAGAATGTGTCCCCGAATAGATTGGGAGTTTACCAACATCAGCTGCTGTATCTAATTTATGTTTGTATCTTTAGTAACAAAGGAAGAAATGTTCAGAGATAACATTTTTCACAAGGGGTGTAGTTTCTTCCTTCCTTTTATCACCCTGCTTACTTGATGTAGAACCAGCTTCATCTTCAAATGACAGATAATCCCCTGAATTATGGCAACTGATTTATTTTATTGTTAGAGAAATTAATACAAAGAGATCATCAGCCTAGGGTACCATGACTAACACCCCATTTAAATATGGTGATTGAAACTTTTTCCAACATTCTGTTAAGCAATTTTCCTAAAATAGGGCCTCCATTTCTTAAAAAGGGTGAACGTATTTTGTTAGCCAGCATTTTAGTTATTTCATAGTAGAAATCACTTCTGATGATTGCTAATTGTATGAAAACATATACGATACTCTTTTAACTTTCAGCAACTGATTGGCTCCTTAGAGTATGAGCTGAAAGTTCTAAGTACTATTAAAGGGAGAAAAGTTTGAAAAGTTTTTGTGGTGACTAAAAACATCCTACTGTATTTACAGATAAGTTACCCTCTTTTCCGTTCCCTCCCTACTCATGTGAACGACAGTTAGGAATAACTAGTCCCCTAGGATTATTTACCTAGCAGACCTACATTCATCCAGGTAACGTGCCTGCTAAGTTTTAAATACATTACTTGAAGTTGGATAGACTTGAAGTGTTTTCAGATTTGAAGTAAAATATCATACTTTTGAAAAGATTCTATTATCAATTGCCCGCCGGAATTTGTATTAATTTATAACATTTGGAGCAAATTATAATAAATAAGCCCTTTACTTCTTAGATCATACATCTTCTAGGCTACATGATCTGATGAGTAACTGGTTAAATTAGCACAACCTTCCTCTGCATTGAGACACCGGGTGTTATTGGCAATAGTATATATCATTTCTTAACAAATTCCTCTGTGTTTTTCTTAAGCCTGTTAGTTTGATTCTAGTCAATCAATAAAAAATGTTCATAAGAAAAATATTGCTAGTAAATTCTTATTCTTTCTCAGGACACATCATAGTTTAACTTGTCAGAAATATTTCCATGTATACACAATAAAACCTTTCTGTTTGATAAATATAAGGGTGCCGAAGTTGTCATTGTCAAATGCATCACCTGAAGCTATATAGCTAATGATACGCATTTGATCAACTTGCCAACTGTTTTATATCTGAGAAACAAAGGAAACTACACATGTATATTAAAACTGATTAGCATTGTACCCTAAAGCAATTAAATAAATATTAGAAGAAACTCCCACAGCCCTTTGTTTTGCTATAAGGGGCTCAGCTGTGCTCCTTCTAACCCTAACTACATCACTTCAAATTACCAGTAAATTAACAGAGGAACACTTTCAACCTCAGAGCAGATTTGATCCAAATAGTCTTTAAATGCCATTTCTGTTCCTATTAACCTAAAGATCGGCATAGCAGATATTTTCGCGAGGCTGCCCAGCAGTCCAGGGCATTAACGGCGAAGTTGTGACAGCACTTTTCATGATGATTTATGATTCCGTGTTTAACTTGATTACGCCAATGCTGACTCTGAATACTATTTCAATTAGTGCACAGAAGGTCACATCACAAATATTCCTCTATAATCTATTCCTATTAACACTAATACACAGAGTAACCAAATCTTTTCACCCTTGTTGATTCACATCATCCATAGCCCTAACTGCAGGCTTGTTTACCAGTTTACTGCTTTGGACACTTCCGAAATGGTAATTTTCACTCCTTTGAGTATCATTAATAGCGGTACTATGACATGGGGAATAAAGCATCTCTCTGCCGGCATTTGTGCATTAATAATTATCAAAGCCTCAGATTTATTAAACAGGAGGTATGCTTTCTAAAATGCCTGTCTAAAGCATTATTTCATGACCAATTACTAAATAAATATACAAAAGATTTTTTAGGGAAATGAAATTGGCTTCCACCTAAAATCAATTTTAGCAACAACTTTCTCTCATTATTGCTCCCTTAACGACTTTGGGGAGTTGCTCCTATATATGTGTAACCAATCCTAATCCAGTTCCCTTCTTTTTCTTTTTCTTCCTTTTTCTTCTTCTTCTCCTTCTTCTTGCTAATTTCTACATCTAATCATTGGGGAAAACAGAATATTGGGTCATCAGGTCTTTCTTTTCTACCTGAAAACTGCTTATTAAACAGTCCCCGTGGTGCAAAATTAAGAGTACAAAGAGGAATGGAGTTTTACGGAAAAAAAAAAAGTTTTCAATTTGTCCAAAGGTTAAAGTGAAACCAACTGCTAAAGACAAAATCCACACGTCATTTAAACAATTAGTGAAGAATGTTCAAAGACTATGTTCAAAGTGCACACAATTTGTATTTTAAGTTGTATGTGGATGGGATCTAGACTTCAAGTTAATTAACAATAAACCAAGAGGGCTGCATCGCAGACATTTAACTGTGCAGGAGAGGCTGGCGTCCAGCGGGGACCGTGGTGGGAAGTAGGAGTGGGAAACTGGAATGTCACCGTGCTCAGTGGGTCCCCAATAAATGCCTTATTAACGATGATGATGTCAGCCTTGCAAAATATTAAAGGGGCCTTGTCTCTGTGGCTTGATTTTTTCTTATTTTTAGAGACATGAAAAAACAAAACTTTTATAACAAGGTATTTACAGAAGGAAAAAAAAAACAAGCAAAAATAGTAGGGTATTGTTTCACAAGCCACTGTTGCCCACTCTTTGGCAATCTTGCTTTGAGGGATTCTCCAGCAAGCAAAAAATCATATTCATAATCCTCTCACAGTTGATTTTACTGATTTTTCATGAAATAGTTGATACAAGATTAGTGTCTATTGGAGCAAGAAGCAGCGTTCTTTTTTTTTGGTGGTAGAGACTGAATCTGCATGCATGATTAAGGTACTTTTAAGAAGTCAAGATAGCCAATAGAATTTATTAAAATATCTATCGACATGGCCTTATTTTTTTTCAGCGTTTTTATGCAATTGTTCCATATGCCACTTCAGCAAAATGTAGACAACTAGCTAATACCGATTATGTATCAATGCATGCCTTCGTCCCCACACAGCAGCACGCTTACTTCTTTTTGGAGTTCCTTTCTGGCCAACCACCCTTTTCCTAGAGTGGATTCCTCCCTCATCTCTCAGACTCTTCTCCCATACTTGAAAGGAATCTGTTATCTCCCTCTAACCCTTGCTAGACTATTAACTGACTCATAAGGTAGCAGCCAGTACTGAATCAACACTCGAGTCCGTCAAAGATTTGAAAAGAGAATCTTGGAGAATATAAAAACAAGACTATAGTGGCAAAGTGATGTGTGCTGGGGCTATTTGTGGACGACAGTGCTGCTAAATAAATGTTTTCTTGAACACAGCAGAGAAAGTGTCTCTTTGATTTGTAAAGTTATGTAGTTGATTTTTCTGCTCATTGGGATGCTAGAGAACATGGGCTTTGGCCCCCACTAGGGGAGCTACAACGTCTAGGGAGATCATCCCTGTCTCTGAGATGTGCATATTTGGCCTTACGCATAGAGAATCCTGAAGCTGAAGGGAAATTTAACTTCGAGCTCATAAATTTCCAACTCTCTGTTGCTTTCATGTTACAAAGCGAACTCCCAAACCTGAGAAACTGGGAGGAAGTCATCCCTTATTAATATACACGAATGTACTGTATACAGTGCCTGGCACATAGTAGGTGCTCAGGGAAAAGGAGCTTCCTCCGTTGCTTCCTACTTTCCCTCTCTCCCTCCCCCTACGCTGGACTCAACTTTCAAAGGTGCATTGGCCAAAAGATGGAGGTCAGTTATTCTGGATGTGTGCATTGTATACCCTACCCCCAACCCCAACCATAACTGATGTCAAAAGAGTTGGAACAAACAGTGATTTGCAAAGATTTTCAAATAAATAAAGGATTAACTTTCCATTCCAATACTGGAATGCTGATTGAAAATTTATTTAGTAGAGGAAGAATCCAGAATGGGGAGAGTGGGGAGAGAATTTCATGCCGGGCTAGCAAAGGCAGAGGGAGAATCATGTAATTTCTCTTAGTTGCCTGAAGACACACTTAAGGGGGCTTAAATATGGACTGACAAAGATGAATGAATCTCCTTATTGTTGCATTAATAGGATAGTCAGAGTTAAGCATCAGTGAACATTTATTCTTATAATAAAAGCTTTCTTTAGTTTTCCATATAAATGTACTTCTTTGTATAATAGTATCTGTGTAGTAATCATAAGTGATGCTTAGCCTACACGTCTGAGTGATTAGGGAATAGTTATAAATTTTTATATGCATATATCTATATCTCCACGTGGATATAGCCTTCCTTCCTTTTACAGGTGGTTCATAAAAGGGTTGTAATAGAAAAGATCCACTTCAAGTGAAAGGTTGAGCTGTTACGTCTAGATTGAGAGCGATCACAGAGATTAGCCCCTTGCCCTGAGTAATTTATAAAAAGCAAATGAGGGACTGGTGGCCATGAAAATAAATATAATTAACCCACTTAGAAAAAACCTTCACCCTTGTTACGGATAGTTTCTGCTTGATCGAGCTGACTAGAGTAACACACAAATAAATTAAGAAAAAGATTCCAAGATTTTCAAGTTTCTTTCTAATTTCTTTATGAATAATTGGGCTGTAGAAGAATAGGTCCATTTTTCAAACTCTGAATAAGCACCTCATGTATATGAGTCAGTTCATAATTTTTGCACAGATGTCACACTCCACAGGATATAAAAACAAACTAAAGATAGCTGGCCATATAATGTGTAGATATATCATTGTTACAGATGCTCAGTAGAGCTTTGTGCATTTTTTTTCCAAAACAAATCTCGAATCTACATATTTTGAAGATATAAATTTCTCATTTGTTATTCTTGGACATGCTCTTTATTTATTTATTTTTTTTGAAGTGAATATTTAAAAAGTTGCAGGCCCACCAAGCTGGCACGAAACTGACATGGCTGGAAAAGCGTCCTGTTCCTAAACAAAGAAGATACAACAAAGACAGTGTGTTTTTCTGACACTGCCTAGAGATCCTGCTTCTTGAAAACGAACAGCGTCCTCTCCAATTAATTCAGGCTTTTGGCTCAGTCATTTGGGGTCCTGTGCCCTGACAAAGAGCCCACAAATATTACTGACACGTGTAATTTACTGCAAATCTTTTAAAGCGTGGAACACATAATAGTGTGTCCCTTAGAACTGAGGGAAAGGAGGAAAAAGTCTTTCCTGGATGATTCTTCCAGTCTGTGCCCACCACTGGTTCATTCGAACAGAACCACTCTGTCAGTGGGCTGATGAAATTGTGTGACTGTGCCTCCCTCTGTTTCTACAACCCCCTAAACAGAGTCAAATAAGATGAGGGTGGTTGTCTGGGGATGCTGGGGACAGCTGCTTTGTGAAAGGGAGTATGCTAAAATATCGATCATAATGATGTCTTCAGTCAACACCCTCAGAGGAAAAGCCCAGGTGGAGGTTTCATTTTGGTGGTGGAATATTGTTCTTATGGGCAGGAGGGAATGTTGATAGTCTGAGTTTGAATCTCACTCTGCTGTATCTCTATGTGTGGCCTTAGTTGAGTTAGTTAACTTACCATGTCTTGGTTTTCATATCTGTAAAATCCAACAAAAACAGTACCTAGCTTATTGTGAGGATTTTTCCTCCTCCTCCTCCTTCTCCTCCTCCTCCCTCTCCTCCTTCTCCTCCTCCTCCCTCTCCTCCTCCTCCTCCTCCTCCTTCTTCTCCTCCTCCTTCTTCCCCTCCTCCTCCTTTTCCTCTTCCTCCTCCTCCTCCTCTTCCTCCTCCTCCTTTTCCTCCTCCTTCTTCTCCTCCTCCTCCTTTTCCTCTTCCTCCTCCTCCTCCTCTTCCTCCTTCTCCTCCTTTTCCTCCTTCTTCTTCACTGTGAGGATTAAATAAAATAATGTGTTAAAAGTGCCTGGCACATAGATCTTAATCTTTGTTTTATCTGTTGCCCTTCTATGTGTTATATGAGAAGAATCACTGTGAACGTCTCTGCCATCCTCCTCTGTAGCTGGCTGGCTGAAGTGTTCTCAATATGTGTGAGAATTGAGGGATTTAGCTCTGATCTCTGAGAATGTTCTTTCCTGTCATGGTAGCCTGAGGGATAAGAAAAGGTGAGTAGTAAAGTCTATTATAAGCAATTTTTCTCCTCAACTTTTGCTACCCTCTTCTAACTTTTCCCTTCTCGTTTCCTCTTTTGGATAAAACTATCAAGTGTCTATACCTGCAGTATAAATGTACCTCAAAAACTATGTACCTACATTAGAAAGAAAGCCCTGATAAGGTAGTGACAATGATCGATGTTGTATGTGGGCAGAGGGTAAAGGAGCGCCATCTGAAGACAGACCAAGATGATTGAAACTACTCTAGAGCCTGGCAAAGGTAAAAGCTCCTTCCACTGAATGTGGGATGGACAGAGACGGGAATTCAGATGACACCTGAATGGAAGGGGTGTGGCCTGGGCCAGGAGGACCTGCATCTAGTTAATCCTCTACATTCTGGTGATATGACCTTAGACAGGTCATTTATCCTTTGTGATGTTTAATCCTCTCATGTATATGACCATAAAACCTGCTAACAGGCTTGTTGTGATTGTCTAAGAAATATTTTTACTCTGCATGAAAATCTTTGAAGGTTATGAACACCACCCACATGACACTTATCAGTAATAATTATTTAATAATGTATATTAAAGGCTTCCTAAATTGTGGAAGAATGGTAAGGTGATGATGGATGAGAATGAGAGAGCATCTTTTGAAACTTGAAATGATATAAATATCGAAGCAGCCAACTAACCTAACAATTTGGGTTTAGAATCACTATTCTACAAGGTCTGTAGGAAATACATGAAACAATAAAGGGAAACACGATTTCAAGTGGAAGGAAGCAAACCCGGGAGCTCATTTTTCCAGGGGTGACATAGTTCGAAGAAAATACTTAGTAAATTTCTTGGCAATAACAATAATAATCATGACAACACTGAACGATATGGCATTAGTAGTAGCTAACATCTTCACAATCTTGTTTGTTTATTAAACTAAAGTAGAGTTTTGTGGAATGATACCATTATTGAAATGAAAAATTAACACTTTAGTTATGAAAAATCTTTACAAGCATCCTTGTCTGATATCGATCTTGGTGGAGTCAGGAGAGATAGGGAGAACTATAGAATGAACACCTTTGGAACAACTGAATTTCATCTTCCAGACAATTAATGTTTGCAAGTTAAATCCAGAGTAGGGAGAGGGAATGGCAGGGGGAGGGAGGAGGGAGGAGCTAGCATGGAAGGGAGGGAGAGACCAGTATTTCTTAGGCACCTATTATGTGCAAGTACTATACGGAGTATGCTATGTGTGCATGTATATTGCAAAGGATGAAGAGATATTTCTTTTTTCCCTTTAAAAAAAAAAACTTCTAAAAATTTTATTGAAATTCAATTTGTTACCATATAGTATAATACCCAGTGCTCATCTCATCACGTGCCCTCCTTAATGCTGGTCACCCAGTCACCCTATCCCTTCACCCACCTCTCCTTCTGCAACCTTTTGGTCATTTCCCAGAGTCAGGAGTGTCTCATGGTTTGTCTTCCTCTCTAACTTTTCCCCGCTCGGTTCCCTCCCCTTCCCTTATGGTCTCTTTCACTATTTCTTATATTCCACATATGAGTGAAACCATATTTTACTCAGCCATCAGAAAGGATGAATACCTACCATTTACATTGACATGGATGGAACTGGAGGGTGTTATGCTGAGTGAAATGTCAAATGGAGAAAGACAATTATAAAGAGAGATTTCTTAGGTCTTTGTGGTCCAGTTTGCAACATGAAAGTAATAGAAATTGAAGGCAAATAGGGGCCCTGGGTTGCCCAGTCGGTTAGGCACCCAACTCTTGACTTTTGGCTCAGGTCATGATCTCAGGGTTGTGAGATTGAACCTCTGCCAGGGGCTCCAGCTGGGGTTGGAAATTGCTTAAGATTCTCTCTCACCCTCTCCCTCTGCTCCTCTCACACTCTCTCCTTCTGTAAAAAAAAAAAAAGAGAGAGAGAGAGAGAGAAATTAAGGACAAATAGAATGAGTATTTCCCAATACAAATCCTAAACTACTTCCATAATTTCAAATACTGGGCTGGGGAGATGAGAAATCCAACCCATTATGGTAATTCTTTTGTTCTTTCTTCCCATTCTGCAATTCTCACAGAAGTTAGTGAATAAATTGACCTCTTTACCACCTATGTTCAGGAGCATACTGTCTCTGGTGTTAAGAGTTCTGGTTTACTATGTTCTTATAAATGATGGATTGGGAGGAACATCATGAAACATGGTTGTGTTAAAACGAATCGTCATGTATTCTGGTGCACCAGGCACTGAATCTGGTGCTGTATCTTCCGTGTCTTCTTTCTTTCTTCTCTCCTCTTTTTGCTCTTTTCCTTCCTCCCTCCCCTTTCCCTTCCTCCCTTTCCTCCTCTTTCCTCCCTCCTTCCCTCCCTCCCTTCTTTTTCCTTTCTTTTTTCCTTCTTCTTTCCTTTCCTTCCTCTGAGTTCTTTTTTCTCTGTTCACAGCAATTACAAACTTGATAAAATGTTTTCCTTGTCCCATCCTTCACTGTGTTTATCACACGTCCCACAAAACTTGAACTTTTGTAACTATTCATTAGATCTTATTATCATACTAGAAATATTCTTTCCTAATCAGATTAAATTCAAGGACCCTGGAACTGCATTAGCAGAAACAGAATTATGAATGTGATGTCCACATTAATAGTTTCCCGTGCAGCCTCCTTCCTCTGGTACATATTCTGGAAAGACACATACACAAAATGACTGTCATGGTATCTGATTTCTGAGGTGAGGTTAATTTCTAATAACTGTATTACTACAAGACATAGATTCCTGTTTAAATTAAAAATTCTCCAAAGTGAATTATTTCTTTCAAACAAGCCTCGTCCATGATCTTCCTGCTAGACTTGTTAGCTGGACATATTTTCCCCTTAATATTATAAGTTCCTTGGACACAGATGAGTTAAGCTTAATAATTAATTTTAAACCTTGAATTTGGAAAAACAACTCTAGATTTCTTTGGCCTAAACTGACTTTCCCATTGTTGAATACTTCCCATAAAGAGTGACAGTGCCTATGGTGTCGACAGCTAGAGAGCCTCTTGGGGTTCACCAGGCTGCAATAAATGAAAAGCTCTTTTCAGATTGAATTTTAGTTGTGTATTGTTATTTGTCTTAGAATCCATTTATTAGGCCAGAGATAATGTGACAGTTGACTCTTACAGTAACACAGTACTCATTAGCTAGCTTGACAGGGAGGTGCCAACATCGGCTGGAGATTGTATTTTATTAATCTTCATGGCTCATTTGGAAGCCTGGCTGGCTATCTTGTAACGTGCCCTCGTGCTGACTGGGGCAGGGATGTGTAGCCATCCTTACAACTAAAGAATATCAACTTGCATGATAGGATCTTTCCCTTTCTTTGACCTGAAGTGCAGAAATCGAGGAAAGCCCAAGTGGGTTGCTACAGTTTCCAGTGAAAATTTCCCTCTTAGGAATCTGTGACATTCCTTCTAGATGCTAACTAAGAACCATTCAAATTTAAAACTGCTCAGTGCTTGGTTGGTATAGATGCTAAAAATCAGAGAATAGATTTAATTTTAAGTTTAAGGTGAGTGTTGAAATACCTCGAAATAGTGTAGTTTGCCGTCAGATCTTTGTTTCCTTGATTCATTTTTGTCTTTGGATCTGATCTGATTTGTTTCCAGCTTCTTGAATTTGCATATATCGTGCTCTTTGGGTCTGAAAAATCTTAGCTTGTGTTTGAACAAGCTAAACTAAGCATCATGACTCATAGCTTCCAATACTCTGATGCCGTTGACTTTTTGTTTTCTGTTGGATTTTTGTTAGAAGCATGTTTGTTTGGGATTTTATTGAGTCCTTTTCCAATCACACAGATATTTCTTAAAAGGTAGTCGCTTAGTTTAAAAATAGATGATTCTGATAATACCTATTTTGCAAGAAGGTAGAAGATTCTCCAAGTCATCACACTTTTGGGGACTTTCTGGACAAGTTAGCTATTATTTGATTTCTAAACCTCTACATATAGTATTCCGACTATATTTCTAAAAGATTTTTTTCACTTATTTCTTACCAATTCAAACATGTTTTATTCCAGATAAACTGAAAATAGACTTGATTTGGATGTGTTTTCTTTGGCATTACCCTAATAAGGCTAATCAAGATGAGATTCCAAGCCTTAAAAAAAATGAAATCAACATGTGGTTTAATTCTCACTACTAATACTACCCTGAAAGACTGTTAAGCTTCTGATAGAAAACAATAAAAAACAAGGAAATTCACTGTTAAAACGGCAACATACCATATGTCCTTTAATACCTAATTACAACAGGGGCACAATAAGAAAGTCATTAAACCTGCACCCTATTGTGCATAGGTATCAGAGGACATATGGTGCGTTTCAACCATTAGTATGAATTTGATTGCATCTGTGATTTTCTGTTACAACTTTGACTGTATTTTCCAGAAGAAAATGTTGGGAGACATATTGGTCATTGAGAAGAATTGCCAACAATGAGAAACGGGACCATTTTTACCCCTCCAGAGGTAGGTGATTATAAATTGCATAAAGGCCTACTAATAACCTTGTTTTCTCTTCTGACTTTCAATGTCTTTTGGTGCATTTTTCCCCTCACTGAAAATTTCTCATTCAAGCAAATTATTTTTACTTGCCAGATAAGGAAATTTGACCCAGGTCCTTGTAAAATGTGTTTTTCCCTATTCCATGTAATATTGTAAGTTTATATAACTATATACCAACAATTATAGATGATGAAAGGGAGTACTATGTCTGTGCTTTTTCTTCTTTTCCTTATGGAGATGGAATTAATATTCAAAACTGGTAATATTTTCTCTGAAGCTTGGCTTCTGTGTAGAAACACACATACATGTATATAGAGAAAGAGAAAGAGAGAGAGAGAAAAAAATACACACACACACACACACACACACACACACACACACACACTAAGGCAATGACAGGAATGAAGGATATGAAAAAAAAGGCACCAGTACTCACCCTTAATCTTTCTATCTCTCACCCTTAACTTATAGCAGCCTAGTCATACAAGTGCCTGATACCCTTAAAAGCATGGTAAATATAACTTGATTTAAATTCAATTTATAGGGTTTCTCTTATTTCATTCATTCATTCACTCCTGTATTTATTGAACACCTGTTATTGGCTATGAGGTATTTTAAGTGCTTAGACTACAGCAATGTAAAAAACCAACAAGCCCTCATTAACCACACGTTCTAGTGGAGAGATACAGTGAGACAAATATAAAGGTAGGTTTTCAGATAATGCTAAATGCTATGAAGAAAAACAAAGTAGTGAAGGGGAGTGTACCAGGGAGCAAGGGTAGGGGTTTTGTTGCTTCTCTGCTCCCGAACCATATAGTGGTTGGAATGCAGGGGGCAAGGGACTAGCTGGGAGCCCTGGGCTTCATATAACCAATGTCAGCAATAATAAAGGGCAGAGACTCATCCCGATGATCTCAGGAAGATAGGTGGGGAGCTGGTGGATGTTAGGAGGCAAAGTGTAGGGTCTTGCTATGGGACCCTGCAGCTCTGAGTCCCTTCTCTCTTCCATTCCTGTGAGAGGATGAGTTTACCTGGAGCTCCTGGAGCACCTGGGCTCTCACTCCCCACCACTGCCCCCAGAGTTGTTGGGGCTGAGGCAGGCTTGGGGACTCTTCTATTTAGAACATGTTATTTAACTCTCTTAATTGCCCCAGAACTAGATTAGAGATTTAACAATTGATGACAAAAATATGAGGCTATTTACTATTGCTCGGGTTTGTTTTCAAGTATATTTTTCATAGAGCTGGGAAATCTTCATTTACTGCGAAAACTTGAAAAAATCCTAAAAGTAAAGTTTCATGTTCCATCAAATTTTAGTAATTAAGAATACTATCATGTATTAAAAATTTATCTTAGAACCCTGCAATGAATTGTTTACATTGTAAATATTACATATTGTCTTTGCCATAAAATAGTAGTTTTATCACTACTTACACATTTTGGCCTTAATGAGAACACATGCTTTTTTCAAAGGAGTGCTACCATTTTGCTTTAAGGAATTTTATCTATGAAGCTTGTTGGATACTAAGGACTAGAATGAGATTAGAGCTTGGTCCTAACCCAGAATAACTAGAATTTAACTCCTGGAGTTTAGGAAATGACTACAATAAATAGTATGCAAAGAAGTGAATACAGTAAACACAAGACTCTTTGAAGATTGAGGTTTCATTGTTAGGCGATTAACAGGAAATCTTGTCAACCTAAGTTTAGCTACTTCGTATAGAACTTTCCAAATTTAGAATTTTTTTTAAAAAGATTTTATTTATTTGTGTGTGTGTGTGTGAGAGAGAGAGAGAGAGAGAGAGGCAGAGGCATAGGCAAAGGGAGAAGCAGGATCCCTGTGGGGAGCCCCGATGGGGGACTCCATCTGAGGACCCTGGGATCACGACCTGAGCCAAAGGCAGATGCTCAACCTGTGAGCCACCCAGGTCTCTCAAACTTAGAATTTTTAGAAGAGGGTAGAGAAATGGAGGGGAAACTTTCTTAAAAACTGACCTTCTTGGGTAAAAAAGAGAGGATGATATGGTGGGAAAGGGTCACTATTCATCCTAATGGATACGTAACATAGTAGCCTAATTAGCGACATTTAAATATCGTTTCATTTTTCTTGATCCTCATCTCACCAAAAGCATTAAAGGCCAACCCACTGGGACATAATTACAAGTTTAAGATGTACGAAGTCAAATACCATTCTCATCACTAAAATAGAGTTACATTATTATTTTAAGTTTTTAAGAGACTGACTTTTAACAAGCATTAAAAGGGACCTATTTTACTAAATTTTTGGTGTGATTATAAACTGAGAAGTTTTCTAGTGTGTATCACTGGATGTAGGTCTTTATTTTTCACATTTGTTTAAACCTGAGTAAATTTCCCAAACTGGCCATTACATCTGGGGCTATCACGCCAAGATGTTAATGAGTCTGGTGATAATGGACTGAAGTTCTTTTTCTTAGGTTTAAGCATTTCCACAAGTAGAGTAGAACTTAATAAATTACGAATTGAGATTTAACATTTGCAACTGAATTGGAGGGCCTGACCCAGCCATTTTTTCCTCTGCACTAATTTTCTATCTATAGCATTGTGAATATATTTTTTGCTGCCTATGTCCCAAGGCAGTAGTCAATTGGTTGTGGATAGCTTTCAGTGAACTAGAATGAAAAATACAAAAATATTGTTAACATAATTAACATAACTGAGACATTACATTTAATCTACCTTGCACTGGTCACTTAACCACTCATGGTGATTCTTTAGCATCTAATAGACATAATCCTATGCCACTTAAGGTATGATAGATTATCCATCTGTCTCTGTTCTGTAGAGCCCTTTTATTATAAATACTGCCTCCCTCAACTTGACTGTGAATGCTCCAATGACAGGAGCTGTGGTAACTGCATCTGGCTCGTAGTAGGTTCTCAATAAATGTTTGTGATTCATTGGAGTGAGGACAGCAAATAGTCAGTGCTGTTATGATTGATCTGTCAGGACAATTATTCACTAAGAAATTACATTTTAATGCCCCCCTCTTTTTTTGGAAGTATTTATTTTATTTTATTATTATTTAAATTAAATTAATCAATATATAGTGTATTATTAATTTTAGAGGTAGAGGTCAGTAATTCATCAGTCTTATATAACACTCAGTGCTCATTACATCATATGCCCTTCTTAATGCTCTTCTTCCAGTTGCCCCATCTCCCCAGGCCTCTCCCCTCCAGCAACCCTTGTATCCTATGATTAAGAGTCTCTTATGGTTTGTCTCCCTCTCTGATTTCATCTTGTTTTATTTTTTCCTCTTTTCCCCTGTGATCCTCTGCTTTGTTTCTTAAATTCCACATGAGTGAGATCATATGATAATTATCTTTCTCTGATTGACTTATTTTGCTTAGCATAATATTCTCTAGATCCAACCACGTCATTGCAAGTGGCAAAGTTTCATTTATTCTGATGGCTGAGTAGTAGCCTGTTGTATATATATATACCACATCTTCTTTATCTATTTATCTGTTGATGGACATCCGGGCTCTTTCCATAGTTTGGCTATTGTGGAAATTGCTGTTATAACATTGGAGTGCAGGTGCCCCTTTGGATCACTACATTTGTAACTTTGGGGTAAATACCCAGTAGTGCAGTTGCTGGGTCATAAGGTAGCTCTATTTTCAACTTTTTGAGGAACCTCCATACTGTTTTCCAGAGTGGCTGCACTAGTTTGCATTCCCACCAACAGTGTAAAGAGGGTTTCCCTTTCTCCATATCCTTGCCAACATCTTGTTGTTTCCTGACTTGTTAATTTTAGCCATTCTGACTGATATAAGGTGGTGTCTCATTGTGGTTTTGATTTGTATTTCCCTCATGCCAAGTGATGTGGAATATTTTTTTCATGTGTCTGTTGGCCATTTGTGTGTCTTCTTTGGAGAAATGTCTGTTCATGTCTTCTGCCCATTTCTTGATTGGATTATTTGTTCTTTGGGTGTTGAGTTTGATAAGTTCTTTATAGATTTTGGATACTAGCCTTTTATTCGATAAGACATTTACAAGTATCTTTTCCTATTCTGTCTGTTGGTCTGTTGTCTTTTGGTTTTGTCAATTGTTTCCCTTGCTGTGCAAAAGCCTTTTATCTTGATGAAGTCCCAATAGTTAATTTTTTCCTTTTTTCCCTTGCCTTTGGAGACATGTCTAACAAGAAGTTTCTGTGACCGGGTCACAGAGGTTGCTGCTTGTGTTCTTCTCTAAGATTTTGATGGATTCCTGTCTCACATTTAGGTCTTTCATCCATTTTGAGTCTATTTTTGTGCACGGTGTGAAGAAATGGTCCAGTTTCATTCTTCTGTATGTGGCTGTTTTTCTCTTTTATGCCAAGAAATTAACCAGAACTTTTGTTCACTTAACTTAAGGCTATTGTTTTGCAGAGGAAAAAATGGAATTTGGTTGAAGGTACTGCCAAACTGCTTCTCCTGTATCCAACTCATATTTACTAATGCTCTAGGAGGACTTTATGGCAGATTTTAGAAGGCACAAGGGAAGAGAAACATGCTTGGAGATAGATGAATGTGGCTGCATCTGGGTTATGGAGTAGGTCCTCAAGACTAAGAAGGAATGTATTGTACTCCTGGGGCTGTCTAGAAGATGTAGGACTTGGCAGGAAGGTTCATGATGCCCTTCAAGGGATGGGCTTTTGCTAGGGCTCCAGGCTCTGTAAGAATTCCTGTGCCCTGGCAGTCAAGCATGAAGCCCTCTGACTCCCCACTAGGAACCATTCAGATTGAGATAATAGCAAAGAGTGACCAAGGGTCTTGAAGACCAGAAGACATCTCTCACAGTGATTCTGCTTGCTGAAGATCTCCAGGAGCCTTGGAATAAGTGGGTGATGAAGAAGACCCTGGAGTAAAACAAGGAAAGTGTTTTTTAAAGGCTTATCTAAAACATGGCACCAAGACTGGAGCTGCACAGACCATGTAATATAGAAAAACTAGGTGCTATGGAAATAGGATAAAAAACGACATTCCCATAGGGAGATGTTGGGACCAAAGTCCAGATCCTTTCCAGACTTTCTCAACGTTTTTCCTGAAGTATATTCCACATTTTTTTTCTTTAGGGCACTGTTTGGTTGCTGTAATCTGACCCTAATCTCCTTTGAAACTTTATTTTCAATTATACTCTTCCCACATTTGAACACAATGAAATTTGGGTGTTTTCCAGCATCTTCCCATCTAAGTTAAGATCTTTGAGTGACCATATTGGAATTGTGCAGCCTTGAGGGCTTTTGTACGTTGATGATATTGTGATAAATCTGAATCAACTGTCTTAACTACATAGATGTGAAGCAGAAGAGTAATTGTTTTTATTTTTGAGATTATTAGTACTTCTGAAAAACTTAGTACCATTAGTATAAAGTTTAGGCATTTGGCTGACTGGTTAGAAAAAGGAGGAAGCAATGGGAAGAAGTTGGGACAAAGAGAACACTAGGCTGGCCTACCATGTACTGCTTAACAAGCCCATTTCTTCTTTCTTTATTCACATGTGCTCATACTCAAGCATGAATCCTTCCAAAGGAGACAGCAGCTGAAGCCCAAACAAGGAAAAAATAACAGCAAAGCCTGGACATAGATGATTAAAACACCCTAAGCTTCTAGCTCCCCTGGGCATATGACAACCACTGCCCCAGCTGGGCAATGCACATCAGGGAACCTCTGGACAGTCAGTGTCTCTAGTGACTTTTGTGACTTCTTCTACCTGAGAAGAAGAGGATTTTATTTTATTTTTTAAAGGTTGATTTCTTTGAGAGAGAGAGAGAGTGAAAGAGAGAGAGAACACACGAGTGGTGGGGAGAGGCAGTGAGAGAGGGAGAGAGAATCCTGAGCAGATTTCACATTGAGCTCAGAGCCCAATGCAGAGCTTGATCCCACGACCCTGAGATGATGGTCTGAGCTGAAATCAAGAGTCAGACGCTTAACCAACTGAGCCACCCAGGCACCCTGAAAAGAGGGAATTTGAAAAGCTCTCTTCCCACACCCTAAGCATATCAATATAAATACAGGAACAAGACACTCTATGCTTCCTGATGCACAGAAACAAGTCTTGAGGTGGCTGTTCTATTTTTCTATTTTAGTCCTTAGGCAATTGAGGTCTCAGTGTAAATTTAGGGAGATTGGACCCCATACTTCTTTGTGACTTTAAAGTCCATATAGTTTATTGTATCTATTGAAAACATGGGTCTATTTAAATTAGGTACTTGATTTCTCTGCAACTTTTCTCAGGTCTTGTGTTGTTTCTTTTCTTTCTTTTTTTTTTAACATGCATTATTCAGCATGCATAGGAAATAAATTCTACATCATCTTTGGGTGTAGCCCTTTGAATAACATTTGCTTAGGTCAAGGAACTACTTTTAAAATTATACTTTACTCCCCATACAGACTGTAAAAAATTCAGTTTCAGTGTACCTTATGAACTTACTATTGTTAATACGCTTGTTAGAACTACGTTTTTTAAACCATAATTTAATACAGGGTGAATCAGGTCACTACTGCAGACATGCTTATCAATGATGCAGAGGAGCTGAAATATAAAACATAAAATCAGAAATTTATTTTGCAGATGTAACAAGAATATACCAGTATGTTATTCTTCAATTTTAAAGGGAACAGAGGGGGAGAGTAGTTGGCGTCCAGGAACATGCATTTATTTCTTGACAACACAGAACAGCTATATAAATGTGACCTCAGAACTGTAAGCTCTTTTAGCCTCAGTTTCCTTTTCTGACAAAAATGAGCACTAAGTGAATTCCAGTTGTAGGGTCTATTGCCATCCATATCGGTAACGAATGTATCTTTTTGAGGCCAAAATGTTATTTTAAGGGAAAGTTCTGACTAATGATTTGATATGGAATAGATGAACTGTAGTTGGAATTTTAATTCGATTTCATTTAGAATGTTAAATTTTATTTCCTTGGAAGAAAAAGCATAATTGTTGAAGGCCATGGACTTTTATCAAATGGAAGAGATGAGAGAGGGATACCATAACCACTGTTTCTCTTCTGCATTCATAATCTGTCCTGGTAATGAAAGGTAGGTTATAAAGTAATTTAGTTTATGAATGGTAAGATGAATATATAGCATCAAAGATAATAAAACCATATAAAAGTTTGCAATTATTTATGAGATCTCTGAGTCGAGCAAACTTGACACTGAAAGAGTTTAAGGTGGTTTAAGGTGTTGCTGGTCACTTTCATTCTTAGGGTCATTTAAATATTATGCTAATGAAAAGAAAATGGAATAAAGTATTATTCTGTTAATGAACTTAAAGTAGACCCTAGCAGAAATATATGATAAATAAATACAATGTCGAGTTAGAAAAAATGTTGTAGTTTCATGTTGTTGGTTTGCAAATTGAATTTTTACATAAAATTTACACTAAATGGAACCTCATTATATAGTGATGAGGTCCAGTATGATCCAAATCATTAAAATCACTGTACTGCTTAATGATTCACTAAGTGGTACTGCAGTGCCATAAATTTAGCACTAGTTTCATGATTCAAAACACCAGACTGAGACACCAGCAAATCGTATGTGGATCATTAAATTTACAATGAATGTCAGAGATGAAATAAGGGGGAAAAAACACTTTGAGAGATAGGGATAATATGTGCTCTAAGGTGACATACATCAAGATAAATGATCTTATACCACTTGTGCTTGGATAATAATGGGGGGTAGTTTTTTTTGTTATTCCTCATTTCATAATTTCCAGAGGGGCTGGAAGTCTAAACTCCTACGAATTAAAGCAGCTGTCAGTTTTTGACTACCCTGTGATCTGTTTCATTTATATTTATAATATATACATTTATATATGCCATTACATTTTAAACTTAGCTGATTTTGCCCAGACATTATGGCTCATCTAATTTCCTATCATATTAGTTCAAAATGATTTTTATGGTTGGATGAAATTTGGACTAGAATTGCATGAAAGCTACTAAGAATATAAGGTTTAATTCTGAAATCCTTAATGATGTTTTAAGTCACACCCTCACTGAATTCTTAGCATTATCTTAGAACTTATTCTCCAGTATTCATTTGTGTGAAAATCTGTGTGCTGTAACTTATAAAATTAAACATGTTAAATATATGCTAGATTCTCACAATCCACAAGTTTTGCTGTTTAGAAAACTTAGGATTTCACACTTGAGAGTACCTTGCTTATGCATATGATTTGGAATGCGAAAGGCAAATATTTCCTTGGGTCACAAGTAAATCCTCTCGCAGGCCTTTTATACAGAGTGGGATATGCAAGATATTATGACTTTTAATAGTCATCTTAACACTACAAAGCATGACAAATAGCTACATGGTATCTCAAACAAACTGTGTTATCCAATGGTGCTATTTCTTTGTCAGGAAGACCCTGCATATCACATGATGGAGATGCTGGCTTGAAGTTCTCAGACATGTTATACTACTGGGTCTGGGGCAATTTATCAATCTTGGGATGTACCCCAGCCTATTTTCCTCAGTTCTTCAGTTAAACCCTGTGGATTTGCAGGCGAGAACTCTGCCCACATGCTATCTTCATTATTTAAGGTGTATCAAATAAGTTCTGTGGGTCAGGAAGTTTTGTTTGTTTGTTTGGCTGTGTATGTCTATCAAAAGAAGGGCATGAACAACAGCAATAAAAATCTGGAGAGGATGCAAATCAGAGTTGCAGACTCAGTGGCCCGCAGACTTTATTTTAGTATCTGTTGAAAAGTCATGTGGAAGCAAATCTATGTGCCGGTGAAAACAATTCATGGAAGGGGTGCAGCAAAAATGGCTGTCTTTTTCTAGTCCAGCATGGAGGGGGATAGACTTTTTCCTTAAGAGACAAGGATAGTTTGATTCTGGCTTTTGAGCCCTAAAGTGGAACACTGAGAAGAGATTATTTATTCCTTCCTATAAAAATAAAAGTGCTTTTTAAACTCTGCGTTTGTTTGGGGGTCCAATGGAAAGATCAAAAAAGAGGAAATGTGTTCAATGAAAGCATGTTAAGATTGATTAGTCTACTTAACCTTTGGGGTTTTTCCCCACTTACCTCAGGGATATGGAGTTTTATTCTAGTTGGCCAAATACTTAAGATAATTTCTTCTTTCGGAAAGAGTACTATTATTAGTAACCGTAAACATGGTTTTGTACAGCTTCCCCCCTCGCCCAACGTTTATGAAGGTCTTGGACTATCCAAGTCAAACACGGGACAACAAACAAATCAAACACCAAGAGACCAAAGGGAACCATAAAAAAGAAATGTATTCACTTTGTCCTTGAAACTATGAAAACAATTTCTAGAATAAACAGGTTATGAAAACAGGATAGGGTACTCTGTCAACCCATGCAGGGCCTGTTATCTAGAAATTGCTTATAGCAGAGGGGTACAGATTGTTAGAAGAAGAGATAAAAGTGCTATTGTAGTCTTCCATAATAAGCCTTAGGACAAGACTGTAAAATGTGGCAGTCTCGTAAGGTTCTGAGACAAAACAAATGGTATATAGCATTTTGCTGCTTGTTTGAAGATCCACCTCTGGTAAAACGCCGGGCTCTGAAAGAATTTACCCTCATTCTTCTCTGCCTCTGAGATTTCTGTTAAATCTGTGTAAGAAAGACAGTATTTCATAAGTTTTCTTGATTTATATGCCCTTAATAATAAACAAATTTCCCTCTCTCAGGACTGGGTCCAGCGAAGAGGGAAAAGAGGCTATCATTTTGTTAAAGAGAGAGGATATAAGGGAATGTTCTATTCAGTTAGGCAGAGAAAAGGAATCCCCCTCACTCTCCCAACTCCGCTAATCTCAGATGTGGGGATTTGGTGGGGAGATGATGAGAGGCTAGGGAAGTGAAGTTATCAGAAATGTGTTCTGACTTTCTCTTCTTATGGCCTCAAAGATCTGAGTGGAGAGGAGGCGAGTTAGCCAGGCTGAGATGCAAACAGACAGCAGAAAGGCTTTTGTTCCATTGTTTTTTGCTTTTTGATTGGTGTGTGTGTGTGTGTGTGTGTGTGTGTGTGTGTTGGGGGGGTAGGGGAGACTATAAAGAATGCAGGGTGCCTGTGCACTCATATGGGGCAGCCCATGTATTATAAGGTAGCAGAACAGAGGGCTCAGGCAGATAGAAGGCTTAGTTTGCATCCCTGAACTTCCACTGATACAGTGTGACATGCATAATGAAATGAGAGGCAGAGGGTGGCCCTGGAACTTGACATTCCAGGGGCTGTGAGGGAGCCTAGAGGGTAGGAGTTGGATAGAGGATGTGACAGAGACTCAAGGGTGGGGGGCAGTCTTGTAGCATCAGCAAGAGTGGAGGAGTTAAGCACAGGTCAGGTCAATAAGATAGGCTACCAGGTGATGACCAAGCCAAGAAAGAATCAACCACCAGTTCATCAGCTACAGTTATTAGCTGTAGAGTATAAAAGAATGCCCAGCAATGCCTGGGTGATTCAGTTGGTTAAGCATGTGCCTTTGGCTCAGGTCATGATCCCAGGGTCCTGTGATCGAGCCCCACATCAAGCTCCTTGCTCAGCAAGGAGTCTGCTTTTCCCTCTGTCCCTTCCCCGACTCATGCTTACTCATTCTATTTCTAGAATAAATAAATAAAATCATATATATATATAAAAAGAATGCTCATATGTGGGAATGAACCAGCCATTCCACAGAAGATATCAGTAGACAGTGCATAATCAAGAACCAGTGCAAGGCCAAAGTTTCCCCATTAATCCCAATACCTTCAAGTTTTATGTCTCTTACCATACACCAAGACACTGTTTTGGAATGTAGCAAGGGGGGCAGGGAACAATGACTGAGTATCTACCAAAGATTGATTTAAACCAATAGAGAGACTTCTAATTATTTGGTTTAGACTTCATTTTAATCCAGATTGGATTAAATTTAATTTTCCCTCCATTACTTGATTGGTTGGAGCCTTTATGAGGAAGATCAAATCAGTTACACAGGAGCCATGTTTTCCTTGCATATTTGAGTTGTAATGTGATAAACATATGTAATGGGGCAGAAAATTTAATCATCTCAAAAGTTGTTGGTTCACCATGGGGTGAAACTAGGAGGAGCTGTCCTTCCTTGAGCCGGAACAAAGCTAGAGAGACCAGAGGGATGGAGTCTCTACAACTAAGTCATTAGGCTAGGGGCCAACTCAATGTGCTGCCCAGACAAGGCCTCGAGGTCCCATAAAGGAACACATATGTCTAGCTTGCAGAGTATATGCAACAGCATAATTATTGAGCCACTGGTGGAAAATTTCAATCTGAAAATAAGAGCATCTGGGATGAATGACTTCTCTGTAAATGTCTGGCGTGCGTCTGAACGATCTGTTTCTTCACCATTGTGAACATTGACTATCCATAAAAAGCTCATCATAGTCAGAAACAATGTTCGTTCAGCTGTTGGTCAACAATATAAACAGCCTTGTTTGAATTAGGTCTTCCATCTCTTTAATGTGATTCCAGTACTTAATATATTTTGCATACTAATGCCCTTTGACTAGAGAAATATCTTTGTTGTGATCTCTCTTTTGAATTGTGAGCTGTTTCTTTGGCTTAACACAAGATGCCTGCTATTTCTTTAGTTTGGGGATACGAGGTTGTGCTTCAATCATTTTATGAGGAATTTTAACTTAATCTGATGTTAAGTGGGTTAGTTTTCTCTCTTTTGTGAGTACAGATGAGGAATCAAGAAGAGAATGAGGTAAAATGGAGAGAAAAGGCAAAGAAATGTGTAATTATTTTCCCTTTTTATCATTGCATATACTACGTTATGCAGGTATCTATTTTTACTCATACTACCACATTTCTGAACCTCACAGAACCTTGAAACTTTATGTAAAACTTTATGTAAGACACAGAAATTCCCTTTAAGGATGTCATCTAAATAGCTACATTCTATCTAATTCCCTTTAACTTGGGAGTTCTGCAAATATCTGTGCTTTTTCAGGTCCCTTTTTAGATAACCCCTATTGTAAATCATTAATCAATATGTTCTGAATATCTGTGATGTACTAAACCTACACAGAGATTCCATCTCCTGCCTCATGGAAGCTTCAGGCAATGAAGAAAAGCAAAAATAGTTTTTTGGAGTTAGTCCAGGGTTGGTTGTTGGGAGGAATGTGTGGGAAATGGTGGAGAAATCAGACATGCAAAAATATTCCTTTCCACACATATGTATTGGGGTTTGAACAAGAAGTTGCCTGTGTTTCCAGCCCTACTCTGTCTTTAATGCTGTGAGTGACTTTGGCCATCTCCACTCTAAAGTAATCAGTGATTTCACAGAGTCTGTGTGGGCATAAAAAGAGCTAAAACCTGTGAAAATACTTAAGTCATTATAAAATACCACACAATCATGAAATATTAAACATTCTAATTACTGAAATTATCTAATGTTTTTGCATTTTTTTCTCAGATAATCTGCATAATATGACCCTTTTCTTACTCTTGTTCTTTGTTCAAAATCATAGAGCCTCTGTTTCTAGGGTGTCTTCCTTACTAGGATGAGAACTTGTGGTTTCCCCATCTTTTCTAAGTACAAGGAAACCCATATCCCCATCTATGTTGAGCATGTGACAGTTGATTGACTGTTAATAACCTTGACAATGTTATTTTTCTTAGAGAAAAAGGAGATTTGATGACTTCTTTGTTCAATTTCACCTAAAGAGTAGTCTTGCCCGGTGCACACTAAGTGTCATTGGTAGGGAATTGTCCAGGAGGCATTCAGTATGTAAATGTTCTAATTAGATCAATGTAAAAGAGCAGTCGTACATTCTGTTATAGCAGTGTGTCTGGTTCCATTAATAAAACCTCCCGAAGGCATGCACTACTAGTTTTCTCAATTAGTTTGTCCCAGATCATTTCATCTTAGGGTAGGGAGGGGAGGAAGGGTGGAATGAGAGGGTGAAGGGAGGTGGCAAATTACAGGTATTTTCTCCAGCTCAGAGAGCTGTCCCAATTTGTCCCAAATTCCACCTGGTCACTATATTGGTCTTCAGAAAAACACATCCCTACAGAGTCTTTGGGGAAAATGAAAACTCAAAACAACTCTCCTTCTTTCCCTAATGAAACAAATGCCACCACCACCAGCACCACCTTTTCCTTCTCCTTTTCTTCCTCCCTGTCTTCTTCCTCTTCCTTCTCCATTTCCTTACCTTTACTTTCCAGAGTATATCTCTAAGTGAAATTTCTAGCACAATGCCTGGCACATAATAGTGATTTAATTAAGTATTTACTCCTTTCCTTGTCTCGAGCATACAGCATGTTCCAGGCCTCTGAAAATGCAGAATGCATATTGTAACTATATTATGCATAATAAGGTTCCTCAATTTATCATTTCTGAAAGGAGTGCAGTTCTTTCTCTTTATATATGGCCAAACTTATGGGTTTGTAGAGCTCTTTGTTTAAGAAAGCTCTGAAAATTTTTAATGAGAGTTGTGTGCAAGAGCTTTTTTAACCTCTAGGATTCTGGAGGAATAGAGTAAAATAGATGTGCATAAACTCCCAGCAGAGAACAAGTACTGTGCTGGGTTACTGGCTGTTATATTGTGCTCTTCATCTTCCCACTATCTTGTTCTTTTTGCAATTATTTTCCTCTCTATTTGGGAGTAAGGTTTGACCCAGCATCATTTCCAAATTCCTCCCTTCCACTTGCTCACTCAGGAGTTAAGTCATTAAGGAATACGGAGAGTAGTAAGAGGTTGACAAGTAGAGTAGAGAGCCAGGGCAAGAGCAGTGATGTTAGAAAGGCTGGTAACAGGGAACAGGTATCAATGCCTACGGGCTCTGAGTAGTCCTAGTTTCCCTAGTCTACCTATCCTACTGGAGAAACTCAAGGAATTTGTTTTCATAAGGAGTCCCAACTCTTCACTTGTCTCTCCCAATCCTCCTGAAAGATATAGACCAAAAGGAGTGAGGTGGCATGGGACAGTCACAGAATTAAAATCAGAAGTGAGCACTAATGTGACTTTGCCACTTCCTAATTGTCTATATTACAGTCATGTAAATCTGAAACTCAGTTTTACCAACTATGAAATGGAATTGTGCCTCAAATGTGATAAAGTATGTGAAAATCTTATGTAGATTTTATTACTTTATACACCTTTTTATTTATTTTTTTAAAGATTTTATTTATTTATGAGAGAGAGAGAGAGAGAGAGAGAGAGAGACAGGCTCCATGCAGGGAGCCTGACATGGGACTCGATCCTGGGTCTTCAGAATCACACCCTGGGCTGAAGGTGGAGCTAAACCGCTGAGCCACCCAGGCTGCCCCACTTACACACCTTTTTAAAAAATATTTATTTATTGGAGAGAGAGAGTGCATGTGCATGAGTGGAGGAGGGACAGAGGGGGAGAGAGAGAGAGAGAGAGAGAATCTCAAGCAGATTCCCCACTGAGCATGGAGCTTAATGAGAGGCTCCATATCACCACCCATGAGATCATGACTTAACCTTATATTCTTCTTTGCTCATTTTGTGCAGAAGCCACAAATATGGTACTAGTGGAGTCTTTTCAGAGTAATTGTTTTGAGGAGAATGACAGAGAGAAATAAATAATAGTTTATCATTATCTGTAGGGCTATTCTACAGAAGAGAAGGGAACTTCTTCTTATTATATTGTTTTTTGAGGAGAACTAGAGAGGAACAGGTTATATACAAAAAAAGAATTTGCTCATCATAAAGCTGTGGGATAGATGACTATTTTGATTATAAAAATTTTTCCCTGGAAATCTTAATGACCAAGAAGGTTACATTCAGCACAGGTTTTCAATAAACATTTAAAGGGAGACACACTATCTAGAAGTGGCTATAATGATGGCCAATTACCAAGTAGGTTTATTCAGTAATGAATTTGTTTAAACCATACAAAATTTCTGGTATATCTCCAGGCCCATGATCTACAAAGATGGTGATTACATATAACTCAGCCCTTTTTAGAGCAAGAGCTAAGAGAATGAATTGTGGTGGTGATATATAGTATATAATTGAGAATGGCTGAGTGGGTTTGGAAAAGGTAAAGGGATTGCTAGGTTGCTCAAGAAGCCATATTAAAATACCTAACTATGGATCCAGGATGGAAAAGGTCCAGAGTAGCTGTAAGGGATGTTGAGATATTAGGAAAATTGGGATGGATTGAGTGTTAGATTCTGCTCAGAATGTGCTTTTCCCACCTTTCCTTTTGGCTCATCTCCACTCATCTCAGGTCATATCTCAAAGGAGCCATTCTAGCAGAGTCAGTTTTAGCTCTCTCTCTTACATGCTTTTGTGGTACACTGTGATTTTTCTTAACAACAGGTAGGAGAATTGCGTGTGTGACAGTGTGTTTAAATTTCTGTCATCTCCATTAGACTGTGGAGCTCCATAAGGACAGGGGCCATGTTTTTCTTATTTATTACTATATCTCCAGTGTTTGGCACAGCATCTGGTGTTCAGGAGTTTCAAAATGTTTAAGAGGATAAGGCTGAATAATACCGAAGAGTTTGAAGGATAATTAGTAAGAATGGTGATTGTTAAGTATAAAACTGGATGGTACAGTGGAGAGGAAGAATGTGAGTCAGAGGCCAAGGAGGACAGAAGAAACAAATCTGGTGATATGAGGTAGCGGCGAAGAGGCAACCAACAACAAGTGAGCTTTGGAGAATTTGGAATAGACAAATTGATTTTAAGTCATTAGAATTATGAAAAAAGGGTAGCTCTGTGATGTAGTTGGGGAAGTGTTAGGAAACGAGAAAAGCTACTCCCCCTTCCCTTAAGGCCCTACTGTTTGAGCTGATAAATATTTTTTTAAAAAAATATTTATTTATTTGAGAGAGAGAACAAGTGCATATGTGAGAGGGAGAGAGGATCTGAAGTAGACTCTGTACTGAGCACAGAGCCCGATGTGGGACTCGACCCACAACTGCAAGATCATGACGTGAGCCGAAAACAAGAGTTGGATGCTTAACCAGGTGAGCCATCCAGGTGTCCCTGAGCTGGCAGATATTGAGAGAAGATGGTCTTCATGACAAAAGCCATTGGAAGACATTGTGACTTCAAGGAGTCAAGTTCTTAAAGGGACAAAATATGAAAAGTGAGGTCAGATAAAAGACAATGAACCCACAATCGAGTTGTGATCTCAAAGGACAAGAGGCAGGAGCTGAGGGACAGTGGGGTCAGGGAGAGGGTAGATAAGTGAGAAACCAGCTCTAGAGTGGCAGGAATGGACAGTGGGAAATGAGGAAATCCCTGAGGAAAGAGGTGAAATGAATGAAGTAGAGGGAAAATGTTCACTGTGATGACTCTACCCATGCAGGACTATGGAGCTGTTGCTAGAAGTCCCAGGCTGTTAAGCAGACCCATCTGCCAAGATGGCTAGTCAGGCAGTGTTTCCACACCCTTCTTCCCCTACTAATTTAAGATGGAAAAGGTAGAGAGGTGAAGTCCCTGCCCTAAAGTTTAGTAGTGAATCAGGAGAACAAGCAAATCTCTCTCTAATTATTCAAGTTGTTTAATGATATGCTTTAACAGTTATTTTGCTGCATGGCAATTAGATTCAAATGGTAAGTCAGTGACATAAATGAATATAATTAGAAGTGTTTTTGCATAGTTAAATCAAGCATTTAGAGGCCTGTTAGGCAAATGGTGGTCCAGGGAGAAGGAGAATTTGTGGCTTTTAGCACTTCCCCTGCTGAAGGGAAGGATTGCTACTTGCTCCAAAATTCCTTCCTTTACGTGGTCCTTAGGAGGCGGCTGTCTACCTTCCAGCCACAGTCTCTTTTGACTCTATAGTTATCCTGGTCCTTCTCCCCAAACTGGGCCACAGAGGAAGGAGGAGGGATGGAGAACAGTGGGGGCTGGGCAGGTAAACACCTTTCCTCCAGGAGAGGATAGAAAATTTCTGACTTTGGGAAAATATTTTGTCATGTCTTGCCTCAGTTTATTTTCCTATTTTATATTTTGTTATTTTGCAATATTTGCAACACAGAGAAATGGAAAGGGAAAGAATGTAAGTGCCCCCATCTATTATGAACTTTAACATATTTTAATATTTCGCATATTTACTTCAAGATTAAAAAAATGAAATAAACAGTACATTGCAAGTAGAGATGAATCTCCTTTTTGTACAACTCTGATCTATTTTTCTTCAACCTACAGGAGCCACCAGGTGAAGTAGGTATGTATCACTCTTATGTGTATTATTATACCTTTAATATACATGGATGTTTTCTTAAGTAAATATAAAATTTTTGAGTGTTTTTACCTCTGAAATGAATGATCTACTGTACTCATGAGCTTTCAAGGTTTTATTAGGGAGTAAATTAGAGAATGCTCAAATATCAAACTTCAACCACACGATTTCAGCATTAAGAGCATTAAGAACATGTGATTATCTTATAGATCAAGAATTCTATGGGTGGAGATGGGTGATTCCAGGTCAGGCACTGCAGTTCGATATCATCAAAGGTGGGGGCTATTTATATCCTTCTGTTCGGCCCTGCTCAAAAAGTTGCTTTTCTTTCTTAAGCTTGTTGCCTCAGGGTAGCAAGATGACTGCAACCAAGAATCACAGTCCCACATGAGTACGTTTAAGGGAGGAGAAAAAGGGCAGAGAGGAAAATATTTCCCAGATTAACTACCCCCCACCCCTTGTATACATTCTGCATAGTCCCGGGACTACGAATATAATGGATCTAACTCCCATGAATAGGTTACATTTTATGGCACAGTTAACCTTAAAATAGATTATCTAGGTGGTTCAGAACTAATCCCAAGAGCCCTTTTAAAGGAGAGTTTTTTCTAGCTCGTCACAGAGTAGGAAGTCAGAGATTCAAAGCAGAGAACCATTCAATCAATGCCTTTTTGCTTGTGTTAAGATGGAGGGCATCACGTGGCAAGGAATGCAGGTGGTCTTTCAGAGCTGAGATAGACCCCTGGCTGAGAGCAAGCAGGAAAATGAGTACCTCAATCCTAAAGTTGTAAAGGAACTGAATTCTGACAAGGAGAATAAGCTTGGAAGCAGATTTTCCCCCAGAGCTTCCAGATGGTAGCTCAGTCTAGTCAACATCTTGAATTCAACCTTGAGATACCCTAAGCACAGACCCACCCAAACCATGCCAGATTTCTCACCTATAGATGGTGAACTAATTAATGGGTATTGTTTTAAGTTGCAATAAATTTGTGGCAATTTGTTACACAGCAATAGAAAACTAATACAACCTAGCCAATAATATTAGGAGTTAAATTAAAACATATCCAATGAATAAAATACTATACTACTATTAGAAACTACATTATCAAAGCATATCTAATGACACATAAAATACTCATGATTTATTAGGCAAAAAACCCCACAAGATACAAAACTTATAACTACGTGTAATGGTATATAACTATATGTATGATTCCAAATGTGTATTTGAAATCTTATTAGCCAGGGACCTTGGTAAAGTTGCTTAACTTCACTGTACTTCAGGGTGTTCATTTGTAAAGTGAAGATTTCACATTTCACATGTAAGATAAAAATTTTATATCCCCCAAATCCCCTATTTATTAACTATTTGGCTTCCCTAAAATATGATCAGGAAAAGTAGATGAATGCTTGTTTCTTTCTTTTAATTTACCAAGTTTTAGAATAATAAATTGGTGCCCTGTCAAACTGCAATATTGACCAATGAGGTTACCAAAAAAAACCCACATTGTTGTGAACTCATGGATTTTAAAATTTTGATTCATTTTAACATTTTAATTCATTGTAATTATTATTTTTTTTAGATTTTATTTATTTATTCATGAGACACACACAGAGAGAGAGAGGCAGAGACACAGGCAGAGAGGGAGAAACAGGTTCCACACAGGGAGCCCGATGTGGGATTCGATCCCAGGTCTCCAGGATGACACCCTGGGCTGAAGGTGGTGCTAAACCGCTAAGCCACCAGGGCTACCCAATTCATTGTAATTATTATTGTTGTTTGATGCTCAGATTGTTCCATCTTTGGCTAGTGTGAGCACTCTCAAGAAGGCTTTTGTGTTTTTAAACATGACTTCATTGGTCGTTGATAACTTATTTTCTTTTAAGCACAGTCACATATTCCAGATGTAGTTAATAGTGTCCTGCCCTAGAATGGCAACAACCAACCATTTCTCCAAGAAGCTCTGGCTTATTTTAGTAGGAAATGGTATAGAGACACCAAAATCTAAGTGACTGAGATATTCTATGCTACTTAGTTCATGTGATTTCTAGGCCTTTCTAGTGTATACATCTAGAAGAAAATCTTGTTTGACAATGACATGAAGATAAAATTTATTTGCTCAATTCTTCCATCAATGTAATAGTTTAAATAACAATGTTGCCAGTAACAACAAGATTACTGAATATCATTTAAGATTTTTCTATGCCTTTTTATGTCCTCATGATACATTCATCTAAGAATGTATAGTCATAATCCTATGTTTTAAAATCTTGTGATATAATTTTCTCTGTGTGATTATGATTCTAATTCAATATATAATTATTTAGTATTTTCTTTTCTTTTTTTTTTAGATTTTATTTATTTATTCATGACAGACACAGAGAAAGAGAGAGGCAGAGACAGGAAGAAGGAGAAGCAGGCTCCATGCAGGGAGCCCGACGTGGGACTCAAATCTGGGACTCTAGGATCATGTCCCGGGCTGAAGGCAGCGCCAAACTGCTGGGCCATCGGGGCTGCCCTAATTAACATTCTTTTGTTTTGCTTTTTGATCATTAGAGATTTTTAAATTTCCTTCCCTATTTTAAAAATTTATATATTACTTTCTCTTTTCCAAAGTCAAAATCATAAACCAAGGTGTATTCAAAGGGGTTTAGCTACTTGGTGCTACAATGATTACAATGGACCTCTTTCAATGTAAAGGATGGCAGCAATTCCTTCTCATCAGAAAGTTGTTGTAGACATGAGTTTCCCTTCCTTACCTGAATAGGGTCCCCAGAACCACCAAACTTTAAGAAAGCTTACAGAGGGATGGCTGGGTGGCTCAGCAGTTGAGCATCTGCCTTTGGCTCAGGGTGTCATCCTGGGTCCAGGGAGTTGAGTCCTGCATCGGGCTCTCCGTGGGAAGCCTGCTGCATCTCCCTCTACCTATGTCTCTGCCTCTCTCTGTGTCTGTCATGAATAAATAAATAAATAAATCTTAAAAAAAAAAGACTTACAGAATACCTGATACAAATAAATTATATTCCATACAAAAGTATTTCAGACTAAAGAGCCCATTTTGTAGCAATAAAGGCATGTGAAATTAGGCACAGGAATGACCAGCCTGACCTAAACTTCATCAATCTGGCAAGAAGGTGGTTGGTGAAGGCAATAGCTTGGGGACAATGTTGCTAGAGTTGGAACGCTATCCTCCAAAAGGTGATAAGTGTGTTGATTTCCTAACTTGGTTCTGAGTCCAAAGGTTAGAATGTAAGAGTCTGGAAGCCAACAGGTAAAAAGTAAGATTGGCTCTTCTCCCAATTACGACCAGTGACCCATTGTGGGATTTGTAGTTTCTATCCTAGTAAATTACTGGATTAGAAGTTCTGGTTTATGATAGGGATGGGGAACACTTCCTTCACAGTGAACTTGAAACTACTACTACCATCTGGGTGCTTGGGGCTCTTTATGCAAAAGAGCTAGCGGTAAAACAAACTGTTATATCAGTGGGAGAAATTAAATCCTAGAATCTTCTTTTCTTTTTTTTTTTTTTAAAGATTTATTTATTTATGATAGACATAGAAAGAGAGAGAGAGAGAGAGGCAGAGACACAGGAGGAGGGAGAGGCAGGCTCCATGCAGGGAGCCCGACGCGGGACTCGATCCCGGGACTCGATCCCGGGACTCCAGGATCGCGCCCTGGGCCAAAGGCAGGCGCTAAACCGCTGAGCCACCCAGGGATCCCCTAGAATCTTATTTTCATGAAAAGTTTACTAAGGTTACTACTACAGAATAGAGCAGTGAGGAGTGTGCCTGAAAGTAAGGGTTCACTGGGGTAGCTCTTTGAGCTTCCATGCCTGGTGATAACCAGCTAGCAGTTGAAGCAACCTTAACAAGGGCAAATGAAATAAGGTCTTGGACTCCTTAGGGATGATGGTTTTGTTTTCCCCCAGGCATGCAATCTACAACACCAAAATGCTGCTCAAGAATGAGGAAAATTTAGAGTGGATGGTGAAAGAAGAATTATAGATTCAGGACCAGTGGAGCAATGAGGACTATTGCTTCTTGTATTAAATCCTTACATAAAATACAGTAGGCCATCCTCATTAGAGAGACTCTGCCAAGTTGGATTTAATGGCAGGCATAAATAGATCGTCTAGTCCCCACATTTTACCTCATCCATTTCTGGGGTGATTAATTCTGTGAATATACCGACCATCCTTATGCAAGTTTTGACCAGCTTTGTGCAGGCATAATCTGATAGTACTTGATTTTGGGCTCATGTGTGTGCCACTCCCTTCAGCGGGAACTCCTTCCATCCTCATGCATGCTCAGCCTGGAATTGCAGGGAAGTGAATGCCCTATGGGCATTTTTGACCAAAGGGTAATGCCTATGACCAATGATGTATAGTTCTCTGCTGCAGATGCCATTGTCTTACTTTAGAACCTTCTTGTGGGCTTTCTTTTGGGGCTTGCTAGAGGTACTACATGGTACCTTTTCCTAATACAGATTCCTCTGGCACCATGTAGTCTGCTAGGTCATATGGCTCAAGTGCTAAGGCTGCTTGGACCACACTGGATCTGCTTTAGAACTCTTCTCTCAATTTGGGCTCCACTCAAAAAGTAGCAGCCTTCTCTATCACCCCATAATTGGGTCAGAACAGTAATTTCAAGCATGGATATGCTACCCCTCTGATATCTATTGAAGCCTACTAAGTCTTGTGTACCTCTTTTAAGATATGAGATGCAAGGTGCAGTAACTTTGCCCTTTACTGAAGGAAGAAAATGTCCTGGTATATCCTAGATCACTGAACCCTTAAAAACTTTATCAATGAGTCAGGCTTCTGAATCCTGAAGCGTTTATCTCCCCTTGTCTGGAGTGTGTTTTATCAAGATATCCAGAGTAATTTTCACTTCTTACTCATAAGGATAGATAACAAAGTTCCTCAATATAGTGGACAAATGTGATGTTCTGTGGATTGTTCAGGTGGTCTAAGTAATTGCAGACAGTATTTTAATAGAGAGTAGATTTAAAATGCCTCTGAGGCCTCTCTCTACAGGAGATGAGAATTTCTTTAAAAGTTGCTAAGGAGGTCCTCTGACCTTCACATTTTGCTTTCAATTGTTGATTGATTGACCTGATCCTGATCTTTTCTTTTTACAAAATATCTATGGCAATAGCTCCCTGATTCCACTACCTTTATAATCATTATTTCCCCTATTTCTCTCAAACCAGCAATGTTGCATGAGCCAGTGTTTATCCTTTTCCCCACATCCTTGCCCAGCAACCACAGGTGTAATTTGGTTACACTATGGTAAGGACTCTGTATTTCACCTGCCACTAAGAGTAGGGTCCTTGGCCAACTGGCTGGCAAGTGATTCAACTTCAAAATCTTAAATTTGGACTTTGCTTCCTAAGAGCACTCCCAGTACCAACTGTTTGAGGTCATGTTTCCTAGAAGCAGAGTCTGAGGCAGGGATTCAGATGGATACTATTTATTTTCTTGAGAAAAACAGTGAAAGGCACTTATGATAGGATGCAGGTCTAGATGGAGTACAGCTTTAGCCTGTTCCATGGGGAGCTGTAAGGTATGAATTGCAACATCAGGTTGGTTCTTGAAGGGAACCCATCCCTGTCCCCAGGGAGTCACTGATTATTATCTGTTCCCAGGACTGGAGATGAGACATAATCTCCCAGATGAGGCAACTGTTGGTTGGTGGAGGTCACTTACCTTGAAAGGTTTAGTTCATGCCATTAGTAACCAACACCAACGCCATCTAGAGGATAGGCACACCAGCCCTAGTCATAGAGATCTGGCCAGGACACCAGCAGCATTCAGTATAGCAAGAAATGTACTTTCAGAGCAAGATAGAGAATTTGACCAAATGGACTGAAATATCAGGTGAGTGAAATTTTCAGGGATACTTTATTTTCTGGATGAGCACAATCCATACCACCTTTTCTCATGAAATTGAATGATGCTGATAGTGTAGACGTTTGCTAGTGTAGACACATCTGGATATTACCTCTAAAGACAGCACAGACATTAGCATGATTTATATTCAGTAAACCCTATGACTTTCTTCTAAAATTATGATGTTATTTCCATCAATTACAGAATTAATTAATTCTGTAATTCTTCAAAATCTCTGAATATTTTGAGCTCTGAATGTTCAGGCATGGGAAGCGAGTACCATCCCCAGTTGCCATCTGCTCAGTCCACATGTCCACATGGAATCGGCTTACTTGTACTCTGAGCAGATCAGCAATGCTCTTTTGTTCCCCTGCAGTCTCAGGTTCAGAGTGTTTAGACGTCTTGTCATATTCACAAGGATGTACAGCTTTCTGAGCCACTGGGGGGCTGACAAGTTGGGTCTCTCAGAGCCTATTAATTCCAAAAAGTCCTTCATCTGAGGTAGCAGCTCAATAAATATCTTCAACAAGTTTCTATGACTCAGTCATCTGAATGCACTACAATAAAAGAAGTCCAAATTCTTTATCTTTGAAAAGTACATAAACTCTTTATGATTTAGGGCATACGATGAGGAAAATTCAGTTTTGATCATTTCCACATCATGCAATGAACTTGAATTGCACAGTTCATAGCACAACAGCGCTTTGGAAGCAGAACATGCCATCCTTATTTTCTGACTTGAATAAATTACTGAAACCTTTCTTTTCCTTTTCACTTCAAGTGCCTGATGGTGCTACTTGAACTTAACATTTCGTGTTTAAATTCTGTTTCTCAAATTCCTCAGACACCAAACCCTTAGATCTTATTAGTTTTTGAGTGCCAGTTAATTAAATAAAACCTTTTGTTTTCCTTTCTTTGTTTCCCCCCTTCTCTTAGTATACCCTTCCCTTCTTCCTCTCTTCTCCCTCTTTCATTTCCTCCCTCCTTGCCTCTCCCCCTTCCTCTTTCTCTTCCTTCCTTGTTAAAATATTTGATTGAAAGTCTTCTGGCCACTGAGAGAGGGGTAAGAGTGGGCTGAATTTGACCTCCAGGGCTCACTTTTACTTTGCGCCCAGTGAGTGACCTTTAATTTTATCAAACAGAAAGTTTCAGATGGTGAAGAGTAATATATAACCTTCATGCTATACAGAATGAAGAAACATTACACCTAAAATGAAATTTATTCTTTGGAAACAGCATGCAAAGAACACTTAAAAACTTAAATCATTCCCTCACTTCCAGGACAAATTTCCTGAGATTCTGCAAAAAGGTTATACCTTCCTTTAAAAAACTAGCTTTGAAGTTTGAGAAGCCAAACAAACCAGTTCCTTATATAGAAAGCACTAATAACCCACACTTCAAGGACAATATTTTGCCTCAAATTCATTTATATATATATATGTATGTATTTGGAGAAGTTTCTAGAATCATTCCACTTCTCTAGATCCTCTTCTTTAATTAAAAAAAAATCACAGAAAACATTGCAGAATACAATCACAGAATACATTTTATTCTTTTCTATTTCCTACATACTTTGAATTCTTGACAAGAGTCAAGACTATTTTAAATAGATGATTCTAGATACATTTTTCAGATAGAATGAACAGGACTTGGTTGTGCGTATGAAGGAGAAAGAAGTGTCAAACATTTGTTTCCAGAAACTAGGATCATAGTACCATTTCTTGACAGGAAAGACTAAGAGTGGAACATCTGGAGGCAGGAGAATGTGTAGAATTTTAGTTCGAGGCACATTAAGTTTAGATGCTTATGAGAAATCCAAGCAGAGAAGTGGAGATGTCACATGCACCATTGGCTAAAGGAGTTTTAGGCTCAGCAGAATGGTCTAAATGAGAAATGAAAGTTTTAGAAGCTGTTTACATAAAGATGTTGCTGAGAATCTTAATCACATGAGGAGGTGTAGAAGGAAAGATGCCTCACAGAGCACCTAGAAGAATTTTTATGTTTGGAGGTCAGGAGAGAAGAAGCAGGCCAAAGATACCAAGAACTCATGGCCATGTTTCCAGAAGGATCAAGGACCAACTATATTGGCTGCTGGTGAGAATTCAAGAATGAGGCCAGAAGTGTGCCAGTTAGATCTGCAACACAGAAGTTGTTGCTTTCCTTGACAAAGTTAACTATAGTGTGATTATTGGGATGGAGAATGAATAGGCAAAGATTTTGATGTGGAGTTTGGAGTTAAGTTTTTTTGTTTTTTGTTTTTTTTTTTTTCTGGAGTCAAGTTTTTAAAGACATTTGAGTGTGATAGGGAGCAGTGCAAAGGAGTCACAATTGGAAAGGGGTGAATCATGTTTTTTAAATATGCCAGAATGCTAGAATGCATTGGCGTGCTAAGGAAGAGGTGGTATGAATATACATGAAAATATTACTTAGCCATAAAAAGAATGAGATCTTGCCATTTGCAACAGCATGGATGAACCTAGAGCATTTATGCTAAGTGAAATAAGTCAGATGGAGAAAGACAAACACCATAAACACCATATGATTTCACTTATATCTGGTATTTAAGAAACAAAACGGATGAATAAAGAAAAATGAGACAAACAAAAACCGGGCTCTTAAATACAAAAACAAACTGGTGGTTGCCGAAGGGGGAGGTGGGTGGGAGGATGGGTGAAATGGGTGACAGGGATTAAGAGTACACCTTTTGTGATAAGCACTGAGTAATGCATAGAATTGTTGAATCACTGTATTATACACCTGAAACAAATATAACACTATGTTAATTATACTAGAATTAAAGAAATGAATAATAAAAGTTTTTTTAACAAAAGGGATGACTTGCTCTAGATGGAGAAGTTGAAGATGCAGGAAAAGGAGGATACTTGAAGAATAACTTCTGTTAAAATGAAATGGGCAGGGATCGGGAGCTTACGTGGAGGGATTGATCTTTAATAGTAGAAGAGACATTTTCCCTGATGCAACAGGAGGAAAAGAAGAGTCGACAAAGCTGCAGAAGATTTGTGGACTATTTAAAGATTTTGTTAATCTCTTGGATGTAAAATAACTTTCCTCTTAGGAGGGAAAGAAATCATGCCCTGAATTTTCCTAGATGTTCTAGTAGCCAAATATTGCATCAAACCTCAAAGCGCCCTCTAAGTGCTCTGCTTGTCATCATTCATAATTCCCCTTTTAACACTCACATTCTCCTCAGAAATTCTGCCAGCAGATCTATACGGCTTCCGGAAGTTCAACCCTCTCAACCTCTGCACTTTTAAACCTTCCCTAAAAGTTTCAATGATTGGCCCATTAACACAGCTCCTTGTCTGGGACCTTCCACAACAGATTAAGAGAAGGTCGCTTTTACTTCTCTCTAAGCTAATTGGGTATGGAAAATAATATTTCTCCTTATTCTGTCTACATTTTCTTCCAACAATTCATTTCTTTTTTTTTGACCCCAGAGTAAAGAAATAAACGTAACTAGTATGTGCGGTAGATGAGATGTTCCAGAAATAGAAAACAATCCTAGTAATTTCTTTATTTTTTATTTTTATTTTTTATTTTTAAAGATTTCATTTATTTATTCATGAGAGAGAGAGAGAAGCAGGCAGAGGGAGAAGCAGGCTCCATGCAGGGAGCCCGATGCGGGATTCGATCCCAGGTCCCCAGGATTATGCCCTGGGCTGAAGGCAGTGCTAAACTGCTGAGCCACCCAGGCTGCCCAATCCCAGTAATTTCTAAGGAAAGAAAACAAAAGACGTTAAAGAGAAAATATTTGATCCGTGTTACAAATTGTGAACAATTTGTAAATTCAGACAATACTTGTATAGTAAGCTTAGGTGTTATCAAATATGTGATTTTTAAAGGATGGTTTTTCTTAATCGTGGGAACACTGTGGCCGGATCTTAACACCTCACAGAATACAGCAGATAGTGACAACTGACCCTGAAGACTGGACAGCCTGAAACTGACATGATACTTCACTACATTATCTGCTCTCCTTGACCCCATTTCTTACTTTTTCTTGTTTCCTGAGGTGGGTCTGCATATGGTGACAACTAGATCTCCTAAATACCTATGCTAGTTCTTCTTTTATGTCTGTTAATAACTCTGGTATAAAAAAAGGAGAAATTTGGGGTCAAGTATTTTAAAGTGTGATTAAAACCTTTATCCAAATGCAACAAATTGCACCTCTCCACACTTGGCTTTAAGGTAAAGGGGCAATTTGCAGGACCAAGATACCATCTGAAACTTGCATGGGGGAAAAAAAAGCCCAAACCTGTTACATGCATAGCTTTCTTCACTCTCCTTGTTCTTAAATCAACTCACAATCAGCTAAATTCCTGGCCCTCCCTAGTAATGGGAAAACTTTTCTTGCCTATTTCACTGCTGGGCTCTGGAAATAACTTTTCCCTATCATCTAAAGTATACTTGGGTGGCAGATTTTATTTCCAAAGGTGGCCATACATATATGCTCCAAATCACCATGGTATGATGTGATATCACCATATGACATTGTGGTATTTCATTAAAAGATGGGGTCTATGTTCCCTCTTCTTGAATCTGGGTGATCCTATGGATACTGTAAATTCTATAGACTGGGTCAGAAAATACATGAAACTTTCTGCCTGCTTCTTTTGAGAGGTTTACCTTTTGATTCAAGCGCTGTGAGGACATACTAACTAGCCCATGCGGAGAGGCCACATGGAGAGTGCTGTGTGGAGAACTGAGGTCCCCAGACAAAAGCCCACATCAACTGCCAGACAGACAAGTGAGATGTCAGTGAGTCCCTAGCCTTTGAGCCATCCTGGCTGAGCCCAGGTGGAGCAGGGAGCTGCTGACACTGCCAACCCTTAGACAGAGTGCAGCTCTGTCAACAAAGTAAATGTTATCACTTAGTAAGCCACTAGGTTTTGGGAAGGTTGGCCACATATCAATAGTAACTGGAACACTTTGCTACAGAATTTTCTGTTCTCTTTTGGCGTGCTTATTTTTTTTTTAAGATTTTATTTATTTATTCATGAGAGACACACAGAGAGGTGCAGAGACATAGGCAGAGGGAGAAGCAGGATCCCTCCTGGGAGCCCGATGTGGGACTTGACCTCAGTACTCTGGGATCATGACCTGAGCCAAAGGCAGATGCTCAACCACTGAGCCACCCCGGTGCCCCTGGTATGTTTAATTATCAATTCTTTCTTATCATCTTTGAATTTGTCAAGTGGCTCATTTGAAGAAAATCTCAATCCTGCCTTTACTCCCCCCCTTTCCAACTATAGCCCTAGATATCTCCTATTCTAGAGTATTCTAGTACTTGAAAAAAAATCAATTAGCCAAAAAATTTGCTGGAAACAAAATTTGTGTGTGTCTGATTTGCCACATCAGTCGTCTAGTATAGACCATAGGTCCCAGGGAGGCCGTGGGGTGTCATGGTACTCAGATTGTTCCCTGCCCCTGCCCCCTCTTCTTCACTCTTTCCTTCGCTGATTCCAGACTTGCTCTTTGAACCTGTTTTTCCAATGTCTTCTCCCTAATGTCCTCTCTCCATGCCACAATCTCTTCTCTCCACCCCTGAGTCTCTGCCTATGGTCCTCTGAGCCCACCCTCCCCAGCTTCCACTTTTCAGAAAACTCTGTCCTGGGTCACTAGTCTGGTCACTCTCTGCCACGTGCTGGGTGCCCACTTTCCTTCTCTCTACTCTTGGCAAAGGCCTATTGTCTGAATCCCACCCCCTGATTTGTTTGCATCCCAGCACCAGATGCCAAACGCACATTCTTTAAAATGCTGCTATAAAGTCAAAATGAAAACATGTCAAATAGCAATTCACAAACCTATAAACTTTTTAAGAAAAACAATTTTGGCAAATTGGTAGAATCAAGAATTTAACAAATTGGTCATTTGGCAAACTGGTTACCCAGCAAATTAACATAATACTTGGGGTCCTTGTTCTTGTCCTTCTCAGACCACGTCAGTTCCTTGAGAGTTGATAATCCTTTTCCTCATAGTGCAAACTCTACCCTCCTGGCAGAGCATAAATAGCCCCACCCGACCACTATGTGCTGCATCAACATCTTTTCTCAACATCACCCTCTTGTATCTTATGTAAGCTCCAGGAACATGAAACTGAACAGAAAGATTAATTTCTGTCAACACCTCACTGCCCTGGTCGGAGCCCTTCCACATGCCTTTCCTTCCTTCCGTTGGCAACAGTTGCTCTGCTCTTGTCTGCTTTGCAAATACCTTCAGAAGTTCCATGTCTGTGACTCCCCCAAGGAGCCTTGCATATTTCAGCAGACGTCAGCCAATCCTGTTGCTGTATTTGCACAAACCTTTATCACCAAGAGGGTGTTTTGTGACCAATGAATTGCTCCACTGGACTGTCAGACCTTTGAGGGCAGGAATCGTAACGTTCATTTCTGAATATTCATGATCTAGCACAGATATTGACACATAGTAGGCTCTCAATGCATCCTTCTTAAAAAGAATACCAATTTACCTAGAAAATATTACCCCAGCCATCTGCTGTTTAAAGATAATTCCTTCACAAAACCAATTTAAAATTACTCCCTCAGGCTATATAATAAAGACACTTATAAAGAACACGTCTGCATTTTGTTTAAGACTTCTACTAAAATCAGAGTTCACTTTGTGGTTTAAAGCCCCTTGTATAAATATCCATATTACTAATTTCTCTTAGTTTTAATGGAAGGTAAAAGCTTGTATCTACTGGCCCAAGGCATGCTTCTTTTTATTAGATATTTTATCAGATAACAGGAGGTGGGTCCCCTGCTTCCCCTGCCCTGCCACTTATGCCTCTACTTGTAGGGAGCTCAAAGCTAAGTGTGTGTGTGTGTGTGTGTGTGTGTGTGTGTGTGTGTGTGCTTTTTACCATACTGGACTTCAAATCTTAGGTATGTTCTCTCCTAGCTGTATGACCTCTCTGAGCCTTAATCTCCTCATATACAAAATTGGGTTATCATAGCTGGACTCAAAACATGATTGTGAGAATCCAGTGAAACTTTGCAGGGGGAAATATTGCAGAAAGTCTTACCCAAATATGTTATTGCTGTTGTTCTGTAAGAATAGAGATCTCATCTTAAAAATATAAGTTTCAGAATTTAATATTTTCAGTTCTCCTGCAGCCAGGAAAGACAGGATTCAATTACAATAAACATATTCACCTTCATTTTCTACACCGTAGGTTAAATTTTCCCATGTATATTTTTACAATAGTACAGAACACCTATCTTTAATTGTAAGTGACCTCAAATCCTCTTACAGAAGTAGATGAGGTATGTGAAGTCAAGTAGAATTTCAATAAGAAGGAGTTAATCTGCTACTGAAAGGTAATTTCATAGGACACTAGAGAGATTTATTAACTTTTTCTGTGAACAATATTAAAACTTGTATTTATTGAATTCTTATTGTGGGCCCAATGCTGTGCTAAGTGCTTAAATGCTGATCTTTATAAATCCCTACAACAAAGCTATAAGAAAACTACTCATTATTTGCATTTTGTGAGGAGCGAGAACTGGAGTAGAAAGAAGTTAAATAATTCACATGGCTAGTTAGTGTTGAGCTGAGATTCTAACCCAAGAAGCCTAACTGCTAAGCCCTTGTACTTACTTAAACTTTCTCCTACCCCACAAAATATTCAGACACATTTCAGTCATTTAATACAGTAGAATCAGGAGACCACTCAGTAAGGTGAGAGACAAATGATTATTTTGAATTTTTTTATTGCAATGATAATTTTTTCCCAGAATTTTCTTTTTTCCTTGATATTCTCTCTAAAATGATCTATTCTATGCATATCTCATTACTCTCACATTTTTCCTAAAAAGTCAATTACTATCCATTTTTACCCTTCAGGTCTGTTGCTTCTGATATGATATCCAGTTTGAGTATTTTTTAGTTCTATGTGCATAATTGCATTATTTTTCATTACTATACTTTGCAATTGATTCCAGCGATTATCATTCAATTTCATTACTTTTTTTTGTTAATTGCATTTTTTAATGTCTTGTGATATTCTTGAACTACAAATTGAAAGCAGCCCTTTAGATGTGATCTTACCTTTAATAAAGATTTTATTTCAAGTCACTCTGCACTGTTAAAGCAATCAGACTTAAAAAAAAAAAAAAAAAAAAAAAAAGCAATCAGACTTAATAAATAAATTAAAAAGTTTTTTTAATTTATTTATTAAGTCTGATTGCTTTATTTTTTTTTTCTTTTCTCTTTGGACTCAAATTCATTCAGTTTCTTGAGTGAAGAATTTATAAGACTCTCTAGATATTCTTTCCTTATTGTAAAAACTTCAATTTCTGAAAATACGTAAAATCACTTCATGAAGATTCTTTCAATTTAACGAGTTGTTACAATTTATAGATTCACAGCAGGATTTCTTAAAAAATCCATCTTTCTTAGATCGTAAAAATATCATTTGATTTATAAACAGCCAAAGAACATGTATATAGTGAAGTGTGAGAAACCTGACTCCGTGTTGGTCAGTGTTAGGAAATATGTCAAAAAATAATGTTTGATCTTTTAAAAAATTATATTTGATCTATTCAATAATTAAAATAGCTTTTTTTATGGGACAAAATTACATATATGTATATATATACTTGTGTATATATGCTATATATAATATATACAGGATATGCACATTTCTTTTATAGACATATAAGATATACATATGTGTACATATATGTATGCACGTATGTGTATGTATATCATTGATAGATCTGAATCTAAAATCTCTAACTGAATGTGGTTATTTCTGGACAGATGTTCTATCATGCTTCAAAGACATTTCTCTTGTATGCAGAATATGTCATTGCTCATAACATGGTCCTAGACTTAGCTTTACCTGTTAAAGTTTTTGTCAGTCTGAGGTCCTTTGTTTCACACTCATACATTTTACAGCACAGACTGGTGTGCCTTGCTCTCAGTAAAAACTTGGTAAGCCAGCTATTCATCTCCTCTTTATTATACACCTCATATCTCCACCATTATTGTTTTGTGTCTACCATAAACTTCTCATGCATCTCCTTTGCTATGATCCCTTCCCTCTCCATCCTATAGACAGATACCAGAATAATAGTCTAAAAATACAACTTTACATGAAACAGCCCTCTACAAAGGGTTTTCCAGGGCTCTGGGTGGCCCTCCTAACCCTAACTCTAACCCTAACTTCTCTTTTAATTTAGCGATTAGCTACTTCCCCACCTTTGCTACCATGTTCCTACATGGATCCTCTGCTGAAACATGAATGGTCTGTTCATAGTGTCCCAAACCAGCTGGGCCAACCTCATGGGATCTTCCCCTTTGTCTGTAATTCCCTCCTCTTTTCTCCCTGTTTCTCAGTGCTCTCTTCCCTTTCACTCCCATTTCCAAATCCTTTAGCAATTACTGATACTCTAATAAGTATTCACCTACTTTACCTTTTAACTGAGCCTTTTTCATATATGCCCAATTCTCCAAAGAGTTGATGTGTCTCTGGAAGTCAGGGATCACCTCTAACTTTCCCTTCTGCATATCAGGTCATTCCGAAGATGTGAGTAACAACGATGTGGCCTTCTCCCTGGAGTCAGACATGTGTGTGGACTTACAGAGTAGTTATGACCAGCTTCATGCTTTGGCTGGCTTCTCCACGCAGATGACTTTATCACACTGGGATACACAGAGCCCCCCGCTGATGTCCTTGCCTCCCTCTCAGAGGGGCTTAGATCAGGGCTGGGCACTGTTCCCTAAGGCCATCTTTTCACATTTTGATCTGAAATGAACTTAGGGTTAACCAGGTCAGTAGCCACAGCTTCCGTCTCCTGTGAAGTATCCTGTCAAGAACTGCCTTTCACTTACCTTTGTTATCTTTGCTAAGGGTTCTCACTTTTCTCTTACCTCCCAATTCAAGTCTTAGTAATTCAAGTCTAATTCAAATGTAAGTCTTAAAATAAAGTTCTTTCTTTCTTTCTGAACCACGTGAAAAATTAAAGAGCAAAAAAGTAATAAGGTCAAACTTATGTGGTGGGAACTTTGAGCAATTCCATTCACAATTATTCAAGAAAATGTAGCTGAATATAAAACACAGTAAAATTTATATTTGCAATAATCATCTCCCTTCCCCCATCTGTTTGGTGAAACCAGACACTTTGTTAATTATATCCAGTTAGTTTACTGGGAGAAAGATCCAATTTAGAAACATTCGGCTTTATTTAAAAAAAAAAAAACAACAGAATACAACTGCAAGGGAAGACAAAAACTGCTTTAATATACTCATGGACTTTTATTGCTTCAGTGAGTAGGTAAGGAGGAGAAGCAATTCTTTATTTCCAAATTATAAAGTACGATCAAATTTGAAGCTGTGAAAATATTGAACTTTTGCAAGAAAAAAAAATAAATGATTTGAAGCCCTGGTGATCACACAGAGAATCCAGACAATTTGACAGCTATGAATTTATCTCACTTGTGAATGAATAACCTTTGTAACTCACTTGGGACTTAAATATTCCAAACACATTTCCCTGGAAACACTTCAAAAGGCATAGTTCATTTCTGTCTTTACCAAACAGCTCCTTTGGTTACCTTTAGTTTGCTGGCTTTGTGGTTTGAGTACAGACTTGAAAGTTTGAAAATTAACATAGTTAAAGCTTGCCAGTGGGTTTTACTCCTGTAAGAATGAAACAAGATTAACTCTTTGATTATTTTATGGTGTAAACAGCTTCTTTTACCTCTGTAATAACGCAACTTCATTGATATTACTTACAAAATTCCGACTCTGTCTCTGAGCTAAAGTTCAATATATTTCTATTTAGAGAGGAAAGATTCTGCCAAAGTGCATGTAAAACCAGAATTGCATCTGATTTAGTTGAGCTCCATATAGTTCTGAGGGAATTGCTGAAAACAAACTCTTTTTTCAAGCTAGATCCAGGGTTTCAGGTCAAGTGTACTAAGAGTTTTAGAGGGTTTCATGCATGTATTTTTTTCAGGATCAAAAAGTACAAACATACTCTCAGCTCTGTGCTAGGTACTGAACACTGCAAGTCAAGCAGTCCTGCTTCTTGGTACTTAGAATGGGTTCATTTTTTTTTTCTTTGCCCCACTCCATGCAGCAGGCACGATGAATGTTGTTCATGGAGCAATGTTTCTGTCGACTGACATGTCAAACCTGTTCCTACCTGTCAAATGGTAACACTTCAAAATATGGCAGAAAAAAAGCACAATTAAGACATTAGCATTCCAACGTAAGAATATGCTCACTTGTGATAGTCTTGATAATGTTTTCATGTTTAGGACCGTAGACTTCATGACTTTACTCTCATCCCTGAGAAGATTTTATGGCAAAGGAGGGATTTCAGCTTAACGAGAAAAGAGATTTGTCCACTTTAGGTTTGAAGATGTTTACAGGAATAAAAAGATTGTAGTCAAAATAAAAGTTTAAACTTTAACTTTTAGAAGGTGAAATTTCACTCACATTTATTTTCTGTCCCCATTAAAAAGAGTATTTACCTTAAGAAAATTTGTCTTGCAAGTCTCTTTGATTTCAAAGTAAATGTACCTCGTGACCTTAACAAAGGGTAAAAGAAAGATCTGAGGATAAGCCTGACCCTTCACCCTCCCAGTTCAGCTCATTTTTTAAAAGAGCCCTCACTGGAAATCTGGAAATCTCTTGGGCCACTTTCTACCAGATTTTCTTCTCCTTCCTGGCAAGGGTGTCTGTCTTCGGTCACACATGCTCACTGGAGAGAGAATTTCAGCCATTATCTGTATTTAACTGACTAAATCAACACTTCCACCCCTGCCCTAGCTTCCCTCCTGTTATTCCAGCAGCACACTCCATGCATAAACGTGTTTAAAAGTCTACTCCCCATCTCCCTGCTGTCTACTCCTAAAATCAGCTTTTTCTCTTGGCTGTTCTATTTCAGTTTATGATACCCCGAGGTAGTAGAGTGAAATTTTCTTTGCCAGGATAATCTTGTTGTGAGGGACAGACATCCTTTCAAACTAGCTGAAGCAAAAGGAGACGTCAGAGGAAGGGTACACAGTACGTGACAGACCCATAGGCAGGAGGTGTTCCTGGGTCTCACTAAGGAATGGGGCACTGCTCAGGAAGGCCAACTAAGGCAGATACTCTCTTATTCCCCTCGAGTTTTTGTTTGTTTTTTAAGATTTAGTTATTTATTTGAGAGAGGGAGAGCTTGCACATGGGATGAAGGAGGGACAAAGAGAGAAAATCTCAAGCATATTCCTCCCTGAGTGAGGAACTCGAATAGGGCTCGATCCTACCCCTGGAGATCACGACCCAGCCGAAAGCAAGTGGGTCCCTTAATGGCCACCTAGGTGCCCCTCCCTTCTAGTTTTAATATGACTTATCCTTGCTTTTTTCTGCCAATTTCTATATACTTTCTTTCCTCTCTGTGTCTCTGTCCTTTGCTAGAGGCTGGTTCCTTTTTTATATTTGTACATGGCCACTTCATAGAGTCTTCAAAATGGCTTTCTCAGCCCTGAATTTCTATCACCTCAATATTCCAGTGCCTGTAGCTGTCAGTCTTCTCAGATTTCATTTCCAAGTTCCTGGGCTATTCTGGATGGCCCAGAATAGCTCCATGTAGTCTCTAGCATAGCCCAATTCAGTGCAAGCTTGGTCAAAAGAGGGATGGGTGGTGTGATATAACTATGATGAGGTATAAAGAGCCAGGCTCAGTAGCTGTGAAGAGCCATTATGAGCAGGGAAATGTGAGCGGAGGAGCACCCTTCAAGTATATCTACTATGAAGTTGAAAGGAAAATTATGTATCATACTCTAAAGGGATCAAGTTTACTATAAGAGTTTCCGTTTCTTTATTTTCAATGTGAACATGTTTTGCAAAGTTTTTTTAAAAAAGATTATATTTATTTATTCATGAGAGACACACAGAGAGAGACAGAGACACAGGTAGAGGAAGAAGCAGACTCTTTGAGGGGAGTCCAATGCGGGACTTGATCCCAGGACCCTGGGATCATGACCTAAGCTGAAGTTAGACATTCAATCACTGAGCCACTGAGGCATCCCTGTTCTGCAAATTAATTGTAGTATGTGGCACAAATGTAAGATAGCATCACCTTAGTCATCCAGGCTTTAAAATCTGATGTCAAGGACAAATATTATATGTTCTCATTCATTTGGGGAATATAAATAATAGTGAAAGGGAATAGAGGGGAAGGGAGAAGAAATGGGTAGGAAATATCAGAAAGGGAGACAGAACATGGAAGACTCCTAACTCTGGGAAAAGAACTAGGGGTGGTGGAAGGGGAGGAGGGCGGGGGGTCGGGGTGACTGGGTGGCAGGCACTGAGAGGGGCACTTGACGGGATGAGCACTGGGTGTTATTCTGCATGTTGGCAAATTGGACACTAACAAAAAGTAAATTTATTATTAAAAAAATAAATAAAATCTGATGTCATAGATGCCCTTCTTTGTCTCCCAGATCTTACCAGTCACCAACTTTTGCCAGCTCTTTCTTCAAATGTCTCTTGTTCCATTTCTTTCCCCAATTCTCCCACTACTGGAACCACCATTCTTTCTGAGCTTTATCATTTTTCCCTGTTTCTCCTATTTTAGAAGCTTTTTAATTTTAATTATTCACTCTGCTTCCAGTCTCTCTTCTTGGCAATTCATCATTCATATTGCTGACAAATTGGTCATAAAACACTCTTTCAATCTTATCATTCTCTGACTCAAAGACTTCAGTGACTCCCCACAGCCTACCAAATGAAGTCCAAATGGCTTATACTGACCATGTAAGACCTTGACCATCGAGCTGCAACCTTCACCGACAGCTCTAACTATCCACTTCATTGGTACTGTATTCCAGCTAAACTGTGCCCCAAGCTGCCTTGAACTTTCTGATTTTATGCTTTTGCTGAAACTGATCCTACTGGCCTGGAATGAACTCTTTTCTCTCTGCCTCTCTCAATCTCATCCATCATTCAAGTCATAATGCAAGTCTCTTCTTCTCTTGAAGCCTTCCAAATTCAGGCCAGCCCAACTAATTTTTTATTCCTTTGAATCACTACGTTTTTTTTTTTTTTTTTCTTGCCTCATTCATTTAATTAGTCCTCTACTTCCAAAAAATACAGTTTGGTTTTTTAATCCAATTGTAAAGCTTTTTAATGGTTTTGTTTCTTCAATTCGATTTTATGTTTCATGAGACAGATATTTTTACTATTTTCCTATTCCTCCTTTCAACACCACTTATTATGCTTTACACATAGTAAGAAATATTAAGAGATCCTAGATACTCTTAGGACACAAATTTCTTAGGACACTTTGTTACAATGCTGGATGCAAATTAACCTGCTAAAGAAAGCATTGTTGATTTTCTATTTTAATTAATTCTTCTCATTACGAATAAGCCAAATTGGTGAACATGTTAACTTATGAACTTGTAAAATACGAACTGTTTTGTTTTATATTAACATTAAAGTTAGAGAGTTTTCAGGCTGCAGGGTGGAAAGTAGAAGTATGAGGTTGTTGAGTAACTCCAAGTATCTTATTATCCACATGATGGAAAAGGAGGTGAACAGAATTGATTTCCATGCTCAGGAGAATGCCCTGTGACTTACAGGGCTAGGCGAAAGGGAAGGAGTATGTTAAATGTTAAGATGAAATTGCCTGTTTCCAAAAGAAATGCAAAACATTATGAAGGAAGCATTGATTGACCTGAGGAGTGACCTGCTTATTCTATAAGTTCCTACTGACTTAAGACAGGGCTTTTGTCAAAGGGAGAGGCTAGACTTTTCTTTCTCTCATCAGAAATTCCCACGTTCCCTGGGAACTTTTTCCTGTGGGAATAGATCTTTGATAATATATTTGGAGTAAATGGAAAAATAAGATTTATTTAGAAAAAAGCTTAGCAGTCAATTTGCTTGTTTATTCAGTAAATTGAAGACTTGGTGGGCTAAATACCAATGATACAATGCAATTATAGATACAGTTTCTTATCTCTCATAGGAAGAAGAGTATAAACCAAAATAATTATAAACATAAGGCCATAGAAATTAGATATGAGAACTGAGATATTTCTGGTGCAGTTGGAGGCAGGTGGGGTTATTTTAATTAAAAAATTTTTTTTGCTGGAGATTTGTACCTTTTAATCTCCTTCACCTATTTTTCCCACCCTCCCATCCCCTTCCCCTCTGGCAACCACCAGTTTGTTTTCTGCATTTGTGAGTCTGTTTCTGTTTTTGCTTGTTTGTTCATTTGCTTTGTTTTTTAGATTCTGCAATTAAGTAAAATCTTATAGTATTTGTCTTTCTCTGTCTGACTAATTTTACTTAGCATAATACCCTCTAGGTCCATTCATGTTATTGTAAATGGCAAGATCTCATTCCTTTTTTATGGCTGACTAACATATATATGTTAGTGTTCATATATATATATGTACACACACATACCATATATATAGTATAGATATATAGTGAATAATGCTACAATAAACATTGGAGTGCATATATCTTTACTAATCAGTGTTTTTGTTTCCCTTGGGTAAATATGCAGTAGCAGAATTACTGGATCATATGGTATTTCTATTTTTAATTTTTAGAAGAACTTCCATTCTGTTTTTCATGTTGATCACACTGATTTGCATTTCCACTAACAGTGCATAAAAGTTCCCTTTTTCCACATCCTCACCAATACTTGTTATTTCTTGTCTTTCTGATAATAGCCATTCTGACTAGTGGGAAGGGATATTGCATCTAGGAACCGATTTGCATTTTGCTGACGATTAGTAATATTGATCATCTTTTCATGTGTCTGCTGGCTATCTGTAGTTTTCTTTGAAGAAATGTTTATTCTGGTTTTCTGCTCATTTTTAAATTGGGTTGGTTTTTTTGGTGTTGAGTTGTATGAGTCATTATATGTTTTGGATATTAACCTTTTATCAAATATGTCATTTGCAAATATCTTCTAGTAGGTTGCCTTTTTGTTTTGCTGAAGGTTTACTTTGCTGTGTAAAAGCTTTTTATTTTGGTGTAGTCCCAATAGTTTATTTTTGCTTTTGTTTCCATTGCCTGAGGAGACAGATCCATAAATATGTTGCTATGGCTGACATTCAAGAGATTATTGCTTATGTTTTCTTTTAGGGGTTTTATGGTTTCAAGACTCATATTTAGGTCTTTAATCAATTTTGAGTTTATTTTTGTGTATGATGTAATAAAGTAGTCCAATTTCATTCTTTTGCATGTAGTTGTCCCATTTTCCCAACACCATTTATTGAAGAGACTGTCTTTTCCTATCGTATTTACTTTCCCCTGTTGCTAGGGTGGGATTATTTTGAGTGCATCTCTGTCTACCTTGCCTAAAATTGTACATGGGGATAGTATTTCTTTGAAAGAATCTTCTGGTGTTAAAGTCATGTTTATCTTATCAACTGAAGTTCTTTTTTTCCTCATTAAATATGTAATTTCTTTGAGATTCTTTTTCTAAGGGCTCTTTGGCTTCCTAAACTTTAATTGTATTTGAGATCTTCTTAATGTAATGGGTTTGACATTTCTTTAAATTTGTATCTTTTGGGCACCTGGGTGGCTCAGTAGTCCCAGGGTCCTGGAATTGAGTTCCATGTCAGGCCTCTGTTCAGTGGGGAGTCTGCTTCTCCCTCTGGCCCTCCTTCTGCTTATGTACTCTTGCTTTCTCTCTCCCTCACTCTTTCTCTCTCTCATGAATAAATAAAAATCTTAAAAAAGATAGATTTGTATCTTTTCACAGGCACGTAGATCTGAAAATATTATCCTGGTCATGATTTATTCATTCTGCATTCTACTGAGTGTCTGCTATGTGGCAGGCACTGTGTCAGTTCTGAGGATAGGATATAAACCATAGATTTCCAGAACTTTAGCATCAGTAGGGATTATTGTCAGTGTTGAGATTTGTTTCTTTGCAATACTGGGATATGTAAAACTGAAGAGCTTGTTACCAATGGTCTTTATAGTGGACTTATTCTTCCTTGACCTTGTTGAGCTAATGAAAGCTTTATAAGTCCTTTTACTAGCTTTTGCCAGCCATCTCTTTGGGCTTTACCTCTCCTGTTGAATATATCTCTTTAAAATTAGAGCTAATCAGAAAGCTGCCTCTTCATTCATAGATGTCTTTGTATAACTGCCCTTTTTTATATACATATAACTGCCCTTTTTAATTTTTATAGAAAATTAGTACAGTTGTCACCCAAGCTTAAACTATAATGGAAAAACACACATGCATAAAATGTCATACAGAATGAAAGGTGCCATCATATAGAAAGGAAGCAAAGCTAACAACACCAACAAACCAAACTCAGAATATGTATTTTCTACATATTTTTGGACTTGGAAAAAATAGCACCATTATTTCTTTAAATAAGGAAACAATACTGTAAAAAGAAAATATTGAATATATTATATTCAATATTCAAAATATTGAATATAAAAAGTGAATATTGAAGGAGTCCCCCCCTTTTTTAAAAAAGATATTTCTTTGAGAGAGAGAGAGAGAGAGAGAGAGTGCCCGTGTGCTCCTGAGCAGGGGATGGGCAGAGGGAGAGGGAAAAGCAGGCTTCCCATGGAACATGGAGACTTACATGGGGCTTGATTCAAGGACTTCAGGATCATGACCTTAGCCAAAGGCAGCCGCTTAACTGACTGAGCCACCCAGGTGCCCCAAGAATCACTTTTTAAGATGAAGCACCAAATATGATAACAGACATCCCAAATACTTAGAAGAAGAAGATTGTGAAGATGCAGACCAGGCTTGAGAGGCTGAAGCATGGAAGACAATAGCATAAACGAGGTAAAGAGCCCTGTGTGACGCATTAAGGAGGACAGACTGGGCAGGTTCTTATGTTCTGATTATTGTGTTGAACTTCCTACCTCCTCAAAAAAGAGAAACAGGAGCTAACATTTTCTGATAGAAGTATTTTCCTATTTTATTGACCAAGAAAAGTAACTCCTAATAAATTAAAATAAGAAACAAGATCATTAAACTGGTGAGATGGCAGGCAATGTGTGTGTGTGTGTGTGTGTGTGTGTGTGTGTGTGTATGTGTATTAGGATTTGACCTCAGGTTTTCCTAAACACAAAGACCCATGTCCCCTGGATACTGCACCCCATGGCTAGCTGCATTTAGAGAATTTACCTATGTGTGCTATTTCCTGTTTTTGATGCTACAAACTTGTGATCTACAGGCCTGTGTGTCCCATAGAATTCTTTCATAAGCCTACCAAATGTGATAGCACATGGTCAAAATACTTAGAAGAATATTGTTTGGACATAGGGCCTGATAAGTGGTGGTAAAAATATGATAGTTGTATCTAAAAAAAAAAGAAAGAAAGAAAGAAAGAAAGAAAGAAAGAAAGAAAGAAAGAAAACATCCTTCACATAAAAAAGGAAATCCCCACGGTTCCCTGGGTGGCTCAGTGGTTTAGTGCCTGCCTTTGGCTCAGGGTGTGATCCTGGAGTCCTGGGATCAAGTCCCACATCAGGCTCACTGCATGGAGCCTGCTTCTCCCTCTTCCTGTATCTCTGCCTCTCTCTCTGTGTCTCTCGTGAATAAATAAAATCTTTTTTTTTTTTTTTTTAAAGGAAATCCCTCAAAAGTTATTTAGGTCTAAGGAGAATGATTAGCTTAGCTTAATTCATTTAACTGATTATAGAAAATACAGTTCTGTTTTCATAGTGCAAAGAAGGCTTAGACAACTTGGCATGGAAATCATTGTTGCTAAAATTTCAGAAAAAATATACAGCATTTGCTGCACTGTATATATATATATATATATATATATATATATTGCACTTGGGAGGTGAACATTTTAAATGAAAAGTCAATGGAGAAGAGAACATTTGGCATCATTTCAAGATTTGAAGAAGCAAGTTCTTACTCTTTCTGCCAAAAAGTATTTAGGACTGATTCCAGCTCTTTTTTTTTTTTTTCAGCCAAACACCTACATTTTGAATTTTTCAATATTTTCAGTATTTCAGAGCAAGTATGAAATTACTACCTTGATAACCTGGTACATTTAACTGAAATATCTTTATATTTTTCAAACAGATGTGACCCTTGTAGCAGAATGTAATTTTTTTTTCTTTTCTCTTTGCTTACCTTCTCCATTTGGAGAAGGAAAGAAAAGAACATTTAGAAAGGAAAGAACATCTTGATCAGATTCAGAACCATTTAGAGAGTTTTCTGGCCCACAATTGAACAACAACAACAACAAAAAGACTAAAGGTGATAATAAGTATAAAAATGAAAGCTCTATCTTTGACTTCTATATGATTAATATATGGCTCTCCATGTACTCATCCAGGTAGAGATTATCAAATGTGTTGGTACATTTAAAAAAAAAATATTTTATTTATTTATTCAGGAGAGACAGACACAGAGAGAGGCAGAGACACAGGTAGAGGGAGAAGCAGACTCCATACAAGGAGCCTGAAGTGGGACTCGATCCTGGGTCTCCAGGATCAAGCCCTAGGCTGAAGGCGGCGCTAAACCACTGAGCCACTCAGGCGTCCCGTGTTTGTACATTTGTTGGTGTTTACCGACTTTATCCTAATAAAAAAGGCAAGAATATTCCAGTCTCCTTCTACAGCAATATATCCAAAGTTAGTTATCTAAGGTAAATGAATTTAATAAAGTATCCAGTAAAATATCTGTAGCTCATTTTAAATTCCAAAGAGACGTATTGTATAATGCTGCAATTTGTAAATCTAAAAATCTTTTCTTTTTATTCTTCAACTTCAGAGTATTTGGGTGAATTTTCCTCATGTAGAAACCTCAAGGGCATACATGTTTCAGGGACCATAAAGGAAATGACTTGGAGGGTGGTAAGAGTAAATTATTATTATTATTTTAAAAATTTTTTTGGACTTTTATTTATTTATGATAGTCACAGAGAGAGAGAGAGAGAGAGAGAGAGGGGCAGAGACACAGGCAGAGGGAGAAGCAGGCTCCATGCACCGGGAGCCTGACGTGGGATTCGATCCCGGGTCTCCAGGATCGCGCCCTGGGCTAAAGGCAGCGCCAAACCGCTGCGCCACCCGGGGATCCCCTATTATTTTTAAAGAAGTAAATTAGTTAACTTATCCAGTTGATTTTTTAAAAGATGGCTTAGAAATCTTAGAACATCATCATCCTCTTTTATTGCACTAGAGTTTGTGCCAATAGTTTCTTGAGTGATCATTCTGATGGTGTCAGAAGATGTTTTATTTTCAGACCTAATTAGCCTTGTTCCATTTTGAGCACTATGGAATATTTTACTTAATTTTTGGTGATGAGGCTAACTTTTTGCTTTCCATCCTTATGGCTGATCTGAGAACTATTTGCCTTTACATAAAGGACCATCAAATATTATCTGTTGTCTACAGGGTGTGTCTGCCAGAAGATAATCAACATTGCTAATCCATGTTGCCAGAAGCAATTGATAAGGTCAACTCTTTATCCCCAAACAAAATTCCCCCTGGGAACTTTCTGAGTGTATCCTCTAAGAACCATCCACTTTTCTGATTTGAAGAGATAAAGAAGTAGTTCCTCACCTATATTTTTATTGAAATTTGTTTTCCTATAATTTTTGGTAATAGCTTTGATGAAATATAATTTAAATGTCATGCAACTTATCCTTTTAAAGTGTACAATTTAGGTTTTTTTAGTGTATTCTTTGAATTGGGCAACTGCTATCACTGTCTAGTTCCAGAACACTGCATCACCCCAGGAAGAACCCTATCCACGTAATTACTTATTCCCAGTTCTTTCCTCCTCAGGTGCTGACCACCACTAATCTACTGTCTCTTTGGATTTACCCACTTTGATATTTCCTAGAAATAGAATCATAGAATATGTGACCATTTGTGTCTGACTGGTTTCTTTCATTTAACAATGTTTTTTAGGTTCGTCCATGTTGCAGCATTTATCATTTTATTCCTTTTCATAACGAGTAATACTCCATGGAATGGACATACCATATTTTATTTATACATTCATCAGTTGATGGACTTTGGGGTGTTGCCACTTTTTTGACTGGTGCAAATAATGTTGCCATGGACATCTGTAGACATCTGTTTTCAATTCCTTCGGTTCTATACCTAGCAGTAGAATTTCTGCGTCATATGCTAAGTCTATGTTTAATAATTTGAGGAACTGCCAAACTGTTTTCCATGGTGGCTGTACCATTTCATAGTCCCATCAGCAATACAGTTTTCAAATTTCTCTGTATCCTAGTCAACACTTGCTATATTTTGTATTTATATTGTTTATATCTGTGGGGGAACAGCTCCAAATCACATTTATTAGATATTTCATAAAGAAATTCTGCTTCTCCCCATCTCTGCTTCACTGACAATAGTCCGTTTCAGCTTCATCTTTACCTTGGACAATTACAGCAATCTCTTATTTACTTTCCCTTGCATGCAATGTCCACAGCGATCTTTTAGAAATATATGTGGCAAAAAAAAAGTTATTATGTACAGATGCTAGAATTTATGATGTGGATACTCCTTTTTTTAATTTTTTAAAAATTTTTTATGATGTGGATACTTCTATATCTGCAAAAAAAAATCAGTAGAATCTAAGCTCTCTAGTGCCCTTTGAATTGGGATTTGTATTTTTTTCAGTACATCTCTGTGTTTTGTTTTAGCATTGGTGGAAGGTATCATGCTTCATTTTGGTTTTATCTATTATAAAGATAAACATCAGTTTATCGGTTTTATCTTTAGATTAGAACAGCTGTGAAAGTCAAGGGATTGTAAGATGATACTAATAACCACCTTTTATTGAGTGCCTAATATGTACCAAATAGTTTTCTTAGTACTTTCCGTGTTAACTCATATTTATCACAACAAAACTTCTTAATAAGGTAGATATGATTATTATTAAACTCATTTTCACACTATGCAATAGAGTTGCAGAGCAGTTAAGTAACTTACCCGAGGTCACACAGCTAGTGGATGGTAGAGCCAAGATTCTAACCATGGAGTCTGGTTCCAGAACCCACATACATAGCCACGAAGCTATAGTGGCTTTCTGTCTCACTTGTCATCTGAAATATATAAAACTTAAAATAAAAAGTTCACCATTTTGAGATGTTCAACATGGGTTAGTGTAGGTTAAATAGTTTCACATTTTTATTAATTCTTGCCTGGCATCATTGTATACAGTTAGAAGTTTGCATATTAAAAACTTCCTATTTTTACTAAGCAGAGGGTAACAAAATCAGTTCTGACACACTTTAAAACAAAAACAAAAACAGTAGCTTGGGCAAAAAAAGTACTGGACTACTTCAGGGATGACTTCCAAAAGACAGAAAAATAACATTTCTAGAAATTTTTACGACAGCCAATGTCCTATTATTATATTGCCTGCAAGTTTGTGTGCTCCTTCCTCTTCCATCCCACCTCTTTTTAACCATCTAACGGAGCATTTTGTGTTTCTGAACATTTACATTTAATTTGCTAAATGTCACCTAGGAAAACTAAAGTGGAGGGGACATCAGTTAATAATGTGCTCTTACATTCCGTCATCCCATGATCCCATGTCTCGCCATGGTGACCTAATTTGCCATGACAGGAACATGGTCCTGGTTTCAGAACATTCCAACTGTAGCAATCACTAAACCTTCTGGGAAAGTTTTGTCCCCTTAGCAAATTGAACCAGATTGCATTTCTCAGGACCATTTCAGATGGGTGTCTGTGACAAGGCAGGGGGGCTGTGGTGGAGAGTCGAGGGGTGTCTCTTTTATATATAAACATACAATGAAGCATAATGGCAATGGGTATCATTACAGAGTGCCTGACTTTTAGTATTAAAGTAGATTCAAGGAGACAAAAAAATTTAAAAGCATGTTTTATTAACCCTTCCTAGCCTTGTGGCCTTGGACAAAGCTCTCAGTTTTCTCAACTCTAAGATGGAAATAATAATAATACCTATATATAATAATGGTAAGATCTATATTTCAAACTAGATAAGGATTCCCCCTAAATAGTAGCATTTTGAATAATACTCAGTAGGACTTGAAAATATTAATTCTAATTATTGTAATTTCAACTTTAATGCATTTGAAATAAGTGTTCATTCTATGTTCATAAGTAATTTCAAATATTTTGGCTGGCTCAGAAGGTGCAATATGCAATTTGTATCGTATTTCTATAACAATTTATGGTGCACTGGTACTTGATCATAGGTATGTAATCTTACTTATGTATATCCTAGGCTTCAGCAGCCCACAGATAGAAGTGACTCTTTATCAAGATTAAGAGTTGACTTTAGAGTGTCTGGATCCCACATGTTTGACCCAGGGTGTGAGCTCCCACCCTATTGTGTTTCTTCTGGGGGCCCCAAGTGTCAGGGAGACTTTTGTTCTTGTTCTACTATTTGGGCTTCCTCATCAAGATGCCTCATGTCCCCAAAGCCCCAGTCTGGGAGCCCTAACGAGCTGTCTCCAGCTGTCCTACTGAGAGCACGCCTAAAGCAAGAACATCTGCTACCCAACTTTCGGTCAACCTTTGTCACTGAGGCCCTGATAGGATACTACCTGAGTGCAAAATCTTGGTTATTGTCTTTCCAATCCTCTTATAGGAGAGTATCACAAAGGGGGGACTGAATCATGTTATCTCCATCATTTCAACATTTCACTTCCAAGTGTGAACCACAAGCTTATTGCCCAGGGAGAAAGAACCCCAATGTTGCCTGGAATAGGAGGGTTTGAATTAACATTAACATCGATATATATATATATATATATATATATATATATATATATATATATATTGATACAAATAAATATGTTAACTTCTAGTGAGGCTATGGCTTTGCGGAGGAGACTAGAGAAGCAGGACTCAAATATTTGCTCTGAGGATACCTTTTCACTCTTAAAGAATAATTGAGGCTGTCCAAGAACTTTTGACTATGTGAATCATCAATATGGACTTATTAGAGCTTAAAACTGAGAAGTTTTAAAGATATTTATTTAAAAATTCATTTTAACATGTCAATAGCAAACCCCTTACATGTTAACTTTTAGCATAAATAACATAGTTTCATTTAAAAAAACGATAATATCTCAAACCAGAAAAAAAATAGTGAGAAGAGTGGTAGTTTTAACATTTTTGCAAATGTCTGGCTTAATAGAAGACAGCTGGAGTCACATATCTGCTTCTGTGTTCAGTCCTTAGTGGAATCACACCCCACACAGCTCCTGGAAAACCACAGTGTATACTCATAAAAGAATGAGAATGAAAATGGCAAATAATATGTTAGTGTTTTGAGAATGGTTTAGATCTTGCCCCTGAGCGGGGCTCACTGATGTCATTGGGAGAAGGCCTCAGCCACAGCTTAAGGATTTGACTCTATGCGGATATCCCAGAATAAAATGTGGACAAGAGCTGCCATTGTCCTGCCGTTGTCAGCCTTAGGGATTGTGGGAAGGATAATGTGAGGAGCAAGTTAGAGAGGTAGGGCCAGGATATACTTGGTCCTCTTGCTGGGGCCAAGTCCTGCCTTTGTGGCTTTGGGAGCTGCCTCTACCAATTGCTGTCCCTGGGAGGTACCTCAGAGGAGGGCGGGCATGCTTTGTTGAGAGCAGGGTGAGTGTAGCTTTCTCAGATTGTACCTTGTACCCAGGTGGACCAGACTGGATGATGAAAGGGGATGGATGAGTGGGAAGGTGCCAGGGCAAATCACGGTGGGGGGATGAAGTGGCTCTGTCACTGAGGGCTATGGGCAGACTTCCCCGGACCAGAACCAAGGGGAGCTCACAGTCCCATCTCAGGGCTACTGAGCATCTGTAGGCACCAAGCCGGGACCTGATAAGCTAGGACAGCTACAGACCCTGACCCAATAACAGGAGAATTGACTGTAGGTATTAAGGGGAGGGAGGCAGTGGCTATCAGGCAGTGACAGTTGTTGCCCGAGGATGGTGAAAAGACCTGAGTGTGAGTCCCCTCTACCTCTTCCTGTCACATGCTTAGTTACCATCTTGGAGAGAAGCAGACTGTGAGGGAAGAAATCAGACAGGTTGATTTTTATGCAAAAAAAAAAAAAAAAAAAAAAAAAGGCTCAGCTACCTTTTTTTTTTAAAGATGAAATCAATAGATTGCCAAAATTAATATAGTAGTATTATACTACTCAGCGTGTTTGGATTTTCTTCTCCTGCTACCTAATTCATTGTGACCTTGTAAGTAAGCTCAGAGAGGCATAGAAAAATATAAAGACACTATATTTCTTTGCATAGTTGAGTGAAGTGTACTTAAATTAGCAAACCCACCACAGCTCAAAAGAGGAAGGACATTGCACTTCTTCTCCATTCCCCTCACCTCTCCCTGTGTCTGTGTCCAAAACTTCTCACCTCCTTTTAGCCTCAGACAAGATGCTCATGCATATTGCCTTTTATATATAGATACTGCCCAGGTTACTGATCTGTCAATTCCCAATCAAACTTTTTGAGTTTGTAATAACTAGAAAACTTTACTATGTCGATGTGTACACATATAATTTTAAGAGTAGGTTCTGGGCAGCCCGGGTGGCTCAGCGGGTTAGCACTGACTTCAGCCCAGGGTGTGATCCTGGAGACTTGGGATCGAGTCCCACGTCGGGCTCCCTGCATGGAGCCTGCTTCTCCCTCTGCCTGTGTCTCTGCCTCTCTCTGTGTCTCTCATGAATAAATAAAATTTTTGTTTTTTTTAAAAAAAGTAGGTTCTATTCAGTCTTTGAATTGTCAGTGTTGTAAGACTCTAGCACCAAAGTATTTGTGTCCTTGAAGCAAGTAGCTTGAGTCCCCCCCCCCCAACCATTATTCTTCCTTCACAAATTTTATTTATAATCATGTACCCAATCTGCATGACTAGTGTGATATTCTGGATTTTTGCCATTAGGTCCTCTAGACCTTCTATCCATTTTATTTAGTGGGGTACACAGAGGGACGGTGAAAAATGAGGGTAGGTGTTTGCTGCTCTGGTTCCTTCCTGTAGAGTTGCCCAGGGCTGCTGCATACCTAAATCTAAGGACACAGGCTCTGTCAGGTGGTCCTCTCTTCACAGCTTCTCTTGTCTCTTTGCTCCTAGACCTGGGATGATAATGGCCAACCATTCCTACTAATCCGGGGTACTGTATTCTTCCTACACCTTCCCTGTGTTCTGCCCACAGCTTTGTAAATAGTTTATTGAACTTTCTTCTCAATGCAGAGTGAGCCATCTGTTTGTACCAGGACCATGACTCGTATGTGTGGGGTCTCATATGTGTGGGGTAACATAAGCCACTCTTACCTTATTTATAAATGTTGCATCTAGAACCCAGAATATGAAATGATCTAGGCATGGACAGCTTGGTTCCTAAGTCTAGAACTTGCAGATCCTACTTCTGCAAGAGAAGGGGGAATCTTTTGGATCCTATTTCTGGAACTTGTAAGTGCTATTTCTTCCCTCCGTCTCTCCTTCCTTTCCTTCCTTCCTCCCTCCCTCTTTTCCTTCCTTCTCAAACGTTAAGTTTCAATCAGATAAACTCCATCTCAACAATCTTTTGTATGGCAATAGTAAAAGAGTTTTGAGACAGTTAATGTCATTGAATAGTTTTTTGGTTTTTTTTTCCACTTGAACCAAGATAGGGCTTTTAAGACAGTTCTTTCTTATCCTGGGTGATAGGAATTCAGTGGCTACAATCTTTCAGAGGTCAGGGCCCATACATGAGGGAAAGCTGATGAAAATAGCTCTTCAGTTAAATGGGGGTAAAACTGGTGGTGTAGAACAGTAATTGATAAGAATAGGGTTTTGGTTAGGAACATCTTACATTTACGGTCAGTTAAAGATAGTGAAATCTGCCCAGGAGAATTCTGAATCTGAATTGGCTCACAGCAGAGAAAGCATCAAATCAAGTTAATCATCCCTTAAATAAAGAGCAAGCATTAGATCTCAAGCTAATATTATAACCGAGACTTTGTAAAAGCTATCTTGAATATTACATGAAGATGGCTGTCAAGATAACTGTGTATTCAATAGCATATCAAGGATTTTTCTATTGACAGGATAAAACAGTGGGGCTAGTGCAGCTGCTAGTGTGATAAGGCTGCTCTCCTTACTTGTGCTTGGAGTGAGCCTGCCACAGGAGTCTCATTTGCATTGTATTTCATACAGGAATTCTTGTTTCTCTGAAGTAGTACAGTAAAAATGTTCAAAATATGGAAGCTTTAACTTATACTTTCTCTGTGTGTAAACACTGGATATTTAAAACAGGGATCTCACCTATGGAGGCTATTTCACTGCAAGTGATTTAGTCAATCAACAAATTACTAATGGTCGCCTTCCTGTGGTTTTTGAGAAGTGTACCTTAAGCATTGGGCTTTGTGTCACATCTCCCACACCATTCCGAAGCATTTATTTAGTTCTATGAAATTTTGATCTGAGCCGACCACCAACTTTGAGACAATCCTCTGCATCAGGGACTCAGAGCTTTCCACTTCCCTTGGATGCCCCTGATTTTCCACTTATCAGAATCCTAGTAAGCATTCAAACCAAACAAAAATGACAACTTCTCAGGAAGCTTTACCAGATCCCCCAAGTGCTAATTAATTTATCTTGATGTGTTTTTAGCATAAAATACCTCATGTATCTTGACTTGACCCTTATTTCCTTCTACTTTATTGTAAAGGAGGAACATGAAATGTAAGCTTCTTTAAGGCAGCTCCTTTCTTACTTAAAAAAAAAATCTAGTATGAGTACAGTTTCTTAATTAATCAAGACTATTCATGAATGAATTAGATTTGGTGTGGCAATTATTTTTTTATTAACACATTCCTAAGGTCCATGCCCAATGATGATATATTCTACACAAATTACGGATAGATCATAAGGGCTTAGCATGGCACATACAGACAACTGAAAGAAGAGAGATTGCTCTTCTCTTGATCTACCATTAAAAAAGAAAGTTTTGGGCAAAAATAAAAAGGAATTTCCCCTTCTAAATGGAAAAATTTCAATGAGAGTAAGAGGATTTTGAAATTGATAGACTATGTCTATGTAAGGGAAGATTCTTTGAATCACATTTATTTTCAACAGGTTGGGGAATGTGGAATTTGCTAATGATAATACAGATAGAAAATTCTGACTAGCAACAGTATCCTTGTTTGAAACCACTCTTTGGTGCAGGATTTTCACGCACAGCATGCAAATGCATGTCATGTTCATAAATCCAATCACAAATGATGGTTTTACGACCAAACTGTATTTCTTCCAAACAAAGTGGTGGTAATATTTTTAAAAATCTGCAAGCCCTTTGAGAGTCTTCAAAAAGAATTTCATCATCTTTTCTCATTGAAGTGAAGATATTTATAACTGAGAGGATGCTGTATTGCCACTATGGGGAAGAATTGCATTCCCCACCTAAAATATAGCCACCGATAGTGTACATGTTTTGCATTTAGCATTCAAAATATATGAGAAATAAGATCTAAGTAGATGCAGTAGGATCTAGAAATTAGCCTAAGTCAGCTCTGGAGACCAGATTTAGGGACGACTCTAAATCATACCCTTAGAGTAGAACGTTACTGTTCAGAATACTCTAAAATGGATCAGAAACCTTTTACTGGTTGGTTGTTTTTTAGGTTTTATCAGACTCTCAGTGGTTTCATAGGGGTGAGCTACTCAGATTTGAATGCTATCTTAGAATTTTTCTATAAACATTGAGTCTGCTTAGACACAAAGTTCCCAGAGGGTCTATATCTGTTTCCATAAAGGTTAAGCTTAAATTAAGATTGAAGAATATTCTTTTCCAAGAGGCATTCCTCCACCCCACCTCCTTGTAGAAGATAAGCTTCTAAAGGGTGTGTTTGTTATTTTTTTTAGTCCCATGTAAAACTGGATTGCATGTTCTCAGTGTAACTTCTAGGAACATTTATGCCATAATTTGGAAGAGCTCACTGTGATTTCAACACTGAAACAGTGTTTTTTGGAAGACATCTTCATCGATTTATTGTCTAGCATCAATTTAACTCTGTCTCCACCAGTAGCTTACAATTTGGGTGAACTCTGTTGTAAATGCAGTAGTGCTGTAGAGCCTCCTCTCTATGTCCTGAGATTCGCTTTAAGATGAGCCTTCCTGTCATAGATTCTGTGATCTGCATCCTTGAGTGTACGCGTGGAGCACAGGTGTAAACACATGCAAGACAGAGATTTGAATGTCTGAATTTACATACCCGTCTTCCAGTGCTCTCGAGTTCTGTGTTTACTGTCATATTGCTGAGGGAGTCTCACCAAACACCTGATGTAACTCTAGAGAATGGTAAGTGGCATGATGGAAAAGAAACAGGTCAATGATTTGTTTTTGGTAGGTGGTTATGGGAGTTGTCTCTGACAATATACCACATCTATGTTATGGTCTTATATTTTATTTGAGACCACTTTTTAAATTTAGGGCAAGTGGGGAATACCATCTCAGTGAGGAGGGGGTCTCCTGGTTTATTATACACATCCACTTTTGTTTCTGTCAGAAGTACTGTTGGAACACTCTGGAAACTCTACATGCGTGCATTACCACTACAGCATTGAGGAGGCTAGAGATGCAGCAGGTGGCATGGCTCTGCAGTGCAAACACCAATATCCTCTTTAGGGCTATCAATTCCATTTGTGACATGTAAATCTCTGAGCAATGACTCCTGGCATCAGCTAGAAATAAGCTCTCAAGATCCTTGGTGAGAAATATGCCTTTCAAGGAGTTTTGAAAAGATCAAGGGAGAATCCTTTCTGTTAATCAGTTACTTGATTCTTTCACAAGGCAGTGAGACAAGACGGTGAGAATTCCAGGGGGCAGAAATTATCCAAAGGGGTTTTCAAAACTATCCCTTTTGTTTGCTATGGTGATGAAGACTAGTAACCGAATAAGATTCATATGGTTTCCTTAGCTCTATGTTGCTGGTGTTTTTTTTTTTTTTTTTCTTTTGGGTGAAGTCCTCACCACCTTCTCTGTTCTAGGGGATTCAGTGGCTATGATCTGATGACTACTTCTGAGGGAGCAATCATCTGCAACCTTCATGGGGGCCAGCAACGACATCCAATTACAACAAAGAGGAGATATACTTATTATTTGATAGAAATAGTATTTGTATATTAATGTATATGTATACACAGCATATCCATACAGAAAACAAGACAGAGGAACTTTGTGGACCATCTCATGCTTCATCTGTGCCATGCTACAAATAATTGGAGAGCATTTTTTTGGATGGTAAGGTACTTCTGGCACCTTCTAATACCAAGTTCAAAAGTTATTAGTAATCCTTTATAGAGCTCATCTCCTTCCAAATGCAGGTATCCAACCAAGGTCTTTGGCCTGCAAGACAGGGCTTTTCAGTGGTCGCTAGGATTAAGGCTCACGGAGAGAATTTTATAGTGGTTTGTTTGGACTTCATTGAGCTTCAGGGATGCAACTGGATGTTATTCTGACTTTTAGTCTTGTTTGTGAGCAGAATGTTTCAAGGGATATCAGCATTTGAATCTCCAAAAGTAAAATGGCTGCCATTAACTTCTCAGCTTCCCCAGAAACATTATTTAAAGCTCTTTGTGGACCCAAGTTTTAGAATAGAGGCTGTAGTCAAGTGCTTTTTCCTGGTAGTATTGGAGTCAATATACAGTCTTAGCTCTTGACATGTATATTGTTTTCTCTCATACTGATTTATTTGCCTTTGTTGGAGAAAATTATTCTGGCTGATTCCATCCTTACTCCATCAGCATCCTTGTAGGCTGAGGACAAGGTAAGAGGAAGCTATCAGAGAAATTAAACTAGAGGAGCCTCAGTGTAGGAAACACTAGAATGCTGCCATATGACTTAGGTCTTCTCCAAAAACATCTATTGTCTCTCTGCTGTACTTCTACACTATAAATCATATTGAATTGAAGAGCTATTTATTTATATTACTACTGAAATACTTGGACTTCATCAGAATTTTCTCAAATTCAGGGAAATTTCCTGACAAGCTGAGATATACAATAGACTCTCAACACAACAGTACATTGTTATGCTTTCCCTTTCTCTTCATGGGTAATAGAACATTGAAAAAAACTTAGTATTTTGAGAGGGGTAATTGCAAACTGCCCTCTTAAGATATGATGCCATAGCAAAAATTATATGGTTCAGAAATCCATCTGGCAACTATGGCAGTTTAGTATTTTTGCCTTTTATACAGACATTACTATTCTGTGACAAATAAGAAATCACAATGGCAAACATTTTCATTTTGGGAAATGGGAAGAGGGATTTCAAAATCTTCCATAATGGTAAACTGGCATAACATGAAACTAATATGACACATGAGTATGGCTATGTTATATTTTCAAACAAATTTTAAGAGATTACCTTAAATACATATAAACATTTATATAGTTGTTTTATTTTGAAATAATTTCTAACTTACAGAAAAGTTATGCAAATTACAAAGAGACTTCTGTATACTCTTAACCCAGAATCATCAATTTTTAACATTTTGTCACATCTATTTTATCATTCTCTGTGTGTGTGTGCATTTCTAAACTGTTTGAGAATGACTTGGAGACTTCATGCTGTTTTACCTCTAAATACTTCTTAAGAAGAAGAATATAAGCACAACACAATTATTGAAATCACAAAATTAAGATTGATACAGTACTGTTTTCTAATATACAGACTTTATTCAAATTTTACCAGTTGCCATCCTTCAGGGCAGTGTTTTTTCCTCTGGTCTCACATCCAGTTTAGGATCATGCATTGCATTTAGTTTGGCTAACTTTTAATTTTGACATAATTTGAAACTTAACAAAAACACAAAAATATAAAGAACTTCCATATATCCTTTACCTAGATTCACGAATTATTTTATACATGTATTATATATAATAAATATATTGTTTAAATAATATAATATATATGATACACATATACAAATGAACAGGCTTTTGCTAGATAGCAAGGTCAGATGAAATGGGCTAGAACTCTCTGAGGCAGAATTCAGAGTACACTCACTGTAATGAGCACTAATGTATAGAATTATTGAATCACTGTGTAAGTACACCTGAAACTAATAAAGTGTACCTGAAAATTATATAATGTATAGAATTTTTGAATCACTGTATAACACATCTGAAACTAATTTGTTAATTATACTGGAACTAAAAAAGTTTAAAAAAAATTTTAAGAGAAAAAGTACATCGTAATCTCTGAGCGAATTCACCTTATTAGAATTTATTCTACATGTAATTTTCAATATTCTTCCCTTTCTTTCATGAAGTTCTTTGAGCCAAGGAAGCAACTCTCAGATGTCGACAGGAACCTGCAGCTCAGGTTGGGCAGTAGAGCCACTGAAGAATGTTGTGATTCAGCTCCTGCCAACTTGTGGTTCTAAATTAGAGGCTGCAGCAAAGGGAACTGTGGGAACATTAGAATGCAGCACAAAGAAGTCTTTTTTGGACTTTTTTGGTGTATTAAAACTTCTCTGCAGTTAATAAATGAGTTCATGAAGTCAGAGAGGACACAGAGATCTGGTGTGAAGTAGTGGAGCAGAGATTCAAGACATTCGGGTCTAGTCACAGCCTCAATTAAACTCCCGGAGCCTTAGTTGAAGCACCTTGCTGGAAGGTCATTTTCCCCTGCTGACAATGGACAAGAGTCTGAATACTGAAGATTCAGCAGATACTGCATCTGGTATGTGCTAATTTACTGGAACTATATGATCTGATCTCATCAAGAAACTTTGGGATTTGTCACTAGGCTGATTCTGATAAGCTCCTTCCCTTCAGCAAGGCAAACGAGGAAGTCATTTATATAAGCAGAGATTCATTTTGGACTGACCTGATTCTCTGAGCTGAAGATGAGGACCCGGAAGATGCAATTTCCACTGAACTCAGCTTGCTGAATCAGATGCTAGTGAAGCTGTGACTGGCACATAGTAGGAATTCAAGTCAGCCTTGTCAAAATTATTTCCTGCTGTTGAATCTCCTCTAGATCTGTTAACAGTTTCTGACACTAATAACAAAATCTTTGAATTTTGTAAATAGTAAGTGTCTGTCTGATTGCTTATCTATGTTACGTTTTCAGTTGGGGAAGTTGAAGAGAAGTCAAAGGACATGAAGCCCCAGCCTACCAATGTTTTATTTGCAAGCACTCTGAATTCATAACTCAGTGAGACTTGAGTTTTAAAGTTGTTTAAAAAATGTTTTGGGTTTATAGTGCATTGATTTTTGCCATCTCTGCTCTGTCAATGCCTGGGATAACAATATATTTTGTTTGTGGTACTCTATTTCTTTAATTCAGTTAAAATGTTTTGTGATTTGTATCTTTTTCATTTGCTGGGATTTTTTTTAGAGTGTTTATTTCTGTCACTTCTATTTCTAGACTTTTATTATTTACTTATATCTTACTTTACATAATGAGACTGTCTATAAAAAGTTAACCATTTCATGACATAAAAAAAATCATACGGAAAGAAAATATACTTCTACAGATATCAGATTCAATCTCCTGCTCATTATATCCCTAAAGCATCTCTAAGATCTAAGTCTATGGTTGTTAATGAATACATACATATGTAAATCAACACGTGCTAACCACAGACTATGAGAATGACAGGTACTAGTGTAATAACTAATGGGGGCCTTTCATGATAGACTTACTCTATTATTTTCCATGGAAAACATGGAAAGTGGAGGGAAAACACTGGTGCTATGTAACTGAGTTTTTTTTTTTATAATAAATTTATTTCTTATTGGTGTTCAATTTACCAACATACAGAATAACACCCAGTGCTCATCCCGTCTAGTGCCCCTCTCAGTGCCCGTCACCCATTCACCCCCACCCCCCACCCTCCTCCTCTTCCACTACCCCTAGTTCGTTTCCCAGAGTTGGGAGTCTTTATGTTCTGTCTCCTTTTCTGATATTTCCCACACATTTCTTCTCCCTTCCCTTATATTCCCTTTCACTATTATTTATATTCCCCAAATGAATGAGAACATACACTGTTTGTCCTTCTCCGACTGACTTATTTCACTCAGCATAATACCCTCCAGTTCCATCCACGTTGAAGCAAATGGTGGGTATTTGTCGTTTCTAATGGCTGAGTAATATTCCATTGTATACAGAGACCACATCTTCTTTATCCATCATCTTTCGATGGACACCGAGGCTCCTTCCACAGTTTGGCTATTGTGGACATTGCTACTAGAAACATCGGGGTGCAGGTGTCCTGGCATTTCATTGCATCTGTATCTTTGGGGTAAATCCCCAACAGTGCAATTGCTGGGTCGTAGGGCAGGTCTATTTTTAACTCTTTGAGGAACCTCCACACAGTTTTCCAGAGTGGCTGCACCAGTTCACATTCCCACCAACAGTGTAAGAGGGTTCCCCTTTCTCCGCATCCTCTCCAACATTTGTGGTTTCCTGCCTTGTTAATGTTCCCCATTCTCACTGGTGTGAGGTGGTATCTCATTGTGGTTTTGATTTGTACTTCCCTGATGGCAAGTGATGCAGAGCATTTTCTCATGTGCGTGTTGGCCATGTCTATGTCTTCCTCTGTGAGATTTCTCTTCATGCCTTTTGCCCATTTCATGATTGGATTGTTTGTTTCTTTGGTGTTGAGTTTAAATTTTTTTAATTTTTATTTATTTATGATAGTCACACAGAGAGAGAGAGAGAGAGAGAGAGGCAGACACACAGGCAGAGGGAGAAGCAGGCTCCATGCACCGGGAGCCCGACGTGGGATTCGATCCCGTGTCTCCAGGATCGCGCCCTGGGCCAAAGGCAGGCGCCAAACCGCTGCGCCACCCAGGGATCCCTGGTGTTGAGTTTAATAAGTTCTTTATAGATCTTGGAAACTAGCCCTTTATCTGATACATCATTTGCAAATATCTTCTCCCATTCTGTAGGTTGTCTTTTAGTTTCGTTGACTGTATCCTTTGCTGTGCAAAAGCTTCTTATCTTGATGAAGTCCCAATAGTTCATTTTTGCTTTTGTTTCTTTTGCCTTCATGGATGTATCTTGCAAGAAGTTGCTGTGGCTGAGTTCAAAAAGGGTGTTGCCTGTGTTCTCCTCTAGGATTTTGATGGACTCTTGTCTCACATTTAGATCTTTCATCCATTTTGAGTTTATCTTTGTGTTTGGTGAAAGAGAGTGGTCCAGTTTCATTCTTTTGCATGTGGATGTCCAATTTTCCCAGCACCATTTATTGAAGAGACTGTCTTTCTTCCAGTGGATAGTCTTTCCACCCTTATTGAATATTAGTTGACCATACATTTCAGGGTCCACTTCTGGGTTCTCTATTCTGTTCGATTGATCTATGTGTCTGTTTTTGTGCCAGTACCACACTGTCTTGATGACCACAGCTTTGTAGTACTACCTGAAATCTGGCATTGTGATGCCCCCAGCTATGGTTTTCTTTTTTAAAATTCCCCTGGCTATTTGGGGTCTTTTCTGATTCCACACAAATCTTAAAATAATTTGTTCTAACTCTCTGAAGAAAGTCCATGGTATTTTGATAGGGATTGCATTAAATGTGTAAATTGCCCTGGGTAACATTGACATTTTCGCAATATTAATTCTGCCAATCCATGAGCGTGGAATATTTTTCCATCTCTTTGTGTCTTCCTCAATTTCTTTCAGAAGTGTTCTATGTATAGATCCTTTACCTCTTTGGTTAGGTTTATTCCTAGGTATCTTATGCTTTTGGGTGCAATTGTAAATGGGATTGACTCCTTAATTTCTCTTTCTTCAGTCTCATTGTTAGTGTATAGAAATGCCATTGATTTCTGGGCATTGATTTTGTATCCTGCCACGCTACCAAATGCTGTATGAGTTCTAGCAATCTTGGGGTGGAGGCTTTTGGATTTTCTATGTAGAGTATCATGTCATCGGTGAAGAGGGAGAGTTTGACTTCTTCTTTGCCAATTTGAATGCCTTTAATGTCTTTTTGTTGTCTGATTGCTGAGGCTAGGACTTCCAGTACTATGTTGAACAACAGTGGTGAGAGTGGACATCCCTGTCTTGTTCCTGATCTTAGGGGAAAGGGTCCCAGTGCTTCCCCATTGAGAATGATATTTGCTGTGGGCTTTTCGTAGATGGCTGTTAAGATGTTGAGGAATGTTCCCTCTATCCCTGCACTCTGAAGAGTTTTGATCAGGAATGGATGCTGTATTTTGTCAAATGCTTTCTCTGCATCTAATGAGAGTATCATATGGTTCTTAGTTTTTCTCTTGCTGATATGATGAATCACATTGATTGTTTTAAGAGTGTTGAACCAGCCTTGTGTCCCGGGAATAAATCCTACTTGGTCATGGTGAATAATTTTCTTAATGTGTTGTTGGATACTATTGGCTAGTATCTTGTTGAGAATTTTTGCATCCATGTTCATCAGGGATATTGGTCTGTAATTCTCCTTTTTGGTGGGGTCTTCGTCTGGTTTTGGGATTAAGGTGATGCTGGCCTCATAGAACGAATTTGGAAGTACTCCATCTCTTTCTATCTTTCCAAACAGCTTTAGTAGAATAGGTATGGTTTCTTCTTTAAACGTTTGATAGAATTCCCCTGGGAAGCCATTTGGCCCTGGACTTTTGTGTCTTGGGAGGTTTTTGATGACTGCTTCAATTTCCTCCCTGGTTATTGGCCTGTTCAGGTTTTCTATTTCTTCCTGTTCCAGTTTTGGTAGTTTGTGGCTTTCCAGGAATGCATCCATTTCTTCTAGATTGCCTAATTTATTGGCGTACAGCTGTTCATAATATGTTTTTAAAATCGTTTGTATTTCCTTGGAGTTGGTAGTGATCTCTCCTTTCTCATTCATGATTTTATTAATTTGAGTCTTCTCTCTCTTCTTTTTAATAAGGCTGGCTAATGGTTTATCTATCTTATTAATTCTTTCAAAGAACCAACTCCTGGTTTTGTTGATCTGTTCCACAGTTCTTCTGGTCTCGATTTCGTTGAGTTCTGCTCGAGTCTTTATTCACTCTCTTCTTCTGCTGGGTGTAGGATCTATTTGCTGTTTTTTCTCTAGTTCCTTTATGTGTAAGGTGAGCTTTTGTATTTGAGTTCTTTCCAGTTTTTGAATGGATGCTTGTATTGCGATGTATTTCCCCCTTAGGACTGCTTTTGCTGCATCCCAAAGATTTTGAACGGTTGTATCTTCATTCTCATTAGTTTCCATGAATCTTTTTAATTCTTCGTTAATTTCCTGGTTGACCCTTTCATCTTTTAGCAGGATGGTCCTTAACCTCCACGTGTTTGAGGTCCTTCCAAACTTCTTGTTGTGATTTAGTTCTAACTTCAAGGCCTTATGGTCTGAGAATATGCAGGGGACGATCCCAATCTTTTGGTATCAGTTCAGACCTGATTTGTGACCCAGTATGTGGTCTATTCTGGAGAAAGTTCCATGTGCACTTGAGAAGAATGTGTATTCAGTTGAGTTTGGATGTAAAGTTCTGTAGATATCTGTGAAATCCATCTGGTCCAGTGTATCATTTAAAGCTCTCATTTCTTTGGAGATATTGTGCTTAGAAGACCTATCAAGTATAGAAAGAGCTACACTGAAGTCACCAAGTATAAGTGTATTATTATCTAGTATTTCCTCACTTTGGTTATTAATTGATTTATATATTTGGCAGCTCCTACTTTCGGGGCATATATATTGAGGATTGTTAAGTCCTCTTGTTGGATAGATCCTTTAAGTATGATATAGTGTCCCTCTTCATCTCTCACTGCAGTCTTCGGGGTAAATTTTAGTTTATCTGATATAAGGATGGCTACCCCTGCTTTCTTTTGAGGACCATTTGAATGGTAAATGGTTCTCCAACCTTTTATTTTCAGGTTGTAGGTGTCCTTCTGTCTAAAATGAGTATCTTGTAGACAGCAAATAGATGGGTCCTGCTTTTTAATCCAGTCTGAAACCCTGCACCTTTTGATGGGGTCATTAAGCCCGTTCACGTTCAGAGTTACTATTGAAAGGTATGAGTTTAGAGTCATCATGATATCTATTCAGTCCTTGTTTTTGTGGATTGTTCCATTGGACTTCTTCTTAAAGGGGAATTTTAAGAGTCCCCCTTAAAATTTCTTGCAGAGCTGGTTTGGAGGTCACATATTCTTTCAGTTGCTGCCTGTCTTGGAAGCTCTTTATCTCTCCTTCCATTTTGAATGAGAGCCTTGCTGGATAAAGTATTCTTGGTTGCATGTTCTTCTCTTTTAGGACTCTGAATATATCCTGCCAGCCCTTTCTGGCCTGCCAGGTCTCTGTGGAGAGGTCTGCTGTTACCCGAATACTCCTCCCCATAAAAGTCAGGGATTTCTTGTCTCTTGCTGCTTTAAGGATCTTTTCTTTATCTTTGGAATTTGCAAGCTTAACTACTAAATGTCGAGGTGTTGAACGGTTTTTATTGATTTTAGGGGGGATCTGAATTTTGCTGTTCGGGTCTGAATGCCTGTTTCCCTTCCCAGATTAGGAAAGTTTTCAGTATGATTTGTTCAAATACATATTCTGGCCCTCTGTCCCTTTTGGCACCCTTGGGAACCCCAACTAAACGTAGGTTTTTCTTCCTCAGGTTGCTGTTTATTTCCCTTAATCTATCTTCATGGTCTTTTGTTTGTCTCTTTTTTCCTCAGTTTCCGTCTTTGCCATCAACTTGTCTTCTATGTCACTCACTCGTTCTTCCACCTCGTTAACCCTCGTCGTTAGGACTTCTAGTTTGGATTGCATCTCATTCAATTGATTTTTAATTTCTGCCTGATTGGATCTAAATTCTGCAGTCATGAAGTCTCTTGAGTCCTTTATGTTTTTTTCTAGAGCCACCAGTAGCTGTATAATAGTGCTTCTGAATTGGCTTTCTGACATTGAATTGTAATCCAGATTTTGTAACTCTGTGGGAGAGAGGACTGTTTCTGATTCTTTCTTTTGAGGTGAGGTTTTCCTTCTAGTCATTTTGCTCAGTGCAGAGTGGCCAAAAACAAGTTGTATTGGGATAAGGAGAAAAAGAGAGGAGAGAAAGAAGGAAAGAAAAGAGAAAAAGAAAAAAGAAAAAAGGAAGATAAAAAGAAAAAAAGAGAAGAAAAATAGAAAGAGAAAGAAAGGAAGGAAAAAAAAAGGGTGGGGGAAGCAAACAGAAATCAAAAAGAAAACAAAACAAAACAAAACAAAAACAAAAAACAGCAGCAGCAACAACAACAACAACAAAAAACCACGGGGGAGTGTCTTCTGATTCTGTGTACTTTAAGTCCCTTGACTTCCCCTGGAACTGATCCGTCCAGCTGGTCTTCTGGGGGAGGGGCCTGCTGTGCTGATTTTCAGGTGTTAGCCCTTGGGGGAGCTGCTCTGCCCCCTGCCTGGTGCAGGGCTCAGTGGGGGTTGTTCACCCCGTGAGGCCCCAGGAGGAACAACCGCAGTGGCGGGGCCAGCTCTGCAGCCCTGGAGTCAGCTCCCGCAGTAGCTCCGGGGCTCTCCGTCTGCAGGGCCTGGAGGCTCCGGGGCGGGGCCGCTGATCTGCTCAGCTCGGGGCAGGAGCGTCCTTGCTGTCCTGGGCCCTCCCGGCCTCTGCCTGTCCCGGGGGAGGCGGATCCTGGGCTGTGTCCCGGCGCCCTGTGCCCCGGGGCCTGCGCTGTTGGATTCGCGCTCCCGCCCCGCAGCCCCCTCCGCGGAGCCGCCGCCCGAGCCCCTCTGAGCTGCTCCGGGTCCCGCCGAGCGCTGCAGCCCTTAGGGAGCTCGGCGCACTCTCCCGGGGCGCAGGTGCCTGTTAGTGTCCCAGGGAGCCCGAGGGCATCCCCGCCCTCCTGGGTCCTGCTCTAACTCCCTGCGGGCGCCTTTCCACCCGGGAAGGTTGGTGCAGCTCCTGCTCCTCCAGGACGGGGCTCTCCTGTCCTGGGGACACTCGCCCCGGCCTCAGCCCGGCTCCTCGCGGGGCCCCTCCCCCTTGGAGACCTTTTGTGTCTTCATTTCTTTTTCCCCGTCTTCCTACCTTGATAGAAGCGCGAACTCTTCTCACTGGAGCGTTCCAGCTGTTCTCTCTTTAAATCTCAGGCCAAATTCGTAGGTTTTCAGGATGATTTGAAGGTTTTCTAGGTAATTTGGTGGGGACAGGTGACCTGGGGACCCTACTCTTCCGCCGTCTTGCCCCTCCTCCCTTTTTTTTTTTTTTTAATTGGGAGCTCTTCTTACACTCAGAGCCAAAGAAAGATTTCCATCTAATTCTGGATGGCAAAGGTGAACTACAGTGACCCATGGGAAATGAGGCTTAAATCCATCTCTGTTTTCATCATAATAGTGAACATGGTCATACTTAGCTTTTTTAAAATGCTAGGTGCCATCCCAATGGAGAGGTAAATATGGACCAGCACCTGTCCTTCTATCGGCAATCTTTTAAAGATCTCCTAAATGTCCTAAACGTCCCTGCCTAAAAGTCTTAGGCTGTTAGAATTCATAGCAGCCATCAAGATTTACCATTAAGTAGAGTGCATAACGATGGCAAGACCTCAAGATATAAGGATATTTCTAAAGTTTAAGCTCTCACATTTCATAATTTTATTTCGAGAAAATAAAAGAAGTTTATCTCAATGATCTTTGTCTTTTAAGGAGTCACTGTGGTGATGGACTCTGAAGAAGTCTCATACTAACCCCGTCTGGTGCCAGAGAATATAACACTGTCTCAAGCAGCTATTATGAAGATTCTTGAGGAATCTTTGAAGAATTTCTTATTCCATGACAAATGTGTAATTATTACCTGTCACCATGTTAGACGTGGGATAGAAAATGGGAACCAGTGGCATGAAAAATTAAATGAAAAGGCCAGAATGTGTGTATGAAACTGTTTAGAAAGTGCATGAAAGAACTAGAAAGCACAGTAATTTCAGGAATTACTGATTCATGATTAACCAAGAAACAAGTACATCAATAATGCAACTGCACAGCAACACTACCACCATCATCATCACCAAGAAGTCAGAATCACCTGGGGGATGTGATGAGGGGTTGAACATGTTTGTTAGGTTGTTGACAGAAAAGGCAGAAGGAGCCTGGTATGTGGCTTTCCTGCCTGGATGAATTGTCACATTCTAAACAGTGTTCTATCCAGATGGCATTAAGATAGATGATAGATTGTAGATAGATGATAGATAGATAGATAGATAGATAGATAGATAGATAGATAGATTGTCAGCAGAAATGTGTTGGCTACAAATTGTCTAGATCAGACTCACCTGGCTTCTTTGTGCAATAGAAATTTGATCTGTAGAAAAATCATCCTGCTTATTTCCTTGGGTGGATATCAGAAAAGACTATGTTTGAATAGTTTCTAGAAGTGCATAAATAGTTCCTGCCAAGGCTGTACTTGATTTGGGAAAACCTCCATCTTTGTGCCTCTTACTTCCAATGGTATTCCACAAATACCATTGACAAGAAAAGATTTGAGTAAATTGGAATTATATTAGTTTGCTTTCCAAATTGTCTTCATTAATAAGATAATTCCTTTTTTTTAAATTAGATAATTCTAATTTTACTTTGTTTTGGCAGGTCTGATTTAAGAATCTAGTTTTTTGTTTTTTGTTTTCAAAAAAAGAAGAAAAACAAAGAAAACAATTTTAGGAACTCAAATGAGAGACTCTTTATCGATAGTGAAAAATACAGTAAGAGAGGGAATGGAGGGCACCTGGGTGAACTTAATCAGTTAAGCATCAGACTCTTGGTTTTGGCTCAGGTCATGATCTTGGGGTGCTGGAATTGAGCCCCAAGTTGGGCTCTGCACTCAGTGGGGAGTCTGTTTGAGATTCTTTCCCCTCCCTTTCCTCCTGCTCCTCCTCCTGCTCATTCTCTCTCTCTTTCTCAAATAAATAATAAAAATCTTAAAGAGAGAGAGGAAGAAAGAGGTCATCTTCACCAAAATCTATTTCCAAATTATGATTAGACAGTCTACTCGTGTCGGAGAAGGTAGAAAACTTCCTTTGTGTTCTTGTCCTTCATGGTCAGAATGCTTCTTAAACAAGAAATTTGAAATAAAATTACCACTTATAATTTAAAAGTCTTTTTCCTTTTAAAAACAGTTCTAGTGGTAGGTAAAAATTACACATAACAGAAAGAAAAACAAAGCAATTATATTCAGTACAAGAATACGATTGTAATATAAATCAAGAAAGACTTCATGGCAAATATAGGAGGAGAAACAAGTATTTAAGTGGTGGTGTAGTACATGTACGTTTCCTAAATAACAGTATTTATAAATGAATTTTAAATGAAAAGTTTTTTTTTCCTTACCATCAAAAACTCCTCAATAGAATGATCTATGTCAGGGTTTTTCTTCCCCCTCTGTAGTTAATAACACAAGATAGAAATGATCTGAACATACAACAGAATCTATAAGTTGGGCCACTATAATATGGTGGGAATAATATGGTGGGAATAGTGAGAATAGCAAAAAGTAATCAGTAAAGAAACAGCAGGATAGTGAGTGACTGACACAGGGTCAGAGAGATCTGTCATCTCCTTTTCAATTAAGGTGGGCTTTGTGGAAGAGGCCAAAATTAAGAAGTAACAAATGTCTTCCAAGAAAGGTGAAATCTAGCACCCAGATTTTTCTTATGTTTTTCTTTTTGGAGATTTGTCTCACTATTCCTTTTTAATTCCTTAAAAATTGTTCTTTTCCATTCTCCTACCTGATACTTTTAGAAATAAGAATATGGCTTCTATTTTAGCCCATCCCCCCCTTTATCCCTTCAGTTTGGTGTTTTCTCCATGTTGTGCCTAAGTGTGTTTATCATCATTTTTCCATGCTCAATCAAGTGCAAGAGTGATAATGGCAAAAGCAACTACCACCATCTTGCTGGAACCAGCTTTGACGAGCCCTAAATAAACTATTTCTTCCTACCCTATTTCACTTGTCTTCCCCCAAATTCTGTGATAGGGCTGATGTTGCTATCTGTTTTTTAAAATATGGAATTTAGATTGAGAAAAGTTAAATGACCTTGGCCAAGGTTATAGGATTAGTCAAGTAAGGTATGGGAGCTGAAGTTCCAAGTGGGTTCTCTAAAGAGAGGGCAAATCGGAGATGGTGTGGAATGGGCTAGACCCAGAGCCAGTACTAAGCCTTCTCCTGTCACCATCCTTGGAGCTGTGCACATGCTCTTCCTTGACTAAAATGACTGTTGGGTGGCTGGAGGGCATGGCATTGAGAGAATTCAGAAGAACTGAGCCCCCATAATGTAATTTACTATTTTGTCATGTATCTCCATCATCTCGACTAGTTATAGGCATTAGTGTGGAGAGTTTTGCTATGCAGAGTTGTATTCATTGATCTGTATAAATATATCATGTGTATTGACATACATTTTTTGGCCTGTGAATCAATCTTGTCATAGTATTTTTTGAATTTCAAGAATACATAGGCTCACACCAAAGTATCATAGATTCACTTGCTAGTGTGATCTTTGATACAGCCTCAACAGAAATGAAGATTATTCTGCCTTAAGTGGAGAGTTTTGGGTGTTTATTAGGACATGACTACACAGGCAAAATGACACGGAGAGTAAAGAAACCCTAAATATCATTCCTACTTAGTAGCTTCTCCCATGCCCAGAAGAATATACTCAATACTTTACATCTTTACTCTTTTATCACTTCGGTTTGTCCATGCATCATGTTATTTTACAGGTAGATGTTCATATATTTACATGTACTTTCTATGTTACTATTTAAAAATACCATTCTCAGTGTTCCAGTGCTTCCCTTTTATACTCTTGTCTTGGTTCCCCTAATTGTCTTACTAAAATGTTATTTACAAATGAAGCTCTCACTTTCACCTCTCTGATATAGAAGAGTTTGAGATATTCTTGAATAATTGAGGTACTTAACTCTTGAACATGAGCTGTCATTGAGGATAGTCTTATTTTATATTAACTTCTTGAATTTTAGTATATTGTTTTTCTTCCAACAAACTGTGATAAAATATAAACATTTTCTACAATTTTAAGTGACCTTTCAGTCATCCAGTATAGGAGAAATTATTTCATATTTTCCCATTGTAGAAGTAGTTTCCAGTAGGATACACTGCAAAGGAAGCACTGTTATCTGCATTCACTTTAAAAAGAATTACTTGGTAAGTACAAAGCAATTAAGCAATACAACATGACAGGCATTGCATTTGGGGGGGGTGGATTATTATACATTTCAGATGTCTTGAGAGGTTTGGGCCAAAGGCTGAGTGGCTTCAACCACCCAAGAAGTATAATAAACCCTCAAGAACTGCACCACCTGTCATATCTTATTGCTATTATGAAATGGAAATCACAAAACCAAAACAGGGGGAAAAGGTTAGATCTGTGCCCTTGCTGGGGATTACTTACATGCCTATGACATCACTGACAGTTCTATCTGTGTCCAGAGAATTCTAAAGCCATTGCATAATTATTGCACAAACAACACAACTCATTTGAAACTGCTGCTTCAGCATTCTACAATGCCAACTTTGTCATATACCAGTCCCCCAATGCCCTCTTCTTGCAGAAATCATATTGGTGCTCTTAATCCCTAGCTCTTCTCTTTCACTGATCATAGAACTTCAGGGGCAGGGAAGGGTAAGTGGGAGGAGATGGAGATTGTTATGTAGAAATAATCTTGCCCCCTAGAGGATCGGAGGCATTTGGTTCCTTGTATGCCTTGCAACACCCCAAGGTCATTATCTCATGATAATCACATCTCCTGGAGTTGCCTTATTGCTTAAGTGTAACACTAAATTTTAATTACAATGAAATAGAGCTCTTCTGGTAGTTTATACAACATCTTGTGTTCTCATTGCCAGATGGAAATAATGCAGAGCTTTTACTGTAATCGTATGTAGTGGTCCTGGGCTCCAATGCAATAAACACATATTGTTGGTTTGTTGAGAAAAGCACTTTTCTTTGCGGAATGATCTCCTTTCTTTTGGAGTATTTCAAGTCGACAGTTTATGAAAAAATTTCCTCTTTGTTTAAAAATATTGAAAGTCAGCCACACTTTTTCCTCCTGAATTTGACTGTAATGGGTGAACTTAATTAGGAGAATCAAAATAGAGTGTTGCCTATTGATAGATGAGACAGATTGTTTTACATGTAGGATTTTATTTTCATGGTTTCTTTTTAGTCGTTTGTGTCATTTTGACAGTTGATGTGCCTGAATGCCTGAATGCACTTTTTTTTTCTTACAACCATGTATTTTCTCATGGATTTACCACATTTTTTCTAGTGATGACTATGCATATTTTTGTTCTAGCATTTGGTCAGCTTCTTGGGCTTCCCTATCATTCTGGCTGATGGTAAAGAAACAATTATTTAAGGCACTTGTTACAGGACAGCAAGGCAGATTTTTATCCAAGTGATGGTCATCATGATAGATGTAGCAACCATGGTAATGGGATCTTGTAGTAGGAAAGAGAGATGGGACTCAACTGAAGATGACAAGGAAAAGTGGAATTTATAGCCAAGGAGCAGGGAGGGGGGTCAGTGGATGGAAAAGGACTCAGAGGAAGTGTCTGGGGAAGGCAGGATTCTGGCTCACAGACAGGATCCTTGCTGAAGGCAGGTCATTGTGATCAACACATTGGGGGATGGTGGAGGATGGAGAACCTGCTTTGGTCTCCAGAATGATCAGATCTGGAAGATGAGGGATTCTGGCCAACTTATCTTCTCAGGTCTTGGGCTAAAACTGGACAATGCAGGCAGCCTGGGTGGCTCAGTGGTTTAGCGCCGCCTTCACTCCAGGGCGTGATCCTGGAGACCCAGGATGGAGTTCCATGTTGGGGCTCCCTGCAGGGAGCCTGCTTCTCCCTCCTCTGCCTAAGTCTCTGCTTCTCTCTGTCTCTCTCTGTGTCTCTCATGAATAAATAAATAAAATATTTTTTAAAAAACTGGACAAGGCAAAGATGAAAAAGGAAGGCCAAAAGTTGAGGACTAGGTTGAAAAAATTCTTTCAGAAGCTGGTTAGAGATTGGTCAAGGAGAGAATCTTTGTCATTGTCTGTTGACCAGTTTTGGCTTGTTAGATGGAGGCACGGTCCTTGGAAACCAAGCCTGAGCACTTCAGGGTTGCTGGGGAGGTGGTGATATAACCATCTTTAAATAATAATAATAATAATAATAATAATAATAATATGAATTCTGAATAAAAGAATCTTTAGAATATTTTTATATTTTTCTTGATCTGTGACAAAAATTTTAAGTAAATCACCATGCTTGCTGTCAGTATGCAAATTCAAAGTAAGTCTCCCAACCACCATTCTTTCTTTCTCTGTTGCTGCTCTGAATTTTCCTTTATTAAAAGCTTCTACTTCATGGGCCCCAGAAAGTATGAAATTATTCTTTCCCTTGCTCATGCTTCCCCTGCCACTCAAGCCCCTTGCTGTTCTTCCAAAATACCAGGCCTACTTTCCTTAGGGCCTGGCTTGGAGTGTTCTCCCCTCAGATGCTTGACAAAACTCTCACCAATTTCCAGTCAAGTCTTTGCTTAGAAGTCATCCTTCCAAGGGGGCTCCTGCTGATCATTCTACTTAAAATTGTAACCTGCTCCATGCCTCACTCCTGGGTGTCCCTTACCTTGCTCTGCTTTGTCTTTTTCCTATGGCATTTACTATTTCTAAACTGCTATATCACTTATTTATTTCGTCTAACTCTTAGTTTGTCTCATATGGATAGACAGGAAACACTCTGAAGGCAGCTACATTCTGTTGTTTTGTTGACTGATGAATATCAAGTGTCTAAGACAGTGCTTGGTATACAGTAAGTGCTCAATAAAGAACTTTTGAATGAATGAACATATAAACAAGGAGACTGGAAGTGAAATGTCCTAGGGCTTTTGGCATTCTCTAGGACTTCAAAGTAGAACCGAGGTGGCCTTTTCACTGCTGAGGCTTGTCTTAAACAATGTATGGAGAAAGGTGAGTCTGATTCTTGTTTCTTACTTCAAAATAGTAAGAGCTCTGGCAAGTGGAATCAGAGGGTTGGGGCAAGTAAGCTTATTTGAGAAAGAGGAAAGAGGTCCAAATCATTATGCCCTCAATATTTGCTTATCACAAAATACTTTAAAATATCAATATCATATCTATAATATTGTTTTGCATTCAAGTATTTAAATATTTACCATTTCACCCACTTTCCTGAATGCTGGTTATTTTCTCAGATCCTCTTGCATATGTAAAAACGCACTACTGCAGTATTACTGTAAGAATTTCTATAAATCTGTAATAATTCTATTCCAGGCTAACCTATACTTGAAAGATGTTTTTGTATTAAGTTATTCACTTCAGATGTTGAATACAGGTATAGACACCCAAATATTTATTAAGCAGTATGGAAAATAAACACCATTTTATTCTTACAGTGTGAATAAAATATTAACAGTATGTCTGAAAGCAGCGATTTAAAAAATTCATTTAATAGTTCAAAACAAATAAAGAGATTATATACAATATGTTGTGTTAGCATCCAATTTCATTCCCTTGAAGGTGGAATTTCAGTTGTTTTATCAAAGCTGTGATCGTGACAAAACTGTCTTGGAATGTTTAGGATTGCATGTTTTTAATCTTACCGCATGTATGAATATGATTGAAACTGCAATTTTTTGTATTATTGTTATGTGCCCAGTGTTTTTTATTTTTATTATTATTATTATTGTTATCATTATTATTATTACTGTGGGCATTTTCCATGACAAGTTAGTAATATTTGTTACAGGGATAATCTACCAAGTTTCCAAGATACGGGTTTGGTTTTCACTTTTTTAAGATTCACACACACTATACATATATATATATATATATATATATATATATATATATATATATATTTAAAAATATTCTTTTACTTTGAATTGTTTTTTCTCTTAAGCACTTCCTTGTTTAGTGTTTTGCAATTGGACTTACTCTTATCACATGCCATCCTAGACTGCTTATAACTCTTGATGACTTTAGAATAAAATCAGACTCTTCCCAGGACTATAAGGCCTAAGCATTTGGGATAATTCTCCCATTTCATTTTGTGCACCTTGTCTTTGTCATTAAGTGCTCAGCTGCACCGGCTTTTTCTAAATTTCTAAACTTCTAGAATTTTTCAAGTACTTGCTGCTTCCTCAGCAAGAAACACCTTTCTCCTGGTTTTCAGATAATCAGCCAATCCGTTCTCTTTCTAGGTATTAGCTTAATAGCATCTCCTCAGAGAAACCTGCCCTAATTTGTTTGTTTCATTATGACATCAAGTAAATTTTATGCCTGTCATTGTTTCACATTTAATTTTTGTTCATTATTTTTCTGTCCCATCATAATATAAGCTCCTTGAAGGTAGGGCCTTGTCTGTCTTGTTGGTCAGTGTTTCTCCAACAACTCATATATATCAGGAGTTCAGTGTTTGGTGAATGAATGAATGAACGTGGATTAAAAGTTGGGATAGATTTACTAAATATACAGATTGCTGTGAAATCTTTTTGTAGATTATGAACAGTACTTTCTTCCCCCAGGACCATTGTTTATATTACAAGCTAGACAAGGACAGGATATCTGGGCAATATATGTATGTGGAACATAGAGGTTTAAGATTCAGTAGGATTTTTTTTAGTACTGTCTAACCCCTTCCTGGCAACCACCTACCTCCTTAACTGTCCCTCATCCCAAACAGTAGGGTCAAAATTTGGTGCTTTTAAATGCCCTATACTAATTTCACTGATAATAATATTTTGATATATTTTGGGTTATATAGGGTTTTGTTAATATAGTTAAGGCAAACAACAGAATTTAAAGAAATTATCTCTTAGCTATTGCTTCAATCAGTGCACAATAGGATTTATGCAAAGGGATTCTTCAGACACTAGCTTCAGTGAGAAATCATTTTGGTCCTTGCCCAGCTTAATAGTGCTTAATACTTTCTTTAAAGCTGTCATTTGTAGCATGAGAACCGGGATTACCACGCTATCTGACACCGTGAAATTTGATCAACTTTGTTTTTCTAATTGGCCATATGAAATAATACAGGGTGTGTAGGATGCCTCAAATTTATTGTTTCATCCTTGGTAGTTCAATATTAACTAAACTGGATTCTCCCCTTAGCATGACCAAGTGAAAACATAAAGAAAACATTCAACCTCATTTAGTAATTGTCTGGAAACAGGAAGCCAAACCATGATCTATAGTACAGGGCGATCCCATTGTGGAAATTTCACCCTGGCTGTAACCTCTTATCTTGTTCTGCTCTTACATGTGGGTCATATTATGCACTGCTTTGTGCTAGTTTGACAAGAACTAATGTGGATGCTTAAATATTTTAAAGGCTGAACGCTTCAGAATGATAAAATACAGAGCTGATCAACCCTTCCTGTTGCGTTTGTGGTTAATGATAAAGTAATTTAATACTTTCTTTCTTTCTTTTTTTTTGAGGGGGTCTATTAGTAGTTTCAATAACAAACATTAAAGTTCCTTGAAGGAAAAATCTTCAAATAAGGCCATGCAATGACACTTTTTAACTACAGTTGTTTTTTATTCAGCCATAAAATCTATCTTTCATAAAGAAACCCACTTACATGTCTTACTTCACTGAAGGTTATTTGTAGACTGAAGGTCTTTTCTTGTCAAGATATGATGAATACCATGTGTGAAGACAGAAGAGCATCAGACCTGTATTAGCTGGAAAACCTACTGATCTGTGAATAACCTAAAAAAGAAAACCTGAAGATTAGCAACGTCGCTTTTAAGAATGATCCATCAAATTCAACAAGCAGATTCACAGAGATGAATCATCTGGCTCCTTTTATACCTACTATACAGTAAAGGTTATTTCCTTTCCCTACAAATAGAAGTTTGAGAATAAAAGGAAGGGAGACTTTTGAACATCACTTGGTATAAGTCAATAATCTTAAAGTGTTTCTGATTTTTTTTAGATGTAAATCCTTACTAATGACAATTAAAATGCTGTAGTCAGTTATTTCAGTATGGGGTTCAATATTTTGGGAACTCAGTCTTTATCCTTTTATGAGTGTGTTGCAAGGAGGACAAATCCTCAAATTCTTCACATCAGACTTTAATTTTACGGCTTGTTGGAATATCTTTTTGAGTTCTTTTTAGGAGTTTCCTACATAGCTTGCACAGTAAAGTAGTATTTAGGTAAATGAAAATAATTATTTTAGGTAAGTTATTCTTTTGCATGTTAAGTTGGGTGGTTAAAAGAATAAAAGATTCAAAGCATCTGCAATCAATACATGATCCACAGAGTTGTTAAAAGTAAATGCTTTGTTTTCTAATTTTTTAAATTTCAAAATAGGTTAAGAGTGTAGGTTAACAACACACACTTCACAGTCTAATTTTTCTCAGTATTAAAGTATTATGTTTGTAGTATTTTCATTTGCTTCCTTCCACATTGAACTTGAATGGTCAGAGTGACTGAAAAATATAAAGCACTAAAGAGGAATCAGTGTAAGGATTTTTCAGATTTCATTCAAATCTGTTTTCAGTAGATAAACAAATCCTAATACAATTAAAAAGCAATTAATTTTTTTATTGAGATATGTTAACATTAGGCAACAAAAAGGGATCCTGACATGGTAACATAGTTACAGAAATGGAATTTTTATGCCTTCCTAAAGAAGATTTCTGGCAAAATATGCCTTAATAATTCAGATTAGCCATTGGGTGATTTGTTGTTGTTAAATTAGCAGTAATTTAGATTTCAAATTTATTTTCTTTAAAAATATAGGTCTCATTTGGGGAGGATGTCTTTTGGTAAAATTTTGCCTATTTAATTAGTTTCCAACATGCCCAAAATAATGAAAAATAATTTTTATAGTGAGTGAATGACAAACTTTCTCTGTGGTTAAGCAATTAATAATCATTTAGGCTTTGATATTAAGTACTCCGATAATGTTATTTATAACTATTTTCATTATGTAAATTAAATAGGAAAACAGAAACACCATTCCTTAAAGAGTGAGTTATAGTTTCATGAATGAGAAGTTTGCTGCTAGAAAAATTTTAATGTTTGAAACCACTTAAAGGCATTCAAAGTCTTCATCTCTCATCAGATTATCTCAGAGTAATGAAGACATAAGGAAGAGCTAAAACTCTTTATTCAAGGACTACACTGATTTTGGTTTATATGAAATTTGAGAGCATATTTTCTAGAACTACATTTCCCCCCCTAAAAGTCAGATATTAACTATTTTAGAAAACAGGTTAAGCTCTGAACTTCTTAAAATTCTATTTTTTTTCTGACTTTCTGAAATTGAGAATGGCAGTCTCCATTCAAAAAGAGTAGGAAGAGAAAACTCCTCTGATTATTAGAAGCTTAAACACTGCAAGAGGCCTTGAAGCCTCGTCCCACCTACTAGAACAGCCATAAATCATAGATGAACACAGGAGAGAAAACCGTCAGTGATGTTTAGATATGGGGCTGCAGCAAAGTGAAAAACATGGAGTTTCAAAATTTAGCATCTAAGGCCCAGCTAAATATTATTGATTTTAACTTGAACTGAAATAGTCACCCATTCAATTTAATAATCCTTTTTGCAGATGATAAAACAAACTTTAACTAAATAAAACATGGCTTTAAAGAGATGTGGCATTTATGATAGTCAAAGAGTGAAACAATTTAATTAAGCGATAATGTTCATGGCGCTGGAGCAATAAACAACATATGCAGTTGATTAAATGCAGGAGGGAGTTCAGGGTGAAATCCTCCTTTTGGAAATTGCTGTCCGCAGATCCTCCTCATCCTCTCTTCTGGAAGAGCAAGGAAAATGTGGCTGCAAGAGAACCTTTCTCATTTGCTTTTTCTCCTTTTCCCTCTGCTGTGCTTCCTGGTCCTGTCTAGCCACTGTCTGAACTTAAGCTTGAGTTTTAGACTAGAAAATGACTGTTCCTTTCATTCAAAACTGAAAATTCATCCTTCTGCTTCTCTTTAAAAAAAGTCTACTGAGTCTCCTATGGGAGCTGCTGGCTTTACATGGCATTGTCAGTGGCCACTGGGGAATTAATATTTTATTCCTTAGACGGTTTTAGGGTTTCTGTAGGAATTCATCTCTGTATGCCAGTTGCTTCCAAAAAATGACTTGAGTAATCTGGGACAGGAACTAGTATGCAAGTGTATCAGTAATGGAGTTCAATTCCAGAAAGAACACTAGCTTATGGCAAATTTCAGAAGGCAAGAAAAGAAACTGGGTGACTTTAAGACCAAAGGACTATGTTCTGATGCAGTTGCAGAAGGTGAGAGCAATTAGAGAAAGCTCTTTTTTGCTTTTCATGATCTCCCCTTAAATTTTGCTTTTGGAAATGTGGAGGTATTGTGTTGGCCGGTGAGTGGACATTTCAAAAAGCAATTTTTTTTGTTCAAAAAAATGTGTATTTGCTGGTGTGTATAAATGTCTGTATTAGTTCAGGAAAACACAGCAGAAAGATTAGAATGCTGTGCAGCGAAATCTTAAGAGCAGTAGACTGGCCAATTCTCATTTAAATTGTGAATAATGTAGCAGCCCGAGTGGCTCAGCGGTTTAGCGCCACTTTCAGTCCAGGGCCTAATCCTGGAGATTCGGGATCGAGTCCCACGACGGGCTCCCTGCATGGAGCCTGCTTCTCCCTCTGCGTGTCTCTGCCTCTCTCTCTCTGTGTCTCTATGAATAACTAAATAAAATCTTAAAAAAAAATGTAAATAACGTAAGTAAGTTATGGGTAATTTTTATACATGTGTGTTTTTTATACATGTTTTCAAATAATGGATATTTACATGCTTGAAAATAGTTTATAATGAATAGTATATATATTTTATATTTAAAATGTATATTTTATTATAAAATAAAAAAGTGAAAAAAAATCCACACAAAAAAACTCTTCCGAGTTTTGCCACTGTAATCAACACTAAATAGTATAAAATTTGAATTTTTATTTTATTTTTATTTTTACAAAAATATACATACAAATAAGCTAAAAATAAAAATTAGAAATATTTACTGTTTATAAACACTTATTTTGGTCTAGCAATTTAAAATTATCAATTAAATTTGAAGAGGTACCTGGGTGGCTCAGTCAGTTAAGCTCTGGACTCAGTTTTGGCTCAGGTCATGATTTTAGATTTCTGGGTTCAAACCCCACCTTAGGCTCTCAGCAAAATGCAGCATCTGCTTGAGATTCTCTCTTTCTCTCCCTTTGCCTCTCCTCCTATCCGCTTGCTCACTCTCTCTAAAATAAATAAATAATTCTTAAGTAATTGAAACTAAGAATACAAATTATTCATGAATATCAATAAAAATATTTAAACAAAGGGGATCCCTGGGTGGCTCAGTGGTTTAGGGCCTGCCTTCGGCCCAGGGCCTGATCCTGGAGTCCCGGGATCAAGTCCCACATTAGGCTTCTTGCATGGAGCCTGCTTTTCCTTCTGCCTGTGCCTCTGGCACTCTCTCTCTCTCTGTATCATGAATAAATAAATAAAATATTAAAAAAATAAATAAAAATGTTTAAACAAAGCTGAAAATTTCAATTTAATATTTTACAATATTGATTTAAATCTTATTATTTTTATTCAAATAAAATAATTTCTAATTCTAGTGTTCAATGATCATTTTATAACCAGTGTAAATAATTGGTATGTTTACTGTGACCTCTAAAGTATTAATTGTCATATGAGTTTCTTAATATGGCAAAATATTTTTCAAGGGCCAACTATTGCAAACTCTATGCTAATTTATGAAAGTCCTCAACTTTAGTGTAAAGAAAAACAAGGAAAAGGCTGATGGACAGTATAGGAAACAATACTTCTCTCTCAAGTATCTGTTGTATTCATGTTTTTTGAGAGGAATAATTTAATTTAATTAATATGTCTTCTTTCTAAATGTAAGTGCTTCTGCAGCACAACCTACAAAGTTTAGGACATTGTAAGACAGTGTCTTATCTTCAGGACACTGGGCAAAGAGACACAGGGAAGTATTTCTGTGGAGCCTGAACTGTATTAGACACAGAGCAGATGTTTAAGGCTAGAAGTTATGTTGTGCTAACCCTAAGTGATGGATCCTAATGATAAAAGTACCTGCATAGGTTTTTATTTTAATACATTTACTTTTGCATGTGTGTTTGGGATATACAGGGACCCCTAAAGCATGACATCTACCTAGGGGACAGTGCTGTCCCTCTTACCTGTGTCTAGTGGACACACAGTCTATTGACTATCTCAAATCTGTAAATATTTATCAAGTACCTGCTATGTCCAAGGCACTGAGCTATAGAGAAAACCTGAAAGCATATTTTAAATTATGTTCCTACTGAACAGATTTTTAATATCTTAGATGTGGTGTGAATGGAGAAGAAAGAACTTGTATAAATTGTCGCATAAACAGGTGGACTGGAAAAGGAGCTACATGAAAGATCCAAAAGTGAATTCTAGTTGGGGATATCTTGGATTAAACTGCATTTAAATGAGACTTTGTAGAACTGGTATAAATTAAGTAAATAAGGAGAAGAGAGCATTCTAGGAAGAGATAGCTGCTTCTGAGAAGGGTAAACATGGGGTGTGGGTTTGGGGATGGTAGACTAGACCAGCACGCTAGGCTGAAGAATTTGTGTTTTGTCCTATATGTTGTGAGGAATAGAGCAGGTTTCTGAGATCACTTGACCAATTTAAGTATACATTTAATTGAAAGTGTCCTGCTTGTTTAAATAATACCTACCTACTAAAGGGCTTGTCAAAGCACTGAATACGGATGGATTTTGATGAAATTAAATATTCAGTAGTCACAGGTCTAACGCCATACTGATTTAAGTATAGGCATTTCCCAGAACAAAAGATGAATTATAAAAGCCAGGTATTTTATTCCTTAATTGCTATGGAAGCTAGTCTCCAGTTACAGCTCTAAGCTTTAGCTGATGTAAGAGTGTTTCAGCAAAAGTTAAATTTAATAGAATGCACTAATTCTTCCCCATAACAACCAGAACCTAGTGCAAGTTTTAGAATGCATTTACAGCATGTTAAAAGGGCAGACATTTATAAGGATATAACAAACCACCTTGCTAAGTTTTAGCTAGATTATAGGAATATAGGCTACTGTACTATAAAATAATTGACTTCATAGCTCTTTGAAAAAATAAATGGCAAGTGCACTTATAAGTAACCCATTTTATGGAGAAATTTTCAAAAAGTGTTGGCGACTGCTAATTGAGTCATATTTAGGATTTTACTCTTTAACAAGTTTTATATTTTGAGGCACAGAAGATAGACTCCTGGCAAGAATTATTTTTTCCTTATTTAAGGGGTATTAAATACCCAGGTTAAAACTCTTAGATGATAAACACAAGAAAGAAAAATAACCACAAAGACTTAACCAATACAAAATGAGAAACTGGACAAACTTTGAGAAAAGAACTTGAGATACAGTTTTGTTTATTTCAGTTGTTTTCTTTACATGTTCAAGAAATACCTGGAAGGTCACCAAACACTTCTCACTCTTCCAGCTTACTTCCCTGTTGCAGATCAGCTAGTTAACATATTCCTCAGATGAACCCTACCATCCAGAGTGGTCACCCATTCAGTTTCAAGGAGTTTGGAGACTAGGATTTGTCTCAGATGGAACAGGAGACATTGAGATGAAGCAGCTTTGGGCTCTCTGCCATTGGTCTGCCTCAGGCCCACAGAAGTAACTTTGTTGTGCCTTGAAAATAAGTTCTTTTCTTCAAACTATGTGAGAGGGAAAGTTCTCACAGGGAGTGTGGGGCCAGCCATGAGTTCCATCTCGTATGTGGATTGAGGAGGATTTATAGGGACATCTGTGATGCATCTTGCTGAACGAACAGGGTAGAAACATATGGCAATAATAAATATTGTTATACACTGTATGATCATACTTTAATATAATTTTAGTAATCTGCTTTCCTTATCCAATGTTTGCCATTCTGAGGTGAACTCTCACTGCTCTGCCCTATTTTCTTTTAAAAAGATTAATTTTCTTAATTGCTTATTGCTGTGGTATTTAGCCCCTTGTCATAGCTCTTTAACTAGAGTATATAAAACTATACTGCATTCAGAACCAGGAAATATTAAATGAGATCCAGACCTCAGCAAATCAGAAAACTAATTAGGAATTTATCTCATTCTATGAAGAAAAACATCTTATTTTTATTGTTCTCATTAAATGAATAATTTATTCTTTAAAAAAGCTTTTATTTGAAGGCATTCATAAACACAGATAGAGTGGGACTTTAAGCCAAGTAATGATCACCTTGATGATCTTAAGTTTTTCCAATTTCTGTCTAACTGAAAATTCAAAAGTGATTTATGAATATTCTAGATAAAATCTGATAAACTGTCTCATGTAAAGAAGAGATCCATGACTGTGGGAGTATACTTCCTCATCTTGGATATATGTGTTACCAGAAAATATACAAAATTTATTTTGTGTCACATAACTTACCTAAAACAAAACCTGCATAAGGCATTAAGTGAGTAGTTAATACCAAAGTCTTATTTTAATAAACATTACATTATAAATTAACTCTATTGAGTCAATTATATAATCACTGGCTATGTAACAAATGATATAAAAACATATATCCTGGTTCTTACTGTGTCCTGGTAATTCACAATTGTGTGGACATGCCATTGTATACATACAAAAATCAGGTCAACAGGATGAACTAAGTTTAAATCAGCTTGAAAAAGACCAAAGGCTGATACCAGACCATGCTGCTATATCATCGGAGATCTTAAAAAGTAATTGAAAACACTCACCTTGTTTTGCTACTTTGGAGGTATACTGGCAGATTATATAGCCATCACTGGAACATTAAACTGAAGTATGAGAGCCAATGTATCCCTTAGGAGAGAAAGATTTGTTAGAAGGTGTTAATGGTTTAGCATAAAACCTCAAGGTAAGTCAAGCAAGTCAGTGGCTCTGAAGCATGGCTTTGCTCCCTGTGTTATCCTGCTGTTTTCTTAGTGGTGTCACCAAAATTCTTTATATTGATTGAGAAGGTTCCATAAAGTTTGAATGTATGAGATCTCCAGCCTTAGGTCACTGATATTCACACTCCTAAGTTCAAGGTACAAAAATACCATAAAAACAGCAACTTAGAGGGAGATTGCAGATATAGTAAGAGAACGGAATAGCTTCTGAAAGAGTATTTGTAACAAAGTTTAAACATTAATTCATTGACTGATTAGGTCAGTGTAATAGACAGACCAATCAGTCAGCATTAGCTGGTCAGTAGTATGGTGGTTTCCTCCACAGGTCCATGATCTTTTTCTCTCTGAGTTTTATTCATTTTGCTAATACACAAACTACACAGGTTTTTAATACATCATTCTTTAATGAAATATCTGGAGATTAGAGCCCTTCTGCTTTATAGTATTTGTTTGGTATGTAGGTTATTTTATTGGCTGTTATTTGTCTCTTGTAATATACCTACTCTTCTGGTTTCATTTTTCTTTTCTATACTGTAATCTTCTTCAGGGGAGAAAAAAAAAAAAACTTCTAATACCAAGGAAAGCATTGAATAAAGAATTTCATTGCTTCAGATTTCGAGATAAACTTTCACCATCATTTAATGACGACTATTTGAGATATAGCCCTGAAATAATATTTATATCCTTTTTTTTGGAAAATATATATACTCTTTTCTAATGATAATAGTATATTTCATACTATGTTGAAATTATTTTTCTATTGTTTAAAAGTTCTATCAGAAAATCATTATAGTAAATAAAAACTCATATTTCAATCTGATCTTCCTTCCTTCCTTCCTTCCTTCCTTCCTTCCTTCCTTCCTTCCATCCCCCTTTCCTCCCTCTTTCCCTCTCTTCCTTATTTCTTGCTCATTTTCTTTGTAATACATTGAAAAATTACTTAAGTAATATACTTTCTTTTTTGGATCTAAATGAATGATCCTGTAAAATATAGGCTAAAGAGCTGTGCTGGGATTTTCAATTTCTCTATTGAAGATTTCCTGAGATTTGCAAGAAGTAGGACAAGGGTGCTATAAAAAGTTAATCTAGAGTGGTCTGAATGGAAAAAGACTTAAAGTGATTCAATTGTGTCAAATAAGCATCTGAGATTTTTTTTTTAAGGATAAAATGTTAGATTTTTCAAGACTGAAATTAGTTGAAATTCTCCTCTTCCTCTATAATTAAGTAATAATATGTGACAAAGCATGAGTTATTACATAATAATTCATACCTTTTGCTTTGCTAAGAATGAGGCCATAGGATGAGTGCTTGTTTAAATGCACAAGTTATGAGTTATTATATCATAATTCACACCTTGAAGTACCATATTGTGATTATAAAATGGCCCTGTGCAAATATTATTAATTTTTAAAGTTCAGAAATAAATTATTAAAAATAACACATTATGACTTCAAAAGAACCTTTCTAATGTGAATTCATTAAAAATGGAATGAAAAATAAATTAGTGTACATTGGACCAGAATTATATATAACCTTTCTTGATGAACTATTTCCATTGACATAGCATTGTGAAGCATCTACTTTATAATTTGTAGCTGTTGTGAAGCTGTTTCTTTCTTTCTGTTTTTTTTTTTTAACGTCCCAACAAATAATGCATTCTAACTTGATTTTTTTCTCTCAAGGCCATAACATAATGGTGGGTGTAAGTCAGACTTCGCAGTCAATTTTAGTACCATGTATTTTATCAGAGTTGTTCGTAGAAATCACAAAGGGCAACTCTCTTCAGCCATGTAGTGCTGACCTTCAGTCTTTGCAGCCAGTCCTTCAATGGTTTCTAGGACAATGCCTAGAAATGCCTAGACCTTCCTGGACTTCCCCTCCCGTTTTTCCATATCTTCCACTAGTTTCTGTTTATTTTTCTCCTCACTGGCTAGTGGAGGTAGTCTCCAAAATGCTTACCATATCTATTTTTTTTCTCTGTTCAGTCCTACTCCAGCAAAATATTATCTACTCCAATGATTCCCTCTCTGTAGATAACAACTTAATGTAGCTAGCTCAGTTTCTAGAATTTCACTCATACTTCAGATTAACATATCCTATTATTATCCCAGTTAATCCAGTTATTATTCCATATTTTGAAACACAATATATCAAAAATGGACTGCTGTCACCTCCTTTCCAAGCCTGCTCCCTTTCTCATTTCTCTCAGTGCTGCTACCTGCTTCCTGCTCTGAGATTAGAAGCCCTTCTATCACTGTTTACCCTTTTTGTCATTTTTCAACTGTTGAGAGTCTATTTTGTGCCAGCTATTCAATGAGGAATAATGTAAGGTGAATATTCTTTAAAAACCTTCATTGCAACAAAATAACCAATCATACAAGTAGATAAATTTAATATGAGAAAGAATGTGATAAACACAAAAGGGCAGGTAAGCACATTCCACTGTTACTACACATTTACCATGAAACCCTTCATGGAGAAGTGGTCCTGGAGGTGGTCCTGAAGGATGAATGGAGTTTCAGAGGATGTGAATCACTCCAGGGCAACCAAAATCATGAGCAGACACCTGTAGCAGAGAATGTAGAAAAATCTTCACTACCTTTTAGTGTCAAAATATCTTCTCTTTTATGAAAACCTGGCAATGGTAAGTATTGCCTTATTATTTTAATGTTCTTACTTGGTAAAATAAGATTTCACAAAACTGTATCAGTCCTGTAAAAACTTTACATGATAATAAATTTGAAAGAAAGGGAATCACTGCTCTATATACAAAGAATTACCAAGTCCTTATCTGATATGCTTATCTCATATTCCATTTATCTCATATGTTTCAGATTCATCTCTAAAGTCTCCATTTATATGGCTGTGACCCTCATTTAGAAACTCACTATTTCATTCTTAATTACTATGGTGCCTTTTTAGCTAGTCTTATCCAATCTCTTCTTTATTCTGTGACATACTCTGCTGCTAGATTAAGCTCCCTAAAAATCCTAACTTCTTTCTTTCTCTCCTCTGATCTTGAGACTACTGTATTTTCCTATTACGTCCCTGTTCAAAGCTCTATGCTCAACTATCCAGCTCCTCTGACATATCTTTCACCCCATCTCCCAATCATATTTCCAGTGCCTTTCCCAAATGCAACATTAAATGATGTTGGCCTTCCAGTTCCCTGAACACATAATTTCTTGCCTTCATACTTTTGCAAATCTTGTTTATTATTCCTCAAATCACTCTCTATAGCCTCTCCTCTTCCTTCAATTCCAGCTGAGGTTGAATTTTCTCTATGAAATGATCTTTGATCACTACAACTCCCATCTTTGTCCTCCATATTAATTTTCACACTTGGATTATACCCAGTATGACTGGTTATGTCTTCCAATATCAAGTATTTAAAAATGCCTACGAAGTTAGGAGCAAAGACAAGAAATAAGAAAAGGAGAAGGACAAAAATTGTTATCGAGTATTTTTTAGGTGTCAGACACTGCTCAGAATTTTCACATACCTAAGTTCTGGTCCTTAAGGAACTTTCAGTCTGATATGAAGGGTCTGTGAAAACGTGTTATGTAAAGGAGACTATGCAGTGTCAAACAGTCAAAGAGTAATGACATTATGGAGAAAGGACACAGTGATTCTTAGAGGTGTAAGAATGGCTCAGAACAATGTGGCATGAACTGGCATAGGAGCAAGAATAGACTTTGGAATGTGCAGTAATGGGTGCAAGTGTAGGGAGGCAGGAAAATGATCAGTCCCATTTGGTATATCATGGTGTTATCTATCATTGATCTCTAACTGCTTCATTGGATTGTTTACTTATAGCTGCATTAAAAACCCCCAGAAACACAGAATGCCATACCATCTTTTAAAAATGTTCCAAAGAATGTAGCACAGGCCAAAGCTATAATATTCACTCAACAAATGCATATGTGATTTATTTAATTTTATTAAGCACAAAAAGTATTCCCAATCATGTTTAGCATTTATGTGACATTTTTATTCTTCAAATCTTTATGTAAAGTCATTTGCCCATTTAGTCTTGCATAGGGATTGCTGAAATTTGGAGTCTTTTAAACTACTATATTTTAAAAGATTTTATTTATTTATTTATTTATTTATTTATTTATTTATGAGAGAGAGAGAGAGAGAGAAAGAGAGCATGAGCAAGGGGAAGGGGCATAAGGAAAGGGAGATGCAGACTCCCCACTGAGCAGAGAGCCCTAAGTGGGGCTCAATCCCAGTACCCTGGGATCATGACCTGAGCAGAAGGCAGATGCTTAACAGACTGAGCCACCAAGGTGTCCCTTTTTAATCTACCTTTAAAGGTTGTTTAAGCAATTAGCTAAATGAGCAATAATTAGGATTTCATGCTTCAAATGAAGACATTTACATTTTACATATACATTTACATATTCATTTTACGTTGTGTAATTCTCCAACACCCTAACTTAAGATTTCTGATACTTTATGGCTGCCAAATGTTTCACATTTATTCTTCTTTGTTTAGCAAACAATTATATAATGCCAATTTTATGCCAAGTTCTAGAACAGGAATTGGAAAATCTAGGGGGAACCAATTTCTGTGATGACTAATGTGGAGGACAACTCAGACTGAGAAAATAGCTTGTTCACTAGGTAAGAATGTGCATTGAGAATTTAACAAGCACTAGGGAAAACATTCCATCACATAAAACAAATTTCCCAAAGTTTAGTCCAGTCCTGTTCAATATACATACATTGAAAATCAACTGGGTGCCAACCATTATAATGCATGAGACATAATTTCTTGTCCTCAAGCAATGAACAGTTTTGAAAGGGCCTACTAGTATAATGTTAGTATAATTCTCTCAATGTAGATTTGAGATTGCTCTTACCAGGTTCAATTCTACTTCTTAATATAAGACCTGAAGCTTCCCACAACATAAAAACCATAATGGTCTGTATTAAATGATTTTCTAGCATTTATACAAGGACAAAAAAGTAAACCTTTATAACTCCTGACATATTTTAGCTGGACATAATGCACAAGAGGCAACCAGCAGCAGCATTATTGGAATCAGCAGAGGATCATCACTATAGTTGGACTCCTGTGACTGTAATCTACAGCTTCCAAAATACATGTCAAATTTTGCGTGCATCAATTAACTGCTTCATTATCAAACTTTGGCTAGATAGCAGATCAAATGTCAGTCAATGTTATGGAAAAAAAAAATCCCTGACTCTTGGAACTGCCTTTATGGTTTAGTGAAATGTATCTAGCAAGACTCTTTTTATTTCAGCCACTAAAAGTAGGTCCTTGCTGAATTACTTTTCCTGCCTTTAAACTCTCTTTCTAGATAAGATGATGGAGGAAGGGCAAGAGAAAATCAAAAAACAAACTTAATAACACCATACCTTCGAAGCAGCTTGATTTATAATGAGTTTGTGGGAACATTCTGAACCTATTTCATGTTGAATTACAGTCCACCTTTACAAGTGGCTGCTAAAGGAGTTCATGAACATACTCCTTGTACTACTTCAATCCTCTTCCTGCTCAGCCACTAAAATTTAAAATGCGATACAAACAAAATGCATCTATAAATTTATATAGTAACTACACAAACAAATGCAAACTCATTCTTAGTAACCATAAAATTACCTTCTGTTATCTATCACTTTGTGAATTATAGTTTCATCGTGGGGAACAGCCAACAGCACAGAATTACACTGCTTCTCTTCTTACCCCTGTGTCACTGCGGTTCTCTTTGCTGGAGCAGCAATCAATAGTCTCGTGGATAAACAAATGATTAAAGGCCAAGATGAACTACTGTAAATAGGGATCACATTATCTATTTTTGCGCTGAATATAATTAACAAAAAATCAGTGTCTACTTTTGGGCACCTGGCTTGAATAATAATCTAATCAATGTCCTTTTGTTTCTCTGATTTTGCATTCAAAATCTCTAGAAAGAACAAGTTGGTAAACAGGTACAAAATAGACAGTGAAATAAAGATAGATTTCAATGAATTTCTTATTGTAGAGTATAAACTGGATATATGCAACTGTATGATGAAACATCATGGAAATTTTAGCTCCAAAGTCAATAGAATTTTAAAGCCTTTTTAAACTTAATACTAGTTGAATATCCAAACAGTGTCACTGTTTAGTGAGATCTATAAAATTTCATAAGCTTGGTAATTTTCTGATAATATATTTCAAGTGAAATAAAGATGAAGACAAATTTTTTTATCTTTAATTCCTCATAAATATAAGTAAATTGATTTTCCATAGGTTATGAGCTATGCAATATTTGTCATTTTTTAGATGAAGAAAATAAATCCAAGAGTAGAAGCATATTTCCAATATATTTTGGATTGTAAGGATAAACTTTTCTGATTTTATTTTTATTTCATCAGTCCATTGCTGTGTAGTGTAGTGAAATAAAAGTAATCAGAATGGTTGATGACCATTCTACTTATGCTTTACTTGAAATTTGAAAAGTTGTCTTTTGCTATATAAAATATTGTAATGTTTATTACACTCTAATGTTAACATTTATCTAGATTCATTCTTTGATTATTTATTATTTAGTCAACTGCTGGCTCTAAATTAAGAGACCTTGGAAATGCAATATGATTGCAGAAGTTGGAATTTTAACATACACTTTGACAAAGTCAAAAAGGCAAGGACATCATTCAAGAAGTAGATTAAAATGGCAGAGAGAAGAAGGATATTAGAAAAGAGATAAAATATCTACAAAATCCATGCAGGTGGGCCAATATATAACTAATAGTACCATCAAAGATATTATAAGAGACAGTTTCCTTAAACAGAAGCATCAATGCTCGACATAATGTGTGTGTGGATGGGGGGAGGAGATAGCTACAGCTCTAGACCTGTAATTGTGAAGTTTTTACAACACTAACAATAATGTAATGACTTAAAAGGTTTCTTAAAAGAAACAGTTAATTTATAAAATAACAAATTAGCATCAATTGTACATCTGTATAATTGGATGCTAGAAATTAATACAGGATTGCATTTGAAGCTTTGAGAAATAATTATTCAATCCAGAATTACATACCCAGCTAATCTCTTGATCAAACCTGAGTCCAGAAGAGACATATTTTCTTAAGTGAAAGACATGCAGATTTATCTCCCTTTCTTTAGATGCTACTGGAGGATAGATTCTAGGCACTTAAACCAGAAAAGTGGAAGACATGGAATCTAGGAGCATGTTGAAGGATTGACTCAAGATTTAGTGGTGCAGTAGTCCTGGAGAGCAATGAGTTCAGATGAGAATAGGACTGGGAGGCAGGTATGGAGGAAAAAGGAGAACCCCAGAGATTTAATGTTATCCTTGAAAAGATGGACCAATTTAAGGAAGCAATAAAGACAGTTAATACAAGAAAAAAATTTCATGTAGAAACTCAAGAAACAAAACAAAACCCAGCAAAACAAAGCAAAACAATAAATCTGTGTACAAGAGGAAATGCAATTACAGTGTAGTATTGGTTACACAGTACATAATATTTACATAGTCATAACAATAGAGCCATTGATTTTTGTGTATACAAAAATTATGCTGAAGGACATAATTATGCTTTACAGTACAGAACATAAATGCCATTACTCTTATTAAAAGAGAAGTCCATATGGCTGAATTTGGAAGTTGAAAGGAGGAAAGGAAAGTTACAGGTAAAGAAAGGAGGTCTGGTATCCTTATTTTTCACTGCAGGGAGTCAGGAAATTGGCTTACTGATGACTCAAGAAGTAAGGCCATTTACATATTATTTAACGTTATAAAAGTAACCAATAAAAAGACTAAAAATGAGTGCTATGGGGGAAAGAATGTAGAAGTGGTACAAAGGGTTTAAATACCAATCAATTATATAAGAAATAAATATTCTTCATAAGTTTTCACTCAATACATATTTGCTGACTGAAGGAAGAGAGGAACAAAGAACGATGACTTGGCAGCAGATTTTGTGGTCTACAAATGATGTTGGCATGCCAGATTCATACTCTCCACCAGGAGCTGAGTGGCTATTATGTGCCATGCACCGTTCTAGCTGCTGAAGCAATATAGGTGAATAACTTACCAGAGATAATTGTAAGATAGAAGAGAAGGACATGCTAAATAATTGCAATCAAAATTCCAAGAAGCACAACAGAAGTATGTATGCATTGATGCAAGGCTACCAAGGGTGGAAAGAGGTTCTGCAGCTTGTGGAGAAGTATCAGTTAACATTGCCGATGGCTAGTGAACTTTGAGTGGAATCTGCAGGTTAATCCTTGTAAACTATCTACAACATCATGATATGATGGTAAGGACGGAGTTTAGGGAGAGCATTCCACAGAGAAAAAAATAGCATATAGGAATATGGCCTGGAGTGCCATAATTTGAAGTGGCTGCAAATAATAAGTTATGGAAATTAAGATGCAAACAGAAATGATTGTACAGAGTAAATCAGGAGTAATAGAAGGCCATATTTTGAACGGTTTTACATTTTATAGTAACAAGCTTGCTGCTCTATCCTAAGTGTAATGGGGGGTCATTGAACAAGCCTAGCTTGAGAAGTAGCATGGTAGCTGACACCAAGCTCTGATAATAGTTCAGGGAACAGTTTGACTGGGGCCCATCATCATGGCATGGCAGGCATTTTAGCAGTGATTTAAAGAGAATATCCTTAAATGTTCACCAGACAATATTTATATTGCTAAAAGAATGCTTTTCATGGAGGATTTTACAACAAGCTTTGGAAATTTTATGAGTAAATGAAAGTAATTTTGGAAGAAGGAGCAATGAGAAGGGAAAAGGAATAATAAAAACTGTCCATCTTGTAGAGACTGGTAACTCTGCACAAAAAGAGAGAGAGGGAGAGAGAGAGAGATTTGCCCTCTGCAGGCACACAGATGTGTGAGTAAGCCAAATGATTTCCATTAGACCAAAGTTTACTGACGTTCTCACACATAACAGGCCCACATGTAAGGGCCTCAGAGGAAGTTTGCTGGGTCACCATTAACAGGCAGTTGATGACATGGGAAGAGAAAAAAAACTATCTTATTATAGTTTCTAATGTGTAGTAGTCTTAGATCTTTTTCTTTTTTTAAGAAACAGAAAAAGTAATTTAAATTCAGGATAGTAGTAAGGACGTTGAATGTATTTTTTTAAGGCATTTGAGGTTTTTCAAAGTAAAACTCTTTTTTTTTTTTTAAGTCACCCCAGGACTGGAAGGCAGTTGCTGAACCAACAGAGTCACCCAGCCACCCCACAGTCAAAATCTTAAAGTAAAGAACACTGCATATCATTTCAGACTCTTCAAAAAGTTTTTTCACATCTATCCTGTGAATGATGAGCCATTGTCCTATCACAGGGATTTGCATAGTACAATCATTTGCTAATATCACTAATTTTTCTTAGTAACTTTCATTCACAGTCAATAAACACTCTATTCAGCAACTCTGCCAAGGAAATTGATATTACTACTTCCAAAATTGATTATTTTGACCCAATGCTTCTTAATTTTTTTTAAAGCTATGCTATGCCTAAGAGACTTCCAGATAATAACAGAGGAGAGGAAACATACAGCTCTGAATTTAAAATATTTTTATTTTTATTATTATTATTATGAAAATGTTAATTTCCTAAGGGAATGGAGTTTAAATGAACATTCTGGAGTCCATTTCCTAGGCCAATCAATAATGACCTCATTTGTAGGAAAAAGAGAGTACCTGTACATTTCAAAGTAAAATTTATGACACCCATATAAGTAAAGGGATAAGAGTTTCTAACACTTTGAGACAGCAGATTTATGTTTAATTACTTAATTCGGCATTTGATAAGTCCTCTTATTCCTATACAAATGTGTATTTTCACTAACTAAAGCATGAGATCAATTAGAAATCTACGTTTTCGTCTCCTATCATTAACATTTGCAAATCATCTGCCCCCAAACTCATGGTACTCTTCTTACGAGGTCAAATGGCTGGTGTCTCATTTGCAGAGAGGAACTAGAATTTGCTGGCTAGGTAAAAATGAAAGTAATTTTAACTGACCCATTAGCAAGTAGCAGAAATGATTTCGCATAATAACAAAGCATTTCATAGGTTTGCCAACTACTTTTATTCACAGAGGGGAATTCTCAGGTTGGTTTGGGCAGCAGTGTATTGCGAGCACTTCCTTTTTGAATATTTGTGTGTATCGTCAAAATAACTTCCTTTTGGTCACTTAACAATGTTCATTTACACAGGTAAAGGCAACTGGCAGAGTGGAGATGTCAATCAGAAGTTAGGCAGAATGGACACTCTTAACTCTTTTTGGATGGCGTGTCCTTACACGCATCTCTGGTTTGGCTGCATAGCTGCTGCACGGTTATTCACATGTATTATCTACACAATAATGCTTCATTTACATAACTTTTTATGTGCATGCTACAACTGCCAACGTTTCAGAGTTAAAATAATATTGGAATTAAATATGAACAGAAGAAAAGAAAATTTAATAGTTGAGATGGAAAAAAGATGCTCTCATGTGTGATTAGAAAATGATGGGGATTTGATGAAGTGGAAAGATATGGAAAGCTGTTCTGGATGCCAACTACTTCTATAGGATCTTGCATTGATGACAGTGACAAGTGATGGCAGACTGCATCAGAAGAGAGTCCCTCTGCGATTTTGATAAGTGTACAAAGTATGAAAGTCAGAATCCACTGATGAATTTAAAGAAATTGTTGATGATAAGAAAGGAAGTGAAGCTATTTATTTGTTCATTTAAAACAGAGATGAGATGTCTATATTTCACCGCTCACCTTTTATGGAAGAGTTAAAATAGAGAGCAAACTGAAGGCTGAAATGAATAGCTAGTTTGTTTGTGTTTTCTACCATTTTGTTGTATGTAAAATTCCTTACCGAATGTTTCTTTTCAAGTTATCTAAATAATGGGAAATGGAAAGGCAATTTCAAGTGCGGGTGAGTTCTAATTTTACTGTTTGGCAATCTCGTGTGGGAGGAATAAAAGTAAATATACATGAAATTGAGGAGATTCACTCATCAATTCACATTTTACGTGGTTTCTATTATGTGGCAGTAATAGTGATCAAGACAACTGTTCACACAATAGGATCAGAGAAGGTTCAAGAGAGCCTGTTATTTAGAATAAGAAACCAGAGCAAAGAAAAGGTTTGTGCAATCTTGTGCAATTAAAGATCATAAGAATGTGGCTTAAAGTTTACTACCAAGTTTATTAAGATGATGAAAGTGGGAGATATGCTCCTATTACTACTAAATATATCACATATAGGAAATATATATATATATATATATACATATATATATATAATTTCAGTCTACTGTACTTTGAAAAATGGAAGTCTGGTGGTGTGAATTCGGATTTTCTTTGCTGAAGATTTCAAAGGCAGAGGGATATTGCAAAGGATTTGTTTGACTTTTTTGATAATAACAATAAATTTTTTAAAATTAAGGAGTAAAGCAGTTATGCTTTATAAAGTTTGGGCAATTTAGAAAAGCATAATGAGAAAACAAAATACAGTTAGATGAATTCTTAACTTGACTATTTTATAAATTCAAGAGAATGTTTTCAGGTGAAAAATTTTATACTTCATAATTTTCCCACCTATCACAAAATATTCCAAATGGAATCCATCACAATTCATATTGGGATTATAATTTAAGCTATGCTGCCTTGATTTCCACTCTTAGTGCTTTTCATATAATTTCTATGGTATAGAATAGTTGGGACAGATGTTATATTATTTTACCCAAGTATAGAAGACTTAGGTTGAAAAATTCATATGAAATTTGTTTCACAATTTAATATTAATAACTTAATGTATGAGGAAATAGATATGCTGAAGCAAAAAGCAAGCAATGCTAATAAAAAATGGGCATTTCAGAGAGGATATCTCACAACCAAAATCATTTGCTATTTTAAGAGAACAGTAAAAAATTAAAGATATTTACTTCCTCCTGTAACAAGTCTTTACTTACAGATCACAACGTTTTAATATAAAATGCCTTCTGTACTTGTGGTCCTTTAATAGGACTGTCCTTTCTTTTCTCCAGTTTGCCAAGCACATTCACATCAAAGGGTTCATATGTTGAGAAAATATTTTACATTGAAAGACTAAGGCAGTCAAGTTGAAACTCAAGAGTCATTGAGTTTTAAAAATATGATCCGGTTTACATATTTCTTACAGAAACTTCTACTTTGTAGGTGACATCAATTTGGACTTCTTTTTAATTAGCATTTGGAAAATTTTAAGGAACAACAGTCAATTATTTTTGTAAGGGGCAAATCGTCCATCATTGCGGCTCAGAATTTGCGGTTTCAACAAATGAGGACTTGAGGCTGACCACTGCAGGAAGCTGCTCTCCACAGAGATCTCTGAGGGCCTGATGGTGGGTGGTGTTCATCAGTGCAATCTTGTTCCTGTTCTGGTGGTCCAGTTGGGAGGCCGGGCCCTATGGTACAGGGTGTCATTTATACGAGCCAGAAGAGCAGTTTCATTGCTTGGCCATCAGTCCCCTCATCTCTGCTCTGCAGGATGTACTTGGAAGTACTCTTCTAACCCGGCTAGATACTGGCCCAGCAGGTAAGGCTACCCACAGCCTTCATTTCCTCTCTCCTGGGGCATGAAGCCACACTTGGCTATGCTCCTCTTTCCAATACCATTTTCAACATAATATATTATAATATAATATATTAACGAGGACTAACTTCTATGGACAAAATATATCTTGATTTTCTGCTCTGATGATTTACGTGATTTTATGTGCTCTCTGTATCTCATGGACTGAAGGAAAAAGCCTGAGAACAAAAGGGAAAAAGTTTGGTTGGGGCTTAAGAAAGAGTGGATTCACTGAGAATGAGGGTTGGAAGCTAGTGGGCTTGACTGGCCTGGTAGGAGGAGTTTTACGCTTCCCACACCTGCTCTCACTCTTGAGGTGCAGCGTTCAGTTTCCTAAACAGTTTTCTTTAGTAAAGCTTTTGCATAACTAATGTTGCCTGCCCCACAGGGCATCATTTAAAGATGAGAATCTTTAGACTTTCGGCCTGGGTGTGTGCCAGAAGTGTAGACTCTTCACCATTTCTTCTTTTCCTGACATCCAAAGAGGAAGAGCCAAGCCTAGTAGTAATAATAGAGAAAAATAAAGAGATCCTTTCTGATTGTGGTGTGATAGCAGCCTTTGGAAATACCTCCCTTTCCACCCTGCTCTGCTGATGCCAGGTTGGAGGATGGTAATCCTCAGGATCAGATAACTATTTAAAAGAAACAAACAAAAAATCATTTCAAAGTGAGAGTCACAGGAAAGGAAAAGGAACCGTTAACTTTTAAAAAGAAAAAGGTGGGTGATTTCAGCCAGCAAAATCAAGTTTAATCAGGAATAGCAGAGGAATTGCTACTGGGGACAACCATATGCAAGTCCAGAGAACAAAGGAGGAGAGCCTCCTTTTATGGAGGTAAGGGGGGAAGTTAGGAGTGATTGTTTTCAGCAAAAGTTTGTGGAGGAAAACGGGAATTCGGGAATTCGAAGTGGTGGTGGTTTCTCATTGGCTGCAGACTGGGGAAGCTTGCTGCTGCTGGACAGAGAGAAAATCTTCCTCCTCTAGCTGGACTCTGCAAAAACTGCTAGGAGTGGTACCAGTGGTGCTCTTGAGAGCCCTCCCTTCATACCTTCCTGAAGCCAATTTTGATACAGATTTCCTTAACATTTTTTTATGCAACAAATCTCTCGTATTTTTTTAGACTAAATTAAAATGCTAATTATAATTACAAGGATGGGAAACCAGGTATTATTGTCACTCTTCACATTTCTTGGGTTAAATGCCAGTAGATGTTATTTCTTTTAAAGTTGTACTCATACGGAGCAAAAAGAAGATGTACCTAAGGGAGGGATATGCTTGATTAAGCAAGAAATAAGAAGAGTAAAGTAGGTCTGTTCATGGTGGTAGAGAGCACTTTGAGATTAAGGAAAGGACTTTGAACTAGGTGCTTATTAATGCAATCTCTTTGGAACTTAAGCAATATTTAAATAACTTTATACAACCCTGGAAGCAAAAGCAGAAGAAGGACTGGTCAGTAAAAGAAAGGTCAGAGGCATCAAAGCACTGTGGGTAAACGCAAGGACCTGGGTGCTCAATGGCAGGATTGGAAATGCAGATTTACGATTTACAGTTGTGAGATTGTGGGCAAGTTACTGAACCTCTTTGCGCTTCATTTTCTTCATTTGGACAGGGGAATGATGACAACAGGAGCATATCTCATAGAGTTGTGAGGATGAAAAATATGGAAACTTCTTATAATGTAGAAAGCAGCACAAAGCAATTGTTATTGAACTTGAAGTTTTATTAACCAATGGAGGGTAGGTGTGTAAATGGAGTAATCATATCTGTAAGAATTTGTTTACTAAAGGATAAGCAGTACAGGGTCAATTTGAGCTATAAATCAAGGGTATTTCCTTTATATTTTTAATTGTGCTCTATTTCCTAAAGTAGCTCAAGTATTGTACTATTATTCGTCCTTATGCATGCATAGAACACTAATACAGGCAAGCTTATCAGAGAGAAGTTGGACACTGACCTGCTTATTAAAAAGATGAAATTCATACGTCATTGATGTTTGTATTTTCTCACTTAGAAATAAGGCATAATTCAATTGCTAACCATCTGGCAATTGACAAAGAGTTTTTGAGAACCCTGTTGATAACTGTCCTGAATATTCCCCACATCTGTAACCTTAACATTTCTAGTATTTATTGAAGCTCATAAAATATAGGTCAGTGTACACAAGTCATTTTTAAGGTAATATGAGAAGAAGAGCACATAACCCATTCCATCCAAAATACGACCACCCAATGCAGAAATGTGCATTATTGCCATTCATGTACCTGACCGAACTACCAAAAAGTTGAGAATTGTTTTAAAATTTACAATGCTGAACCTGTATTTAGTATTCTGTAGATTAAGTCAAAAGTACACTTTGCCCTTAAGGGTGAAATGACAATCAGTATACAAAGGGAATATTATATGAGAAAAACACGCTTTGTCCCAAATGTAGACCGGCAGCTTCTAAATGTGTTTCATTTATATGATCAGGGATAAGACTACAAATTACTAAATAAACTCCCTGAAGAATACTGAAAGTTTTCAGCTTGCGATTGCTTCCTGTGTCAGTCAGGGCCCTGTGGGGGAGGGCGTGTGTGTGTGATGCCATTTTTAATGTATGCTCTAATAGATCTTTTTCATGACTCTAAATCATCTAATATTATCAGTCAAGCTGACTTATTCTCTTGATCTTCAAAGAGAAAATAATTCAAACTCTTTCTTTCCCTGAAATTTTCATTCAATATTGTCTATAAATGACTTTTAATGCACTTTTAATATCAGTAACTTTCACAATATCAGATGCAAGTTCATAGTGCATTCAACTTGTGAGTTTTTATTGACCATTAAATCAATAAATATACTGTTTTCCCCCTCATGGGATTATGCACATGTAAAGAATAAACATTTTTAGGGAGTTTAGCTCTTAATTTTCTTAGAATGAAACTGAAATTATTTTACACTGGGTATCTTTTTTATTCTTGTTTTTATTGAATAGGAAACCTAGAAAGAAGGCACATTCAGCTGAAAGATAAATGAATGGTGCTCAACATTGACATTGAACAAAGATGAGAAAAGACATCATCCTTTGTCCACCTTCTTTGTTCCTAGTTGAAACCAAAAATGGAATTAAAGCTCTGCTTTATGGTGCATGCAGAACTCCAGATAAATGCTGATTGCTAACATGGATGTCATGCTTGTGTCACTCGGGCACCCTCTCACACATAAGGACATCTCCTTAAGAACAGGTGTGGTGCTGAGAACTCTGATGAATACCTGCTTGTGTTCACTCCATGAACAGTAACTGCGTACCAAACCAACTCTGAGTGCACACCCTTTCATGACAATGTTTGAACCTTGATATACTGCACAGTGGAGGATCAAAGATCTTTTGGAAGCTGGTGCATGTCCGCAAGACAATAAGAGAAATAGGCCCTCATCGAGATTTAGGTATCAATATTCCAATAATGTGATTTAAATTCTATGCCATTTCAGCCAAATATAAACTCAACATAATTGTAAAACTCTAGACAAAACAATCTGTTATTGGGTAATCTTGTTTTTGATGATTTAAATGCATGCTAATTTATCAGAAATGTAGAGTGCAAAACTAAAAGCTCTACTATCAGTTAATAAAAGCTTCCACATGTAAAATGTCTGCAAATCTACACCCTGTTTCAATAGATTGCTTGTTCTTTACATTAATTATGGCTCAGATTTCATTTTACGTACATTTCCATTTCCAGGCATGGAATGCCTTAAGTAACTCTTATCAGAGGATATGTGAATAAGCAAGAGATTTTAGTTAGTTTATCTTGCTCTTTGGATGTTTGGAAAATACATACAGTGATTTAATTAATTCTTTCAACATTTCATTTTATATGGAGGGGCTCCTAACTTGGTCACCTTGAGCAGCAATTACTTATTTCCTGATTATCTTTCCTCATTCCTGAGGTTTGTCTGCCTTGCACACAGATAAGGTCACATTTTGTCATCAAGACTGCTTACACAACTTCTTCCTCAGATTTCATGTTGAATAGTGATCCCATTATATGCTAACTGATTACCTATTGGATTTTTCTGGGAGCTGCTGAAAATGGTATACAAATGTTTCAAACATAATTTTATAAGCATAAACTGAGCTAATGCACTATTTCTCAGTATGGGATTTTAGTCCACTTGACTACTTGTAAAGAATGTGTCTGGACAGTGACTCAAAGAACCTTTTTAAAAAAGCATATGAATCATACTCAATGATTTATTCACATATCTATTTAAAAAATTCCATTGGTCATGCTAAAAAAGGTTGCAAGCCCTTTGACTTAAGTATTTCTATAATGGCTGTTAAAATCAATTCTGGCATTAAAGTCTCCAAGAATGAACAATGCATTGAGTGGAAAATTGATTACATGGTCAAAGAACAGTCCTTTGTGGCCTCGTTTGCTTTTTCGATTAGCACAGCTGTCATGGCTGTTGTAGGTGGTCCTCAAAACTTATAGGGAAAAAAAAATCTGTCCTTGACACTTAATGTTTGTCTATGGATTTTTGGGAAAGAATTATGTTTTTGCTTGCTTATTAGAACCTACCAATGTAGGTACCAATGTCAAATGGAGTTTTGCAAAGATAAAGGAGAGATACAAAGGAGTCTGGTATGGAGGAAAATAAACTGGGTAATGCAGAAAACCACTGCTAGGATTTTTATCTAGTTTATGGGAAATATATTCTTTTGTAAGGGAAGTTGCTCTGATTCTCACTACAGCCATATCTATAGTCAAGTATTTTACTTCTGATGGAAAATCAGCTAATGTATGGACTTGTGGAAGGGAGTAGCTAAAAGTGGGAAATCGTCATTTTGATTTTTTATCTTTGCCTTTTCTCTTCTGCCATCAAAAAGCAGCTTTCGGGCCAGGCCTCCTCCCCAGCACTCAGGGAGGGACTTTCCCACCTACATTGATCTTGTGCACTTTACCTTGAATCACAGGCCGCGGGTGTTTAATAAGTGCTTATTGAAGTGTGTTATCGATTTATCTTGGATTTATTTATTTATTTACTTACTTACTTGTATTTAACTTTCCCTTTCTAATGAGCAGCTTTCAGATCAAATCCTCTTAGAGTTCTGGAATGTTGATCTGCTCTGCTTGCTTTGAACCTTCCCTAGAAAAGACTCATATACCAATCTCTCCGGGTCTCCAGCCCGGCAGCCCAAGGAGAATTTCTACTTTTCTCCTTGCCTGTTTGTTATTCTCCTATGGCTGCTGTAACAATTTTCCACAAACTTATTTGCTTAAAACACTCCAAATCATTTGTCTTACAGTTCTAAAGGGCAGAAGTCTGAAATGGGTCTTCACTGGGCTAAAATGAAGATGTTGGCAGGACTGTGTTCCTTCCAGAGGCTCTACAGGAGAATCTACATCCTTACCTCCTCCAGCTTCTAGAGCCCATCTACATGCCTCAGCTTCTGTCCTCTTTCCATTCTTCAAAGCCAACGATGACCAGTTGAGTCTTTCTCACACTATAATACCCTGACACTGACTCTCCCTGTCTTCCACTTGTGCTTATATATATATATATTTTTTTTTTAAATATTTTATTTATTTGAGAGAGAGAGAGAGAGAGAGAGTGCACACCTGAGCCAGAGGTTGGGAAAGGGGGAAAGAGGCAGAGAGAGAGGGACCGGGAGAAAGAATCTGAAGTAGGCTTCATGCCAAATGCAGAGCTCCCTGTGGGTCTCTATCCCATGACCATGATCATGGCCTGAGCTGAATCAAGGGGTCGAATGCTTAACTGACTGAGCCACCTAGGTGCCCCATCCCTCTTTCACTCATAAAGATCCTTGTGATTACGTGGAGAACCATCTGGGCAATCCAAGATAATCTCCCTATCCGGGAGTACAACCTCATTTCCATCTACAGCCCTAGTTCTCCATTGCCAGGTGAAATGACATATACAGGTTCCAGGGAGAACCTGTTTGAGATAGGGGTCATTATTCTGCCTATCATACTTATATTCAGTTCAAGTAAATGTACTGCATCTATTGCATTTCTAATAGCTACACTATCACAGCCAATCTTTGCTACAGGAGAGATACCACAAGTCTGGAGAACTCCAGTGGCTTTCCCACTTGCCTCCATATAGCTGGCCTTTTCATCTGCAAAAAAAAATTTTAACCTGAAGTTTATCAGCTCCTATGGGTTTCATACTTGTATGAAATCATATGTCAAATATTTTTGTAAGGGCATTTCTTGCTTTCAGAGAAGTCAAGGATAAAGTTATATGATTATATATATAATTCTATGTATCCCTTCAATTATTATTGCTCCAAAATTATGGTTTTTTTCTTTATTCTTCAGAAAACTAGAGGGGCTTTGAATGGTTTTATTTATTTATTTTTTAAAGATTTTATTTATTTATTCATGAGAGACACACAGAGAGAGGCAGAGACATAGGCAGAGGGCAAAGCAGGCTCCCTGCAGGGATCCCGATGCGGGACTTGATCCCAGAACTCTGGGATCATGCCTGAGCCAAAGGCAGAAGCTCAGCTGCTGAGCCACCCAGGTGTCCTAGCTTCCAATGGTTTTAAACTTATATATTAAAATTTAACAAAAGTTTGATTCGAGACATATCAGAGTCTACTAACATTCTGGAAGGTGAACATGGAGGGTCTGATATTTCACTGTGTTCTTAGAGTTGACTAGGTACCACTGGTGACTAACTGGTAACATCTTGAAGTGAGGTCTTCTGTTTCTAAAGCTTAGCTGAAGCTACTCAAACTAAAGGTTTGAGGGAAAATTTTCGCGTCAGCGCGATCAGTTCTGTTTCTCTTTATTCAATTTGGTATTTTTTGGTGCAAAACCCTAACACCTTTTGCTTGTCATGTCTGAGATGGTATTGAGATGGTTTTGATGTCACAGGTAAAATGTAAGGAAGAATTGTGTTGGATACCGAATTTCTCTCAGAAACTCTCTTCATAACCTTATATATCTCATTTCCCCCTCCCTTGTTTGTCAATGAAAACCCTGTGCATTCTTGGCTGGAAATTAAGACTCGGGCTTTTAGAGCCAGATGTTAAAGGGAACATGAAGATATAGGGAGAAATCTCTTAATGTTCCCCTTTCTCCCTCCGTGGTGACTCTGGGTGTTTAAGTCCTATGAAGCTTTTATGTTCTTTGGCATTCCTCTGCTAAGAGACTCTCAAAGCCGTTTCATACCACAGTGGCCTCTGTTGGGGCAGGTGGGCAAATGATCTGTGAGACTCTGCAATGCTTCCTTCTCCCAAAGGCAGTGACATGTATCTGACCTTGGGAAAGAGTGGGTGAATGCAGTTTGGCACAACATCTCTGAAAGATTGCTAAGCCTTGAGACATCCCACTGTTTAGCTACCTATCATGTCTCATCCTTCAAATCATAGCTCATCAATTTAATCAAGTCTTTGCAGATACCTGCTAGGCCTCCTGTATAAGGTTGTTTTTCAACTCAACTTTTTAAGTCAACAAACTTTTTTTTTTTGATGATTTTATTTATTTATTTGACACAGAGAGAGTGCGCAAGCACAAGCAGGTGGAATAGCAGGCAGAGGGAGAGGGAGAAGTAGTCTCCCCATGGAGCAAGGAGCCCCATGCGGAATTCGATCCCAGGACCCTCCGGGATCATGACATGAGCTGAAGGCCGACACTTCACCGACAGAGCCACCTGGGCACCACAAAATCAACAAAATTTATCAAGCACTTACAGGTGCAAGACACAGTATTGTGCGCCATGAATTAATGTGTCATAACGTGGGAGTTTACCACTTACTTTCTCCCATAAAAGCTTAAAACATAGTTTAAAAGATGTGAAAGAGACACAGAGAGTGAGTGAAAGAGAAAAAAAGACACAGGGGGTAGAGGAAGGGGGAGAATAGAGAGTAAGATTAAATAATATCAATTAAAGAAATATCACAGGTCATTACATGATTAATTACCAAATGAGTGCTATAAATTTTAAGTGCCCTGGCTTCAGAGAAAGGAGAGATCACTGTGAATTGGAGGGTGAACTTGAGATTGTTTTGAAGGGTAGCTAGATGGAGAGTAGAGAGTTGGCATTTTGCGTAGATGGGCCCAGCATAGAAGGGAATAATCGCATACAGATGCTTTATGAAAATGATCATGATCTTTTTAGTTTTATTCATATCTTACAAAAGCTCATAATTTGCTCTTCTTATTTCAATCTGGTACAGCTCCATTACATTTGGTAGCCCACCACAAAAGAGAATGATGGTTACCTTACCATGATTATAAATGTAAATATATATTTTTTATTCACATATAGAAAACAACTATACATTTGATATTAAAATCCATAATTAACCCAGTCAGCAATATTCACAAAGACACATGTGGAAATCTTTTTAACCCCAGGAATGGAATGGTTTTTGTCTAGATAAGTTAAAAAGCTTCTGTAGACCACATTAACTTTTCACAGTCAGAAACTTTTTGTGGGCTTCTGTTTGAGGATTGCTTTTTCTTTGATGCTGTGATTGCCTTACTATATTTACTTGTGATTCAATGGAACCCTTAACTAGTTGATAATGACTTTTGGCTTGTAAAGAGCAATAAAGAATTTAAATCATTTAAAGTATAGCTCGTCTTTGATATCAACCATCCAACATTATTCTAATAAAAGAATGCCTAACATACTTTTAATGAATTTCCTTTTATATAAGATAAAATATTTAGCAAGAGAATTTGAGATGCCCATTAGAGCATCTCATTCATAAATGTCCAGGATGTTCATCTTGCAGGACCTAATGATTCAAGTGAAGGTTTATGTGCTGGATAGAATTATGCATCAAGTGCATTCCCTTTGGAGAAGCAGCCGAAAGACATGCCTACAAAGTCTTCGCTAGGATTATTTATTAAAACTTGACTATCTAGGAAAAATATCTCTTCTTTTCCCCCTTCTAACAAATCTCTGTAAAGTGATGAAGCTTATATTCCCCCCCCCCCTTTTATTCCCCATAGGAAGCACATAGATGATAGAAAGGAATTTTCGGCTGATTGCTAGTTAGTGACTTTGAAGGAACTTTTAACAGCTGTTCAAGGCCAGAATAGATTACTTTGTTTTATGCAAAACCTATCAGCATTTTTGCTATTGCGCATTTCTTTATTTCCTTGGAGTTAATTGCTAAATGTCATCCACTCCTGCTGTTCTAGTGAGCTTGAATTTTCTCAAGATGTTTCATAACTTTCTCCTTAGAGATTTCAATCTCTGTCAAATATTCTAATTTTTCTTAAACAGTACCTTTGAAGCAGGAGCATTCCAAATGTCCTTTATGGTAGCAACGAGTAGAAATATCAACGTCCCTTTGTTCTCTCTATTCTGGATTAGAAATTTTAAAGGTGTTTCTAGATATTTAAAAACCAGGTTGAGATTTAAAAATTCCATTCATGCTCCTCTTGTCTTTTTTGTTTTCCAAATTCTCTTCCTTTAGAGTAGCTGAGTTTTTCTAATTCTTGCGTTAAATGATCAAATTGTATCCACTATATTTTTCTACTTAAATCTGAGAAAATGATTTAGCAGTGAGCTCATAGTTTCTAAAATATCTTTCTTTTTGAAAGCAGCTACAGGATGTCATCCGTATGCACTTTAGCAGGAGTCTCTTGAGCTCTTTCAAAAATGTCTGAGTTGAAGACATTTGTTTATATTCCTTACCTAAAGGGTACTCTCCTCTCTTCACAATGTAACTAGGTCCTTTAGTCAAAATGTCACACACCAGCCTGTCAACAAATCGTGAAATAGGTAAGTTTTCTCTGAAGGTCATGCATACAATTGCTCATCAAAGAATCATACCAAAGGTCTTGTAGCTTTACCACTTCTGTTTGCTCATTTTGCATTTTTTTTTTCCTTTCCTTTTTCCTTACCATCATCCTGTCTGGTTTTCTCCACCCTCTTCGTCCTTGCAGGACTCTGAAATTCGTATTCTTTTGATTCATAAAATGTGCTCATCTAATTAACCTCCAGTGCATTCCGTATGTTAGATAGATGAATTAAAAGGAAAAAAAAAAGTCCCTAGGGGCTTGGGTGTCTGTTTTCCTTGGTTGAGGAGGAACTGGATGGAATGGGAATGGGGAGACAGGAAGACAGAAAGAGGGAAGGATGTAGGGAACTCTCCAAAAAAGAAGACTAAAAATAAAATCAGCAAATGCTAACTTAAAAAAAAATAATGAAATTTAAAAAAAGACATGACCAAGCAGCTGTAAATTTTCACAGGCAGTCTAGATGGGAAATTTCAGCCGCGATTTTATCTCCTTATTCAGGGCAAGGTATAGGTTGCAGAGGGGCCTATTAAGATATAAATTTTTATAAGATCTTTTAATGCTATTAACTTCACCTATTATACCTGAATGTAGATTTCCCTACAATGAAGCCTTCCGTGTAGGCATCCCACATTAAAAGCTTTTTTTGTTATCCTACTCAAACCTCCTGCCAAGGTGCCTCAAATCCAACTACTAAACAGGGGTGTTGCTTCAGGAACATTCTTTGTCACTGGAAGCCAAGTTGAAATTCTTACCAGTTACCTTGGAAATGTGACACACTACTCATCTGCAGCGGCGTGAATTCAGCAGACAATAAAATATATGGCTAGTTCCGAAAGTGCAGGCCTCTGAGTAACTGGGGTTAGGAAATGGATGTAGTCTGCAGAAGTCATGCCAAAATGTCAGTGAGATTACTATAATAAGCGGTGATAAATTTTGCTTACTTCACGGTTTTTCCGGTCTTGGAGCAATCACCCCCAAACCTGAAGTTCTGAGCATACGTCGTGTATGAAGAAATTAGACAACTGAAGGAGTCTCCCAGAAAAGGATAATGATTCCATGACTTCCATGTGTTTTTTGCTGGGCTTAAATAGAATATGAAGTCTCTGAGAAAATTAAAAAAAAAAAAAAACAATTACGTTAGGTCTCAACATTTACAAAAGACTTTTAAAAATCACAATGCCTAAAAAAATGAAGGAATTTGTTTCTAGTAGACTACCACTATTCTACTCTGGTTATTTTTGTTTGTTTGGTTTTGTTTTTTTTTTTTTTGTTTTTCTTCTGTGGTTGCCACTGAAGGTGATGTCCACCCAAAGTCACCCCAGGGTGATGTTTTCTAAACGCAGAATTATTTATCTGGCTTCTCCACCAGCCCCCTTGGATTAGTTACTGATGGCACTATTTTAGTCTTCTGTTTTTCAATTGAAAAAGACGCTATATGCTCCAACATTATTTTTAATACTTGCATATAATTCCATTGAATACAGGCACTGTAGTTTATTTAATCAATCCTCTGTGGTTAGATATATAAGTTACTGATTTTTCAATGTTAGATATTTAAGTTACTGATTTTTCAATGTTATAACCATCCTTGTGTTAAATATCCTTATTGAAAGATATGAGAATGTCTCCAGTTTCTTTAGGAAATATTTCTAGAAGTAGAATTTCTTGGTGAAAGAAAGTACATACTTTAAGTCTTTGGATGCATCAAATTTCCACCAGTCATAAGCTTATCAGCAGTGTGTCTGAGGGCCCATTTTCTCCTATCCTCATAAATAGTGGGTATTACAAAAAATCTTTACCCAAAAAATCTTTACTTGATGACTTTGCCTTAATTTGCATTTCTCTAATTATCTGTGAGATCAGACTTTTTTACTTATTTAGAACATGGCTCTGTAAACAATAGCCCACATGCCAAATCTGGTCTATGGTCTTTTTTTTTTTAAATGAATATTTTAAGGATTCTGTTTGTTTGTTTGTTTGTTTGTTTATGGTGTCCAAGAGGTGGACACTCAACCAACTGAGCCATCCAGGCAACCTTCCCTCCTCCCGCCCCCCCCCCACCCTGTGGCCTGTTTTTTAAGCACACTTTTGTTAAGAATTGTTTTTTATATTTTTACGGGGTTGTAAACAAACAATGAAGAATAATATAAGTAAGGAGTTATGTAGCCTGGAAGACTGAAATATTTATCACTTACCCTTTATAGAAAATGTATAAGACTCCTTGGCCAGAGTGAAGTAATAATAATTATAATATCCAACATTATTAATCCCTAGAGTATAGACACATGCTGAAGATATTACATGTACCGTTTTATATAATCTCCATAGCAATCCTACCAATATAGATATCCCTTTGTGACGATTTTAAAGCTGAATAAACAAGCTCAGGGAGGTTAAGTAACTTGCCTAATGTCTCACAGTAAGAGGTGGATCTGGGATTCTAACTCAGCTGTCTCCAAAGTCTGTAACATGTTACTATTATGCTAAATCACACATGATTTGGTTACATTTATACATCAATCTTGAGCAACTTGAAATCTCTCCAATATTAAGATTTTGTATCAGATACATCGTGTCTCAATGTATTTACATCTTCTTTTATATTCCTGAGTGAAGTTTATAGGTTTTCTTTTTTTTTTTTTTTTCACAAAAATTCCATGCTTCTTAAATATTTTCCCCTCGTCATTTTATATTTTGGCTTTATTGTGAATGGAAGCATTTTACATTTCCAGATTCTCAAAGGTTATTAACTAGGAAAGGAATTGAGTTGTGTATGTTAATTTTGTAACTAGGTGTATTGTGAACTTCCCTAAAAGTTGTAGTCAAATTTCATGTTTCCCTTTGTGTTGTCAAGGTAGACAATCGTAATGATAGCTTTGCTACCTCATCTCTAATATTCATAAATTTCCTCCCTGCTTAACAAGTTACTACTAGTACTTCCAAAACAATGTTAGCAAGCATCTTTGTATTTTTTTGGTTATAGAAATATTTTTTTAAAAGATCTTATTCATTTATTTGAGAGAGAGAGAGTACATGCACAGAGATAGTAAAAAGCAGACATCCTGCTGAGCAGAGAGCCTGATGTGGGGCTTGATCCCAGGACCCCAACATCATGACCTGAGCCAGAGCCAGACACTTAACCAACTAAGCCACCCAGCCAACCCTATTATTCTGGTTCTAATAAGAATGACTACTGCCTACTTTCAGCAGGATCCAGGATGTTGGTTTGTGATAGATTTTCACATTTAATTATCAATCGACTATTCAGTTCCATTATGCTAAGAAAATGTTGTCATATTCTTATCTTATTAAGACTTTATATTCTGAATTTTTGTAGAATTTTATTAAATTTATTAAGTTTTGTAGAGTTGTATGCATCTACTGAGATGATATCATTTTTATCAATTGGTATATTAATTTATGAATTCTATTGCTAGACTTCCTAAGATCAAACCATCTTTGCACTCTGGAAATAATCTCTATTTTAAAATACTGCTGGATTCTACTTGCGAATTTTTTTTTATTTGTTAATTTTTTAAAGGGTATTTTATAATTGTATTCCTATTATTTATTTCCCTGGTACTTTCTTCATTGGGTAATCTGTTGAAAAATGGGATTGTGATATTTTCTTTGCTTTCATATGTTTTTAAAGTATCTTGTTAAACACAGATAAGAATGATTTGTCCCTTGAATGAATAATCGGTAGAACATTTTTTTTTAATTTTTATTTATTTATGATAGTCACAGAGAGATAGAGAGAGAAGCAGAGACACAGGCAGAGGGAGAAGCAGGCTCCATGCACCAGGAGCCCGACGTGGGATTCGATCCCGGGTCTCCAGGATCGCGCCCAGCGCCAAAGGCAGGCGCCAAACCGCTGCGCCACCCAGGGATCCCCATTTTTTTTTTTAAGTAAAGAAGAGCCCATCGTCATTTTGAGGGGTGGTTCTTTGGTAACCATTCTAATTTCTTACATTCCATGTATCCAATAACATTTTGAGCCAGTTTTGGTCATCCATTTTCAGAAATTTTCACAACTTAGTGAAAAATTATCTAAAGTTTTTGTTTATAATCTTTAATATTTGTATAACTGATTTTAACTCCAATGTTGTGCTTAATGTTTTACCTACGTTATTTTTTTTAGTCTTACCAGAGATTTTTCTAATTAATTCATAATTTTTAAAGAACCAAATCTTGGTTTTATTTAAAACATTGTTGTTTTTCTATGTTTCAGTTAAATCATTTCATGCTTTTATTTTTATGAAGTCACATGTTTTTTCTTTACTTCTTTTGTTTTTGTTTCCTAATTTCCTGATTTTATTACATAGATCATTTATATTCATTCTTCTTAATTTGATAATAGAATACTTAAGATTTTGAATTTTCCTCTGATAAGTACTTTGTTAGCCACATCCATGTTCCTATAGGCACTATTATCACTGGAATGAATTTCTAATTATTTTCATTTTTTTCTTTGAGAATTCTTTAGAAGACTGTTTCTTATATTAATGAACTTTTTGTATCCTCACACGATGGAAGAAGGGTGAGTGGTCTCTCTTAAGCTTCCTTATGAAGGCACTAATCCCATTCATGGAGGTTCTATCTTTATTACCTACACCTACAAAAGGCTTCACCTTTTAATATCATTACTTTGGGCATTAAGGTTTCAATATATGAATTTTGGGAAGACACATTCAGACCATAGCAATTACGTGCCCAAACCCCCAAATAATAATTTGCTGATACTACCTTATACCCATTTGTATTCAGATTTCCCCAATTTACCAAAAAAATTTTTTTTATTGTTGGTTTGTTTAAATCAGGATTCAAACAGGTTACATACCTAGCATCTGGTTGATATGTCTCTGTCTCTCTTTCTAATCTTTGCCACCTTGTCCTTTTTAATGCCATTTATTTGTAAAGGAACTATGGCCATTTACCTGTAAAGTATCCCTCAATTTGCATTTGGCTGGTGGCTCCCTCGTGGTGTCATTTAACCTGTTTTTCTATTCCTCTTATTTAATGATGGAGACTTTATATATATATATATATATATATATATATATATATATATATATACATATATATATACACATACACATTTTTGTTAAGGTTTTATTCTTAAGTAATCTCTGCCCCCAGTCTGGAGCTCAAACTCACAATCCCAAGATCACAAGTTGCATGTTCTACCAACTGAGCCAGTCATGCACCTCTAATGATGGAGACCTTTAAAGCAAGTTTTATACTGGTTTACATCATGAAACTGTGGCTCAGGGATGCCTGGGTTGAGCATCTGCCTTTGGCTCAGGGCATGATCCCGTGGTCCCAGGATCAAGTCCCACATTGCACTCCTTGCAAGGAGCCTGCTTCTCCCTCTGCCTCTGTCTCTGCCTCTCTCTGTGTGTGTCTCTCAGGAGTAAATAAATAAAATCTTAAAAAAAACACAAAGAAACTGTGGCTCAGAGAATTTAAGTAGCTTGCAGGTGGCTGAGTTGGCATTTTAAATACTCATCTGACTAATTTTACAATTCATATTCATTTTACTACATGGTGCTACAGAAGTTGAGAAACTTAGAAAGGGAAATGAAGTTGTGGAAAGGAAGAAGAGGGAGTTTAGAAGAGGCTACAATATTTTGCTTTTGATCATGCACTTCTGTTTGTGGTACAGTATGAGGTAAAGAGAAAGTAGAATACCTCACGTGTCCGCTGTCAATTTGTTTTTTATTTATTACATATTCATAAATATGCAGAATTCAGAAACTCTTTACATTCCCCGGAAATGATTTCTTTGCACTGGTACAAGAATGCCAGTAATATTGGATGAGGGCCCACCCTAATGACTTCATTTTAGCTTAATTTTTCCTGTGAAGACCCTACCTCCAAATAAGGGCACATTCTTATGTACTGGGGTTTAGAAGTTCAACAATGAATCTGGAGGTGGGGACATAATTCAGCCCCTAACAACATATCACACAGCACATGGCTCCACAGAGCTTGTGTATTTCCTCCAGGTCTTTCTAGCGTTGCCACTACCCTTCCACATGAAACAGCAAGTTTTATACAAATGCATTTCTCTTCTTGTTTCCTGCAAGAAGTTCCATACATTTTTCTCTGTCTCAGGTACCAGGTCTTGTCTCTGAGGGGGCTTTCAAAACATTCAACCTATAAAGTATCCTCCTTGGGAAAATATGCATATTAGCTTCTGGCTGAGCAAGAAAACTTGACAGTACAAGGCTTTTAAAATCCAGATACATAAAAACCTAGATTGAGAACAAGCTTCTGGAGCACCTAAATTTGAAAGTATTATATCAATTGAAAAGAACCCTTCTCACTTGTTATAGACTGTGGTTTAATCAATGAACTTCAATGAACTATGGTTTAATCAGTGTGAGGTTTCTCTTTTATTTCTTTAGATCTTGTTTTACTTCTTAAATGTATTTCTTGGCAATATCATTCATGTTCTGGTGCTTTTATTAAGGACTTTAGTTCTGATCTATATAAAACTGATTGAGTGGAGAAGTTTACCATCTACCTCCGTAAATCATGACTATAATCTAAACCATATAATATTAAACTTACACTGTGATACTTCTCCTAAGTGTATCTCAACTCCACATGTAATTCTTTGAAGGTGATAAACATTTGGAATCTTGAACCAAACATTCAAAATAAAGACAGTAAATCACACACTAGTGAAAGAATATAGAGTAACAAATGATCTAATACAATACAAAATTTCAAAATATTTTAGAGTGGGTTATACAACCTTTAAATTAGAAAGATTTGCCTTCTTAATTTGGTTTTACTTAAGCTGCTATTTCCTGAGTTTATGTTGGTGGACAGGAAAGGAGGTTGAGTCAGAAGTGGGTCAGTTAGGTATATACAAGTCAAAAATTAAAGTGAATGCTACTAATAACCCACAAATTGGATAATCTGCACAAATAATTTGGAGTTGTCTAAAGATAGAGTTAGTGAAATCTAGTGGCCTATAGGAAAAATTCTAGATAATTTGTCAAGGAAAGAAAATCTCCTGTGAACCCGAAAAATCAACCATTTTTGATCTGTTATTTTCTTTTAGGAAACCTCGCACATCGATGAAGTCCCAGTTAAAAACATCACTCTAGGAATAAAGCTGCTCCATTATCTTGAGCTCTGCCACTATCTTGCATGTCAATATTCAGACCAGAAACCTTTTTCTAAGGTTGATGGATGCACTGTGTCTCAGTGTGTATGTGCCTATAGTTAGATTTTGCTTTTAAAAAGGAGCCATTAACCATGCCTATTTCAAAGTGTTTTCCCTTTTTTATCTACACAATCAACCTAATGTTTAACTATTTCACAACATATACTTCCATAAAATGTAGCAAAGGTAAACCAAGATTCTCTTTAACACATGACTTATTTTGTGTGATATAGAAAGCAACTTTAGTTTGCTCAGACAAGTCAACTATTATAGAGGATGATTTTTTCCCTTAAGTCTGATAACTCAGAGGATGCAATCTGAGGTCTAGAAAACTGCAATTGGAGCCTAGAGATTACGGGTCTCTAAAGCTAGTTCGTTTGGTTGAACTGCACGAAATTGCGGATATTATACCATTTTCTGTCTGCAACGACAGCATTTCATATGGATTATAATAATTTGCATAATTTAAAGAATTTTATTTTGAATGCAAAGAGGAAAATATCATCAAAAGGTAAATAGAACAAAGAAGGGTCTATAACATATTTTTTAAGTTAAAAATAGAATATATTGAGATGCCTGGGTGGCTCAGTGACTGAGCATCTGCCTTTGGCTCTGGGTGAGATCCCGGGGTCCTGGGATCAAGTCCTATTATCAGGATCCTTACGGGGAGCCTGCTTCTCCCCCCTGCCTATGTCTCTGCCTCTCTCTCTGTGTCCCTCATGAATGGGTAGGTAATATCTTTAAAAAATTATATTAACTATTTCTATGATTTAGGATTGTGATTTTAAGAAGTACATCTTAAAAGACAGAGAGCAAACCTTTGCCTGAGGGGTCTAAGTGAAATATATAGGATTCTGTGATAGTAGGGAGTTTTTTGTTTATATCTAATAAATAATAACAGTGGTACCTAGTGTCCAACTCTCTATTTCAGCTTAGGTCATGATCTCAGGGCCTGAGATGGAGCCCCATAGGGGGTTCTGTGCTGAGCATGGAGGCTGTTAGAGCTTCTCCCTCTCTTTGCCCCTCCCCTCACTCATTTTCCCTCTCTCTCTCTCAAAAAAAAAAAAAAATAACAGATAATTTTGAGCCCTTATTAGTGTTATGAAGAAGATTACATATTATGATATGGTGGTGACTAAATGGGGAACCACTGTGACTTGGTCTGGAAATATCTCTCTGAAGAGATAGCATTGCATTGAGGACTTAGTCCTGAGAATGAGACAATGATGTGAAGCCATGGAGGAAGACCCTTTTAAGAAGGAACCAAGAGTGGAAACGTTCTAATACCAGAATGAACTTGGACTCTGCCAAGGAGAAAAGAAAGACCAATGTGTTTAGCCAATTGCTGTATACTTGGAGGAGGATTCAAGAGCAAAAGGCAGATTCTCAGTAAATGGCAATTGCTAGGCTCAGTGATGCTGCAGCCCTGGGCACATGACTTAATGTTGCACAGTCATGGATTCCTCATCTGCAAATGGCAATAATTCATATTCATCAAAATAGCTCTTTTGGGCAATGATTACATATAAAGGGCACATGCTGGATACAAAGTAGATCTTCCATAAATGCCAGTTTCATTCTAGACATGTTATTTTCAGGCAATCAAATTTTTATTTTTATTTTTTTAACGATTTTATTTATTTATTCATGAGACACACACACACACACACACACAGAGAGAGAGAGAGAGAGAGAGAGAGAGGCAGAGACACAGACTGAGGGAGAAGCAGGCTCCATGCAGGGAGCCCGACGTGGGACTCGATCCCAGGTCTCCAGGATCACACCCCAGGCTGAAGGCGGTGCTAAGCCACTGAGCCACCGGGGCTGCCCGCAATCAAATTTTTAATGAACACTTTTAGTGCCAAATGCTAAGCCACCAAGAGAAATGAATGGTATAATTTTTGCTTTATAATGTTTACAATTTTCTTGGGGGTATAAAATACATTTCCAGGCTGTATGGTATCAATAAAACATAACACAAGTGCAAAGAAGGCAGGGGTAAGTAAAGACAAGTAGAGATAATCTTGAAAAGATGAAAGAAAATTTTTGGAAAACATGCAGTTGAACTGGCTTTGGAAATTGAGTAAGACTTCTTCTTTAAAGGGCCTTCTAGGAGGATGTGATAGAACAAAGCATAGTAGTGAGACTAAGAATGGCCCATTCACGGCACTGTAGTGCAGTAGCTGGGTTTTTCCCAATAGTAGAAGCATGTTTCAGGGACTGGGATAAACTGACTAGATGTGTAGCTACAGAAATCTGTGGTGAAAGAAGCTAGGAAACTGGAACCTTTGGAACTGAGGAAGTGGAGTCTGACCTTGAAGCAGGAGAAATCAGTATTTCCTTAACAACACACCAGGAAGGGATATACAGAGCAATCAGAAGGGAAGAGACATTGGAGTGGATTATTTACTGCCTTATGAGGTAAAAAGGATTTGGTAGGGTAAGAACCAGAAGCCTAAAATGGAAGAAGTGGGTATGGAAGATAACTTGAAGGATTAAGTAACATTTAGTAGCAGAATTTTAATTTTTGGATATAGTTATCATGAGCTAAAGGTTATTATTTTAAGAACTTGCCTAACTGCTATACATTTGTCAACTCTATTAATCTAATGACCAGGAGACCGTTACTCAGGTTTTTCAGATGAAGAACTAAGCATCAGGGAGATTAAGGGATTTTATGTATATAAAATTATATATAATGGTGGAGTTACTTCCCCATTGCTAATAGTTACCTACCTCTAGATTCTAGAATAAACTAAAATGCTTCTTTGACCTTCAAAATCTTAGAAGGTTACGATGGCTTTGGGAGGTTGAAGATGGGATGCAGAAGTCACAGCCACAAGAGTGCTGGGCAATTTTATAGCAGCCAGGTCCCTCTTGCAATTTATCAGTTCTTCCTTCTGGAGCTCCTCTTTTCTGACCGGTGGTTATGAGGGAAGAAGAGTACTGAGAGATAGTGTCCAGGGATGTGGCTTGCTGAGCTATTTCTTAATTACTTTTGTTGGGGTGGCTTAAATCATTTACATATAGGTAGATATAGGTAGATCAATACATATATTGATAAAAATATATTGATAAAAATATTGATTAAAAATATATCTCATGTGGGTATTGTCATTGACTAACTTCCTTTATCTTCATGCTTTTCTATCAAAATGTGACAATTGTTTTGAGGGAAGCTTATGTGTGGCAAGGGGGGTGGAGTTATTTAATTTTGGGGTTCACTGTGGATTGGCTAATTTGAATAATTTCACAGGCTCCAGAGCCTAGGTGCTCTCCCTGGTTGTTTGGTACGTGCGTGGTAAGGTGATTAGCAGTGATGGAGCGTAAGAGTGTCATGCTGGAAGTAGGTGGGCTGTGGTTTTAATCAGCTCCTGGGGAAGAGAAACTGACCAGCCTCCAGCCAAGGCCTCAAAACTAGGTCAAGATAGCATAAAAAATAGAAACAAAACTATATTACAACTAGTATACTACACAGTACAGTTCTCATGTACATCTGTAAGGCTGTTTATCCCAGGCCATCCTGAGGGGTCTCTTGCCTTCCAGCTGAATCTCTTTTGGGTAGAATTTCTTTTAGTAAGTATCTAATACAGTTTTGCTGTAGTGGTCATGGATAATTCTAGTGTATGCATTCTCATTGGTTTGGCACTTTTGGTTTGATCCACTGAAAGCAGAACCTCTGACATTTCCAGAACAAATACTAACTAATTAGTGATAAATTATGGGATGTCACTGACGAAGGGCACTCTGCTAGGCACTCTGAAAAAGAAAAGCTGGTCTTTAAGAAGCTTAAGTACTTAAACAGCTGAGGATTGTGGCAGTCAAATTACCCAAAGGAGAGGGAGACACCCTGCTGTGATGCTTATCCTAAGAATATCCCTCAAAACACAGTCTAAATCCTGTATGTTCCCCATTCTCTTTTTCTTTTTCTGCTCCATTTGCTCGAACCTTTGCCTTTGTCTTTTTACTTTCATTATTTAACTCCTATTTTCTCTCCCTTACAACTTTTTCTAGCCCTGACTCCATTACTAAGTGTGTTTCTTAGTACTTACTAGATTTAGGGAGTAAGCTTTCTGTCTCTAGGTATTAATTTTAAATGGCCGGCAACGAACACCTTAAGTTTCTTTCAGGGAAAACTTGAATTTAGTTAGTTGATAGACCTTTTTTCTGTCCATTGAACTCTGATTAAAAGAATGCTTTCTTATCGCTTACCAACTTTATTTGAGGTTTAATTTCCAGGTATTTTATCTTTTATTTTCAATTAGTTATGTCTAATAAACCCAATCATAGACACATGGACATACATAGAAATCCCAGGAGTGTTAAACTAAATTTTTAATTTTTCTGGGCATTCAGCCCAGCTTGATTTAACTTTTTAAAAATTCTCATTGTGTCCTAGATCTTATTTTAAAATAGGCAATTTATAATTACTAATTAGGCAGAATCAGAAGATAAGGAAGATGATTAGCCTACGTAAGCTTTAGTTTTTTTTCAAAGAACTATTGAAATCACAGCAATAGATATATGTAATGTAAACACTTTCCTATACAGTAAAAGCTTGTTTCTCCTTCAGTAGGTCCAGATCCTCTTCATTATTACAAATGAATTAACCCTGTCAGAAAATTCAATCATCTTATTAGCTTACTAAATTTTATCTCCTTTTATTTTCTGCTGATCTCTTTTCTTGAGCAGTGAATTAGTTCTAACAGACTGACATCTAATTCATGTGGTGTAGCGCTTCTATCAGAGCGTTCCCATAAAGACAGACATGTTTTTAAAGCAGGAAATGCATATTCCACTGTAGCTTTACTGAGGATGTATAAAGTATCCCCTGAAACCTAGAAGGATGTTTTCTTCTGAATACAACCTCTTAAGCCTTTTTCGTTTTTAGGCTTAAGGTTTATGTAGCTTCCACAGTGATTTTAAGAGTAGATGGCAGGCAGGTGCTGGGAACAGTTTTTTACAAAAGCCCTGATTTGTAAAGTATGCCAATTTCCATGGTGTAAATACCTCACCATGCCCAATTTCAAGTGACTGCTGTGATATCACTCAATGCAGAGTTTGAAAGAGATGTGTTGTAGCCCACATCATCACATATGATTTCCATCATATAGACATGATGAATAACCCAAAGAGAAATGAAATAAGAAAACCTGGTACAATTACTATGAACTGATGAGCTTTGGTTGTTTACTATTGTTGTTTTAAATACAATTTCTCTAATTATGAATGTATGTACTTTACTTTTTCATGATGGCTCTGTTGAATGACCAAAAAATTCCTTAAAAATTAATAATTGACTCTGTGAGCCGATATGAGCCAGCTTCAGCACACTCATTGAGTCAGAATATTAAAATATTTAAATGATTCCAGGGGCAGAAAGGAAAATACTGTAATATATGATAAAACAAGGCCTTTGCAGATGTGATTAGGTGAAGGATGTTGAGGTGGGGAGATTATTCTGGATTATTGGGCTGGGCCTGAAAGGTATCACATATACCCTACAGGAGGGAAGAAGGGGAAGATTCAAATGGAAGAGGGGAAAGCAATCTGGAGACACAGGCAGACATTGCAAATCTGTGGCCACAAGCCACAGCTGCCAGCAGTCACTGGAAGCTGGAAGAGGCAAGGGACAGATTCTGTCCTAGAGCCTCTCTAGAAGAAGCACAGCCCTGAGGACTCCTTGATTCAAACTTCACTGGTACTGATTTAGGACTTGGTCTGTACAACTATAAGAGAATAAGTTTCTATTGTTTTAAGCAACCAAGTGGGTGGTAATTTGTTATAGCAGCCACAGGAAACAAATACAAGCACCAAGATTAAGAAATGACCGGGAACCAGGTGACAGTGCTCAGTCACAATAAGGGTGTGTTCAAAGGAGAGCAACCAGGAAGACACTGGGTATAAGACTTGAAATAATTTATAAATCAAATTCACATAATTATAAACCATCCTCATGTTTGAAAGCAGGAATAGAGATTACTTAGAATTAGATAGAACTTTCCAGTCTTCTAATTTTGCATAAAATCCCACCCCCACCCCAGACCTACAGATATTATCAGGTGAGTTTCCAGTTTTGAGAGGACAGGAATGTTCAGACCATAGTGGGTGGTTTGGGGAGGTCTCCGAGAAAAAAAATATTAGAAGTGAAATCTGAGTGATGAGAGATCGATGGAAAGATCTAGGAGCATAGTGTCCTAGGCAGAGGAAACAAGTTTAAATACCTTGAGAAGGGATGCTCATAACGTAAATGGTTGAATTAGCTAGCTGCTAAGATCCCTGCAAACTTAAGAGGTGCTCTAGTATTGGGTGTTTTTCTGGAGGTGGAGATGTGGGGGTGCGTTGAGGGTGGAGGAATAATCCAAGGAAAGCTGGCAGTGAAGGCAGTGAAGGAGGGAAATCTTCACTATCAGTTCTTTGACTCACCTGCTGTTCTTCCTCTGTACCTTCCTTTATCACTTCCCAAATATCCCCGACTCTGTCATTACAGTAATAACAGGCTTACAATCTAGTGCCCTCCGGAAACTGCCCAATACTTCCATTGCCACTGTGGCTTCCTATTCCACTGGGTTAACAGAATCAGCCTAAACAGAACTTTTCTAAATCCCACCATCATACCCACCTCCGTATCTGAACCTAATTGCTCTGTTTACCTTCCTGATACTGTGGAGTCTCTATTCTCCTGCAAAACCCACCCCCTTTACTTGTTTCTGATCTTCTACCCAAAACCTTGAGGTAGCAATTTGCCCTCTTTTCCATAGCAAGCACTTCTCTCTTTCTCCTGGACCTCTTGCTTCAGCAGAGAAAAGTGTTGTAATTTCTCCCATATCAAAATGCCTTCTGTTGGGGTGCCTGGGTGGCTCAGTCAGTTGAGCATCTGCCCTCAGCTCAGGTCATAATCCCAGAGTCCTGGGATCCAGCCCCTTGTCAGGCTCTCTGCTCAGTGGGGAGCCTGCTTCTCCCTGTCTACTTGTTGCTCCACCTGCTTCTGCTAGCTCGGACTCTCTCTCTGTCAAATAAGTGAAGAAAATCTTAAAAAAATAAATAATAAAATAAAATACCTTCTGTTGGTTGTTGTCTTTTCTTGGTTCTTTCTTTTCAAGATACCCCCTAATGTCTCCGAAATCTTTTACTGTGAAACTCTCTAAAAGTGTAGTTATATTCCCAGTCTCCAATTTCCCTGTTCTCATTCTTCCTTAAACTCCTTCATTCAGCCTCCCCACCCCTCTACCTACCTCTACCCCAAACACACACAATGACTCCACCCTTCTTGTGGTCACCAGTGCTGTGCAATCATGACAGTCAGTTTCTTAGTTGTCCTCTGACTTGACGTAGTATCAGCATGTAACAGAGCCCATCACTTCTGTTCACTGAAATCCTTTCTCCACTTGTTTTCCAGGACTCTCTACTTGCTCCTGGTTTCCCTCTATCCCCTTGGCCCTAGTCTCCTAGCTCTGAGATGGCACAAGGTTTGGACTTTGGACTCTGTCTTTCCTCTATGTTCTTCCCTTGATATTCTATTCAAGCATATGGCTTTAAATACCAGTGGTATATGGATAATTACCAAATATATATATTTTAACCTAATCTCTCCACTAAAGTCCAAGTGCCTTTATAACATCTATACATGGGTACCTTAAAAAGCTGATTTTTGCAGAACTAAAATCCTGATTTTCAATTGGAACTGGTTCCACCTATATCTCAATGAGGTCATGCTCGACTTCTTTTTTCTCACATCCCACATCCGATCTAACAGCAAATCCTGTGGCACTACCTTCAAGATAGAGTTAGGCTCTGTCTCTGTCTGGTACATAGTAGGGGTTCAGTAAGTATTGGTGGAATGAATGAATATGATGCATAGTGTTCTGACAATCAGTAAGATGCTTATCAATAAATATGAGGTATTATTATTAGGCATCATGCTTCACACTTGGAAACACCTTTTTTTGATTACATATTCCAAGGTTGGATTTTTTTCTTTTATGTTTTGAATATTGTACCTTTTGGCTATAAAAGGAAACACAGTTAAGAGTGATATAACATCACATGGACTACTTCCATAGTATCACTTGTTCTCAATCACATATTTTCAACAGTAAATAGAATGAGTACACTGTTTTGGGTACAGGGTACTTCAGGGAGTGCTGAAGAGGATCAGGTGGACTGGAGAAAGACTGCACAGGGGAGGGTTTATTCTTAGGAAGAACAAGACGGTAAGATTTTGGCAAGATTTTAAGAAAGTTATTCAAGGCAAAATAGACTTAAAGAAAGCAGAGGGATAATAATCCAATTGATTGCTTATTTTATTCATAAAAGTCTGCTGTTTTCTCATCCTTGCAATGATTACTAACATATTCATATAGAAAGCGAAGACAGTGGTGCAGAGTAATCATTTATTACTTTCTCTTTCCAGTAGCTACACTCCCTCACATACAGTGCTCAGGTTGCCTATCGACAATGACCCTGCTGCCTAGTGTGGTGTCTTGGTGGCATCATAACCAGGGTACCATGTCTTACACAGGACAAGCAAGCAGGGTGAAAAGAGAGGCTCCCTGGGAGTCTTTTCTGCCAAATACTTCCCTTTCTCAGGCTGATACAGGCAAAGGCAGACACCTGACAAAGAAGTAGCCAAGGGGACCCTTAGGGACTGGGAATCTTGCACAGAGTGATACAGGCAAGGAGACATGATTAGAGTTCCAACATTTCCATGACACTGACCAGAAAAGATATATGAACTTGCATCCAGACTTCCAGATGAGCCCCTGTTCCTGCCAGCTGCTGTATTTTAAGATTTTACTTATTTATTCATGAGAGACATACAAGAGAGGCAGAGACATAAGCAGAAGTAGAAGCAGGCTCCATGTGAGGAGCCCAGTGGAGTACTCAATCCCAGGACCCTGGGATCATGACTTGAGCCAAAAGTAGACGCTCAACCACTGAGCCACCCTGGTGCCCCTCCTGCTCAGCTTCTATGCCCAGTTCTTCAGCTTCACCTTTCTGTGAGCCACTTGATACTCTTCTATTTAATTCTTCTCTTTGGAAATCTTAAGTTACTCAGGTTTGTTTTCTATGGCATGTAAACAAATCAATTAGATCACAACTAGATCAAAACATGAGAAAAGATCATTTCTATGACTCACTCAATGGTCCCGGATGCTTTGGATATAGTCATAGGTCACTCTCAGCCTGCTCTGTCAACATGTTTTTCTTCCCCAGCGTTATGCAGCTGATGGTTTCGTATCACCCATATACGATTCCTACTTTACAAGTTCATGAGACAGATGTTGTTAAAAAATGATCATTATAGTGTAAAAGAGCAGCATGTTTTGTGGGTGACATTTTCCCAGGAAAGGAAGAAACTGCACAGGGAACATGTAATACCTGTAATTCCTCACCGCTCTACCTCTTCCCCAATTGGAAATATATTATTATTTAAAATTTAGGGAGAGTTCTGGGAATAGGGCTTTGTTAACATAAAGAAAAAAGTCAGATATAGAAAAGGAAATAAATATAGAGAGAAACAATGTTTTCCTTATGCCTGTTCTCTAATGTAATTTTTCTGACCTCTCCTCATTGCCGAAGAGGACTTTGCGAGTAGAGTCCCACCATCATCACATGGAATGTGCTATCAACTTAAGTATCAATGCCCAGGTAAGAATGGCTTACACATTAATGTGGGGGTGTACAAGATTAGCTTATACCTATTTATTCCTGAAATTAACTAAAATGAAAATAAAGGAATAAAAGAGGTATAATTCTATAAAAACAAAGAAAATAGCAATGATAAAACAATATGAAGAGATGCCAACTAAATTTTAAAGATGAGAGTTGTAGGTAAACAATAACTATGCTTTTATACCAGAGAAAGCCAACTAATGCAAATGAATTTCCGCTCAAGAATTGATGAATAGAGAGACGCCAGATACTTCTGAGTGCAAAATGAGAGACACCAGATACTTCTGAGGGTGGGGGGCACAGAAAAAAGTAAAAGTCCTTAACTTTGGTTAAATGTCTCTTAGGAGCAGTTAAACTCTCTAGATCCCCACTGGCTAGGTTAATTATTTGTTCACAGTAGACACGGACAAATATTTTTTATCAGTTGAAATGACATGCCACTGTAGTAAGTTTTCACTGATATCTGAAAGATGAAGGGCTCTTTTTTTAAAAAAAATAAAAACTTAGAAAGTTTTGTTTTTATTTTTTTGAAATTTTATTTATTTATTTATGAGAGACACAGAAAGAGACGCAGAGACACAGGCAGAAGGAGGAGAAGCAGGCTCCATGCAAGGAGTCTGAAATGGGATTCAATCCCTCACGCCCTGAGCTGAAGGCAGAGGCTCAACTGCTGAGCCACCCAGGTGTCCCTAAAGGGCTCTTTTTTAAACCAAAGAGACAATAACACTTGGCTAAAAGTGCATTGGGGTTTATGGATTATGCAATATGTTTGTGATACATATATATATATATGTATCTGCATATATATATAAATAAAACATAATATAGTGGTGGGAGAGATGGGAGAGAGAAGAAACAATTGGTAAAGCTCTGTGATGGATACATAGATTCATTTTACTCTTCTCTTTACTTTTTCATATGTTTGAATTTTTCCATAATAAAAAGAAAACCTTTAAGCACTTAAGGAAAAGCTAAGACATTGGGAGAGCCTATTTACTGTTTTGCTTCTTCTCCTCTGAAGCTAACCTGCATTTTGGTCTTAAATGAGTAGCCCATTTAAGAGGAGAGCTAGATTATTCCATCTGGTGCTATTGCTTCCCACGAATCAATATTTCTACTGTATTGTTTGAGGTGGAGCGTAATATGTCTCACAAGTGGTTTAACACAGAGGCACTTGTGGCTACACAGGAGTGGAGGGTGGTGACCCAGTGATTGAAAGAACCACTGAAATAAGGTGAGTCTAGGAACGGAAGAGGAAAAGAACAAAAAGTGACACCTTCCTGCAAGTGATAGAGTGCCCTGATTAGGGTCCATATGAAGATTTCAGATTATCTTTGGGTGTTATGTCTGTTTAATTCTGGATTGTGAACGGGCTTTCACTTCTTAAGATATACAGATGTTATTCATCATTACACATCTGACTCTTTTGAGGACTGAAATCTGGTCTTAACACATCAAATTACATTTAATAAGAAGCATAAGTAGTTCAGGATAAGGGGATGAATTTTGCTGTGTTTAGACAATTATGAAATAAAGGAAACTTCAAAATAAGGGTGGGAATGAGAAAGACAGACATCAAGTAAAAGAGACAAAAGATGGATGGAAGTGAGATGGTGGGAAAGAGAAGGAAATGACATATTTTCCTTTCAAGTCTGTGCCTAGCTCTTATTTGAGTATAGTAATTTGATTCATGCTTATACTCTGTGTCTGATTTATTACTGATTTCATCATGAGTGCCCAGCTCTATTGGCTCTTGCCCATTTGTCTCCAAGGTAGTGAAACCACCATCCACACAATGACTGTACCAGTTGACCCTGTTAGCACTTTTAACTCTCAACTTAAACGTCTCCTTTTGCTAGTTATTTTTAGATTTATTGTTGTATGGGATGTGTACGTTGTATAGCAATATGATACCTATGGAATGTTCTGCACTGTGTAAATCCATCACCATAATAGCATCTCTGGGTGAAACCAGGGGCAGAGAGGACAGGATGAAATGGGACAGAGAACGGAATACAGGATATGGGCAACAAAGAGTGACACAAGGGTGACAACGGGGCTGGAAAAAGTATGTAGGAATTAATAGGGGGATTATTAGGAAACAAACAGGGAGACAAGAGAGTAAAGAAATGACTTCCTAATGAGAGAACAAATTAAAAATGAAGATTTAAGCATGAATAGAGACAAAAGCATAATTAGGAGAGAAAATTATTCTGAGGAGTAAGGAGCATCAGAAAACAAATTCAGTTAGTGCATTTGGTATATATTTGTACTGGTACTTTGAAAAAGTGATAGACTATTAAATCTTATTTATTTATTTATTTATTTATTTATTTATTTATTTATGAGAATGAATCTCAATAAAGAAGTCCTTTGTGATATCTTAAAGATATGTACAGGAAATCATGGAAAAATTTTTTTGGGGTAGTAGAGTTTCTTGGTTCCCCAGGGGCCGGTGAAAATGGCTTGAAATGAAGAACAGAAAAAATGGAATAGTGAGCAAATGTTCTTGTGAAGAAATAGAAAAAGAATAGATTTTGAAGCTTTTATCAGGGTAAACCAAATGCAGAAAGAGTCCTCAAGCTAAAGTCTTGGATGAGAAAGTGCACTTCTGATTTCTCACTGGCTTACAATTTTCTCATTGTTTATAAGTTATGGAAAAACTCCATTAGGTGTTTGGGACCTATTTGTGTATTTGGTACCTTTGCCTAGGCATTCCTTACCTCTGTTATGTCTCCCATTAGGTTAATAAAGGGCAAAAGTTTTGACCCGCCACCAATACCTTGTTGTAGCATATTACATGCAGGGATGCACTGCCAAGACCCTTTTGATGATTTATTTTACCCCTTCAGAATAACTTGATTTAAAAGGACCTGTAATTAAAGGTTAGCCTTAATTATGAAATAATCTTTGCTTTGTCATTTTCTTCTTGAAGACATTCAACAATTCTAAGTGTGTTTGACTATGAAACTTTCATGCTTGGTTTTAAGCAGAATTATAGTAATTGTTTTGGAATTTTTAATTGGATGAATAATAATTGAGGTGAAGGCTCTTTAGCTAATTTCCCTAAGAGTTGACTTGCTACTAAATAAGCATGAAAGATACTTTCTGTTTCCATTATATTTTTATATTAATAATTATACCACTTAAAGTTTAAACAGGCTTTAAGAGCAGAATGTAACATCCTAACATGAAATCAAAAAGATTTAGCATTTTTCCTTGTCATTAACTTTCTTTATTTAAAATGTATGCCTTACTAATCTCCAAATGAATTACTTTGTTTTAAATTCACATTTAAAAATCAAGTTAGATTACAGATGTAGTTTTTAAAGCTATAGCTATATGACAGATATCTGAGATAAAATAATTAGGGTGATCCACTTTGAGATGTAAGTTAAATAGTGCACTGATAATCCATTGATCTAAGAATGATTAAAGTGAAGTTTGGTTATATGTGTGTTTCTCCACCCCCCCATAACGTAATTCCCCATAGAAAACAAATGAGAGAGAATTGAAGCCAAACTCTAATGTTTGCAGATTTTCTTTAACCAGAGGTGTAATTCTAAGTTAAATTTAAATAGAAGTTTAATTATTACTGTACTTGAAATATCAAGTGATTTTTAAAAACCAAAATTGTTAATACAATTGATCTGCTATTATACTGAAACCAGATTTTACTGAAAAACTGTTGTGGAATGATTGTATTGGTTGAAATACAAATTACAAAAATGAGTCTTGACTTTTTCAAACTTTAGTTGTATTAAACAACTTCCTGTAAGACAAGTTTCAGCAGATCAGCATAAAATTTTCTTAATTTCATTACAGTCTGTAAATTAAAATTAATGAGTCTGACACCCACAATTAACAATGAAAAATGCAGATTGTTATAATTACTTAAGCAATAACATTGCTTTACATAGAAGACTTAAGGTGCTCCACAAATTATTTACAAGTGTTACATAAAACACAAAAAATGACAATTTCAATTTATTTTGTCAATGCAAAAAACCAAAATCCTTACTAAAACCTTTCTCGTTTGGGAATCTCTCGCCATGCATAATTAAGCAAATTTGATTGCAATTAAGCCTGGCTTCTACAGTAGAGTTTTAATTAATGCAAATCTGGCATCTACATCTATAAGATTAATTTTAGTGAATTAAAAGAAAACAACAAAGCACATTTGAAAGTGCAGTTGTATTGTTGAAAGGACAGAATATAAAAGCTGGTTATTTTTCAGCCTTCCATGTGTATAGCCTTTGACTTAGACTTTAAAGAGTGGATATTTTATTCAGATTTGTTGTTTTGTTTTTAAATGCCTTATTACACAAGATCATCAAAATTGCACAAAGCCACGTCAGAAAGATATCTTTAAAATTCAGTATACATTAGAAATCAGGTCTGATCATAGTATATTTAGGTATGTACTTATATGTATATACTTCTATATAAATGTGCACATACACACATCTACATACACTCATACACACACAATCCTTGCTACCTTTGTAGAATTACATGTAAAACTCATCCACAATGTATATAGATTTTATTTCACTTGTTTTAAAATTACATTTTGTGTTTACATCTCAAATGTCAAAATACTGATTGAAGTGCCATTGTTGAAAAATTCTCCCTTCAATAGAAGTTCTTACAGTGGAATTTCAGCTAATGTGCAAAAATAACTTCTGTTATCACAAATATATGTGTATACATATATATGTCTTTTAATACAATTTGATGTGATTTTATTTACAATTGAAAATTTCTCACTTCTCATGTTCTATTTGACAGGAATACAGATATTCTTGAACACATGTTAAAATGATTAAGTATCTTAAACGAATACATGACGTGATTTGGAAACTTAAAGATTTTTGTTTTTTTAAATTTCCTGGATTATTTAATAAAATCACTTGCCTAAAAAAGACATTGCTATTAACAATAGAATTCCTTGATATCCAGTGTTTCATGCTCTGTTTTCACAGGACAAACTGATGCTGTCAACATGGAAGTGAACCCTAATACCATGCATGGCAGGTAAAGTGGGATAGTGCAGAACTTGCAAAGAAGCTGATAGACCATGGATTTTAAAGGCTCAACAAACAGCCTCTTCAAACATATTCAAGTGTTGAGATTGGAAAGTAGAGAGGCTACTAACTTTGGAAATTGTTGGAACAATGTGACATGTCTCTCTTTTCCTACATCCAATGTGGAACAAGGGAGGGCCTCCCTCCTGTCCTCAGTCTTTAGGTAGGCAAGGCTTTGTATTTGAGGAGCTGAATAATGATCCTGATGTTTGGGTCTGGTGTTGACCCTAATGAGGGCTCAAAGGGGCCGGTGAAAATGGCTTGAAATGAAGAACAGAAAAAATGGAATAGTGAGCAAATGTTCTTGTGAAGAAATAGAAAAAGAACAGATTTTGAAGCTTTTATCAAAAAACAATAACAACAACAACAAAAACAAAACAAAACAAAACAAAACAAAAAAGGGATACCTGGGTAGCTCAGTGATTGAGCGTCTGCCTTTGGCTCAGGGCGTGATCCTGGAGTACCAAAATCGAGTCCGCCATTGGGCTCCCTGCATGGAGTCTGCTTCTCACTCTGCCTGTGTCTTGCCTCTCTCTCTCTCTCTGTGTCTCTCATGAATAAATAAATAAAAGCTTAAAACAAACAAACAAAAAAGGCAACAGAGTGTGCTAGCAACTAAGGCAGCAGAACAGAGAGAGAAAATGCACTGTACTGAGGGCTAAGGACATTCAGCATGTAGTCGAAGACATGACCCTTGCCAAGACAGCCACCAGGAACCTCCCACACCTTGGGAGCATGCAGAGGTGCCTATGAGGAAGAGAGTCGGGTTTGCAAAGCCCAGGGAGTGTCAGGTCTAAAAACTCTCCTATCGCAGAGGAATCTGTCTATTTGTCATGGTGCCAGTCAAGTAGACTTTGTTCCTACTTATTACCTGTGCTGCCTCCCCAACCAACCTAGAAAATACAGAAGCATCTTGAGGAGAAAGAAGAGCAAAAGATGTGATAGAAGCCTAGTAAACAAGAAATAACTCTTCAGTTCTCTTTGTCTGTAGCAGCAGACCCAGCTCAGGTGGGGGTCAGGGAGGAATTTAACACTAAGTGATATTGGAATTTTAACTATTATGTAAACTGTGCATCTTGACTACTGGGATGAAACCACTTTTTTGAATAAAAGTGAAGAAGTTAGGACTTGTGTGTTGGGGGGGTGGATGTGTGTGTGGCACAGAACAGTCCTAGGGAATATCCATTAACACCAAGAGGCCTTAAATGGGCACCCCATAAATTCTATTAGCTACTTACATGAGTGAGATAATTCTGATAAGTCAAGGACGAGTCAATACTATGTAAAGTTATACCAGAAACTAGTTATCGAGCATATACATGTCACTGGAATTTCAGTCTAGAATAGTGTCAAAACCATATAATCTTTTTAATGGATTTCTGTGGATTTATTCCTAACAAAAGGCTTTGGATTATAAATAATTCAGGACTTACTGAAAGTTGCAAAATATAATACAGGTGGAACCCATGTACCCTTAGTTGTATTTCCCCCAATGATAATATCCTTCATAGTTACAGTATGATTTCAAAGCTGGGAAAGTGACATTGGTACAGACTTTGTTCAGAAATTGCCAGTCAAAATTATAGTGTCTTTTACTATTTCTACTATTTTCTGTGCTTAAGTGCATGTACCACCCACTCAATTAGGCAACTTTTTATTTATGGATTACATATATATTATCTGTTATGTGAATTAGAGTATTACAGTACATAAGGCATTTCCAGTCTAGAAAGGAAAGTAGATTCATAATAAAGAACGACCATATTTCATCTAATCTAAGATGCCATCAATTGTAAGATACACCATTATTTTACATGACACTAAGAAATAAATTATGCCAAATAATAATATTTTTGCCATTATAAGATATGTTCTGTTTTAAGAGATGTTAAAATGAAAAAAAATGTGCATCTTGAAACTGACAATATATACAATATAGTAAATACTATAATAACACTATGTATATAATAATGGTGATTTATTTCTTGGGGCAACAGGTTGAAGAGTTTAAGGGATGGCTACGAGAAATGCACAGAGAAAATATAAAGTAAGAACTTAAAAGACAATAAGTGCTTGCCAGATGGACAAAGGTATGAAGAGCAATCCAGGCTGGAGAATAGCCCAAGGAGAGTGGGCCCATAAGATGGTCAGGTCATTCTCCATCATATGGTTGATGGGGAGTGTGTACGGAAAGACAGATGGGAGTTGGGAATGAGGCTAGAAAGAATGCTGAAATCAGCTGGTAGAAAACCACACATGCTACTCTAAAGAGGATGGACTTCATTATGTACTCGCTGGGGAGCAAATGAACAGGGGAATGGTATAATTTACATTTTAGAAAGAAAAATTCTGCAACAATGCAAGGATGAATTTTAGAGGGAAAGACTGGAGGAAGGAAATACATAACTAACTGGCATCCGGTCTGCAAAATGGATTGTCAATAAGAAATCTGGGTTAGACTTGGGGTTTTTTGAGGAGAAAAAAAAATGCTTAAATCAAAAATTTTAAATATGTTTTAGAATCAATATGTCATAACCTCATAATGTTAAAATGAAAATGGAATCCTTAAAAAAATAAATAAAATGAAAATGGAAAACCTTACCCGACCCCTCCCCTCCATCAGTTACAATTAAAGATGTCTTCCTTTTGGGTCCTACAGCATATTATTGAATCATTGATTTAGCATGTATTTCAGTCTCTCTTATTTTGCAGTTACGTTTTTTTTTTCACATTCTCCATTGATTGTAAACCTCTTGATAATGGAAGATCAGCAATCACTGTACCTGCATTTGGGAGAGAAGTACGGCAAGGAAGTATGGATGGGAAGATGGAGTCATTGAAGTAGTGCACACAAGGAAAGATGGCCATTTGATGGAGGTGGTAGCAAACAGATTAGAAAGAATTAGGTGTCTAGAGATCCTTAGGACCTAAGATTTAGGCGAAGGACTGGTCGTCTGTGGTGTGAGGAATAAGTAATCAAGAAAGATTAGTCCTGACTCTGAGAAGGGCAGCTGAGTGAAAAGCTGCCCTTTATTGAGCCAGAGAACACTGGAAAGGAGGTTTAAGGTAGAAAGTTGACGTAAGCATATAACACTTAACGTTACTTTGAGACCAGGACTGGCTTTATCGTTTGTGGGACTCTTGTTTAAATTTCAGGATGAGAATAGCAGAACATTCAGCCAGTGACTGCACCAGTCACAGGTCCAAGAAGCTGTTCCTAGCTGAGATTTTCAGCAAAGTTTTTAATTAAACAGATAGTTGTATACATGAGTTCATGTTTGGATGGCAACTTTGAGTTGAAAAACACATTTACAACTCAAAAGATTATAGAAAGTAAGTATAAGTGAATGATGACTGATTCCATAATAGGAGATAATGTGGAGTAAGAAGAGAGAAACTGACATTTCAAAACAGAGACAAAGAGTACCTGGGTGGCTCAGTGGTTAAATGTTTGCCTTTGGCTCAGGTTGTGATCCCAGGGTCCTGGGATTGAGTCCTGCATCCAGCTCCTTGCATCTCCCTCTGCCTATGTCTCTGCCTATCTCTCTGTGTCTCTCATGAATAAATAAAAATCTTAAAAAAAAAATAAAAACAGAGATAAGAAAAGGGAATCAACAAACAGAAATGCACAACAGTAGTCAGAGATGTCAGAGGAAAGTTGCCCTTCCTTTTCATAGTATTCATGTTATATTACAATTACCTTGTACTTGTTCTGAATACAAATTCTGGTGCAAACGGCTGCCTCTCCCCCTGCCCCCACTCCACCTTCTTCATCTCTTCACACTGACATTTGAAGAAAGATTTTCAGAGATTACCAGATAAAATCAGCATGAAACAAATAAAGAAAGAAACTTGGCTATCCTATTTGTTATGGATATTTAAAAAACTAGAGAGCCTATCTCTTACACACTATTAATGCATGCAAGAAATTGATGGCAATTCTTGGAAATCAGTTGGAGATATCTTACACTGCCCTGGGTTGAGCATGCTGTGCCATGTGCCTCACGTCATGTGCAAAAACAACAGAAGCATACCAGAGCTGGTGAGAAGTGTTGGTGTGGTGAACACTGGGGTGATGTTGGGTTTGAACAAGTAGTGGGATAGTTCAGACTCTGAATATCTTTTCTCCCCATTTCCTTCCAAACATCAGCCTGTTGCTAAGAGATGACATGTACCAAAGGCAACTCTTAGAAAGGAACAACGCAAGTACAGAGAAATTCACTGAGATCTGAAGTCAGATTCACCTGTTAGTAATGGGGGAGAGGAGTCTAAATGTTGTACTCTGTCCCCTTCCTGCACTTGGAAAGGCACAGGCTTTCCCCCAGACTTTCAATAGCTAGTTCCTCATACTCCTCACCCAGGGAAATAGACATCAGATGATCACAAGCATTGTAAAAGAAGGAAAACAAATGGAATAACCAAACCAGATGAATTAGAATAAAGTGATAAGATGGAACCAGAATTTGAAACTAGGTTAAATAAATACTCTCAAATATATATAGGGAGATATTTGAAATATGAAAAAGGAATAAGCAGCCATAAAGAGCAATTATAATAGGAGTTACTGAGTACATGAATATATGTATTGAAGTAAATAGTCAACAGAAAGATTCAAGAGCCATATGGCACAACTGAAAAACGAACTGGTGAGCTAAAAAAATCGGGTGGAAGGATTCTTAGAGAAGACATCAGGAAGGGACAAAGAGGTGGAAAATATAAAGGAAAAAATAAGAGAGAAAACACGAAGAGTAAAAATGAGGATTTAAAATGTCTGTCTCAGAAGAGAAGAACAAAAAATAATTATTGAGCTTTTTAGAATTGAAAAATGTAAGGTCTCAGACTTAAAGGACTTGAAAATATGAAGCAGGATGGACACATATAAAAAATTATAATGAAATTTAAGTACAGAGTAGACAGATAATTCTAAAAGCTTCTAGAAAAGTTAACTAAAACGAGGAACATCAAATTTCCAACAAACTTTTCAACAGCCATTCTATTTGCTGATTATATTTCCAAGCAGCTTCAAAAAAGTTACTGAACTTATGATTTTATATTTAGCAAAACTATCATTTTTAAGATATTTAAGTGTCTATAAGTAATTCATTTAAAAACCTTTAAATAATTTGAAGAGCCTTTTTGAAAGCATGCTTGGTGAGAATACTTAGTTCAAGAGAGAGGTAAATAAAGGAACAGTTTAATATTTTTTTTTTTTTTTTTTTTTTTAGGAACAGTTTAATATTATACATAATAGACTATAAAGAGAAAATCAGCAAAAGAGAAATAACAGGTCTATTTCATAGTGAAAAAAAGGAAAAATGTAAATGAATAGCATAAAACAATCACGTCTATATGCACCAATAATATTGTCATAAAGAATGCAGTTGACAGAATGGAGAAAAAAAGGCAAAACAAAAATTTCAATTCAAAGGTTTAGTATGTCTCAGAAATTGACAGATCATGCAAACAAAAATAACAAATATTTGAATGATGTGATTTGTAAGTTGAGAGAATATATGAGTATATATATTATACCTATATAGAATACATATATGCACACACACACATACACACACCAAACCATGTAAAATGCAATAAGTAATCAGTGGGAAAAATTATAATTGTTGTGTAACCTTTGATGATTATTCTCAGAACATTATAAACTCTATCACTGTCAGTTATAAATGTATAGAAAATGAAAATAATAATAAAACTAATATTTACTTATGACACTGTAATTTTTTAAAAGGATTTTATTTATTTATTCATGAGAGGCAGAGACATAGGCAGAGGGAGAAACAGGCTCCTCACAGGGAGCCTGATGCTGAACTCAATCCTGGAACCCTGAGATCATGCCCTGAGCCAAAAACAGATGCTCAGCCACCCAGGCATCCCAGGACACTGTAATTTAAAGCATTAGAAAATTGGGAATTAGTATTTTCTTTGTAAAAAAACTTATCAAGAGTAATTTGAGTAACGCTTGCCTTCATCTCATTGCATAACATGATATGAAGGAAGTATCCTTTTTATGCTTTGGAGAATTGTCATACTCTTTTCTATGTTTGAACAGCTTTCAACAGTTTATCTTTTGCATTTTCAATGTTGTGAAATAATCTTTCAGAGTTCTTTTACTGTGAAGTTTTGCTGGCATTGTTTCCTCGGGGACATCTGCATCCTTTTCATCATCCTTTCCCCTTTTATGCCTGTAAGATGGCCTTCATTAAGTTTCTCTGACATCCTAGCTACAGTCTCTCCAACAGTGGCCATGAAAAAATTCCCATGGCCAGCAGTTCTTCTCTAACTCCATTTATTTTATGTTCAATTCGAACATTTCTACCATTGTCTCTTTTCATTTCTTCTCTGCAGGTTTATCTTTGCTTCCTACTTCCCTGTCTTGATTATCCATTTGTGTATATCATTGCATAGGTTTATCACTGGGAGACAAGAAGGCAAGAAAGGGCACACTTTGCTGTCTGTGAATAAACTGAGTAACAGACATGCAGTGACCAATTAGACAGATTTTAAAGAAGTGATGTGATTGGTCAGGCCTGTGTGCCTGTTATTTACGTAGTGATTTATGGACTGAAAAGCTAGCAGTGAAGTTTGTACTTTATGCAATTACTCATAGTTAATATGCCATGGTAATTGAAATTTGAACTGTGTTGTTTAGGGACTGCTGGTATTTAACTAAATTGTGGTAACAGAAAGAGGACTGCCTCTTTCTTTCTCTTCTTTTTCCTTTCCTCCTCTACCTCTTTCTCCTTCTCTCCCCATTCCTTTCCTTCCTTCTTTTGTGTGTATGTATGTGTGAATAACATGTGTATGGATATATACGAAACTGTATCTAACAGAGAATACTTCGTTGAAAAAAAAAAAAAAAAAAAGATGAACGCCTGGGTGGTTCAGCGGTTGAGCCTCTGCCTTTGGTTGAGGGCATGACCTGGGATTCCTGGGATTGAGTCCCGCCTGGGGCTCCATGCTTGGAGCCTCCTTCCCCTTCCTCTGTCTGTGTCTCTGCCTCTCTTTCTGTGTCTCTCATGAATAAATAAATAAGGTCTTAAAAAAAAAAAAAAAGAAACCCCCAATAAATTCAAGGAATAAATGATAAAATCAAGACTTAATAACAAAACATAATTTTTTAAAACCTTATATTAGTCAGTAGTTTTTCAAGAGCCAATTACTAAATAATTTTTGGGTTATAGAAGTGCTCACCATGGAAAACAGAAAATCTTAGAATTAAATAACAACCAAAGTGCAACGTATTAAATTTCTGGGACCTAGGAAAAAAAGAGAGAGAAAGTTACAGCTTTAAATACATTCATTCAAAAAAACAAGAGACAGAAGACAACTGCATCAAGCATTTGCCTTAAGAATCAAGATGAATGAGGGATCCCCGGGTGGCGCAGCGGTTTAGCGCCTGCCTTTGGCCCAGGGCGCGATCCTGGAGACCAGGGCATGGAGCCTGCTTCTCCCTCTGCCTATGTCTCTGCCTCTCTCTCTCTCTCTCTCTCTCTGACTATCATTTAAAAAAAAAAAAAAAAGAATCAAGATGAATGAAATGTGAGGGGCAAAAAATAATGAAAAAGAAATGAACAAATAGATAATATTTTCAAATTGCAAAGCTGGTTCTTGGAAAAGTTTAATAAGAGGAAATATTTGGGAAAGCAATTAAAGAAAAATTGAAAAAAAAGAAACCCAAACAGGATAAGGTAAGAGGATATAATTTACAACAGCCATAACATAAATACAAAGTATTATTAACAACTATACATAATAAATATGTGTAATATGTAATAAATTAAATGCAATAACATGAATATATATATTTTTTAAATATAAGATGCCAAAATCTTGATGAATAGAAAACCAAATTGGTACTCAAACCTTCAAAATGCTCCATCACACACCAAAGCTCCAGATTCATAAGGTTTTGTGATAAGTTTTATCCAAAGCTTGAAGCACACTTAATACATCCATTTATATAAATAATTTGTGAAAACAGGAAAAAGGGGGAATAATATTCTAGTTATTTTATGAAGCTACTATAAACTTGATATTGAAACAGAATAAAAACTGTAAGGAAAGAAAATTATGGTCCATTTCAGTTATTCATATAAATATGAAATCATAAAGAAAATATTATTTAATAATAAATCATGATCAAATAGGTATATGCCAAAATACAAGATGAAGATAAAGCATTAAATTCAGTTATATTTTAATCTACCAAAAAAAAAACCCCTCAAAACTAAATCAAATGTCATTCTGTATAGTTACAATTTATATGCAGTATCTCAAAGTTGGGAACAAGACAAGGATGTCCATAACCACTGCTCTAGTTCAACATACCACTGAAAATCCTGGCCAGAATAGACCCAAAACAGAAGACAAAGAGGACAGTGATAAGATTTGGACTGGAAGGGACAAAACTCATTATTTATAAATAAGATTATCACCATATAAAACACAACAAAAGAACAGATTCTCAGAATTAGCAGAGAAGTTTGACAGAGTTACTGGATACAAACAAATTTAAAGACACTTAACTTTTTGTTATGCTAATATCACTTACCTAAATAATAATAAAAATAAGATACTTTTACATGAGAAACCATAATTACGTTGTATTTAGGAATTAAGCTAGGAATACAAGAAACCTACAGAGATTATTTATAGTGTTAAAAGACAAAAGAAGACCTGAAAAAAATAGTTGTCATTTTCATTGATGGTATTAATTTAGTTTTTAAAATTATCGTTTTTTTCCAAATTATTCTACATATTCAGTATGATTTTAGTAAATATGCCCACAATATTTTTTCCAGGCACTTGGCACACTGATTTTAAGCCATACCTAGAAGAACAAAGTCTACAAATGACTAAATAATTTTTTAAAAAAACAAAGAAGTGATTACCCTACAGATGCTGAATTAGATGAAAAAGCCACAGTACAAACAAAAGCATGGTACTGGTGTAGAAACAAATACATCAAAAGATCAGAAGAGAGAATTTGGAAACAACTCACTAATAAACCCACAAGACTGTTTGACCAAATATCTGGGCACAGATACAGATATTCTGGCTCAGAATAGTAGGGAAAAAGAGAAAATATTTTTTAGATGATGTTGGGAAAACTGTATTACTCTATGGAGAAAAATAATTGTGTTGTTATATTCTTAAATTCCAAAACATACAAATATCACACTTTCTGGGTGGATTAATCTGAAAAGGTAAATTCTAAAGCTTGAGAACTGCAGAACTCCATCCAAACCTTTGAGCTAAGAAATGACTAGCATGGCTACTGGCAGCATAAGGCTGTGTCCCTAAGATGATCCCAGCCCCCCACACCCACCCCTTAAAATGTCTACTTGAGAAAGCTCAATAGTGCCAGGAGAACTTACTATTTGTTCCAGCCAAAGCCTGGTAATAGGCAAATAGTTCCCTGTGATAGTTAGTTTTATGTGTCAAGTTTAATGGGCCACAGGGTGCCCAGATATTTGGTCAGTCTTATGGGTGTATGTATGAAGGTGCCTTTGTATGAAATTAACATTTGAATCAGTAGATTGAATAAAGTGGATTGCTCTCTATTGTGGTGGGCCTTATCCAATCAGTTGAAGGCCTGAATAAAGTTAAAAGGCTGACCCTCCCTTGAATAAGAGAGAACTCCTCCTGCCTAACTGGTTGGGCTAGGTCATTCATTGTTTTATTCTAGCCCTCAGACTCAGCCTGAAACATCAGATCTTCTTGGGTCTCAAGCCTGTCAGCTTTTGAACTAGAACTATGCTTTGGCTTTACTGGGTCTCCAGCTCATCAACTGCTGACCTCGGGACTCCTCAACCTCCATAATCATGTGGGCTCTTCCCTTCCCCCTTCCCTAGCTATGTATATATATGGATCTTATTGGTTCTGTTTCTCTGGAGAACCCCAATGAATACAACCACTGAATCTCATCTTTGAGTAGTTACTTCAGAAGACGTAGAATTATAAATCTGTTCTTTGCCCTTTGACATATAAAACTATCACTCCAAACTGTTTCCTTAAGGAACCGAGTGCCATCACAGTAAAATGCAAATATTCAGAGAGAGAACTCTGGCTCTCTCTCATTCCCTATGGGAAGGCTCCTCGCATAGGCTCCTTGCTTCAATTTGTAGCACCGCTTCCTGTCAAAAAGATAAAAATCTGTTTCTCCTCTGGATAATGCCAGTTAACTAATCCAGAGGATCTGGATTCACATGAATTAACTCCCCTTCACATTCCTCAGTGCCTTCCCTTGACACATCCCAGCCTTTAAAAAGTCTGCAGTCCTTCGTTTCAGTAAAGCTGAGTTCAGTTCACACTGAACCGTCTTTCCTATTACAATAGCATTATTGATTAAAACCTTTTCTTACTGCTTTAACTATTGTCCAGCTTTGTTTATCTTGGACAAGCTAATGGAAGAAAATGTAGAAGAATATTTTTGTGATTTTGACAGAGGGTGAGTACTTTTTTTTTTTTTTTAATATAATTGGCACACAATATCCTATTAGTTTCAGGCATGCATCATTGTGGTTCGATATTTTCACACATTACAAAATGTCCCCATAATAAGTCGAGTTACCTCCTGTCACCATACAATGTTATTACAGTTTAGTTGCCTATAATAACATTACTTTACAGTACATTACATCCTCGTGATTTACTTATTTTATAGCTGAAAGTTCTTAATCCCCTTCACCTTATTGTTAAGTGTTACTTATCTTATCACCTTATTGATAAGTGTTGCTTATCTCTGAACACCTCCCTGGTGTGCTAACCAATAGTTTTTCTGTATCTATGAGTCTATTTCTGTTCTGATTGTATTTGTTCATTTGTTGTTTTTAGATTCCACATATAAGTAAAGTTATATGGTATTTGTCTTTCTTTGTCTGATTTATTTCACTTAGCATAGTATCCTCTAGATCCATGCTTGTTGCAAAAAGCAAGATCTCAATCATTTTTTTGGTTGAATAATGTTCTATTGCATATACATACCACATCTTCTTAATGCATTCATCTATTGATGGACACTTAGGCTGCTTCCACATTTTGGCTATTGTAAATAATGCTGCAATGAACATAGGGATGCATATGTCTCTTTGAATTGGTATTCTTATTTTCTTTGGCTAAATACCTATAGAAATGGAATTCCTAGATGATATGATAGCTCTATTTTTAATTTTTTGAGATAACTCTGTACTGTTTTCTGTAATGGCTGCACCAATTTACATTCCCACTGTGTATGAGGATTCTCCTTTTTTTTTAAAAAAATTATTTAAATTCCAGCTAGTTAACTTAAAGTGTAATATTAGTTGCAGGTATACAATTTAGTGATTCAACACTTCCATAAAACACTCAGTGCTCATCACAACAAGTGCACTCCCTAATGCCCTTCCCTGATTTAACCCATCCCTTGCCTACTTCCCCTCTGGTAACAGTCAGTTTGTTCTCTATAGTTAAGAGTCTGTTTCTTGGTTTGCCTCTCTTACTCTTTTTGTGGTGGGATTGCATTGTTGGTGGGAATGCAAACTGGTGCAGCTACTCTGTAAAACAGTATGAAGAGTTCTCAAAAAGTTAAAAATAGAGCTGTCCAATAATCCAGCAGTTGTACTTTTAGATATTTACTCAAAGTATACAAAAATACTGATTCATCTCTAATGTTCATAGCAGCATTATCTACAACAGCCAAACTAGGGAAATGGCCCAAGTGTCCCGGATTGATGAACGGATGAAGAAGTTGTATATATGAACAATGGAATATCAGCCAAAGAAAGAAGGAAATCTTGCCACCTGCAGGACGTGGAATGGAGCTAAAGAATATTATGTTAAGCGAAATAAGTCAGTCAGAGAAAGACACTATACGGTTTCCCTCAAATTTAAGAAACAAAAATGAGCAGAGGGTTCTCTTTTGTCCACATCTTTTATCTGGGTTGTTGTGTTTATTAAGTTGTGTAAATTCTTTACATATTTTGGATATTAACCTCTTATCAGATGATTTGCAAATATCATCTCTCATTCATTAGATTGCCCTTTCATTTTGTTGATGGTTTCCTTTGCTGTGCATAAGTTTTTTGGTTTACTGTGAGGATGGAGAATGGAGGGGGGAAAATAAAAAATTAAATGGGATAGAGAAGGAATCCTGTAAGGTGTTAGTAGGCCAAGATCTGGGGAAAATGACTAAATCAACACCAAGACTGTGCTCCAATTAAAACAACAACAACAACAACAACAACAACAAAGGATGTCTGAGTGAAATCTCTATGACTCTTTTTAAAATGGCTTTATGTAGTTCTGTGCTTATGTAGCTCCATATTTTGTAGTTTTGAGAAAATTTTTGCTTGAAACTAGTAATTTCATGCTCCTAATGTATCTAATTATTTTTATAAAACTGACAAAGAATCTTAGTATAGTAATGGAGAATACTTATTATTTACAATGGAATAGATGTTGCTTTCAATAATTCACACACATTTTTCCATTTATTCTTAAATCAGCCTTATAAAGTAAATGATATTACTATTTGTATTTTACACTAAGGAAACTGAGGCACAGAGAGGATAAGTAGCTTATTTAAGATTGGCTAATAAATGATGCCAACAATAGTAAAACTAGTAGAATCTATGGCTCTCTGAATTTAAAGATGTTGCAATTAACCAGTACACAGGACTGATACCTGGCCCCTATGACTGTGTAGATTTTTAATTGAATAAAGTGAAATTAAATAACATGAAAACTAAGCAGACAACACTTCAGTTCACCCCATAGGTATTCCTGTTTTCAAAAAGGTAAAATCATGATGCATTCTTTTTTTAAGAGGTGAAGTTTTTTTTTTCTAGCTTTCAGATCTTTCCCCCATAAGCTTGTTAACTATTTCAACAACTCTCTCTCCTTAACAACTTGTAGTATTAGCTTTCTTTGTTACTTTAGCAACGGAAAAATTTGAGGCACAGTTATTCCACTTACTGACTACTTTTTACTACTTTTTCTCTGCCTCCTTTCTTTGAAAAAAACATTTAAGATCAAATTAAAGCTGTTTGCTACATCCATCCATCTGTCATTATTTGAGCACAGTGATGAATATTTCCCAAGTGAGGAAACAAGGCTGATATCTTGTGAAATGATAAGATATTGAAAAACTGAAATTATGGCATGCTTTTGTTGGACCCGATGAAACAAGACATTAGGCTAACTTTGTGAAGCACCATCCTCCCCTCCACTTCAGAAAGTTGAAAGAAGAGAAAAAAAAAAAGAGGTCTATTTTTTAAGGTTAGAATGTGATGGGATGAAAAAAGAAATAGCTTAAAAAAAAAGGAGATAAAATAAACACAGAAATAACTCAAGAGGGCTGTGAAATAATAACAACAGTAACAATAGCCATAGTGGTGATGATGACAGCAGCTAACCCTTACTGGGCTCTGTGTTAAGAGTTTAACATAATTTACCTTTTCCATCACCAGAGCAGTCCTGTGAGGAGCTCTGGGGCCAGGCGTTCACCTTGACTTCCTTGCTGGTTGGGTAAGGATGGCACAGGACCAATCTCAGGTGGAGGCTGGGAAGTTTGGGAGTGACACAGAAGCCCAAGTAGCAGAGGACACAACTTGGGTGCAAGATCCTACTGGGGTGGCCATCAACATTTTCTGCCTTATTTGTACAAAGATCTAGGCCCTTCCTGTGCCTTGTTTTCTTCACCCATCCCTCAAACTAAACTGCAATTTCTTAGAAATTGGCATTTGTTGGAAAGATTGAAGCTTGGAACACAGAGTTAAGGCAAAATAATTGTTTTGTTACCGGAGTTGTAATTTAAAAAATATTGACAAGATTTATGTTTGAAGAGAACGTGCAAAGCAAAGTGATCTTAGCTTTCCTCCAATTGTCACTGTGGACAGAAAGATAAAACTTCATTTGGAGTAGGAGATGAAAATCTATTCTGTGCATCCTGAGGAACAAAAAAAGATGTAAATTCCTGTCTTGGGCATTTAGAAAAAGCAAGGTGATAGCTGTTACTCTAAGAGATACAGATTTGTACCCCACCTGCCTGGAAGTGACACCCTGATTTGAAAACAAAAACACATGAAAATATCACCAATTCCTAAAGCCAAAAGTGGTCCAGAAGGCAGGATGTGTGAATTGTGAATGTGGGGCATTTGGGGCCTTCGGGGAAAGGGTAAATTGCTTTTGATGCAGGCTGTTTCTATCCCGAGGGGAAATCCTACCACATATTTGATTTTTAGCTGCAATGTGTTACTACATATTTATGCCCTTGAATATGTATTTATTACAGTTTTATGCAGCCCATTTTCATGACGTGAATTGTTTGTCTCTCTTAAGGGATATCTATGTTTTTTCCCAAGATCATATCAAATGAGAAAAATATGGAAAATAAGTCCATTTGAAGCGGAGGCAATCTTGTGCTCCCGCAAATCAAACCCAAACAATTAAACACGAATAGAAAAAAAAAAAAAATGAGTAAGTTTGTACCTCTGATTCTTGATTAATTTCTTTACAATTTTTTTCTGTTCATTTTTGTTCATGGCTATAAGCTCCTTTTTATAAATGTCTCTTTTATGTATTGAAAGAAATCCAAGCTTAAAAATACTTTATAGATACACAAAGCAAATATTGGTCATTTTGAACACTGCAGGGAGACTGCCACAGCATTCCTAAGGCTCACACTACAGGTGCCTTCTCTCAGTCCCAAATAATTTGGATCAACCATGACCTCCACCTCATCATTTCTGTTTTTACACTAATTGTAGCAGGACTGACACAAGAACTATCCTGGAGGGAAGGCAACTTTAAAATTTGGGGGAGTTATAGTATCCTGTCCTGAGTCCATCATTTCCTCAGATAGGCAGGAGCCCCAGCTCCACAGATCCAATAGTGATGGCTACAGTAATGACAGGAAACGATGGTCATTATGATTCACCTACCATCCCAATCAACTCCTTTGTTTTCATGGCTGCCATTTCCAACAATCACTATTGGCCATTGGGCATGATTGTCTGACCCCTATTCTTTGGCCCAAAGTGGCCACAATCAAGTGCAGGTGAACCATTCCAAAGCCAAAGCCTTCAGATATTTGTGTTCATACATCTCAGAGCCAAAAGGAACTGAAACGAGGGTTTCAGACATTTGCTTCCAGAGGCAGCAAGGAAGAGGTCTATTTCATTCCCAATACTTTGGGAGTGTGCAACTGCTACACCCCTTACTGTCCTTCAGATTTTCATTCCCAGTTATCCAGCAGGTGTGGAAACTGGCAGTGCTGTCTGGTACCTGCACAGGTACTCGTATAAGCACGTGGACCAGAGAAGGCACCAGATGGAGAGACTCACTCACTCAGTGGAATGTGTGTCTTCAGGCCGTAGGGCCCATTGGAAATTGGCACCTCTGAGTGGTACGAGGGTCACCTGGCCAGTGTTAGCGCTCGAACAGCAGGAAGCCATCATTGCTCAGCACCTATTTTTCAAGAGCTCCAGGCAACAGTGGCATCACTCCCCTTAGAGTCAGCAGGAGATGGGTGCCAGGCATCTCCTCTTGATACTTAGGTTTCGGTGTGGATGCCCAAGTTTGGGACTATAGCTAGTACTGCTAGGGGCCACCTAGTGCAGAAGAAAGGCAGTGAATCTGGGATTCTCTGGTCCCAGCACTCTCCTCTCAGGAACCTTTGATTTGTGCCATGTGGACATTCCCGAGGGTGACTCTTCACCAATAATTTAGGGCCTTGCCTTTTCCCTCACTCAGTCCCAGCTTATATTTCTGTTCCGCAATTACTATCTACCTTGTTTTTTACATTGCCCCTCTCAAATTGGTTGCTCTTTTTACAAGAACTAGATTAAAGTTATTAGACCATAAATATAACTGTAGGCCACAGGGCTTTCAAGCCACAGGGGCTTTTACAAAGGAGTCCTGGGTATGGCTGGTTGACGGTTAGGTCCAAGTCAGTGATGATGTCTGAATCTAGGATCAGAACCAATAGTAGGACTGGACTTGAGACTCTGTTCTTATCTGGAGCTCTCTGACCCGAGGTGTGTGGGCTCCAAATCTCTTAGTGTGTCAGAGTGCTCCTTGCCGATCTGGTGATTTCTGCAACTCCTCAGGTAGAATTGCCACTTCCTGCCTTATCCATCCCAGTGCTGTCTCCCCTTTTAGGATTTCTAAACTTTCCCATTCTTGACAATTCCTACCTTCAAATTCACACCTGTTCTTGTTGCCAGTATGTCTCATCCATCAGAAGCTAGCCCAAGAGGATCTGTTGGTGCTAATTAGAATTTCATCTCAAGAAACCACACTCAAAGTGTCCTCATTTAATGAAAAAAGTATTCCCATGCTCTACAGATACTATGTTAAGAAGCATTGCAATAGAGAACTAGAAATTGTATGTGTGACCTATCAAGAAATGTGAAGGATCTGAGATGGTACCTGCCTTGGAAGTTAACAAATTAGCCTGTCACAGCTTCATGGATACTGAGAGAAGGCACAGAAGTCACAGTCAGAGACAGAGGACATTATTATTCTCAGCAAGTAGAATAAACATCTGAATATTTGCTCTGGTTACCTGCACCCCAGTTCCCAGAGGGTGACATGAAGAGGGGCTAGATGGCCCATTGCAGAAGCACAAGCAATGGACCCTATTACAGAAGAGGATCCATGAACTTTGGGAACCTGAATCTTTTACACTGCAGAGCAAACTGTTCCTTTGCTCTAGACAGAAACCTGGTTTCTCCTTTCTAAGGTGGTAATAAATTCTGCCCTCTGCTCTGGAGGGAGATACTACCTCTATCTTCTAAGGCTGCTTACTATATAAACATCCTGTAGAAGATAGCTGGAAACAAAGAGCAGTTATGGCCTTACTCACAAAATGTGTAGAGATGCATGAGATCCCTGGAGAACTGTCTATCAACAAAACCTAAAAATGATTTAAAAAAAAAAAAAAAAAGGAACAAAGAAAACCCATTCCACCAGGAAACTGAAGAATAAAAGAAACAAATTTCTAAAGAATAAAATAAAGCATAATGGGGATCCCTGGGTGGCTCAGCGGTTTAACGTCTGCTTTTGGCCCAGGGCATGATCCTGGAGTCCTAGGATCAATTCCCGCATCAGGCTCCCTGCCTTGAGCCTGCTTCTCCCTCTGCCTATGTCTCTGCTCTCTCTGCTCTCTCTCTCTCTCTCTCTCTCTCTCTCTATCATGAATAAATAAATAAAATCTTTTTAAAAATAAATAAAGTGTAAGAAGTCAGAAGTTTCTAAGAATATGACGGCACAATGTTGCACTAATGTAGGATAAGTAACTATAGAGATCTGATAATGTACAGCATGGTGACTGTCAATAACATTGTATTGAACACTGGAAATTTTCAAGAAAACAGATTTCAGAGGTACTCACCACATACACAGAGAAATGGTAAGTATGTGAAGGACTGCAGTAATCAGGTACACCTTAAATATATACAATTTGTATTTTAAGAATTTTAATATGTATAAAAAAACTGAAAAATGTGATGAGAAAGGATGACATTTTATTGCCTTTAAACAGTAAACTTGTGGAATATCAAACTTGGTAGAATAAAGAAAGAATAAAGACAAATATGTGATCATTTCAAGAGGTAATTCCAGAATACAATGATGTGAAATATTTGAAAACAGTTACAAAAAGATGTATTAGGCAAATACAAGATGAAGAAAGCAGGTACAAAAATGGACCACCAGAAAGAGTTCAAATAAAAGTCATATTTTGCATTAATAAAAGTTAAAAATCTACCAGGAATATACAAAATAAAGTAAATGTGTTACAAAATAAAGTATATGTGTTAAAGGATAGAAAGCAACCTTTAACCCCATGACATAGCTTTGAAACCTAAAAGTCAACAGTGCTTGAAACCCAAAAGGATCTCATAATCCAAAGTCATTGTGAGAGGTTTTAGTACACATCTCATAATTTATGGGTCTAGGTCAAGAAAAAAAAGAATCATATAAAATATAAAGAATTTGCATAATTTACATGTGGAGCTAGATTTCTCAAAAGTGGATGTAGTACATCCTTTCAAACATGATGGGACAGTCACAGAAACTCTCTACAGGTACTGTATCACAATGACAATCTAAATAAATTCTGCAGTTCTAAAGCATAAAACTTATATTCTGTGACCACGTTGTAATAAGACTATATATTAATACTAAAGTAATAAAACTCCTCTATCCAAACAAATAAAAATTTAAAAAGATTTTTATTTATTTATTCATGAGACACACAGAGAGAGGCAGAGACATAGGCAGAGGGAGAAGCAGGCTCCCTGCGGGGATCTCGATGCAGGACTCCATCCCAGCACCCTGGGATCATGACCTGAGCTGAAGGGAGACACTCAACCACTGAGCCACCCAGGCAGGCATCCCCAAATAAAATTTTAAAAACGATCTTCTAAAGAACTCTTGAGATCAAGAAAGAATCAAAATATAAATTATAGAGAATGACCCTTATTAAAACCCATGTGATGCAGACAAAGCAGTATTCAAGAAGGAATTTATAATCTTAAAATGCATTTCCTAGATTAAAATAGACTAGAAATTTATGACTAGGACTTTCAGTTCAATAAATAAGAAAAAACAAAAATAATAGCGAAAAGTAGACGGAAACTCGTAATAAAGGCAAAAGCAGAATTTTATGAGATAAGCAAACACAGACTTGACTAATAAACTTTAAAAGTTATTCCACAGAAACACAAATAAATTAGACTAACATTTGGCAAGATTTTCTGGAAAGAAAAAGAAAAATAATACTATTATTTTTAAGAGACATAACCATATCTACAATCATATTTCAATATATTTGAAAATCTAGATGAAATGGAATATTTTCTAGAAATACATAGATTAAAAAGAGTTAAAAAATCCATTTAGGCCAATGATCAAATGGGGAATTGAAAAAAAAGGTGACTTCTAACAAAAATACAATGCCTAGATAATTTTGCTATCAAGTTGTGCCAAGTCTTCTTCTAATCTTTTAACTCATTCAGAAATAGAGATAAATTGGAGTTTCCCAAAGCCAAGGGAGGGCATGTGTAGCCCTGACATCAAAGCCAGATATAATTTGAGGAAAAATGGGAAATCAAATAGCAACCTAAACTATAAAACTGATGCAAAATTCCAAAGTAAAAAATTAAATGGAAGCCATCCACATGTTAGACACAGTACCAACAAGTCGGGATAATTTTAGCAATTCGAAAATGTTTCAATACTAATATATTTATTAATATGGATGACTGCACTAACACTTTATGGAAGAAAAATATTTAACTATCCCAATAGTTACCAAAACAATTTAATAACATTTGTCACATATTTTTTAATTGAAGTATGTTTAACACACAGTGTTATGTTAGTTTTAGGCATACAACATATTGATTTGACAAGTCTGTACTTTATGCTATGCTCATCGTAAGTGTAGCTATCACCTGTCACCATGCAAACACTATTACAATATCATTGACTCTATTCCCTGTGCCGTCCCTGCTGTATATTATCTATGCTATACCACCCCCTCCACCTCCACATCTCTAGCAACCATCAGTCTGTTCTCTCTACTTACGGGTCTGGTTCTAGTTTTTGCTTGTTTGTTTGTTTTGTTTTTTAGATTCCATATATCCATGAAATCATATGATATTTGCCTTTGACTTATTTCACTTAGCATGCTATCCTCTAGATCCATCTACATTGTCACAGATGGCAAGATCTCAGTCGTTTTTATGGCTGAGTAATATTCTATTGTATATGGACACCGCATCTTCCTTATTCATTCATGTGTCTCCATGAACACTTGGATTGCTTCTACATTTTGGCTATTGTAAGTAATGCTGCAATAAACATAGGAGTGCATATATCTTTTGAATTACTGTTTTCATTTTCTCTGGGTAAATAACCAGAAGTGAACTGCTGGATCATATGGTAGTTATTTTTTTTTAATTTTTTGAGGACCCTCCATATTGTTTTCCACAGTGGCTGCATCAATTTACATTCCCACCAACAGGGCACAAGGGTACCTTTTTCTCCACATCCTTGCCAACACCTGTTATTTCTTGTCTTTTTGATTCTAGTCATCTGACAGGTGTAAGGTGACATCTCATTGTGGTTTTAATTTGCATTTTCCTGGTGATTAGTGATGTGAGTATCTTTTCATGCGTCTGATGGCCATCTGTATGTCTTCTTTAAAAAAATGTCTATTCAGGTCCGCTGCCCATTTTAATACAATTATTGTTGGTTTTTCCCTGCTATCACCCGATTTAATTAAACCAATAAGAAATCTCAAAATAACTTTCTTAGAAATAGGAGGCTATTTCCTGAACCTCATATATGCTTATTGTTACACATTCAGAGAAAATATCTTAATAGTGAAATAATAAAAATATTCTCGTAAATAGGACAAGGATGCCATCTTTTATCACTTCTATTTAATATTGTAGTCATTCTAGTCAGTACAATAAAATTTTAAAAAACAAATAATAATGAACTATATATGATATCAGAAAAAATTGTTATTGTTTCATTCAAGTCAATTGTTTAAATTCAGCTATTCAGAAAATGCAGAGAATCAGCTAAAAATATATTTGGACTAATATTAGAACTAAGGTGGTCAAATTTTTAAAAAATCATTAATATTTTATTTTCCAATAAAAATTAATGAGAAAATCAAATTTACACATGAAATAAGGCAATCTGCAATTAGTCTACAAATAAACCTAACAATACTGTGAAAATTCTCTATAGAGAGAAATTTAATAAAATGAATATATAAAAACTGTAATGGCAAGAAATATAATGACTAAGATGATTTCATATAATGAGAATGGCTGTTCCCTAAATAAGTGCACAAAATTGAATGTTTTTCCAATTCTAATCCCAACATAATCCTTCTAACATTTGGCAATCTGATCTTAAAATTTGCTTAGAAGATAAAAAGTACAAGAAAAAACAATTTTTTTATGTGTGAAGAGAAATACAAAGTAACTTACTTTTCATGGAAATATTTATATAGAGTGAAAACCAGAGATTCTAATGTACCTTTTAACAAATGTCGACAAAGAATCCACACAGGTAACCTACACCCCGATCAAGCTCTAGACCTTTCCCAGCGCCCCGGAATGTTTCCTCAGACATTTTCCAGACATCCCTCAATCCCTCCAGAGGAATCAGTGTTGTACTATCTATCATCATAAATTAGGTTTGCCTCTTCTAGAACATCACAAGAATGGAATCATAGAGTATCTGCTATTCTGTGTCTGTCTTCATTGGCTCAACATAACATTTTTGAGATTCAGCCTTGTTGATGTCATATCAGTAGTTTATTCATTTTCATTGCTGTGTAATATTCCACTGCATGAATAGCCAGTTTCCGTACTCTTCTGTTGGCAAATATTTAGGTTGTTACAGTTTGGGGCTCTTTTTCTGGAGTGTCTCTAATCTGTCCTTTTGATCTCTAGTCTATCCTTACATAGAGACAGAGTAGGCTTGGGAGTGCAGGATGCTCTGAGAGGCTATGCTTTCTCAGAACTCACTCCAAATGTAAAAAGCAAGCAGTGATATTCTAACAAATGCAAACAACTAAGAACCCCTATCATGTATTTTTCCTAATATGTATTCCTTCCCTATACTCACCAACCGTGTATAATGAAAATGATGACAATCCAGAAGAATAATAGGGCAACTCATAATCCCTTTCCTTTCAGTTTTTTTCTTATTCATTAGTAAATTGAAGGTAGAGATTCTTGGAATAATCTGAATTTATCAAGGAGTAAATAAAAATAGTTGACTTAATTTGGTACAGTTTTCCCATGTTCTGGTAAGAACAAAATACATATAGTGTATTAAATATAAATTGTGCAATTCTAGTGATTCCACTATAAGTTCTCATATTTGAATTAACACCAGCATTGCACAATGTAAGGAAGAATGGTAAAGTCCATGCTAATAATGTAAAATTTTAATTTCTCCTCACCTTGACATTAAACAGCAAATGAATGCACTATGACAAATCGAGAGACTACAGAAGAAGGGGGAAAAACCTTATATTTTAGTACCTTGAAGATCATTTGTTCCTGTTCTTTTGAGAAAAGGCCCTGCATGGGAAATAACCACCATGTCCAGGATATGCATCATTTAATTTGAGAAGGCTAGAAAATAAGCCAATCGTCTTCCTTAATGTAGACTCTCAGATATTCTTGGGTTTGCTGTGAGTAGACAGGAACAAGCTTTCTCTATCCTTTCGCTTTGATTTATTTTCTGGAAGGGGCTCTTGTCACTGCCCGGTTGTGAGTGCCATTTGTTTTTTATTTTGTTTTATTTTATTTTTTTTTAATTTTTATTTATTTATTTATGATAGTCACAGAGAGAGAGAGAGAGAGAGAGGCAGAGACATGGGCAGAGGGAGAAGCAGGCTCCATGCACCGGGAGCCCGATGTGGGGTTCGATCCCGGGTCTCCAGGATCGCGCCCTGGGCCAAAGGCAGGCGCCAAACCGCTGCGCCACCCAGGGATCCCTGTGAGTGCCATTTGTGACCAGGATGCTTGGCTGATGAATGCGGTGGGCCCCACAGGACTCCATCAGGGTCCACTCTAAGGCTCCTGGTGATTCATCATTAATCAGTTTGCCCCCCAAAACTTTTATGTGATGCAATTTCACTGACTCCAACTTGACAACATGTGATTTGATTAAAATTCAGCAGGTGGCTCAGCACAACAGTTTGTTGCAAACAATAATGCAGTTGAAAATTAATAATCTATAGTTTTTGTAATTTCTAATTTGTTTTCAGTGAATAGACAGTGTGTGTAGATTGACTGGAAATGAATTAGAAATAGCAACACAAAAGATAGAGAAGCTACTCCCCCAATTCTGGAAACAAGAGAAGAAAATGAGTAAGAAGAATAAAAGTGCGGCAAAACCACCCTACTGTGCATTAAAATGTCCTAAGTAGTCCTTCCTTTCCCCTTGAAGGGAGAGAGAGATGAGAGAGGGAGAGAGAGAGAGAGAGAGAGAGAGAGAGAGAGAGAGAGAGGAATGAAAAACTATCTGTGATTATGGAAAATTTATATTACTTTCAGGTAAGTGATTTTGTACCTATCATTTCTGTCTGGTCCTTGTGGTCTGCAGAGGCATTAGGGGGACAAACAGCCTCTCCTCTCCCCTCTTCATGGTCACTGTTGTCTCTGGGCACTGAGGTAGTCCCTGTGCTTGTGCACAAGAACACCCTGATTTTATTGAGTGCATTCAGGGTTTGCCTGTAACTCCTTACTGTGTTATGAGGAAGCCAGCGTGCAAGCTGAGCAGAGTCTGGGATGGCATGCCATGCCCCCATTCACCTCACCTCCGTTCCCTTTTCCAGTGTACAGCCACATGAGCACATTCCAAAAACATCATCTTCCACTCTCTGGCCAAATGCAGCAAATCCCCATGCTTCTCAGGGCATAGCAAACATGAGTGCATTCCACAGGAATCTCTCCACACTGACTCCCCCGGTTCCATAAATAGTAAGTTCAGAAACTGGTTTGGTCTCCCTCAGAAGTAGAAATGATCTATGATGAAAACGAACATCCTACAGAAACCTCTATTGAGGACTTTAAATATAGGCTAGTGACCTTATAGCCCTTCTTGTATTTTTCCCACAACTGATCTGCTTTGGATATTATGCCTGTCTCAGCACATTTGCTCTTTTACAGCCCCAGGGATTTGTTTGGATCATGTTGTGCCATTGCTGATGCATGTATTAGGTGATCTTTTCTCAGAAGCAGTCTACCCAGAGCCAAAATATCAAGGGATGTAGGTCAGAAGGGTAAACTGTTCAAGCAATTTTTTTCTGATGCTGCATATGTAATACATTTCTATGTTCATTTGCTCCATAATTTGAAGAATATTTACCAAATACCTCTAGTTGCTGAGGATTCGAGAGTATATGACACAAGGCCACTTTATTTAGGCAACACACAATTTATCGGGCTAGCCAGATCTGCACACAGTTTCAGGACAGGGAGGTGAGTGCCTTCATTAAGATACAAGTGTGTGTTTTTGGAGCAAAGGGCTGGGACATCCAAATCTCAGCTGATGAGAGAAAGTGGGAGAGAAGCTTCCACTGAGAAAATGCCAAGTCAAGGAGAGTCTCAAAGAATGAGTAGGTTTCAGTAGAGGCAAGATTTTTAAAAAGACATTTAAGGCAAAAGAGCAGAATTTACAGAGATATGAAGAAGAGAACAAACAATGCACATTCAGAAACTGGGCTGCGTGTCACGATATGGCTGGGACATTACATATGCTTGTAGGAGTGGCCGGGGATCCACGGGACAGGGCTTCTGTGCAGTTTGAAGGAGCTTGGACTTTCAAAGATTTTGAGCACAGGATATCTCTGATGAGGAGTACATTGTATCAAGGTCACTGAGGCCAAAGCATAGGAGAGGGCAGAAAATCTGTCAGGAGGCAGAGATAGAAATTGGGCTAGAAATGTGGAAGGGACACAAGCAAGGCAGTGACAATACAAAAGGAGAGGAAACAAACATTTCCAAAAATATAAAAAGGGGTTGAGTTTATTGGACATCAGAGCTGACCCAGTGCCAGGAGAGAGAGAGAAGGAGGGACCCGTTTGCTGCAGACTGGTTGGACAGGAATGATGGGGAAGAAGCAACAATCAATGAGAAAGAGAAGGGCCTCGGTTTTAGACTTGCTGAATATTTTAAGTCAGCTTTGTTGAAATGTAATTAACATAGAGCAAAATTTACCCTTTTTTTTTTGGCGCACAGCCCTCTGTCGACAGACAGGTGTAAACATGCATGTACCCACCCTTGAATCTGACATGGAGGGTATTTCTATCACCTCAAAAGTTCCCTCATGTCCCTTTGTAGCAAATACCAGTTCTCCACCCTCACCTCCAGGAAACCACTCATCTGTTTTCTATCTCAAACAGCTTTTCATTTTCTAGAATGGGACATAAATGAAATCATGCAGTGTTCAAGATTTTCAAACCTGGCTTCTTTTACTTAGCATAATGTTTTTGAGATTCATGTAGTTATTGCGAGTATCTGGTTTGTTAATTTTACTGGTAAGTAGGAGTGTATTCTATGGGTGTACTAAAGTTTGTTTATCCATTCACCAGTGGGTGGTGCCAGTTTGGGGGAGATTATGAACAAATGCTGTTACAAGCATTTACATACAGGTGGTTGTGTAAAATATGTTTTTATTTCGTTTGGGACTAGCATTGGGATTGTTGAGTCATATGGTAGGTAAGGGCACATTTAGCTTCATAAAAAGTTGCCAAACTGTTTTCCAGCACTTCAGTACTGACATTAGAAAAAAATCGCCATTCTAAAGGGTGTGTATTGATATAGCACTGTGGCTTTAATTCAAATTTTTGTAATGATTAATGATATTTTTCTATGCTTATTTCACTTCCATAGATCTTTTTTTTGTGATGTGTCCATCAAGTATTTTGCCTATGTATTTTTATTGAGTTGTGTATGTGTATTAAGTTTATATGCTTATAAATATATTTGGGATCCAAATCCTTTGTTCAATATAGGGTTTATGAGTATTTTCTTCCAATCTGTGGCTTATTTTTTCATTTCCTTAACAGTATCTTTGGAGCTGAGGCTTTAAATTTAGATGAAGTACAATTTATCTATTGTTTCTTTTAAGATTGGGCTTTTGGTGTTGTATCCAAGGAATCCTTGTCTAAAACAAGCTTCAAAGGTTTTTTTTCCTATGTTTTCTTCTAGCAACGTTATACTTGGAGGTTTTACATTTAGATCTCTGAACTATTTTGTTTCATTTTTATATATAGTTCAAAATATGGCTTGAAGTATTTTTTTTAAAGATTTTATTTATTTATTTGAGAGAAAGGTAAAGAGAAAGAGAGAGATTGAGGCACAAGCAGAGGGAGTAGGAGAGGGCAAAGCTGGCTTCCCAGTGAGCAGGGAGCTGGATGCAGGACTCGATCTCAAGACCCTGGGATTATGATCTGAGATGAAGGCAGGCGCTTAACGAAATGAGCCACCCAGCTGTCCCAGAAGTTTTTTTTCTTTTTAATAGGCAAGTGGATATCCAATTATTCCAGATCCCCCTTTTGAAAGACTATCATTTCTCTACTGAATTGCATTTAGACCTTTGTCAAGAAGCAGTTGGCTGTGTGTGTGTGTTTATAATATTAACTTTTCCTTGCTTTAGTAAAAGCTCTTTGAGACCTATGATATACATTTTTTATATTGATCTTTTTCATCTATCACAATGTTTTTTATAAAAGAAATACTCCAAAAATGTTGGAGGTAGCAAAAAGTAGCTTTCCAACTATTAGGAACTGAGTTTGAATCCTATCATTTCTATCCATTAGTGTGATTTTAGATCAGTTACATATCTTCTCTACCTTTAAATTTCCACATTGTTGAGTGTCATAATATTTAGCTCATAGGATGTTGGCAGGATGAAATGAATATAGAGAGATTTGGTATTCAAGACTATGAGGCCTAACATGTAGTAGGTGCTCATAAACAAAGGTGTTATGTAACTAAAATCAACTTAAGAAAGATGAATGTGAAAAAAATGGATATCAAATGATATAAACTCAGTTAATTTTGCATGTTTCCCAAAGAATATTAAGACTTCCAGTCATCTATGAAATAGCAGCTGCTTCCAATTATGTACTAATTTGAATAAACTAACATCAACTCAGGGAGGTGTATGAGGTAGAGGAAAAGGCTAGGTAGGCACATAAGCAGTCTTTCTATTCTGGGCTGAAAATCTCAGTGGCTTTGCCAGTGGGCCAAGGAGTGGTAATTTTTTGTTATTTTCTGATTGCAGAATAGAGCTTGTTGCTTCAGATGGGTCTGCTAGGCCCACGTTGCCATGTGGAAGACTATGTATGCAGTGGAAAGTTTTTTCACATCACCACAAGGGTGTTCCAGCCTACCACCGATTTCCACATGCCACTGACATCCCTGTCCTCTCCATTAACAGAAAAATTGCCAGACCTAGTCTAAAATTATCTAGGGACCAAACAGAAGGCTTTTGTCTGACAACAGAATGTATAATGGTAGCTACTTGACTACTTGCATGTTGTTAGACAACCATCCGTTCCCCAGGACCGCTCAGGTCAGGTAGTGCTATGCACCAGGTCAGAGTGTGACACCAGGGCGTGACCAGTGGGCTGCCACCAGATGATTGAGAGTGCTGTGTCCAGAATGTTCTTACTTAGTTGTCCATTTTGTGAGATCTTTCCTTTGACTAAATTCAAAGTCTTCAGGAATTCTAAGCTTAGACTCAAAATTTATGGGTCAACATATCAAAGCTGGGCAGTTTTACTAGGGTAGGAATCTAAACAGATGGTTTTCTCTAAAAAAGCAAGACTGCTGGTTGAATCTGGCTTGGGCCCTGGCTGAATGTGTTGGCCACTCAGGGATTCAGCATCCCTGGAGAGGACCCACGAACAGTGTGTCAACAGCAGCTGTGTGGCCACACAACACCTGCACAGCCATCTTTCAGTGACAGGACAAATGGCACTACTACTTGTGGCTCTCTCATAGGTGGGGTAAGAGGGGGACCTGTAAAAATACCCTTGACTCACTTTTTATTTTTCCATCTCAAAGTTTATAAATCACACCCAAGAACTTTCCAAATGAAATGTGCACACAGAAGAAAACCTTTATTTTGTGAAGACACAGCAAATTCTGCCAAAGCTTACTAGTAGCCTGGCAAGTCAATTAGGTTTGAATGAGCTCTGATAGCTTGGTCCTGACTGTAACATTCTTTGGCTACCAATCACTTGCAAAATAAAAGTGCTGAAGATTTATTTTCTCAGGGGGATTTTCTTCTGGACCTAATATTTTAAATCAGCGCTTTTCCTTCTGTGACATAGCAGCAGGACCAGCTTCATGGGTGTACGACCTATGCAACTGCACAGCACTCCACATTTAGAAGGATCCCATGCTTGTTTTATTGCTTGACTGTTTAAATAATTTTTTTAACATGAGGCCCTGCACTTTTATTTTACACTGGGGCTTGTACCACTCAGCATCCTGGGTTACAAATTTCAGCAGAGAAGGAAATGTTTGGAAGGATATTAGTGGCCAGTGGTCAGTGGTAAACTTCAAGAAACAATCTTGGGAAATGCTGGGCACTACCGGGTACTTCAAACTACAGTCCAGATGTTGCCATGGGAAACAGGTAGCTAGTACTGCTGTCCCCACTGCTAAACACAGGTTGCCACTGCCACCCGTGGAGGAATCTAAACAGTGCCTGCTTCTTTGAGTCATTCTCTTGCAGTTAAACTCTAAGTTAGGAAATTCTGGTTTGCCAAGAACAAGTCATCATTTTTGACCCTGCTGCCAGGGTTGAGAGAGGAAATAAATACGCCCTTCTATCTTTTATATTGAGAATGAACCCTTGCCAACTACCAGGGCCACAGAGTGACACATTCTCCAAACAGTGAGCAGGAGATGGTCCACATTCTCAACAGTCAAAATGCCGTGAGGCAAAGGGACACCTGTCTAGCTCACCTGACTTCTAAGATACTGCGCTTTTAGATTCTCTAAATATCTGATCAATCCTTTTTTGTGTTCTTTCCTACATCCTCTTTGTCAGTTCTTTCATGGTGTTGCTTCAACAAGTACTCTTCTTAGTTTTGATTGTCACTTGCAGATATTTCTGGGTGAACTCTTAACTCCACAGTTGATGATCCTGAATGTCTCCAGAATCAACTTACCCAATCCCTCTCCCATGCTCTCAACTTCCCTCACAACATTTCTATGTAATATTGAAATGTGGAATCACTCTTTTAATATCATAATTCAAATAAGCCTTATTCAATTACACGACGGACTAGAATCACTGTAAGAGGATCCGCGGGCATGTTCCTGAAAACATTACTATTTTGGTATCTAATTCTACAGAGACCAAAGATCTTTATTTCACTTGCTAATCTAAGGAATGGAGTCTAAATAGCAAGGAGACTAATTGGGAATATCTAATTTTGATATTCCTCCCAGGTGATTATAAATAAGAAATGCAATCATTTTAACTATTCAGCTGGGATTTTTTTGTTTGTTTGAAAATCTTTCTAGATACATATGATGCAGTATATTATATTTCTTCTGAAATTATTATAGAATTCTTCTCAGAGTTTTTTTTTTTTTTTGCATTGACTACAGATTTATTGAGTCTTTGATAAAGTCCTTTTAATTTGCACATCATTAAGAAATCCATGCACTATCAGGTTCAAAAGGAGAGCAAGACAGGTTTGAATAAACTTTACATAAGTCAAGGAGCATGGCCATTCTGCTTTAATTTCACCATTTTTCAGGGATCATATTAAATTTTACTGGGGCCTGTCTTGAAGGCTCTGTCTTGTCACCTTTCTGAAAAGTACATGAAAAAAAGGGAGACAGATGAAGGTGGAAGCAGAGGACAATGAAGAAGGATAAAAGACACCGAAGTTAAGCCATCGTCCGTTTTTCCCCTCACTTGCTCTCACCTTGTCTTTCTTGGCTCCCAAAGCATGAGCTGTGAGCAGAAAAGGTGATGAGGTCTTCCTGCATCGTATACTAACAAGCATTGCTTAATTCTACTTTTCTCCAAACTTTTATTAAAGTTAATGTATTCTGTAGAGTGTTTTCCTCATATTGTCAGATCAGTTAAAATTTAATTTTGATATTATTTTCAAAATTAAATATTTTTCCCACTGTCTAATACACAGTTTTCAGTAATGATAGCAACTCATTTCAATGTTTCCCCTAGGAATAGCTTTTATTTTCACAGTGTATATATGAATCTATTTACAGGTGTTTATTTAAAAATGTTGCCAATGAATACTTTATGTCTCACACAATATTTTAGATATTAAATCATATTCGAACTCTTAGAGGGAGTTTCATTAACATAGGAATAATTGAAGAGAACATGGACTAGCATAAGGTCTCTGACAATTATGGGAAACAAAAACTGGAAGAGCATTTAAAACACAAAAACAAATCAGTGCATGTAACACAGACATTCAAATTTCTGATTTTTACACACATTTCTTAATCTCAGCTTTTTGTTACTCTCTTCCAAGGCAAACTCAAAAACAGAATACTGTAGTGTGAGGAAATAAAAGTGAGTATTCAGGGATGCCTGGGTGGCTTAGTGGTTGAGCACTTGCCTTCGGCCCAGGGCATGATCCTGGAATACTGGGATCAAGTCCCATATTGGGCTCCCTGCATGGGCCTGCTTCTTTCCCTGCCTATGGCTCTGCCTCTCTCTCTGTGTGTCTCTCATAAATAAATAAATAAACTATTTTTTTTAAAAAAAGTGAGTATTCAGCTACATTGCTACTCTTTAAATGGTGTATGTATCTTAGTAATTTCTAATGTTAAAATTATAGACTTTGGTTCCTTAAAATTATAGACTTTGGTTCCATGAGACTTTGCATAGTAAATTGTATGCACTCCTCCCCCATCCTCCCATAGGGACACTCTCTGGGAATTATTAAATACTTTTTCATCTCTTACTTTGATTTTAGAACACCTCATACTTTCCCCTCCAGGCTGCTAAAATTGAGTGCAAATGATGTAACTACAAGATATTTTGTTTCTTAGGTATGGAAACAATGCCTATAAATTGTCTGAGAAATTGAAACCGTATTAGTGTGTCACTCAAACTGAATTAAAAATAATTTCTCCATGGTATTCAAAATATTAGAATGAGTGAACATCCCATTAGTAATGTCTTTTATGAAGGAAACAGTATTTTTCTTTTATTTTTTTATTAATTATTTTTTTTAAATATCCATTTCTCTTTTTTTAAAGATTTTATTTATTTATTCACGAGAGACACACACACACACACACACAGACAAAGACCTAGGCAGAGGGAGAAGCAGGCTCCATGCAGGGAGCCCAATGTGGGACTTGATCCCGGGTCTCCAGCATCAGGCCATGGACTGAAGGTGGCTCTAAACCGCTGAGCCACTCGGGCTGCCCCAGTATTTTTCTTTTAGAAAATGGTCATCACGTAGTCATTATTTTCTTGCGGAGATTACATATTGGTCTCGAACTGGCTGTGCTATTGACAATACTGAAAGGGATCTATACCAGAATACCATTTGTAGATCATATAGTCAACCCTGTCAAAGGGACTGATTTTTCCAGAACCCTGGCCAAGAAATCTTGCTGAAAATCCAGTGTACATTTGCATAAGAAAGCAACTTTTTCTGGTAGTGAAAACTAACGCTCAAACTTTCTTAGGGTATTCTTAATTCTATGTTTTTCCTTAAAATAACAATTGTGTGTCTACTACTTATAATACACTATTTTTCTGGTATCTACTGTACTTGTTTTAATTTCATTTATGGAACCAGTGGACATTAATTTCATTCAATTGTCCCTAACTTATCTGACTGTTTCAGGCAGATCACTCGGAAATCATACTCCATAGTAGAGTGCTGTTCTAAATCAAATATGTGGTTGAGATTAGGGAATGAGGTTTATAGGTTTCACATAGTTCAACATGTTGACAGTAGAGGAGATTTTAGTCCCAAGGAACCACCATTGTAGAGTGCAACACATCATCAATTTTTCCTATCCTTACAGGCCTAGGTAAGTCTCTCCAAATAAAGTATATTTTTGTAGTGTTCTGCATGTAACTGCTGTTTGCCCTTTTACAAAAAAAAAATTTTTTTAAGAAGATTTTGTTTATCTATTCATGAGAGAGAGAGGGAGAGAGAGAGAGGCAAAGGGAGAAGCAGGCTCTCCGTGGAGCAGGAGCCAGATGCGGGACTCAATCACAGGACCCTGGGATCATGACCTGAGCCAAAGGCAGATGCTTAACTGCTTAGCTGCTTAGCCACCCAGGCATCCTTTTTGCCTTTTTTTAAATAGTAGAGCTAGATTTTGAGACTTCACTAGCTCTCCTAAAGAAGCAGGTCATGGGGGATTACCATCACTATGAAGGTCACAGAAGCTGATCAAACAAGGCTATGGTGAAGATGACTAGTATGATATAATTTTGATCAAGTGGGAAGGTTTTCTTCCCAGTCAACCAATCAACAATTGAATTGTTAGAGGCATTTGCTTTACACGCGGCTGCCTTTCTCTAAGTGTTTGAAGGAAGCTCATCATGCCTGGAGTGATATAAATGATAAATGTGCCCTGGAAAACACAACTTTTAAAAAATGGTTATTTATTAGTTAGTGTATAAGTGGTGGTCTTCCAAAAAGATGACCCATTATGGATTAAAAGACAGTGTTTGATAACAAATGGCCATTAGGGTTGAAGAAATATTTAACCTTTTGAGAATCAATGGGATGCAAATTCAAATACATGCCAGTTTCTTTTATTAATTTTATGAAGCTCGTAGAAACATATGATATCCATTTCTGGCAAGAATGTTGAAAAATAGATACTTTGTATTCTGCTCTTGAGAAAGTAGAGACAAATTTCTGTATGGGAATTTGGCAATACAAGTCAAAATCTTTAAAAATGTTTATGCCCTCTGACTCTAAGAATTTATACAAAGGAAAATATTTCAATTTAAAAAAATCCTAAGAAAGTAACTGCGGACGCGCACAGTGGTGTATGTACAAGTATGACGATTAAAATTCTATTTATAATTATAAAACATTGGAAGTAACTACATGAACATTAAAGATTTAATTTTAATGTGGACCAAATGGGCTATGCAGACATTTTCAATAAGAGTAGAAAGGTACTTAAAGAAATGGAATGATACTTAAACCAATGTTAATTGAAAAATAACAAGTTACAAAACAGGATGTATAATGCAATGCTCTTTTTATAAAATAAGACTGGAGGAATGTGCACCAATATTTATTACTGATAGAATGGACAAATAAATTGTGGCATATTCCATAATGGGATGTTATAGAGTACAGTGAAAATAAGAGAACTATTGCTCCATAGAACAACATGGAAAAGTCTTACAAATCTGGTATTGGATAAAACAAGCAAGGAACACAAAGATACATAAGGTGTGATTTCACTTATATATGCCTCAGAAATAGTCTAAACTGCAGTGTTTAAGGAGACCTATATTTACGGTAAAACTAAAGGAAAGCCAGGGATAAGTGTGACACAACTCGGTAATGGTTACATGTGAGAAGGAGAGATAGGGTTATGATACAGACATAGGAGCCCTCTGGAGTGAAAACCATGTATGATTTCTTGGATCTGTGGAGTTATCACATGAGAGTCACTTTGTATCTATTTGCTCAACCACAAATATAAATTTTGTATGTATATTCTGTAACCTATGTTATATTTTGATATTAAATTATGTTATTCATTATTATACACTATTGCTATTAAAATTATTATCATGGGACGCCTAGGTGGCTCAGTGGTTGAGTGTCTGCCTTTGGCTCTAGGCATGATCCCGGGGTCCAGGGATCGAGTCCCACCTTAGGTTCCCCAAGGGGAGCCTGCTCCTCCCTCTGCCTGTGTCTCTGCCTCTCTCTGTCTCTCATGAATAAATAAATAAAATCTTTAAAATAATTTAGAAAATGAAATGAAATTATTATCAAGGAGATGTCTGGCTGTAGCATTATAGGTTATGTTTGCTTTATTCTTTCACTTGTATATATAGTTTAAATTTTCTATAATGAAGAGGTGTTGTTTTGAAACAAACCTCCCCCCCCCCTACAAAGTTTTTACAATACTGTTAACAAGGGCTAAGAATTGTTCCATGCACATGATTATACAGTGGTTAGTATTTTGGTAGCTATACTAATTTCTTCCCAATGTTAATTTCATGATGGGCGCAATTTAGGAAACTTTCTTATCGAGCTCTAAGAAAAGAAAACAACATTCAGAAAGATGATATGAAAATAAACCTAACTGGCACAACAACTTAATTCCATTAGTGAGAAGTCTAGGAGAAGGTTTCTATCTTAACAGGCATATGCATTTTCCTTCAGTTTAAAATTTAAATCATCTGTATTAGGTGGTGCAGAGTTTTTTATAATTGTAGCCTTTATATATGAGAGCAAACAACTTGGAAAAAAAATACAACCTGTTTACATTTAACCACAAATTATCTTTAAAAAAAAGTGACTTTGGAAACATTGTGTAACTGACATTGTCTGATGGATATTACTCTTTATGGCCTCAAGACTTGTAGGGATTTGATGTCAAGAAGCTAGCAATTCTTCTCAAGAGTATTTGTCCCTAATGAAGGAGGGAGTGGGGCAGAGAGGTTGTATCTTTCCACAGGAAGCTGAGTTGAGCTCCTTCTCTCTCACCCTCCTCAGATCAGGATACTGAAGAGAGTAGCATAGCATGTGCACTGCACAAAGGCCCAGGCAGCAAGTGGCAATAAAATCTAGTTGTTTCACTAGTCCAGACTTGGACTCTGTTCCCACACTGTGCTGTCTCAGGGGGAATAGACTTCATTGTTCCTCTAAAAGTTCCATTTTTTCTAATTTATCTTCTTAGGAGGGCACTTTTTTTTTTTTAAAGATCTTATTTATTTATTTTTTCATGAGAGACAGAGAGAGAGACAGACAGACAGACAGACAGACATAGGCAGAGGGAGAAGCAGGCTCTATGCAGGGAGCCCAATGTGGGACTAATCCTGGGACTCTGGGATCATGCCCTGAGCCAAAGGCAGGTGCTCAACTGCTGAGCCACCCAGGCATCCCAGGAGGGAACTTTTAAAATCTTATGCCAGGGCACCTGGATGGCTCAGTTGGTTAAGCATCTGCTTTCGGCTCTGGTCAGGGTCCTAGGCTCGAGCCCTGAGTCTGGCGCTCTGCTCAGCGGGGAGTCTGCTTCTCCCTCTCCCTTTGTTGCTCCCTCTGCTTGTGGTCTCTCTCTCTCAAATGAATAAGTTCTTTAAAAAAAATAAAAAATAAAATCTTACACTAAGATTTCTATAGAGTTACATCAGTTGTGCCTAAGACTCTACATGGGAATTTTGCAGAATAGTCTTGTCTCGCACTCGATGGTTCACTGAGCTTGAATGCAAATGCAATACTGATGAGACACTTCATTATTCTTCTAGCAGCCACAGAGAGGCATTCGTAGAAATAACAAGCAGAGAGATGATGTGGGTCAGCCACGTCCAAGCCAGGATTTTCCATTCCTTGACCAATCTAGACTGCTGTATTAGTTTCCTATTGCCCCTGTAACAAATTCCTACAATGGCTTAAAACTACACACGTTTACAGCTCTGGAGATAAGAAGTCCAAAATTAGCTTCACTGAGCTAAAATCAAAGTGTCTACACCTTCTAGAGCCTCCTTCCAGTGGGTCAAGGAGAATCTATCTCCTTGCACTTTCCAGCTTCTAGAACAGCATTCCTTGCATGCATGCCCTCTCTAGACAAAACAGACATTCTCCTAGTGCTTTCTTTCTCCCAGCACTTCTTTTTGGAACAATTTTGCCCAGAGAATGCATGTATGCATGTATTTACTTATTTTATGGGAAACTTCCCCCTACTACCCTGCACTATTTAGCCCTTAGAAAGAAAATTAACTTTACTCATATATCATCTTTAAACATAATCCTGGCCCCTTCTTCCATCTTCAAAGTCAGTGGGGTCCCATCTTGGTTCAGTCCTATGTTGCCTTCTTCTCAGTAGTCAAATCTCCTCCTATCTCACTTCTCTAAGGATAATTCTGATTACAGTTAGGGCCTGCCAAAATAATCGAGGAAAATCTCTTCATTTCAGAATACCTAATTATATCTATAAAGTCTCTTTGGTCACTTAAGAACATCCACAGATTCGGAGTATGACACTCTGGATAACTTCTGGGGCCATTATTCAGCCTACCACATGTACCATGCTTCCAGCTTCATCAAGTAGCATGGATGAGCCTATGAATTATGAATTGAAGAACATACCATTTGGGGGTGATCATATGTGAGATGTACATGAGAACTAACTGTGAAGAAAGGTATCCAAACATCATTTACAGAATAAATGCTTTAGAAGAATGTTTCCAAGATACCTTTGAAAAAAGAAAAGGATATTAGAAAGAGTATGGAATTATCATTCAGAAGGCCTCTGGGTCCTTTGCTTGACTGGTAACATTGGGTAAATCACTGAATATCTGTGAGACTCAGAGCCTATATGGCCTTAAAACGAGGCAGCTGGATTAGTAACCTCTAAGCTTCTTTTTAGCCCTAATTTTTGTGCAAGCATTTATCATTACAGCACATTATTGAATACCTGCCATGTATAAGAGCCAGCACTCTTATAAATTGTAGAGATGTAAAGATGAAAAGAAAGCTTAGTGTTACTACTACTCCATAGTTTACTTTAAAGATGTTGAAAAATGAGAATGGCATATCTAAATATTAAACACATGCCTAAAAATTAAACAAGTATCTTTGTGGGTTATTTTGCCAAGAAGTGAGTGGAATAAACCGGCAAGGTTACATTTAGGGAAAAGAGGATTGCTGCTCTTTTCTTAAATATAGTAAATTTTTCAATAATTGGTGGGTAGCTCTAATTTAAATATTAAAGAAAGAAATATCATGGAAAAAATTGAACTACTGTATTAAAAATGCATAGAACTTAAATTTATTGTCTAATTATGTGAGAAAACAATCTTCCATACTGGACAATGATAGAATTGTGTTCCAAAATAGGTCAATTAGCTACAAAAAGGTAAATGTTTATAACTTGAGTAAAATTTTTAGAGCTGGGAGAGACTTTAGAGATCATGGTATGAATGCCTTTTTAAAATTCTTTACTTACTATTTTTATTTATTTTATTATTTCTTAAAGATTTTATTTATTTATTCATGAGAGACACAGAGAAAGAAAGGAGAAAGAGGCAGAGACACAGGCAGAGGGAGAAGCAGGCTCCATGCAGGGAGCCTGATGTGGGACTCGATCCTGGGTCTCCAGGATCACACCCTGGGCCAAAGGCAGCACTAAACCACTGAGCCATCCGGGCTTAAAAAACATATAAAAAATAGCTATTCATAATCTCCCAAATATTTAATAGAGCTTTAAAAATCCCTAAATATCTTTTCCTCTCATGTCAGTATTTTTCCCCTATAAAACACTGCCTTCCTCAAATTAGAGGAGCTATAATTTGCTTGAAACATATGTTATATCTGTAAATTAATTCCAAAGAAATCCAGAGAAAAGCAAAAAAACAGATTAACAAAATTGTGAAATTGTTTATTATTATATTACTGACAATCATCAGGCTTTTTGCCTGTCCTTAAAATGTGACAGCATGAAGCCAAGGGATACAGTGGGACAATCTGACAGCAAATCCTGATCAATTTTCAAATTTGCAATTGATCATTTGCGAAGTGAGCCTAAATTCTCACCCAGATCAGTTATGTGCTAAAACTGGGACCTTGGGGGAAAGTGTTTCAATTCTCAGATCTCTGTTCCTTTATCTGTAAAATGAAGGGATTGAATGAATGAACTTGAATGGAAATATCGGGATGATTTGAAATAAAGTGCCATCTCATGAAGTTGAAGGCAGAAACAAGGAACTCACTAACAGATAAACTGAAACTCAGTAATCAGATGGGATAGCATGTTTCTTAGTGTGAGTCCTGGCTGCAGTTGGTATCTTAAGATGTAACTTAAAGATGTAACTTAAAGTTTCAAGGAACTTGCCTGGTTTATTCCCTCTTTTGCCCTCAGCCCTTACTGTGCATGTGGCATATCACTATTAATTAATGTGTGCATCTCATACTTGAAGACGTAGGTGGATGTTGTTTTTAATAGTATCAGTCTTCTTTATCCATCAGTTTTTGTCATATTTAAGTGGGTATGTCACTTAATTCTTTTTTTTTTTTTGTTATGAAATCACAAGATGGATTTACATCATTCTATTTTTAATTTTGACTATTGCAGGAAGCATGTCTCTTGTCCACAGACGATTGCACTTCCTGCTTGGGAACTTATTTATTTTATGTGTGACACGCTTTTCGTGTCCCATGTGAGGAGGAGCCTAGGGAAAAGAGAATAGTTCTATTTAAAAGACACTTACTTTGAAAAAAAAAAGAAGACATATTCATTGTCTTGAAAAGTTTACTGAATGTGCCTTTGTTATGCTCCAGATGAGGTTCGCACCAGGTCAAAGAATTGTTATAAAATGTCTGAAGTCCATGAGAATCAAATATCTTGATCTTTTCTTTTGAATGCTATGTCAGTTTCATCTCTTCGATTTAAATTTTCTTCTCTCTGTTTCTAAAATGGCCATATTATACAGAACCAGCCCTTTTGGAAAAAAAAAAATCCCCAATCCACTAGGAAAAAAGATCAAAGAAATTTCGTTGCAAATGAGACCATGACACCCGTGATTTAGATGGGATAGCATGTTCTGGATTTCAGCAATAAGATAACAGCTCCCTTGGCTTCTGCTCTTGGAGAGGTTTGAACTACTGTGGCAGCTCCCTGGCATGATTTAAGGCAGTGATTCTGGCGTGCTGTTCACGCTAACGCAGAGACAGAGCGGTGTGGGAGGTAGTGAAGGGCTTGCTTGCCATGGAATGAAAAGCTGTGGAGAAATTCAAAGAGCCATTTAAACTTGGAGTCGACGATTGGAGTTTTCATAGTTTGGGGGCTGAAAATAAGAGACGTTTGTATTAGGCTGAGGCAAACATTGGAGGCAACTAGTATTTAAGAAATTATTGTAGAGTTCAGCCAGTGACTAGATAGGAAGTGCTGATCCCTATTCTGGAAGGGCAACTAGTTGGTGGTGCTGGAGAACGTGGCTGGGTGTATGAGATGCAAAGCAAGTGCTTCTAATGTAGGATGTCACTAGATGTCACTCTGGATTTCATTATTTGGTAGTCTAAAGATTTTAGCAGCTTTGCCATTTTGCTACCAGTGTCTCTTATAGAACCTGAATAGACAATGTGAAATGTGCATGAATAACAGGGAATTGCTGACTGAATGTCAATGTTCGAGTGTGTGACTTCTATTGATCATTCATTATTGACATGAAGGTCTCTAGCGTCTTTGCTTTTTCACTTAAAATCCTTCTCAGCTAAAATTTCCAAGCATCTGAACAGTGAGGCCTTGAAGAATGGGATGATTCAGGTCTCACAGGATGTTTTACAAAGTACTTTGACCTCTGGAAGAAATCACAGGTACTTTTCATAAAGACTCAACAACTGCTTTGAATAAAAATTCAAATACCAGGATAGAAAAGAAAGTACATCCTTTTCATATTTCAGTGGGTTAATTTGTACCTTTCTGAGTTTATAAATAGCCAAGAAGAACTTTGATGAGAAGAATTCTTGCATTTTTACTGTTCTGTTTGATGAATCTCCAGGTTTTATTTGGTACGCAGCTAGTACAATAGGAGTGTCCCTCAACCCAATAGTGACAAATGAAATGCTATACGGTATCCTGAGATTGTGGATGCCTGGTTTTATTTCCTTTCGCTTTGTATACATTAATTAGGTATACACAATCAGAGCTGAGTGCAGAGGCAGCTAAATAAACAAATGACACTGTGGAAAGGTCTTTCTGCATACTAATCATATCCTACATCTGCAAGCAAAAGCTCTATAAATCGATTTGCTCTTTCACATCAAAAGACAAACAGTGATGCAAGTCAGCAGTTCCTTTGTCAAAGTCACAGAGATTGCTGTTCTTCACAAACGCATCTTTACAAAGCTGGATTCAACCATTTGACGATTAGCATTATTGGCAACTCTTCAAAGAAGATTCATCAAGTGATTTGCAATTGGATTGGTTACCATTTTTATGATGCTCTCCATGAAATCCAACTAAAAGTGATTGACATTTGAATTCTTGCTTGGAGGATGAGGAAGCCAGCAAAAGAAAAGAAGTCTTCTGACTTCACAGAGACTGTGCCATACTTGTGTGTGTGTGGGCTAGTGTGTCAGCCACAGGGCACAATTGGCAGGACCTGACATGAAATGGGTGCTGGGTGATGGGCATTTCTAAGGAGAGGCCAGGAGAATGGGTCCTTGCTTTGTCATATTTGTGCTAGAAACACAAACTACAAGTTTCAATGAGTTTTGTAAAAGCATATTAAGATAGTCTATTTTATTGCACTGCTTGGGGTCAGTTTGTACTGGGGAAAACCAAGGTGATCCATATTAGCCAGACACTGTGTTACATTAGTTGGGTAGGGAAGTAAGACATGGAGGAGAGAAAGAGAAAGGAGAAGTAGAGACCTCTCTAGGAAGAAATATATCCCAAGATGGTATATGTAATTCTTACATGATGTCTAGGGAAATGAATAATTACAGTAATGGCTATAGAACCATGTTAGTAAAATTTAGGCAACTTCAGTATTTTTTTAAGCACTTTTATTTATTTATTCATGAGAGACCCCCCCACACACAGAGGCAGAGACACAGGCAGAGGGAGAAGCAGGCTCTCTGCAAGGAGCCCAATGTGGGACTTGATCCTGGATCCTGGGATCACCCTCTTAGCCAAAGGCAGACACTCAACCACTGAGCCACTCAGGTGTTCCATCGTCGGTATTTCTAACAATGAGATTTTAAAATCTGCTTCTGCTATGGACCTGAAAATTGTAGTAACTTTTCCTATTGAATCTGACATTTCCCATTTAATCAAATTTAATTATTCAGTGTGATATGTTCTTTAGCTGTACCTTAGACACTGTTGGGGGTAAGCCATTCCTAAAATTAACTAAGGAGAATAACCCCACCATCATTCCAGGTTCTCCTTGGTATATTTCAGGTACATAATTCAACTTCCCCAATATCTTAAAGAGTTCTGGCATTAACCTTGAATGTCTTCCTTATTAAGTGATGTAACTTACGCAGATAGAGGTATAACTATTTTTGTTGTCATTTGTCTTCCAATTATCTTGGGGAAATCTTTTTATGACGGCATCCTAAAATCTGAGAGAATTTGTTTTAAAAATCAAGCTTATGGTCACGGTGGTCAGAAGCAATAGGCGAGGTTGCTGCATGAGATCCGATTGGTTAGGGAGAATGGTGCCTTCAGCTGTGCTATGGAGACAGTATTCACCTCAGGCCGTGAACTAATGTTTTGACCGACTTCTGATAGGTAGCTCGAGCCTACTGTACCTCAATTTCCTACCTGTTAAATGGAAGCAGAAATATTGACTTATTACTGAAGAGTGTTCTGAAGATTAGCTAATAAATGATGGTAGGAAAGCTTCGTGCAATTCTAAAGTGCTATATAAATGATATATTGTTATCACCATCACTACTAATAATTATAACGATCATAAAAAGTGAATGACTCTGCTGTGGAGAGCTTGAGTCCCACAGGAAAGTTATTTTTTCTTAGTCTGTTTTCATGTTTTAACTGGGTCCTTAAAACTGCTTAATTGAATAAAAGCAAGGATTTCAGCGCTCTCAGCATTTGTAAACTCATTGTGGAATCCGCTCCAAAAATCAAAGGGGGCTGGAATTAGCATCTGTGTGGGCTCTATATTTAAGAAATTATTTCCATCTCAGATTGTTTTTACATCATAAAAAGAAGAATTGCTATTAGCAATTAGGTTTCCTCTTAACTATCTTAAGTGCAGTCTGAAAAAACTAAGGTTTTGTGGAAAAGAATGTAATACAAATATTATGATCTTACTATCTAGAATTCAGCTATCTGCTTCTGGAAAAAAACAACTAAGAGCTAGCACACAAGAACAAAAGTGCTCCAGAAAATCTAAATCATAAATCAATATTGAACAATTCAAACATAAAAGTCACACACTTTATTAAAAAAAAAAAAGAGCATGCTGGGTCTATTGTTAGCTTATTTTTACCTTTTTTTTTTTTACACAGAATTATAACATGTCTTTTTATCTGCTTCCTAAAGCCTATTAAAAATAGCAGATTAGAAGAAAGAAGAGGGCTGCTGAGAGCAACACACTAATAGTGTTCCAGTTACCTATTGCTGTGTAACAAACCACCCTAATTCTTAGTGGCTTCCAACACCAACCGCATTTATTTTGATGGGCCTGCAATCGGGGTAAGGCTCAGTGAGGATCGGACATCTGCTCTCGACTCGGTATCAGAGGTGGCTCAAAGGTGAGGGTCCAAATTACCTGAAGGCTGCTCAGTCACCCAGCTAGCACTTGGGCTGGGTGCAGTCAGACAGGGGGGCTGAAACAGCAGGTGCTCCCTGGGACTTGTTCTCTATTATATGTGATTTTGTTAGCATGGCAGCTCCAGGGTAGCCAGACCTATTACATACATGTTAGCATTGGGATCCCATGAAGTATGTCCTGGGGGTGGGGATGGTGCCAAGAGGAAGCTGGATGACATTTATGAGCTAGCCTTTGAAGTCACACCAGCTTCACCTTCTTAGCCCGAGGTGTTATAACAAAATGCCGCAGATTGAGTGGCTTCAACAACAGATATTTCACACAGCTCTGGAGGCTGAGATCAGGCTGCCAACATGGTCAGGTTTTTGTGACAGCCCTCTTCCTGCCTTATGGGTGTTCTCACATGGCAGAGAGAAAACTCTGGTCTCTGTTCTTATTCTTATGGGAGCTTAATTAATCCCATCATGGGGTCTTCACCCTCATGACTTCATATAAACTTAATTACCTCTTAAGATGCCCTCTTTCTAATACCCTCACACTGGGGACTAGGGATCCAAGGAATGAATCGGGGGGAGGGGGTCATAAATAGTCAGTCCTTAATAGTCACTTTGCCACACGCTGTTCCTTAGGAGCAAATCTCTAAGGCCAGTCCATACGTTGGTAGAAATGCGGTAGACTATAGGAGTCGAGCACTTTGGACTCTGGCAGTGCAATGTGGATTGGAATTCTATATCAGCGACCAGCTCTGTGACTCTGGACAACATTCTTTCTCTAACTGGGGATGCAAATCATTGTAGCAAGTCTCTATTGCTACGCACCATTCTGCTTTAGAATTTAGTAGTGAAAGCAATTTATTATTTCCTAACATTCTGTGGATTGGCGGGTAATTCTTTTATTGGTTTTTCCTGGCTTACTCAGGTAGCTGCAGCCAGCAGGTGGAGTGAGTGGGACTAGAGGATATAAAATGTTTTCAGATTAAGGGGTGGTTAATAGACTCCAACAATTGATACGAGGAGCCAGAAAATACTGTGTTCATGTGTTTCAATCTATTACAATAGTGTCCATGTCACAGGGTTTTGTGAGAATTAAGTAAGATATTTCAGGGATCCCTGGGTGGCTCAGTGGTTTAGCACCTGCCTTCAGCCTGGGGTGTGATCCTAGAGCCACGGGATCGAGTCCCACATGGGGCTCCCTGCATGGAGCCTGCTTCTCCCTCTGCCTGAGTCTCTGCCTCTCTCTCTCTCTTTCTGTCATGAATAAATGAATAAAATCTTTAAAAAAAAGTGATATCTCTCTAAGGAAGGCCTTCATGTAACGCCTAAACATAATAAGCACACTACAAATGTTAGCTATTTCATAGAGATTATTCTAGAAGTGCAACAGAGCATATTCTGGAGGCAGATTAGCTGGGTTGACATCAGCTATTTACTGACTATGCAAACTTGCAAGCACATTCTATACTTCCTTTTCCTCATCTGTAAAATGGGAATTATGATAATACCTGCCTCATAGAGTTATCATGATGGTTACATGTAAAAAACTTAGGAGAGTGCAGAGTAAGGACTCGATAATATTAAAGGAAACTGCAATTATACTGTTATATACATCAGATTGAAGCCTTCTCTGTGCCCGCTCACCACCATGATGCCCGATGTTACATTCTCTGTGTCCTGTACTTTCTTCCACAATATTTATCATTGTTTTATTTATTTGTTTGATGTCTGTCTTTCCCAGTATTAATGCTTGACTTCACAATGATACAAAGAATATCTTTGGGTTATTCTCCCCCATATTATATCCCCAGGTGGTAGACAGTGCCTGACACAGAGCAGGTGTGCAAATAAGTGCTAAGCAAATAGAGTAGCATGAAAGGCAAAGAAATGAATCAAAAAGCAGAGCAAACTGGATCCTTCTAACAAAAAAAAAAAAAAAGAAAGAAAGAAACCCATTCCTGATAATACATACAAAGAGTACTATCATTGATCATCATACAGATATTACTGAATAATCTAAGCTCCTTTAAATATGGCAGAGAATGGTGTAATTCATCTTGAAAGCACTTAGAAAAAGTTTGTTCATCAGAAGAGGTAGCAAGCCATTTGTATTTGTAAACCCAGATAGTCCTCCATTCAATTTAATGAATTTTTATTCAACACGATTAATTCTTACTTCTAGGCACAGGGGATCCATCTGTGAAAAAGAAGCCCACCCTCATGGAATTTATGTTTTCCCCAAAAATCACTTCTGTTTCAAAGATGTTGGCAAAAATTACATTGTTCCTCTATGATTATTTCTAAACTTATGCTGGGAAAATCTTCCTATAAAAACAGCCTGGGATTAATTTTCTTTTTTTTTTTTTAAAGATTTTATTTATTTATTCATGAGAGACACACAGAGAGAGGCAGAGACATAGGCAGAGGGAGAAGCAGGCTCCCCATGGGGAACCTGATGTGAGACTTGATCCTGGGATTCAGGCCCTGAGCCAAAGGCAGACCTTCAACTGCTGGGCCACCCAGGCGTCTCATGGGATTAATTTTCTTTTTACTTTTTTTCTCTTGCAGATTATCATTTAAAATTTTTGCTTAGATTTTTTTGGATCTCTTGCAATTTTTTTTTAAATGTTCCAACTGACCTATTAAGGGTGACCTAGTGTTTTTTCCATATGCACCTAGTAATAAAGTGATTTCTACTGTTTTGTTTTCTCCCCTGGACATCTCTTTCCCCCATCCTTTGCTCTCCAACTCCAATCTTCAGAGCTGTTCTGCTATCCCAGAGCCCCCATTTCCCGAATATCATAGTGTCCTCCTTGGTGGGTTTTTCATTTCTTTTGCTAAAAGATGCCTCTGGCAGCTGCCTAACAAAGGAAGCACAGGGGTACTTTTCAGCCACTGCACACTAAACCTATGTTTATTCTACTCTCACATTTGATTGAAAGTTTTGATGTATATAGTGTTTTATGTCAAAAATAATTTTGACTCCAAATTTTAAAGACATTGCCCAAAAATCTTCAGCTTCCAGAGTAGCTGTTGAGAAATCTGATGCCATTATCATCAATGATCGTGTATATATGACCTGTTTTTCTTCTCTCTGGAGTTTAGGAAATGTGATGATAGAATTTGGCATGGGTCTTTTTTCTTTCTTCTTTCTTTCTTTCTTTCTTTCTTTCTTTCTTTTTTTCTTTCTTTCTTTCTTTTTTTTAAGCTAATCATGTGGACCTTCTCAGTCTGGATAAATGTGTCCTTTCACATCATAGATTTCTTTCTGTAAGTCTCTTTGGTTGTTTCGGTTTTGACTTCTTTTTCTGGAACACTTGTTAAAAAATCGATTATAGAACTTCTCAGATTAATCCTCTCATTTTGTATGTTTGTTCTCCAATTCTCCCTAAGTTTGGGGTTTTTTACTTCTGTGAGTTAACAATATTATTTTCCAAGGCTTCCATAGAATATTTTGTTTGGTTATTTTATAATTTCTAAGAGCTTTCTTCTTCTTTTTATCATCATTTTTTTAATACTACATTTTTATTAAATGGTCAAAGTATCTTCTCTCTTTATGAGGGTCTTAAGTATATGATTTTTTTTAAAGTCCTGTTTAACAGGATTTAAATTAAGCAGATTTGGTTTTTGTTATATAACATACTAACTCAGAACTTGACCTTGACACCAGAATTACTTTTTTCTCACCAATCTTTGCTGGTTCTGCCTGTGTTCAAGATGAAGCAGCCAGCAGGCAGGCTGGGGACTGGCCGGGGTGCCTTTCATCCTGGTTACTCCTCAGCCTAATAATCTCAGGTGCATTGGAATTTATTCGTATTTTGAAGGGAAAAAGAAAATTATTTTTATTCAATTTTCAATGCTATGCTAGTATCTTTAAACTTAGGTGAAGTCAGTAATGAACAGTGAGCTTGAACCTTTTGTGTGTGGTGCTTACACTCTATGTAAGTTATATGGAAGTTTCCTGTTTAGAGCAAGAGTGTGTGTACCCACTTTACACAATATTTGTAAGGAAGCTATATGTGCTGAAGTGAGAGGAACATAGAAAGGAGGAATCAGAAGACTTGGTTTTGAAATATTTCCTGAATGAATGCATCTGCCATGAGCCAATGGTGTTATGCTGGACAAGTCATTTACTTGTCTTGTCCTGGATATTTTCATCTGTGAGACAAACATTTAACCAAGTTCTCTTTGGCTTCTTCTCCACCTCCACATTCTATGGTTTTTGTCATAAAGCTATTATTTCAAATTGGAAGAAAAGTTAATTTCAGTGCTTCAGAGAATACATGTGGGGGGAAGGGCTCAAGCTCCTCAGGAACAACAAATTGACTACAAATCTTCACATGGGTTGGTCCTGGCCTCATCTGGATCTCCAACCTGGTCGTTTTATTTACATTGCCCACCTACCCTGCCCCTGACCTGCTTATGATGGCATCTCTGTGTTACAATTTGTCTGTTTTATGTTTAATTTGATTTGATATTGAATCTTTTGTCAAGTGTACAACTTTCACAGTAGCATAGTTTCTTTGGAAAATAAACATTCAGAGGTCTAGAAAAATTGTAATAAATATAGAAGACAATTTATATGTATCTATTGTTGATTTCACCAAAGAATACTATGTTAATTTGCTAGGATAGCCATTAACGAATACCACAGACAGGGTGGCTTAAACAACAGAAATTAATTTTCTTATTATAGGTTTGGAGGTTAGAAATCCAAGATCAAGGTGTTGGCAGGTTTGGTTTCTTCTGAGGCCCTTCTCCTTGGCTTTTAGGTGGTTCCTTCTCACTGTGTCTTCACATGGTCCTTCTTTTGTGCATGGGTACATCTGGTATCACTTTGTGTGTTCAGATTAACCCCTTCTTATAAGAACACCAGCCAGATTGGATTAGTGTTCATCCTAAAGATCTCATTTTAGCTCTTTCACCCTGAAAGGCCCTATCTTCAAATACAGTCACATTCTGGGATATTGACCAGCTAGGGCTTTAAAATATGAATTTTAGGATGACATATTTCAGTCCATAATTAATACTTTATACATTTCGTATTTATTTGTCAATTTTTATGTCACTGGACAGTGACTGTAAGTGTAAGCCTTTGAGTGTGATTAGGTTATATTTAATAAATAAAAATTACGCATTGGGAAATTAATTTTTTGGATCTTAAAAAAAGAAAGCACTGGAAAGAAGTCTAGATTAAGACTGAATGTGAAGCTAATATAGGCCCAAAAATTTTGCCTTCAGTTTGTTCACTAACATCGTGCTCAAGTCAAAAGCCAAAGATCAATTTCTATCTTCAAACCATTGAATATATCTACATAAACAATTTTTTATCTGTAAATAAATGTATTAGATTAGTACAGTGGTTTTCCTAACTTGAAACAAAAGTTAGAATCTCCAGGGATGAGGATCAGGAATTTACTAACAACACCCTGATGGCTTACTTATGTTTAACTTTGGGAGCCATTAGATGAGATTTAACAGTGATATCTAAATATACCCATTACCAATTATGTATACTTATTTTTAATACAACTGTAATACATGTCTAATGTCTTACGACACTGTGGAGGTTTAATAATTGTACTTCTCTGCTTTCCTGCTGAAGAATCTGCTTTAAGAGAGGAAATGGACAGAACCAATTGTTAGCTGCAAAAGTGATTCCTATGGAACTGTTGATAGTTGTTCTAAAGCAACATACAAACATCTTAAATTTAAACAATGATACACAAAATGACTTTTAAAAATATTGCAGTTATTTAATGTCAGCTTTAGAGTTAAGGACAAATATAAAATTTTCCTAAAATAATTTTTTGTTTGTTTTCTGGAGTGATATATTTTGTAGATAAATAATTCTACTTTCTCACCACAAATGCTTGAACAGGCAATGCAATACAGCAAAGTAGTTAAGAATGTTGGTCTAAGTGATAGAGAATATTGGCTACTATGGAAGAAAAATAGTGGAGTAGGTTGGACCAATAGCTGCTATTAATTACATCTTTAAATACATCTCTGCTTGTAATTCCCAATCTACAGTGGAAACACGTGCTTATATTCACCTAGACATTCAGAGATTTCCAATCCATTGTGAAGATTTCCCCAAGGATGCTAAAATTAGATTACTTTGTGGGTGGAATATAGCTTAGAGGTCATTTAATCCAACTCTAACTTACAGGAGAGGTAACCAAGACACAGGAAATTGTGACTTGTCTAAAGTAACCCATAACCCAAATAATTTTTTTTAACTCTGATTTTATTGTTCTCCTATACCGTACTTTCTTGGTCTTTGACCCCTGATTTTGAGGTCATATAGCATATATATGTTAGGTATAACATATATATCTATATCTGTACTTAATATAACAAGATAAAATAAAATAAAAATGAGATTATAGACCAGAAGTTCCAAATGGGTATCCTGCAGTTGAGCTTTGGCTCACACTATTAAAATATTTCCTAAATCGGTTATCAACATTAAAAATGTGTGAGATTTCATATAAAATACATATTAATAGCATTTTTTGAAAAAAAAAATAAACAGCAATCCTGAGTCCATGTTTCCCCATGGTAACCATTAGTAGGAAATAAGTGGCAGCTGATGCTCCTTAGACAGGGCATTTGTCCTCCAGCTCACTTTGGACCTGTTGGGTCCCCAAGGCTAAGATCAAGTGGCAGTTCTCATTTTTCTCTGTTCCTTCACTATTGCTTTTCTAATAGATTTATGTGGAAATGGAAATAATTTTTGTGCCCATGAGTCTCTTAAAATAGGAAAAACAAAATCATATTTCAAGAAAAAAATTTTCTTTCCTACCCTTAAATCCTTCACTTAGATCGTGTGTCTAGTTCTTGCAGGCATTTAAAGATCCACAAACTGTAGAGTGCAGTGGTTCTCAACTGTCTTGCTCCATCATTAAACATGGCGTTATCACAGACTCTCATTATTGACAGTTGTAGTATTCTGAAATGGTTGCTTAGTTTTGGCCAACCAGAGATGTGGTAAAATCTTAGGCAGGAAAGAGGAGAATATGTAAAACCTGAAAAATCCCTGACTCCTTCAATATAACTCTCTGGGAAGGATATACTTTTATCCATCTCTTTCCACTTAAAAATAATTAGCATATAGTATCTTCTTTAAAATAGAAATTCATCTCTAAAGCTCCCATTTATGTGGAGTTTAAAACCAAGAATACCCAAATAACTCTATTGCAAGTTCTATTTTGTTAATCATTAATACTTATGTGAGACTTTAGACTAAATTCCCTTTTTAAGTGTTCATAACATTTTTTTTAACTATTTGATTTGGAGAAATTCCTTTGTTTCATCAAAAGGAAAGAATAAGCTTATTCAAGTGAACAATTCAGTGTTGACTTTATTGAAAGTCTCTGGAAACAATACTAGCCATAAGATCAAAAGATGAATGTCTGGGGGAAGATCCAAAATTCAGTAGGCATGACCTGAGAAGCTCAATTAAAATCATAAAATAAGTACTCTCAATGTTCCACTGAACTATCAAAGTGTTTCTACTATTAGGAAACTGAGCTTTCACAACCAAGAAAAGATAAATACTCTTCTAATTTCTTCAGTTATCTTCCATTTAACAGAATCTAGAATGTCATTATTGTCATTGTATAGTACTGAAAGGAAATTCCAGACACTCCATAAAAAGCTTAAAAGTCCATATTCACTTGAACTTCAGATAGACCATCTTTTTTTTTTTTTTCCCAAATAACCATTACCAGATTTGACTTTATATCTGAGAACAGAATGCTGAGAATTAATGACGTGGAAGTCAAAATGGATGTGCAGAAGGCCTTACTACTTAGAGGTGAGATTATTCAAAGAATTGCCCACTTCAAAGTTACAAGCAATTCTTCAGGAACTGATGAGATTAAAATCTATACCTTTGGGCTGCAGATCTTCCTTAGTGCTAATTCCTTTAATGTGCCATGTATCTGGACCTATGGAAGTTCAATTGCTTTCAGCTCAATTATTTGCTTTCAAATGAATTGAGGATCTGTAAACTTCGATTAGTATGAATACAAGAAGTCTGCAGTTACTCATAAACAAAATAACCTGACTTTTCCATTATTCTCCTTATCTTTTCTTCTTTCTTATTTTTTTAAATTGAAGTATAGTTGACATACAATACTATATTAGTTTCAGGTGCACTATATAGTGATTAAATGATTATATACATTACCAAATGCCTGCCACAATAAGTTTAGTTATCATCTGTCACCATACATAGTTATTACAATATTATTACTTTAAATGTAAGTGGTCCAATCAAAAGACATAGGGTGACTGAATGGATTAAAAAAAGACAAAACAAGACCCATCTCTATGCTGCCTACAAGAGACTCACTTCAAACCTAAAGACTTGTACAGATTGAAAGTGAAGGGATGGAAAAAGATATTTCATGAAAATGGATGCAAAAAAAAGTTGAGGTAGCAATGCTTATATCAGACAAAATTGACTTTAAAATAGAGACTGTAATAAGAGATAAAGAAGGGCATTAGACAATGATAAAAGGAACAATCCAACAAGAGGGTATAACAATTATAAATACCTATGCCCCAATATAGGAGTGCCTAGGCATGTAAAGTAAATATTAGCAGACATAAAGGGAGAAATTGACAGAAATGTGATAACAGTAGGAAATAATAATCTACTTCTCATTTTTCCCTTTCCTTTCCTTTTTCTTTCTTTCTTTCTTTCTTTCTTCTTCCTTTCTTCCTTTCTTTTATTTGGCTTTTTTCTTTTTCTCAAGTAAAGTTGCTTTGGGGGAAGATGTCTGGCTAGCAGCTCAGAATTCTTAAAGTCAACTGTCTATGTTGGAAATAAATTGGAATTTTTGCTTAAATCATGCAGGTCTCAAAATCCTTGCTGGGAAGTCACAGGGGATTAAAAAAAAGAAAGACATAGTGACAACAATAACTGTTATTTAGAGCTCCCTGACAAGTTGTGTATGGCACAGGCAAAGATGGCTGAACTGGGATGGGGGTGAGGTGTTAATATGGATTCCTAAGGCCAGGAAGTCAGAAGGGGTTTCACAGCAACCTGACAACCTAGGAAAGATTTTTGGCCTGTTTGTTCCCACTGAGGGGCTTGAAAACTTTTTTCGTAAACTTATTCTCTTAAAGCCCTGAATCCAACTTGTATACTAATTTGAAATATTAACTTGGTTATAAAAGTCATGGAACTCTGTAAATAGAAAAAATATGACAGATAACTGAATTAAAATTTTTGTCTCACAGATGAAAATGTCCAGAACAGGAAAATTAAGTGACTCGCTCAGAATAACATCACTGGTTCATGGTAGACACATTCCTTCAGCAGTTCTTTAGGACCAATCTCCTGGCTCCTTCATTTCACCACACACACTCTTCTTACAAATGTTTTGTAAAATGCATGCAAATATCCTTGCTGAGGAACAGGGAACCATCATGTAATGGACGTAAAGTATAAGCACCACATACGAAAGATTCAAACATACTGTCTCATTAACTGACCTCACCTAAGTTAAATATGCTAACTATGATAACATTGAAGATTGAATAAAAAGCAATCCTCCTCCCCAGATATGATTTGTAGAACTGATTTGGATGGTGTGTATCCCATTTAAAAAGAAGTGTCGAGGGAAGTTTGAACTACTACCTTCTTCCTAAGCTATATGTAAAATTATGACTTTGTCCTAGTGCGATCCTCATCTACATGCATAGTTTTCCCCAAAGTCGTCTTTTATATTTATCACCATGGAAGAATGCTTGCTGCCCTGGATGTGTGCCTGACCACCATGAAAATGGCAGATGCATCTCCAGAAGTTAAATCTTGAATTTTTTTCTTTGTATTTTCTTATTGCCATTCATGCTATTAGAATAGTAACAGCCGCTTTTAAAGCAACAAAGTCCTGATTCAGAAGTGAGATTCTATGAGGCTCTTCAAATAGTTCACATGGCTTAAAAAAATTAAGCCAGCTCAATGGAGTGGAAGTGTTACTCCCTTACTCCCTATGGTTTCTGAAAGCCATTAGCGACACATGTCTCCTTCGAAGCATTTATGCTAACATTACTTTCTTTGGTTTGTTTCCCAGTCCTGCTGCCTTTCTTATAAATAACACTTGTAAACAGGAACTTAACTACATGTAAGGGAGAGAAAAGTTGCCTGGGTTTTTTGCAGCATTATAGTCCCCAAATGGCTGAGAGAATGACCAGCAATTGTAGGCTCAACCTGTAGGGCACAGAGAAGAAACCATAGTGTCAGGCTGACACTCATTTAGGCATCGTATCTTGAAGATAAACATTTTTAAAATGCTGTATAATGCTGTTTCTGTGCATACTTTCTTCCACAAGCTGGATTTAAATATATATTTGTGTGTGTATATGTATGTGTACACATCTATATTTATTTGAATAAAACAGGGACAGTGATTTGGTTTTTCATTTGCCCACCTCCCCGCTTCATAATATTTATTTAATACAATCACAATTTGTTAAAAGAGGAGCATTACTTTTCACCATGTATTATTGTTTCTTGTCTCTAGAAATTAAAGGACATTTGTTTTTTATTAAAATCAATCCCAGTAGGGAAAAACTAGGTCATATGTCATACCAGGTCCAAGATTGGAAATGAGATTGGACATAACTCATGAGCCATGTTTCATGTTAATCAATTAGCATTTTGAAGAACCAATCTCCTCCAACAGAATTTGTTAATACGGCTATTGTGGGGAAAAGAGTAGGAATAAAATGTTTCCAGAAAGATTGCCTGGGTGGACAATCAAATGGTTGCTCTACGCTCTAAGGACAGTTAGAGGACATTGGCACCAGAAAATATAAAGGCGTAAAGACTCTACAGAAGAGTAGGAGTACCCAAATAAAAGAGAAAGAACACTGTAGGCCAGTTTTATTAAAATGAATGACTTTTTCATTACTAAGAATAGTGCCATTGAAATGATGGTGCTATTATAACAGCTACGTTGAAATGCAGTAGGTATTTTTTGAGACCAGATTACCTTTGAAGGTTACAAAATTGTCTCTCTAAAAAGAAATAAGCAAGAATAGATGATGAAGAACTCTTTTGTGGTGGGTTTATGTTGACTTGAGTCACATCAGCCTGTATTTTGACTCTTATTTTTTAACCCAAAATATGGAGAAAACTGACATGGTCATAATGCAGTTATAGGTGAGGGGGTAAAAAACAATGTATGAGGAGTAAAGACAAAAGAAATATTGCAAAGGGTAAAGGAAATAGAAGCATCTTTCTACTCAACTATATTTTATTTAATTTGAAGAAATATCATCAATAAAATAATACAACAAATTATGTAAACTTACTTCATAAAATGCCTTCCAGATAATGTTTGTCTCATTTAATCATAACAATAACCTCAAGTGTCTCTCTAGTTTTCAGATAGATGAGAAAATGAGTCAGTGAAATGACTTGGCCAAAGTCTCTTTGTTTATGAAGAAAATGAAAGAAATTGCTTGATCTCATACATTTGGGGTTACATAAAAATAAAATCTCAGGTTTTTTTCTTTTCTTATCACAACAAAAGACGCTTCCTTCCAAAAGTAACATTTATGCACATCACAACATTAAGCACTTGGGTTTGGTGTGAATCAGAAAATTAAGAGAATTCCACAAAAATCAGAGGCCAAGAAAGGCCATTTAGAAAGCCAGGCCCTGAAAGTATCCTGATGTAGATCCAGGTGTATTGCCCAGATGGCACAGGTATAAAACCTATGAAATGGGAAAAATGAGATCGTGAGTGCTATTATGACTGTTCTACATCTATAATACATTTATCCCAAGAGGCAGTTGTACAGCTGTTAACATATATGGGATTGTATTTTCACTTGTACTTGCAAAGATATTTAAGATTTATGATGATGGGTATCTTTCCTCTGTAAAGACTGCAAAATAAGGAAATTTACCAAGAGTACAATCAGGTGATGAGATGTATTCACCAAAGATTGTTGCAGCAAATGAATAAGGAAGACACTAAGACTTTCCAGTCCTCTCAGTTATAGCAGTATTGAAAATAACACTGGTTTCTCAGTTGGTTTGTTCTGTTACTATGTCCTCTCCCTTTAACTATGCTGAAGAAGAAATAGAAGGAATTGCAAAATTGCAATTTGACTTTCAGAAGAAAGACACTTAAATGGACACCTAATATGAAATCATTCTTTGAACTTTAAGAAGTAAGCATTTTTCAACTCTAAAATGCAAAATGTTTTTGTAGTGTTATTTTAATATAGCTGTTGTGCAATTGGAGTTAAAAATAATTTTATCTATTTACACAGTTTTAAAAAGATATATATTGAAACTGGCTCTTAAAAGACACTCAATGTTCTTTAAAAAGTGTCCAGGAGAGAATTAGTTCTTATTTCTTCTGTAACAACCAACCACAAACATAGTGACTTAGAGTGACATAAATTTATTATCTTAAGGTTATGGATATCAGAAGTCCAAAATCGATCTCACATGGTTAAAATGAAGATATTAGCAGGGCTGCCTGTATTACTTCTGGAGGCTCTAGAAGAATTTATTCCTTTCCTTTCTCCAGCTTCTAGAAGCCTCCTGGATTCCTTGGCTCATGGCCCCTTCCTCCATCTTCAAATTCAGCAGCATTGTCAAATCTCTTTTTGACCCTTTTGCTCTCCTCTGGTTACATTGGGTCCACCTGGATCATCCAGGAGAATCTTTGCATGTCAAGATCTTTATCTTAAAACATAAGCAAAGTCTCCTTTTGCTATGTAAAGCAATATATTCATAGGTTCTGGGGATCAGAATATGGACATTTTTGGAGGGCCATTATTCTGCCTCCCATGTGGGATGAATATATTTTGTTCCTTGTGAAAAGTTGTTTTACCACTACCACCACCTTCATCCCTTACTTGACATTTAAAAGAGGGGGTGGTGGTGGCTGGTTGGCTTAGTCACCTAAGCATCTGACTTTGGATTTTGGCTCAAGTCATGATCTCATGGTCTTAAGATGGAGCCCCACAGTCATCTCTGTTCTGGGCCTGTTTAAAAATCACTCTCTCTCTCTCTCTGTCCCAACTTCTATATTCCAAATCTCACTACCACAATTCAGTGTTGAATTCCAAACTCTGCAATGGTTAATATATTAATAATAGTTGAAAATGTTTGTTAGATGATGTAAACAGTTCTCCAAGTAAAAGAGCCATGTATTTAATTTTTAAAATGTCTCACCAGCCCTTTGCCCTTTCTACAATCACAGAGTCTGCCTTCAGCAGGTGTTATACACAAGAGCAGTATTCTCAAAGAGATGCTTTCTCTGGTTTTTCACTTAGCAGCTCCAATGATTATCAGGAAATAAATCAACCATCAGCAGTCATAGACAGCTATTTAAATCTGAGTTTTGAACATCTTAATTGGTGCATTAAAAGTTAAAGAGTCAAAGTCACATTAGATGCATAAAGCTGCTTATGTGCATAAACTATAGCACAATATTCCATGGTTAAGAAAGCATCACATTGCTTTCTGCATTCGGAACTTGTTTTCAAACTTGTTTTTAGTGAAATGAGGAAAACTAGAATAAAAATTTAGGTATATATTGCAATACAGATCAATTGTCCAATTGTCTAAAGTGGATTCAAAACATGCACACAGAGTAAACTCTGAAAAAGCATGTTTGTTTTTAAGCATTGTAACAACACATCAAAGTTGTCCTTTGAATTCCCTGACCTGGTCATAGTTTAAATTCATCACAATTAATCTTGATATATTTTCCTTTTTTCTTAAAACTTTTTAGACCAAATAATTTGTTTTTCTGGGGCTATGTTAAATATCGAAATCTCATTTTTTTGGAATCTGTTTGGACTTTGAAAAATTATAAACCCTATAACATTGAATTCTGTAGATTTCCTTCACTTTCTTTATACCACAAACAGTAGAGGGGTTACTAACATAGATGTGAATTTTCTGTGCCATAGAGTGAGTTGTTAAGAAAGAGATCCTGACCATCTATCGGACACACAATTAGTTTTGGACAATATACTCCCTAAATTCTAAAGTCTCCTTAAAATCTATTAAGATAAAAAAAAATATCTATTAAGATATTATTCCCCTTAGACCCGTACTATTTAGTTTCACCAAATCGCAGTTTTACAACCTATCTAATTAATGACTAATATTCATACTTATAGCCAATAAAACTCTCTGTCCATATTTCCCTGTCATTTTCAGATATCACACCGAAACCTAATTTATGGGACAAAAAGATTGTTGTTTTAAATATCATTTCAATGTGTTAAATAATCAGTGAAATCTGGAAGGGTACCAGAACTTTAGATTTTGTGAAATTAGAAAAAAAGACACCATTTAACTATATTTTGTAGAGATACTTAATGTAGTTTTAAGCATGTTCTTAGTTGTGAATTTTTATTTAATAATGAAACTAGCACTTTTTTCCCAATGAACACATTTTTAATAGAGGTAATTATTCATTTTGCTAAAATTCTTTTTACATTCAACTTTCCCCATAAACTAAGGATGTTTAAAAGTGGAATATTCCCATGCCAACTACTCAATTAAAAATGTGTGGGTTATCTATTTTTGGGATAATTCATGTCAATTTTTAAATCCTGGGTTAATTAAATTTGACCCCACATCCCAGCATGTTATTGGATATTTATTTAACAAATGCAAATAAGTTAAAATGTAATCTTAATATTAACCACTGCTTATGTAATTAAAAAGTAGAATCAACTAGGGGGAAATAGGAATGTATTTTTAAGTACACACAGACACACACAGGGAATGTTTGTGATGATCCATAATATGCCTTTCCACTAGGGTGTATAATTTAAAATGGATGAAATGGAGTCGTCATTTTTTAAACCCTGTGATTACTTTAAAGCAACTTTTTAAACTTTCTTTGAAGCCATTCCTGGCCACATGTGCTCATTTGATATCTTATATGGCTACCAAAGAATATATTTGTATCACAAAAAAACAACCTTGTTTTCCCAGTTACTAGACGATTGCCTCTAATACTAGCAGAGAGCATATTTGTTCTCCTCAAAAAAGTCATAGAGCAGAACTGATTATCAGGGGATGACTTGGAACCATGCGGCAAACATTCCCGACTTTGCGATGTAATAGTTGAATATTTTATAAAATCACGCATTGCCTTATAAAATGATTTAAGGCAATTGCTTACAATATATTTTATTCCATTTTAAAATATTAACTTGAATGTATCCAATAGCACATTTTAGTTTCATATTTTCACTTGTCCGGTGAATTTATGACAGTACTCTTCATATTTTAATCATACACATGCTATCTATTGAAATAAAACTTTTTAGCAACACTGTTTAAATTTTAAACACGCCCATTCCTGAAAAAAAAAATTAAAAACGGTGTGTATATATGCATATATATATATTTAAAATAAAGGTCTTACTAAATTCAGAATAGCCATTGAATATTGCGACCCGTTGACTACCACCTTCTTGCTAAGTATGTGATATGAACCATGACATTACAATCTTAAAACTGTAACAAGAATGAGTTATGTTTGTACTATTTCCCATTCTCATTATATTCTTTGTCACACAATGAATTAATGTTGTGCCATTTTCTATTCTCATTACAATCTTTTCCTTATGAATGGGGGTATCAGAATTTTAATGTCTTTTGTAATCTGTGAAATATAGTAGTATGTTTTGTTATACTAGTATGACCTTGCTAATATTTTGCATTTTGATTGGTTAGTCCAAGCTGTAATATATAGAGTAAGGTTAGAGTAATTGGCCAATGAAATAATTCTTAGTGTTTTTGACTGTTTTGATCAAATGAGTTTAAGAAACATTTTAAAAATCTTAATTTTTACATGCTTAAAAAATGATAACCCTGGGATGGCAGGCAAGTATATCTATAGAAAGGAAATATATAGTGGCTTTTCCACATAAATTGAATGCAGTATAGAGAAATTATTTCAGATTAAAAGAAAATGTTAGAAATGAAATGTTTCCCTTCAGATTTCATTATTCTTTATTCTTTGTCATCTTTTTTTTTTTTCTGATTTGGATGCAAATAAACATGGTATAATAAAGTGATCTCACTGTTTTGTCTACACCTTTACCTACATCTTCCTGTTAGCCTGTTATTTGAAAATTATACTGACAGCAAGTAGTTCTGGCTCTGTGAAATTTGCTATTATTATTTTATGTTTAAATTCTTAAATCTTGTTTGATATTGCATCAGCTTATAAAGTATTTCTGTGCAATTTCTATAAAAAATAATGTTACTAGGAGAAATGATTTTGAGATAAGTCCCAGTTTCTATGTTTCTCAGTTTCTAAACTTCTTTTAGAATGATGTTTCTAGTTAGCATTGTCACATTTATACGTATGTCTCTTTTTATATTTGTATCTTCACTTGTCTTAACTCTTTTTGGAATGATAAGAGTGACTGTTTTAGAAGAAAGTATATGAAGGACATAAATTGCTATATGTTGGGGTCTGAAAACAACATGTAAATCTACAAAGGAGCAAACAAGGTAATACATGGACAGTTGGAAGTGAAAACTTTAACTAATATAAAATGTCTAATTTAAGCATTTCACCTAATGCACTTTTACTACTTTTTGGAGAGTAGGAGCAAGAAAGTAGCAGGGTGATAGCTGGAGAAAAAATGTAGCTGTTTCCAGTTTAGTAAACTTTACTGGTCTCACATTTTGTTGAGTACCCAGACCACTTTGCAGCTGTAGGCAAACTCTCAGCATACTATAGACCCTAAGACATTAATCAAAATTTTGTCTTAAGTCATTACACAAACAAAGTAACCCATTGGCTCATTCTGTTTTATTAAGTAGAATTGCATGTAGCATTTTTCAGGGTGAAATGGCAAGTATCCAAAGATACTTGTGATTTTTTAGAGTCCCAACTTTTTAAAGTTATGTGTAAATCTTCTAAATATGTGTCTTCATTTTGATGCTTCTGCATTTTGGTATCAAATTTTACAGCCCTGTGTTACTTTTCCTCATTCATTGTGTCATTCAAAAATACTTCACATGTGATTATTGCTACTAAGCATAGAGCTATAATGTAACTTCTAGTTTGTTGCCAATTTTATTAGTGAGGAAGAGTCTGAAATGCTGCTCAAGAATGGAGGCAATAATCTTTATGTCATTTTCACACAGCAATTTCCAGTATTCGTATAAGTGAAAATAAAACTTTCCCAAAGTCTTCTGGTGGCATTTACAAAATATGATATGAAAGAAAAAACTGATCCAGAGATAAGAAAGTTCACTTTGGGACTGGCCCACTCTAAACCTGCTGTGTCAAATCTGAGAATTTCCTTACTCTCTGTGAGAATAAAAGAACTTTATCACGCTAAAATGTCTTTAAGTGTTTATGAGGCTATTCTCGCCTGTAAATCTTTTATTCAGCAAATCATCCATTCTCTAGAAATAATGTAGGTTTTTACAGCAATTACAAGTTTAAAGTTTGGCTACACATCTCCTAATGCCTCTTATTGTTTCTAGTTGGAGTTGCTGAATTTTGTCACAGATAATACAGGTATCTTTGTTGTTTATTTTTCAAACTTCAAAATATCTTTGGTATGCACTATTTATTTTTAATCTGGTGCATTGACATTTAATTTCCAATCACTATTATATTAAACATGTTAAAATAAATATGTCACTTAGTTGTCTTCCTTTGAACCCGTGAACATCATAGAGGTTTATTACCATGTAATAAACATGTTTCTTTTTCCATGTTTGCTTCTGAATGGCCATTATTTTTTTTATACATTTCCTTTTGTATTGACATTTCATTAAATAAGTTCCTAGATTTTTCAGAGGCCAACATGCATGAAAAAATTGCCACAAGAAATTGTCATAGGAAATCACTAGAAACTATGATACTAGATACAAGTTGTTGATACAAAAAAAATTGTTAATTTTAAAATCAAATCCATGTAGAAAACAAAGCAGTGAAGAAAACTTAAAGTATAATTATAGATGAGTCAAGTCAAACTTAGATCTTTATTGAGACATAATTTGCAGGATAACTTCAAGGTTATAGTAGCATCTAGAGAACAAACTAGCCAATAATAGTACTTGTTCAAGTTGTCTTACATGATTAAATCTGAGCAAATGGTCACATTAGCTTACTTAATGTCCCTTGGGACCAAATTTGGCCTTCCGGCTTGACTCCAAAGTTTCCATGAACTCTAACAGAAGTTGGGAACACTCAGCAGAGAAAAGATTTTATTTTCCAATACAAGAAAGAGAAAATGAAAGCATTCTGTGGCTGCTGCCTATTAAGAAAAAAAAAAACATGCATATGATAATTTTTCAAAATCTAACAGTGATTTGACTAAATCTCCTCACTAGGTTACATGATTAAATATTAATGAGAGTCAGTATGGTGCTTATTTGTTCTAATGCTGCTAAAAGAAAAATGGCTAAAATTTCACGAGATAAACTTAGTGGTCAAGGAGTCATACCATGCAGTCACTGTGAGTCATGATGGGTTTTCTGACCAGATTAGAAAATAACAGGTGTGGGGTCCCAGGGTGGCTCAGTTGATTATGCGTTCAACTCTTGGTTTCCATTCAGGTCATGATCTCAGGGCCATGGGCTTGAGGCCTGAGTAGGGCTCTGCACTCAGCAGGGAGTCAGCTTGAGAATTCTCTCTCTCATCCTCTTTCCCTCCCACTCACTCTCTATCTCTCTCTTGCTTTCTCTCCAAAACAAATAAGTCTTTAGAAAAGAAGGGGTTTTATTTTCAGTATATCCATGTTAATACATCTTTTTTGCCCAACTACACATTAACCACTATTCTAATTTCTTATATAGAATCAATGAATTTATCATAATAACCATCCAAAGTAGATAGTGGTTTTCTGCTCTTTCATAGATGAGGAGACTAAAGCATGACAAGAGCTGATGTAAATTTCCCAGGGTGTGTACAGTAAGTAGGTGGTGGATATAACATTGGCACCCAGATAATATGACTTCAGAGCTCTTGTTCTTAACCACTAAACACCTCCCTAAATCAAGAATATGTGTCACTACAAAGCTGTTTTCCTGATTGTAGTATCAGCTGAAATAGCCCAGGCACATCATTTCCCAATTCAGGTGTCTGTGTCTTTAGGAATTAATTGTCCACTATACCAAACTACTTGCAATTCCCCAAATACGTTTAATGAAGCCAATATTTTTGAAATATTTCCTAATATATTTTCCTTTCCCAGCAATCTAACATCTTTTCCTTCAGCATTTTCTCACTTTAAGGCAAAGTTGAGGGAATATAAAGAAGATAATAATAAAAATAATACAAAGAAAATCTTTCCTTAACAGGAAGGGCACAGAGGGCGCTTCTCTTTATCTAGGATGGAGGGAGAAAGTGAGAATGAGAGTAAGAGATAGTAGCAGGTCAATCAATTAGCCTTGTCTCAGTCTCCTTTACCCACTTAAGGTGAAGTTTGTCAAACAACAAGAATGGTTTGGGGGCAATTCCAGAGGTTGTTCCTCTGGACCTCAAGCCCATAGAAAAATTTCAAGGTCATTTGAGAGGCCCTGCACCAATATAAAAACCTAAATCAGAACAGAAATGGTGACAGGATATAGCAGAGAGCGTGAGAGAGCCTGACATAGGTCATCCCTTATTTCCCATGGTCTCCAAATGTCATGGGAGAGATTCAGAGGTTGTCATGGGATGGTGTGGGAGTCTCAGTGAGTATCTGAGTGTGTCAGCCAAGAGGAGGCACAATATGGGGTGTGTGAATCCCACATCAAATGCTCTGAGGAGGTCAACCGCCCAAAATTACTGGCCAAATGAAGACTGAATTGAATTTCAGGGGGTTCAACACAGGGGGAGCAACTGAGTTCTCCAGAAGCTGCACTCACTCACACTAGTCCATACAGAGAGAATTCCCACAAATTATAGTTGCTGAATAGCATCCACAGACAAGTCAAGAAAATAACACCTCAGGTGGAGAGCCTATAGAGAAGGACCAGAGATAAGACACCCTTTTCCTTACCCGGGGAGGTGCCATAAGCTTTCCCTGTGCCACCAGAGGAGAAGCAAAGAGGGGGAAGGAGGAAGAAATCTTGAAATACAAGTTTCTCAAAATACATCTAGTTTATCCTATGGTAAGGGGACTTGTATAAAATCTTAAGTAATTCTGTTTCAGTATTTTTTTTCTACTCATTAATGAAATAATAAGAGAGGGATAAGTGATCCAGAGCAAGAATTCATTAAAGAAAAAAAAAAAGAATTCATTAAAGAAAATCCCAGAAGTTACAGTTTTGTGTGTATATTGTAGTTGTGGTGAACAAATTCCCACCTATTACAACATAGGTTATTGTGTTTTTGATACTTTGTACACATTGATGCCTGTTTCTTAGATGTCCTTCCTCCCCATTATTTCCACCTATCTTTTATTGTTCATCTCTTGATATTTGGTCCACATGATCTTTTGTCTTGTGCAAATCTTCTCAAAGCTCACTTATACATGCCTAATTTCAGTTCCCATGAAACCTTGAGCATTCCTCTAGCATCGTGTCCTATTGTTCTTATCTGTTTTCTCCCCACTGGACTATGAGTCTACAGGAATAAACCATGTCTTATGTATCAGGTTATCTATTACTCATCAGATTATCTCTACTCACTAGCACAATACCAGACATGACAAGTAGAGGCAAAAGAATTAGTTTTTAAATATGGTATTCTGTTTAAAGAAAAAAAGAAAAACAATAAACCAACAAACCAAATGATTTTTTTCCCATATTAATGGTCACATTGCTTTTAAAAGGAACTGTTGATAGCACCCTTGAAATACTTATGTGGGGGATCCCTGGGTGGCTCAGTGGTTTAGTGCCTGCCTTCGGCCCAGGGCGTGAACCTGGAGTCCCAGGATCGAGTCCCACATCGGGCTCCCTGCATGGAGCCTGCTTCTCCCTCTGCCTGTGTCTCTGCCATCTGCCATTCTCCCTCTCTCTCTCTCTCTCTCTCTCTCTGTCTCTCATGAATAAATAAATAAAATCTTTAAAAAAATGAAATACTTATGTGGATTCCCAGACTCACCCTACTAAAACTCCTTACATCAGACAACATCATTGTATTTGAACTTGCTCAATGAAATTAGGATTTTTTTCAACAAAAAGAATACTGAACATTAAAATCTCACCAATGTGTAGATGGAGGAAATGGAAACTCAGCCTGTAAGATCATTCAGCAAACAGTCACTTCCTAGCCTCCTGATGTCTAGCATTCACCATCTGGTCTCAACGAAGGAGGCATGCTCTATCCTTGGCTCTTCTTTCCAAGCACAAAACAGGAATGGTTCTGAATTTCTCACAGCATAGCTTCCCCATATTGCATACTTAGGATTCAGTGATGAAAGGTTCATTGTTGGTCAATTTTCGATATTCAGTCCCTGCCTTTCTAAGATAATAAATTTGGCAATCAACTTTTTAGTGTTTATTTGACAAACCCTTTGAATAATTAAAGTACACTATGCCCTTTTTAGAGACTTAAAAACTTGAAATATAGGTGTATATTTTTGGTATATGGATATTTGGATTGAATATAGAGCCTGAAATGCTATTGAAAAAAATTACCAAGCTTTAATAAACTTTACGCATGACTTGACTGCAGTTGTACATCTAAAGAAAACAAATATAGTTCCTAATTAATTCACCTTAGAATAGCAACTGTTTGTTTAAAATAAGTAGTTTAGTGAAAATTATAGATAATGGTTTCTCGAATTTTTGGTGTGTGGCTTTGTTAAAATTTCAAGCTTCATAAAGAGACTTCACTTTTTAAACTTTTTTTCCCCCAGGTTCTGTGCTACTTGGGCTTTTTCTAAATCTGTTCTTACTATTTATTTTGATGTTATTCTATGATTTTACTTAAAGTTATATCTCGGAGAAATAATTAAAATTTTTAATTTTTAACTCTTTATCCTTTATGCTATCTTTTCTGTAATTCTTGGGTTCAGATTTTTTGGAAGAAATGGGAGATTTATTTCTTTGCACAGTTTTTATCCTTGACCATTTCCATGTTATTTGTGGCCACAATTCCCTCTCAAATTAGCTTTAGCCTTCTATGTAGATTTAGTAATGTTTATTATCTTGAATTTGTTATTCAGTCAATATATCTTATATCAAATAATTAAATATCTATTGTTAGGAAGTACAATGTTGTATAAGTCAGACTTCCTCCCTTAGGGGAGGGATCTAGTTTGAGATATAAAACACACACACACACACACACACACACACACACAAACTCATATACACACACAGTGTCAACACCAAAAATTATAATATATGAGTCAGTTGAGTGAGAGGGTTGGATAAAATTAGCTCTAAAATTTTTCAAACTTTGTAACCTTGAAACTGTGTCACTGAGTTTATGAACAAGGAGTGCTCTAGCTATTCTCAGTAGGGAGTGACCATTCTAGAAAATGGTCATTTCTGTAGTAGGGCATACTGAGAAATTTAAGATCAAGCTAGAGTTGATCCTGATCAACTGTTGATCCAAATTTTCAGGATCAAGCTAGAGTTGTTGGGGCCAATACTACCTTTTGGTTCTCTCTTTTATAGCTTTGGTTAAACAGAGAAAGGTGTTTAACATTCAGATAAGTGCAGAACAATGCAGATGACAAATTAGGCAGAAGAGATGTTTTGAACAAATGTATAGCAGCATGGGTGCATGTGGATGATGGTAAAGTAGTGGGAAAGTAACCAGGGATCACCGACCAGGGTGAATGCTATAAAACAGTGGAAATAAGCTAAAAGGGAAATGGGGCCAAATTATAAAGAGCTTTGAATACAGGGTAAGGCATTTGCATGCAACATACAGACAGACATCTCTGAAATTTTGTGAGCATGCTTTTTGAATTGAGCAGTCTGATATTTTAAGTATTTGTTCTGGATGAAAACTGTGAAAGTATCAGATATTGTGATAAAAGGAAAATTCTGTCAGAATACCACAAGAATCAAGGGAAGAATTAGGAGTTTGTAGGCAGTCTTCAGTATTTCAATCTGTGTGGTTTCTAACAACTTCCCCAAATGAATGGGCTATGGCAGTGAAGAGGGTTGTGCTGAAAGCTTCTAGTCATCCAGGTTCTCTTTAATCTGGGACATTTGAAATGCAAGTAAGTGAGTGATAGGAGAGCTCTCCCTGTGCATTGCAAATGTGTGACTCACAATATTAGGGGAGGAGGAAGCCAGCAAAGAATAATGTGGTATTGTGGTTTTATGATCCATCTGGCAAAGGTCTGTGATCAGCCTGTTGGAAAACCCACCTCAGGCAATGTGGCACCATTGGAGGTTTTTGAGCAGGGGATGGACATGATCAAAGTTGTTTAATCTGCCTTTCAAGGGTTGAAATATTGGAAATCAAGAAACTAGTTGAGAAGCTATTTCGTGAGTCTAAATAAAAGGTGATAAAAGCCTGGACAAGGAAATGAAGCAATCAGATTAGAGAAGAAGGAAACAATACAGACAACTGTAGAAAGACAATTGACATGGTATGGCTGATTAGAGCCATCATCGGTCAATGGAACTGACTTATCCATTGAACAAAATAGATCTGACAAGTTTGAATCTTAAGTCAAATATGTACCAGCTGTATGACTTTGGGCAAGTCACTTAACCTTTTTGATCCTCTTTCTCTTCATCTGTCAAAAAAGAATAATAATATCTACCTTGAAATATTATAATATTAGAGAAAATATACAACTTTGCATATAGAATACAGATAGCAGTGATTAACATCATATTTCATGACTGTCATCTATGGGGCTAAGATGGGAAGATGAGATGGGAAGAAGGAAGATGGATGATGTCCTCACCCCAGGCATTGGTAGAACTGCACTGCCATTGATAGAACTTTTGAGGCAAAAAGTAGAATTAGTTCAAATGCTAGTTTTCTTAATTTACCTCTATTCAATAGCTAGCACAACTATGCATAGTGAAGCAGTATATTTGGAGTAGGAATCTGATTGATCTCTCTGGAATAAAACAAGATAAACAAACAAAATGGACACAGAAGCACTGAGACTAAATGGTGGAAAGGACCTGTATTGTGAAATCAGGCTTCTAATTTTAGTGTAATATCCATTAAGCTACTTGATATCTTATCCATATACTGAATGTTTAATGTGGGCTTAGCTAAACATATAATGTGTTTCTATATTGCATGTCACCAAATGACCTACAGGAGTTACTATTGAACAAATACTTGAGGAGCAGGTCTTTAGGCCCATGTAAGGAATGTAGTTCAGAAAGCAGTTCTTATGACTGTTGAATCTAAAAATGAAAGAGTTATAGAAAACGGTAATTGTCTAAAAAAGAAGGTGGGCAGGATTCTGAGTGACTCCTTCTTGATTCAGGCATCAAAATAGTTTTCAAAAGATATGCTAATCCATGACATAGTTTGTGATTTTGCATATACCTATCTTATGAAAAAATAATATTTTTAAAGAATGCCATTGTGTAGAATTTTGGTCTTTTTATCTTGAGGACTAATGGGAATTTCTCCATCACTTCTTTTAAGACATTTTATCGTGTGTAGTGAGTTTTGTTAAAAGAGCAAGTTCTGAAAAGCTCTGACAGCCTCTTCAGCAAAAGATCCAGGATTGTCAGCCATTGACACAAAGACCTGAATCTGCTTTGACACCCTAGAATAGGCTTCTGGCAATGTTATGTCTTTCTTTTAGATGTTTGGATAAATCACACAGCTCAGAAACTGCATCATACATTATGCCTAAGTCATAAACAAATGCTGCTGAGGTAAGGGTATTCCTTAGTCCATTGTACTTTGTTCTGTGTTTTGAAACTATAGATGTGTCACTTGAATACACCAGTAAACATTTCTTCAGGGTTTGGATGTGCATTCAAAATGGCTTTTATAGATCTTTTTATTTGAGTTACCTAAAAGAACTTCTCAACATGACTAATTTTAAGCAGCCCTATTTTCCTACCAATAAAATAACAATATAGACTGTTTATGAAAAAGAAGTATCCGTGGGAAAAAAAAGCCTTAAGAATAATGGAGTTTAGTTGGGCTATATGGTAGGCAGAATAATAGCCCCCTAAGATCTCCACATCTACACCTTTATTCCTGGAACCAATAAGCATGTTAGATTATATGGAAAATTAAAGTAGCAAGTGGAATGAAGATTGCTCATCAGCTGACCTTAAACTAGTAAGATTATCCTGGATTACTCAGGTAAACCCAGTGTAATTACAAGAGTCCTTAAATGTCTAAGAGGGAGGAAAAAAGTTAGTGTAAGACGGATGCTATGTTGAAAATACTCAATTGACCATTGCTGGTTTTGAAGATGTAAGAGAGTCGCAAGCCAAAGAAAACAGGCAGCCTTGGGAAACTGATAAAGACAAGAAATCAGATTCTCCCTTAGAACCCCAGAAAGAAATACCACCTTGTTAATACCTTAACTTTAGCCCAGAGAGACCCATTTTTGGACTTCTTACCTCCAGAACTATGAGATAATCAATATATGTTGTTTTAATCCACTAGGTTTGTGGTAAAGTTGTTAGAACAGCAATAAGAAACTAATTTCTTATTGTATTTTTTTAAATACAATACATATACAGTATTTTTTAAATACTGTATTTTTTAAAATACAATTTATATATGTCTAAATAATAATTTTTAATTAGTTAGAAACAAAGCCAATATATTCATAACATTATATTTAATGTTAGCCTTATTAAAAACCCTGCATTTTAGGCAGTAACTTAAACAAATATGTATTTGTTGAATGATACACATCAAGATATTTATCATGATGTATATCATTATAAATACATGTGTGTGTGTATATATATATATATATATACATATATATATACACACATGTAGCATTCTTCAACTTTTTGTTTTTATGAATTTGTCTTTTTTTTTTTTCAGTCTGCTCCATGAAAACAATCTTGGATTAGCTCTATTAAATCTCACTTCTAATATGTTTCTCCTAAAAAAAAAAATTGTAGTAATTGCATCTAATTCAAAATGATGGATAATTATCGTATAATTAATTTATTTTTAAAGATTTTATTTACTTACTTGAGAGAGAGAGTGAGCTAGAGAGTGAGCCAAGAGAAAAAGAGCATGAGCTGGAGGGAGAGGTGGACTCCCTGCTGAGCAGCAGCTTAAAGACATCAGACTTGATCCCAGGGCCTTGGGATCATGACCTGAGCCAAAGGCAGATGCCTAACTGACTGAGCCACCCAGGCAGCCCATATAATTTATTTTTGATCTCATAATATATTTTCTCTTTTTTTATCATAGTGCATTTTCAACAACTATATTGAATATATTATTGAAGTAAAATAGAAGAGTAATATATTAAATGTACTTTGGTCTACACCATATTCTACTGTAACCTGATAAGTTTCTATTGATAAATATTCATCAGTAACTTCTTTTAAGGCATACATCAAAGATTTTCCCATCACCATTCCATAACTGCCATCAGAATAATATGACACATTAGATTTTAGCCTACTAAAAATCAGCATAAAATGTTTTAGATCGGCCACCCTCAAATACAGATTGAAACTATAATTAGGGAAACACAAGACTCTTCTAAGTTTGAAAAAATTAATTTTTATAAATTTGCTATATTGTTTTTATAAGATCAGAGGTTATTTCTTTAAAAAAAACATTTTTACTATGGAAAATTATAAAGTCAACAAACTAGTATAATGAAGCCCCCTGTATCTATCACCAAGCCTCAACAATTAATATTAACTCATGGTCAATTTTGTTTTACCTTGCCCTCACTTAGTTTTCTCCTAACTACATACCGTTTAAGCAAATCTCACATTCATATAAATTTGTCCTTATATATTTTAGCATGTATCTCTAAAATAAAAGGTTTCTTTAATAGAAACACTTTACTATTTCCACACCTCTAAAAATCTAATAAACAATACTTTACTATCATCAAATATCTAACTATTATTCATTTTCTTTTTGTCTCATTGTCTCTTTCTCAGAACGTTTGTTTTAACCAGAATCCAAATAAAATCCATACATTATGAATGATTGACATGTGTTTTAAGTATCTTTTAATCTATAGATCTCTATCCATATCTTTCTTTTGTCTTGTAATTTATTTGTTGAAGAAAACTAGACCATGCTTCTGGTAGAATATCTTCTCTCTGGGTTTCGCTATGGCATCCCCATGGTATCCTTTCATGTGTTCCTCTGTCCTTGTACATTAATAACTGGATTTAGGGACCTTTTTAGGTTCAGAAGCCTATCTAAATGCCTCTCTTTTTGTGATGTCAGCAACATGCATTTTTTTGTTCAATGTTGCTTATAAATGAGCAGTTGATAACTGCTTTTGCTAGGATTGGGAATCATATTTAACATTCTCTGAAACCACTTTCACATTTCCACTACAGCATTTTATTTCCACCAGTAAATCTATTGAGTCTCTATAACTTTAATTTTTTAGCCAAATCTATAGAATTGAAAAATTATATTCAGTAAGTCTATGATTTAATCAGACTCTCTCAGTTAAAATACAAGATATAAATCTTGAATTATTAGTAATATACAAGTAAACAAGCAACATCTGATAGATTTCCACTTATATATTATTTATAGACTCAATTTTAAAGAGAGTGGCAATGCTCATAAAATAGAGAAAGCAAATAACCATATATAGAGAGCAAATCTGCCTCTCTATATTTGATAAGTTAGGGGTGAGTTGTTGCTATCTATCATTGAGCTGCTTGGCTTTAAGAAATAAAACTGATTATCTCATTATAAATTCTTGGAAATAAACATCTACTTAAAAATAATTTCTTGTTTGGCCCACACTTGGCATTTCTCTGATAGAAAAAAATTAAAAGTAAAGATTAGCAAAGCCAGAGAAAGAAAAATAGTGCCATTTAGATGGTTAGCAACATTATATTAGCAATTCTCCCTAAACCCAAATGAGTTAGGTATGACTCCTTATTTAAGACGTTTAGCCATATTTGGCAATGTGTTTATTCTGGCTTTTTATTGCATTTTTCTGTCATCCAAGTGAAATAGTTATTTCAAGCTTCTTAGTGGTTGGCTCCTTAGGACTAGTTTAGGAAGAGAATCCCAGCTCCACAGGGAGCTAACTAATAGGCACAGACACACTACCCACATTAGGCTGCCGGTCAGCATGAGGACAGTTCCCTTGACACATGTGCAGTGTGATTGACAGCTGACTTTTAGAGTTATGCGATGAATTAGAGAATTGAATACTGTCACCTTGGCTGAAATTCCACTTTGAAAAGAAGGGAAAATTTATGATGGATACGTAGGTAGATAGTAATTAGTTAGCTAGATGGGTGGATAGGAACTAGATAGGTAGGTAGGAACGTAGGTTGAAAATTACCTCGTAAATAGGTTCATACGGAGCATAGATGTGTTTGTAACAACTTATGAGGAAGTATCAAACTAATAAATGTTGGTCATTCCTGAAGAATACAAAGAAATATAAGACCTTTGATGAGTTTATGCAGATGCGAAGTAATATGTAAACATAGGAAAGTTAAATGGTGAAGTACTTAATTATCATTTTAGACAAAAATTGTGCTGCAGTCATAAAAAGGTGCACGCAAAAGTGTTCATTGAAACCAATTTGGAAGTATGATTACCATTACCTCTCTAAGTATTTATCTATCTATCTATCTATCTATCTATCTATCTATCTATCATCATCTATCTATCTATCATCTACCATCTATCATTATCTATCTATTTATCATCTATCATGAATCTTTCTATCTTTGTATTTCAGTGTGGAAAATAGACCATGTGGCAGCAATAGTTGGAAAGTTTAGTTTTCTCTTCTGGTGGTTGAATAATTTTCTTTTGAAAAGGAGCCCTTGCTTTCAGTAAGATTTATCAGGTTAAAAAAAGGTTTTGATTTAATATTTGAAGACGGAGTTAATCTCCTGCTGTGCTTTAAGCATTTGAAAACCTGCTGCAAAGTGGCATTTCAAAGACAGCTTAATATTAAATTCAGTTTGCAATATTCATATCTAATTGTTATAGGATGCGTTGTTCTGTTAATAAGTAGCAGAATAACAATGTTATTATGTTTGGCTTTCACAGGCATTTTTAGACCTTTGTCAAAGGATGCTGTTCTTGTAAATGTGTAGAGAAACATTTATACATGAACTCCTACAGTTTTAAAAAATATGGGTTGTCATTTTTTATTCAGCGAAGATATTCTTGAATTGGTACTGTATTTTCTTATTGAAAAAGTCTAGCTCTAAGTTCAAATCCACTGTATTATAATATATAAATACATATGAAGATAATGTAATACATGCAAAAAATATGCCATCTCTTCTAGAACATGATAAAATAACTTATTGAAGCCTTGGTATTATAACTATTTTGAGTAGAATGGAGATATTGACTGACATTTTTTCTTTGTATTTCAACTGTTCTGTATGTTCAGAGTTTCTTTTTTACCCCTTATACAACTAAAAAAATAAAAATTCTTATGTTAGAATACTACTTTTATCTGGGGAAGAAGAAACGATTGAGCATACCATCATTATTAATCATTAATAGCATGACAGAAAAGTTGACTGCAGTGGGAAAAATCAAGTCAGTTTTATTATTCATTAAGACATTCCTGAAGGAGCTAACTTTTCATAGAAAGAATAGACAATAGAATTATAATATTTCACATTTATGATGTGGAATATGACCATGTGCTATACTGCTTTGCCTTTTTATAATCAGATTTTCCCAATGATTTATGCTAATTTAAATGATATTATTACCATCTATCATCATTGCCATTCAGAATTTGTTGTTCGATTTTTTTTGTATCACACAAATGGCAATAATTTTACCTTTTCAAAAGAAATAACTTATCCTAACATAAGATTTTAAAACATGTTAACTATTAGTGCAATCATTAAAATTATTTTAAATGACCTTATGAGTTTCCAACATTTGATCTGGGCATAATTTCAATTTAGACTCAAAGTCTTTGACCATAACCCTGACTTCTATAATGATTATTTTTTTATGGTAAAGACATAGGTATATAATTCATCCCTAACTGTATTATGTTCATGGTTTGTGTTCCTTATTATGTAGGTTTATTGTGAAAGATGTCTGAAGAAGTTGTCTGGTATTGGTCTCAGTAAAATTTCAAAACATTTTGTTCAGTTTATAAAATCAAATTAGTGCAAGTTTAACAACTGCTTGATATTAGGGGATCATACTATATGTTGTTAGAGATCATTTACAGTTTTTATTATATATATCTTTGTAGATTATCTTGCCTCCTAGTTAATGAGAGGATAAAGATCATCCGACACGCTTTTTCTCATTTTGTCTTTTTTCAATTTTTTAATGTCATTCCATTATCTCTTGCTCTTTCTCTCTTCTATGAGCATTATAAATATTCAACCTATCCAAATTCTTCTCTAAAACTAACAACTCCATCTCTGTCTTCTCTCTCATTCATTCAAATCCTCTAAGACCTTCTTCCAACAATTAACACATCTTTCTCTTGGTTCCATGTTTCATCCACTTCCCATTTTCTCTCCTCTCTTTCCTGGCCAAACTTACCCCAAATTCATCCCATTGTCCTCATGCTCTTTTGATCTACTCCTCACTCACTATACTGGAAATAAACATCTACTTAAAATCACTCACTACAATCAGACTCCTCTCCCCATCTCCCTAAAATACAGAGTGTGTTGTTCCTGGTTCCATCGAACATTTCCAAGAGGAATAGTAACATTCTAAGGTATCTGTCAAAAAAGTAATCACTCTTGTTGCAGAGGCAACAAAACTACTTGTGGAAACAGGAATTAATACACTTATCCAGATATCTAGGAGCCAGAGGCTGGTTATCTGTCAGGATAGGGCAGTGGGAATGATAGGAGGCAGAGAACTCAAAGAGATATGCAGAAGTTAGCATTACTATATTGATTTACTTTGGCAAACATATAACCCCATCTGAATCTATAAAGCAATATGCTATAAAACAGGATAAAAATATACTGTTCTTCCAAGTTGGGATTAACTGAGGTAACAAATATATGAAAAAGAATTTTAAATGAAATTCTATGACACAGTATAAAGTGATAAGCAGGTCTCAGATTGGGAAAATAAAGGACTCTCAAATTCATTCTTTCTACCTATGGCTTTCCAAAAAAAAAAAAAATGGGGAACAACAACAAAAAACCATTATGCTGCTTTAGAGCAGACGTGAATTTTAAAACCAGAGCCCAGAACCATTGTTTTATAGCTTATATAATTAATGTAGGCTATAAATCCCAATTTTTTATTAGAAGTACTACATAAGTAAACCCAGCTCATATTTCTTTTTAACATACATTCATTTCAGATAGCAAGAAAAAGTAATTCTTTTATAAGGCATGAGAATTGAATTTGAACTTGAGAATTAGTTTAGTTCTATACAGTGCATGGGTTACTCATAAAGTTAACACTTGCCTTTAAGTAATATTTTTCCCTTAAAAAAAGAATTAGCAGATTCTCATTAGTTGATATTACACAAATTTTGCTATATATCTTACTATATATAATCTTTGAAAACTTCTCAGTTACCTTCTTACTGGCTTTTCTCTCCCATTACTAATTATTTAAAATATTTACTTCAGAAAAAATTGCTAAGTGTTTGCTCTATTCCAAATGCTGTGGCAATGCTGGAGATTAAAAAAGGAATTTTTATAAAAAGGAATTAAAAGCATTCTGCATCCTTACCTTCATGAGGTTACTGATCCAGAAATGTCCCTCTCTGCCACAGGGTCTTTGCACAGACTCTTCTCTTTGTCTGTGAAGCTCTCTCAGCACCTCATCTTCTCCAGGTATCCTTAGCACACTCTCAGATAAGCCCATACATTTTCCTTTTCATCATTTATTATAGTTTTAATTAAACATTTATTCATGTAATCATTTACTTAATGGCTGTATGTCCTACTTTATTGTAAACATTATAAGAACAAATGTTATTTCCCCAGAGCGTAGCACAGTGCCTGGCATATGGTAGCAATTCAAAAATACTTATAGAATGAATGAATAAATACATGATGCAATTGACCAGAGAGAGAAGATGGAAGTAGAAAAAGAAACAGGCTAAGGACAGGACACCAAGGCTCACTAATACGTAGAAGAAGACTGAGCTAAAGGAAAAAAAAAAGAAAGAAAAGATAGAGATGCCTGAGAAAAATCTCCATATAAAAAGTAAAAGAAGTAAACAAGTGTAATGTCACATTAAATGTGATCAACTATAGTTTCAGAGACTTCCTGACTCCCTTTTTTTGCTCCCGTCTTCACATTTTACTTAATTTATCTTCACAGCACTTATTGATTCTTTCATACACTTGCACCCATCCACCCACCCATATGTCCATTCAGGTATGGTATTTTTACAAATGTATTGTTATTATTGTTATTATTATACAATTTATTAAAAAAATGCATGTGGCCTCTTTCTCCCATAAAAATCTTAGTTCCAAGAAACCAGAGACTTTGGCTACTTTTATTTTATCTTGCCATCTACACTGTATAGATACATGGAGGAATCATGACATTTTTTTCAAATGATACAATATAGAAAGTTTATCTGACTAAGAAACCAGAAGGGCATTGGTGACCTTAGAAAGTTTCATAAATGGAGTGGCCAAGATCATGCTGCTACTTTAATGCTACTGAGTTGATCACAATATTGAAACTCTCACCCAACATTCCATGCCTAAACTCCATCCAGTCACACTGTTGAGACTGAGGTCTGGGATCTCTGGGTGACTCCTGGGGACCAATATGGCAGTTGCCTGCCTCCTCTCCACATGTACACAATATATGATGTTGCAATGGGGCAGGAAAGTTGCAGTGGATGCTCCTATTTGGAAAGAGAAGGATGGCAGACAAGCAGCAGTCTCTGGTCTACAGCAAATGTGTGACCTCCTTTGGAGACTGTGACATAGTCTACTCTCTTGAGAAGATCTAACTTTTCTAAGTTCCTCCATGGCTCCCAATTCCACAATTCCACCCTGTAAGAGGTTCTTCCTTTTCTTTAATCTTTTTGGACCCCATCAAAAAATGGTATTGGGAAATGTGTTGTACCTGATAGCTTAACAGAGTTCTCAGGCAACTGTTGCTCAAGAAAGGTAGGGAGCTTGAGTCACCTAAATCCCTAATAGTCACAGACAGGAGTTTTAGTCTAGGCTCCAAGTTTCTTCAGCAGTATAACTCTTCCCCACAAAATTGATTCCGGTTAGTTCCATAGGCCAATTACCACCCTCACAAATATTTCTTTTTAAAATAGTTCAGAAATCTGTTTTATTTCTCTGCTTTCTCATCTCTTTACTCCTCTCTCAATTTGGAGGAGGCTCCTCGGAGGCCATCCAGCTCCTGACTGAAACTCATTCCTTGGCTTGAGCTTTACCTGAGTCGGTGTGAGCTGTTTTAATAGTAGGTGTGAAGGCAACTTCCTTAGTTTGATCTTTGTCACAAAATATTACTTAATCAGATTTTGCTGTGCGAAGACCTTCTGTTTTTGTTCTCTAAGTCATCAGTTCTAAAATTATGAGTTTTTTCAGTTTTTGGAGTCTCTTGATTACTTTTCATTTCTGCCTTGATCTAGATAGTTCTTTCCTGAAGGTACCACTTCTTCTAATATCATACCAAATGCAGCCATTTGCACGAAATGTACATTTTGAACAGTTTGCTCTCTAACTCTTTTCCTGATGCTACAAGTTCATTAAACACACAGGCTACTCCACAAATCACAGCATACAATAGTTTTGCCAAATATTTTGTTTCTGCAAAATATGGATTGCCATATTTCCAAATTTCAATATCTGATTCCTTACCTCCCCGACCCAATTGCTAAGCTAATGCCTCATATTTTAATTTCCTGCTATTGGAACATTCCTCTCCCCATGCAATTTCTGTATTCGTTGAAATAAACTAAGTCATGCTGCAGGAGCAAACAGCCCTTGAATCTCAGTAGAATCAAATTCCTGAAATTTGATTTCTGTCTCAAAATTTTAGAAGAGAGCTGGAGTGACTGTGTAGTCACTTCATGCAGTAATTCCAGCTATATCAACCTCATGGATACACCCTCTCTACACAATACCTGCAAATTTCCAAGGCAAGGCAAACACACTTTTTGCATACTGCTCCGGGGCTTCTCTGTTAATGCAGGGGTGAAAGATATTGCTTGTCTCCCTCAGGATTGCCAGCTAAACTTTGAAGTTCAAGAGAATTAATGAGCCTTGGACACACCTTCGACTCATGGAACAAGTGGATTAATTTCCCCCCATTTCTTCCTGTAGACACAACTCACCTGATTTGTAGTCTAGTTGGTGGAGGAAGTTCCTGCAAGCTGGAGCAATTCTTTCGTTTAAGCTGACCAGACACGCTTCTTCATTTTGGACCTCTCTCCTCCCTTGCCTCTCTTTGTCTGACACTTCTGCTCCCTGGGTCTGCACACCCGACAAAGTAACAGACGAAGTAGAAATGAAGACAACATTCTAAAACGTTCAGGAAATTGCCTAAGACAGCAGCCAAAACTCCTTACCTGTCATCCGGGTCTTCTTGATCCAGTCCTATTAACCGTGAAATACTATTTCTCCCAGAAATCCCTGATTTTTCCACTTAGAAGCCTGGAACAGACAATTTTAGTTATATTTTTCTTACATGGGTTAGAACTTTGGGGTGCGTTCCTACATTAAGACATTCAGTGAATAGTTATTGAGACCCAGGCTTTCTACTGTACTCAAAACAAGAATTAAATCAGGAAGAGAGAGATGCTGCCATATAGCAGGGGTGGGAATGATAAACTTGGTCAGAGTCATTCTGCAATTAAGTCCTGACACCAGAACACAACTCAGATCGACTTCAATTTTAAAACCACACTCTCATTTCAAAGCTCTACTCACTCTCTCAATAAATATTTATGAATCGTTGCACTCTAACTATATGAATATAGGGAGTTATTTATTTTCTACATTTGTGTATGTGGGAGTGCTAAAGTATTCCAGACATCACATTTTTAGGGCATGTGATAATGGAGGAGATTGTTAGGAAGGTGCTGCTCTGAGAACATGTTCTATAGAAATCACACAAGAAAACAAATTTGAAGGAGGAAAATTAAAACACCATATGTAGCCATGTAAGAAAAAAGATAGATATTTTGACAAGGAATAAATTCTCCCTTCCTCCCTCCTTCCCCTCCTTCCTCCCTTTGTAACAGCTCTGGTTCTTTGTATGCAATAACCTTGATCTTTATATCTAAAGTAAGCGTTCTAATTCTCAGCACCATGAAGCTCACTAAAAAATAATGATGATGTGTTTACTTAATTAAAAGGCACAAAAATGACACTCTGATTCCATTCTTAAAAGAAGTGTAGAAGTATTTTACAGTGTTGCAAAATTCTTCTATAGCGTCTGAATTCCTCCAGGGCTGTGAGGCAGATATTAAAGAAAGATGAAAAAATCAGGAAAAAAATGATGAGTGGAATATCATACAATTTGGGTACAAAGCATACTCTCTTATGCTTATTGTAGTGGATTTAGTATTTATGGGAACGGGATATTTTCTTAACGTGAAATGTCTGGAAATTGAGCCTTCCGATCTTAAAGCTCATCAAAAAACCATTTGAATCATAGCAAATTGATATTTCTCATCTATAGAAAACCATAATAAGTATTTCATGGTTTTTTATCAATATTTTTTTCTTGACTTATCCTTATAATATATTAAGCATCCTTGATAAGATGCAGAAACTATATCCAAAAGGTACAGGGAATTGATTTTTATTAGTATATTCAGCCTGATTAAAGATTTTTCTGGTAAAAGTTTTCACATACTTACTAAAATGTAACTTGATTTTTAAAAGTAGAAACATGGCCCAATTAATTTCACAATTAATTCATTTGTTCTACAAAGCTTTTATTTTTTTTCTGTCTAAAGATTTTATGTAGGACAGTTAGAAAGACAAGCTCTGAACTCAAGATGGATAATTATTTTTTTCACGAACTCTTCTAAATATAAAGCTACACTAATAATAGGAAAATTAAAAATGATCATTAACAGAGTTATCTATGAAACCAAACTACCCTTTGGCTGGATAACTATGAAGTTATAGGGTGTCAGTTGAGTGTCTTTTAACAATAGATCTTGATTTTGACTAAAAGCCTCATAATCACAATATTTTAATTTTCATGGAGTATGAAATTACTTGCTCTAAATAAGCTAGGTATCATCCAACTGAATGATCACCTCTGTCTACTTCTAAAGCAGACATAACAAAATTAATAAAAAGATGAGAAAAGTGTGAAAATTGCAAGTACAATTCTGAGAACATTGGCCCTCACATAATATAATACTAGAATGAATACATTGTCTAAATAAGAGAATGTATGTAGCCATGTCATATTTGAATTTGGCACAAACTTGGTGACCATTAGGGCCTCTAAATTTTAGGTTTTTTGTATGATGGAATTTGATTTGGTTTGTGTTTCAAAATTAATAATTTTCATTCAAAAGAGTTGCAATGCCTCCTCCATACTGTAAAACTCACTATGTGTAGTGGCAGGATTAGAGTGGCTTGGCAGCTACAGACATGTTCCTGTGCATATATGAGTTGCAGATAATACCTTGGTTTACAATGTAAATTTTATTTTATGTTATGTGTGCTGCAAAATAATTTTTAGTACATACCATTAAATTTCATTTATGATTTGTTAGATTATATAAATCTATTGTACATTTGCATATGACATGGAATTTACATTTGATTCACTCACTTTCCGGTTGCAGATATAAATCTCACAATTAATAAACTTATGGTCTTCTTCACTTTTAATCAGCAAAGAATAAATCATCTGGATAAGAATTTTATAAGAATATAAAAAGGTTTTCGGAAGAAAGTGCTAAGTAATGTTCATTTAAGATTTCATTCAGAAAGAATAGCATAAATTAGATTCTGTGGACCATTTCACATATAAATAGAAGGGTCTATTGATTGAAAGAAATCTTATTCATTGTTAATTTTTCAAAGATGAAAAACAAAACATGTCAACTAGTCACATTGCATAAATGTGCCACTAATGATAAATAATGAAACAGTTAATTTTCTTTAGTGAATAATTACAACAAATTTTGAAAAGTAAACATTTAATTTTATGTTATTAAAAAAGCTAACAAGATTTGATTTCAGTATTTTAATGAGAATGAACTGATATTGTCTTAGCCTGTCAAATAGTAGTTATTCTGAAATTCTTCTGAAGTGTTTGGGACTTGTAAACTTTAATTTACTTGATGTAACTTTATCGGCTAGATATCTAATTATTTGTACTCCAATTTGCTCATTCAATCTATATAATATTTGGGTCTTTTAGGGTAAATTAGCCTCCAAACATAAACTGTGTACCTACTCACTACAATGTGTCAGGTGATACAGGGATTTACTAAGAAAATATCATCTTCCAGAGGTGCTGGGGTGGCTCAGTCAGTTAAGTGTGTCTGCCTTTTCAGGTCATGATCCCAGGGTCCTGGGATCAAGTCTCATGCTGGGCTCCCTGCTCAGTAGGGAGCCTGCTTCTCCTTCTCCCTCTGCCTCTTCCCTGCTTGAGCTCTCTCTTTTGCTCTCTCAAATAAATGAAATCTTAAAAAAACAAAACAAACAAAAAAAACCTCTTCTTCCTAATTCTCCTAAAGCAATAGACACTCAGCATAACACTTGTTTAACAAAATCTGAAGATATGCATAAATGTTCTCAATCCATCTATCCCCATCCATTTCCAATTTGTTGCTTCCTCTGTGCTCTGAAGGCCATGAGATTACTTCTAATTTGCTTATCCAAGTTTCTCTTTTCCATACATACTGAGTCAACGTGTGCTGCTCAGACTATCCTGAGACTCCATTATTTTCTCCAAAATCTTCTGCCCAAGAACATAGAAGAGAAGGTGTTAAAAATAGTGTAATTCCAAGGGACTTCTGGAGAATATGGCAGAGTAGAATCCTAAACTCACCCCTTCCCACAGATACGACTAGATAACACCCACATCAATGTAAGCAATACAGAAAATGACCCAAAGATTTGCAGAACAGACTCTCCACAGCTAAATGTAGAGAAGAGGCCACAGCAGAGAGAGCAGGATGGGCAGAGGTGTGGTTGGGAGCTAAATGGACCCATGGAACTGTCTGCAGGAGGGAGGGACACTGAGTACTGACAGAGGAAAGAAATGGACCCTCACACTAGGCACTCCAGACACAAGTAACTCACATGGGGAAGGTGAATCCCCATAACATTTGGCTTTGAAAACTAGAGGGGCCTAATTTTGCAAGTTCTTAGGGCTTAACACCAGGAACTTTAAAAAAAATCAGTAGGCTTAGCTCTGGGAGCACAGGGAGGGCAAGAGAAAACAGCTCCCGCCCTTAAAGAGACAGCACAACAAACAGCTCCATAGTGACAGAGCATAGAAGCAGTAGTTTGAAAAATGTCTGGGGTATATGGGAGGGAGATTTGTTTGCTAATCCCAGAGCCTGTGTTGGAGGGGCAGGGAACTTTGGAGACTTCTCCAGGAACAAAAGAGCTGAGAGGAATTCCCCTCCCCTGCCATCTAGCCTAGATCCATGGACAATTGCGGGAAGCAGTAAAGCACCAACTCTCTCTACCTTGCTTGCTAAAAAGTGTGCCCTGCCCTCACACACTTCTGTTGATCCACCCCCTCCAACACAACTGGCCTTGGCAGGAGTTTTCCTAGGTGGTTGCAAGTCTCCTTCTGCTACAAACCAGCAGAAACATTGCTAACACTCTGTGTTCTCTACCCCCCATGCTCTCTTGAGGACCTCCTCCCTCCCTGGCTTTGACTGGAACTCATCCAGAATGGTGTCATAAGCCAGGCAGCGTGCAAGCAGCCCCATAGGAGCCAGCACCACTCCAAAATGACTTGTGCCTCAGGGAGTAAGAAACATAACCACACACACAGTCCTACTGCAGGCCCAGCAGTAGGCTGGGGACAGAAATCTACTCCAATGTCAGATCCCACTTAATAACAAAAGTTTCTCAGGGGACAACACAGGGAAAGGCAGCATTTGGTGTTACTGCAACTTGGGCAAACACCTGGTCTGACTCAACCCAAGGTAGGCCAGACTAGCCGAATAACAACACAGGAACCAAACCCAGTCCACAAGAGACAAAGAGAGCCATCGAAGACAACTGGACTAAAGGCAAAAGCAGCTCAGCTGCAACAGTAGGGCCCATGCAAGCACACACAGGAGACACCCCTTAAGTAGTAGGTTCTGATGAATACGGGACTTTGTACTGCAGAGCACAATAGGACCTCTCCTTCATAAAGCCACTACTTTCATTAGCAGGAGACATAGCTGACTTCCCTAACACACAAAAACCGACAGAGTTACACAAAATGAGGAGACTGAGGATTATGTCCCATGTGAAGGAACAGGACAAAGTCACAGCAAGAGAGCTAAATGAAATGGATATAAAAATATGCTTGATAGAGAATTTAAAGTAATGGTCATAAAGATACTCACTGGACTTGAGAAAAAAGTGGAGGACCTGAGGGAGATCCTCAACAACGAGATAGAAAATATTTTAAAATTTTAAGAAGTTCTTCACCTCGCCAACAGAGGTGAAGAACTCAAACCTGAAATTAAAAATAAACTAGATGAATAAAATAGGCTAGAATAAGCAGAAGGGTGGATTGGTGACCCTGGATAACAGAGTAATGGAAAGCAACCAAACTGAGTAAGAGAGAGTAAAAAATAATAAAAAAGGAACATAAACTAAGGGAACCCAGCAACACCACCAAGCATAATAACATTTGCATTATAGGGTTTTCAGAAGGAGGAGAGAAAGGAAGGCAGAAAATTTATTTGAACAGATAATAGCTTCCCCAAGTCTAGGGAAGGAAACAGAAATCTAGATCCAGGAGGCAAAGAGAACCCCCAACAACATTAACCCAAGTAGTTTCACACCAAGACACATGGTAATTAATTGTCAAAAAGTAAAGAGAAAATTTAAAAGCAGAAAGATAAAGAAATATAGTTACATACAAGGGAAACCCATAGGCTATCAATTGAATTTTCAGCAGAAATTTGCAGGCCAGAAGAGGGTGGCATAACATATTCAAAGTGCTGAAAGAAAACAATCTGTAACTAAGAACACTCTACCCAGCGAGATTATCATTCAGAATAGGAGAGATAAAGTTTCTCAGAAAAACAAAAGTTAAAGGAATTCATGACATAAACCAGTCCTATAAGAAATATTAAAGGAGCATCTGAGTAGAAAAGCAAGATCATAAGTAGGAGTAGGAATAGTAGAAAACACAAAAGCAGTAATATATATACACATATATATATGTGAGGGGAAGTAAAGAATGGGTTCAAACTTAAGTGACCATCATCTTAATATAGACTGCTATCTACATAATATGTTATATACAAACCTAATGGCAATCATAAATAAAAAACCATAATAGATATGCAAAAAACAAAGAGCAAAGGAATCCAAATATATCATTAAAGAAAGTCAGCAACTGTGAGAGAAGAAAGGCACAGAGAAGAATGACAAAAACAACCATAAAACAGGAAACAGAATGAAAATAAGTACATACCCGTCAATAATTACTTTGAATAAAATGGACTAAACACTCCAATCAAAAGACATAGGGCGACAGAATAAATAAAAATCCAAGACCTACTTACATGCTGCCTAAAAGAGACTCATTTCAGACCAAGGACACCCGAAGATTGCAAGTGAAGTGATGGGAAAGCATTTATCACACAAATGGAAATGATAAGAAAGCCAGTGTAGCAAGACTTATATCAGACAAAATAGACTTTAAAACAAAGATTGTAACAAGAGACAAAGAAGGACATTACATAATCATAAAGGGAAAAATCCAACAAGGTATAACAATTATAAATATTTACACACCCAACATGGGAGCACTCAAATACATAAAGCAGCTAATAACAAACATAAAGGAAGTAATCAATAGTAATATAATAATAGTAGGGGACTTTAACGCTCCACTTATATCAATGAGTAAGGTCCTCCAAATAGAAAATCAAAAAAGAAACAGTGGTTTTGAATCATGCACTGGAGTAGAAGGCTTTAATAGATATATTGAGAATATTTCATCCTAATACAGCAGAATATACATTCTTTTTAAGTGCACATGGAACATTCTCCAAAATAGATCACATATTGGGCAACAAAACAAGTCTCAGCAAATTAAAAAAGACTGAAGTCATACCATGCATCTTTTCTGACCACAATTATGAAACTAGAAATTAACCACAAGAAAAAATCTGGAAAGAGCATAAATACATGGAGATTAAATAACATGCTACTAAACAATGGATGGCTTAACTGAGAAATCAAAGAGAAAATTAAAAAATACATGGAGACAAAAAAAAAAAAATGAAAACACAATGGTCCAAAATCTTTGGGATGCAACAAAAGCTGTTCTGAAAGGGAAGTTTATAGCAATAAAGGCCTACTTCTAAGATCAAGAAAAATCTCAAATAAATAGCCCAACCTTATACTTGAGGAGCTAGAGAAAAAAATAACAGACAAAACCCAAAACCAGTAGAAAGAAGGAAATAATAAATATGAGAGCAGAAATAAATGAAATAGAAATAAAACAAAAAACCCACAATAGAACAGATCAATGACACCAGGAGCTAGTTCTTTGAAAAGATCAGCAAAATGGACAAGTCTTTAACCAGACTCATCAAGGAAAAAAACAAAAAACAAAAGAGGATTCAAGTAAAGTCAGAAAATAGAAGAGGAAAAACAGCAATAACACAGAAATATAAAGAATTATTTAAAAAAAAGAAAAAAGAAAAATTATATGCTATAAATTGGACAGTCTAGAAGAAATGGCTAAGTTTCTGAAAACATATAACATCCCAAAACTAACTCAGGAAGAAATAGAAAACTGAAACAGACCAATTACCAGCAATGACATTGAATCAGTAATCAAAAAAATTCTCAACAAACAAAAGTCCAAGACCAGAAGGCTTCACAGGTGTAATCTAACAAACATTCAAAGAACAGATAATATCTATTCTTAAACTATTCCAAAAAATAGAAGAGGAAGGAAAGATTCTAAATTCATTCTGTGAGGCCAGCATTACCTTGATACCAAAATCAGATAAAGACATCACAAAAAAAGGAATGACAGACCAATAACTGTGATAAATATAGATACAAAAATCCTCAATAAAATATTAACAAACCAAATCCAACAATACATTAAAAAAAAATTCGGCATGGTAAAGTGGGATTTATTCCTGGGATGCAAGGGTGGTTTAATGTTTACAAATCAAAGTGATTCATAACATCAACAAAAGAAAGAATAAAAGCCATATGACCATTTCAATAGATGCAGAAAAAGCATTTGACAAAATACAACATCAATTTATGATAAAAACTGCCAACCAAGTCGGTTTAGAGGGAACATACCTCCACATATTAAAGGCCATACATGAAAAACCCAAGCTAATATCATACTTAATGGTGAAAATTTGACAGTTTTTCTTCTAAGATCAGGAACAAGACAAGGATGTCCACTCTCACCACTTTGATTCAATATAGTCCTGGAAATCCTAGCCACAACAATCAGATAAAAAATGAAATAAAAAGCATAAAAATTGCCAAGGAAGAAGAAAATCTTACTATTTGCAGATGACATTATACTATATAGAGAAAACTCTAAAGACTCCACTAAAAATCTATTAGAACTAAATAATACAATATACAGAAATCTGTTGCATTTCTATGCACTAATAATAAAATAGCAGAAAGAGAAATTAAGAAAACAATCCCACTTATAATTGCACCAAAAATTAAAATACCTAAGAATAAATGTAACCAAGGCCTGTACTCTGAAAACATTGATGAAAAAAATTGAAAATGATACAAACAAATGGAAAGATATTCCGTGCTCATGGATTAGAAGAACAAATATTGTTAAAATATCCAAACTATTTAAAGCAATCTACAGATTCAATGCAATCCCTATCAAAATACAAACAGCATTTTCCATAGAAGTAGAACAAATAATCCTAAAATTTGTATGAAAACAGAAAGAGCTTAAATAGCCAAAGAAAATCTTGAAAAACAAAACAAAACTAGAGGTATCACGATCAAAGATCTCAAAATATACTACAAAGCCATAGTAATCAAAATAGTATGGTACTCAAAATGGATTAAGTACCTCAATGTGAGACACGAAAACAAAAATCCTAGGAAGTACAGGCAGTAGTTTTTCTAACATGGGCTACAGAAACATTTTCTTAGATACATAACCCAAGGCAAAGGAAACAAAATAAAAAATAAACTATTAAGACTTCATTAAAATAGAGTTTCTGCACTGCATAGGAAACAATCAACAAAACCAAAAGACAACCTACTGAGTGGGAGAAGATCTTTGCAAATGGTATGTCCAATAAAGGGTTAGTATCCATAATATATAAATAACTTACACAACTCAACACCAAAATTCCCCAAATAATCCAATTTGAAAAAGGGCAGAAGACATGAACAGACATGAATTTAAAGAAGACATACAGAGGGCAAATAGACATGTGAAAAGATGCTCAACATCACCCATCCTCAGGGACATACAAATCAAAACCACAGTGAGATATCACATCATACCTGTCAGAAAGGCTACAATCAAACACAAGAAACAGTAAGTGTTGGCAAGGATATGGAGAAAAGAAGACTTGTGCACTGTTGGTGGGAAGGCAAACAGGTGCAGTCACAGCAGAAAGAACAGTATGGAGGTTCCTCAAAAAATTAAAAATGAAACTACCATGAAATTACCATATGATCCAATAATTCCACTACAGGGTATTTACCCAAAGAATACAAAAACAGTAGCTTGGAAAGATATATGAACCCCTAGGTTTATTGCAGCAATATTTACAATAGACAAATTATGGAAGTACCCCAAATGTCCATTGATAGATGAATGGATAATGAATTATCCATATTATTGGACACTTGGGCTGCCTCAATAATATAAAATGGAATACTACTTCCACACAAAATAATGGAATATTACTCAGCCATAAAAAAGAATGAAATCTTGCCATTTGCAAAAACATAAATGCATCTATAGAGTATAATGTTAAATGAAGTAAGTCAGAGAAAGACAAATACCATATGATCTCACTCATACATGGAATTTAAGAAACAGAACACATGATGAAGGAAAAAGAGAGACAAACCAAAAAAAAAAAAAAAAACAGACTCTAACTATAGAGAACAAACTGATGGTTACCAGAAGGGAGGTGGGTAGGGGGATGGAGGAAACAGGTGATGGGGATTAAGAGCATGCTTATCACGATGAGCACTGAGTAATGTATGGAATCATTGAATCATTATTGTACACCTGAAAAAAAATACTGTATGTTAGCTGTATAGAAATTAAATAAAATTAAAAGATAAAAAGTAGTGTACCACTAGTATCAGGAAAGAAATCCCAGCTACTC